>NC_086453.1:341953797-342563039 GCF_028390025.1 Pseudophryne corroboree
GTCCCGGGAATCAGGTTTGCTTTACGAGAATGTGCGCTTGCAGGAGGGCCTGTTGCTCTGTAGGATTGTGCGATCCAAGACAGATCAAACAGGTCGGGGTCGCTGGTTGTCCTTGGAGGCTCAGGAGGAACCGGGCGTTTGCCCGCTGCGGTTGACGCAAGAGTATGTGCGGTTGAGGCCTCCGGGGGGCAACCAGTTGCTGGTGCGCAGGTTGACCCTCTGACAAAGTTTCAGTTTGCGTCTGTGTTCAAGACATGTTTAACGGCGTTGGGCTTGCAGGAGGCGGACTTCGGTACCCATTCCTTTCGGATTGGGGCGGCTACCCATGCGGCGGCGGCAGGTTCATCACCTGCGGCTATTCGGGAGTTGGGCCGCTGGAAGTCGGCCTCCTATAGGTCCTATGTCCGTTTAGATAAGTTATAAGTGCGCCTGTTGCGCTAACCCAAAAACGTGTTTACTCGTCGGTTTTTGAACGCTTACCGTTCAGGAATCGAGGGTGTGAAGTGAATTTTTAAAATTTTTCCTCCGAGGGGGCCTAATTTCAATTGGCTGTTCTTTCAAGGTCCACGGGAGGTTTTTTGATTTTTCTCCTTCACTTGGGTTTAATTTTGTTACGTTGTGTTTATGTATGGATTAGGGCCCTCATTCCGAGTTGATCGGTCGCAAGGCGAATTTAGCAGAGTTACACACGCTAAGCCGCCGCCTACTGGGAGTGAATCTTAGCTTCTTAAAATTGCGACCGATGTATTCGCAATATTGCGATTACTAACTACTTAGCAGTTTCAGAGTAGCTCCAGACTTACTCTGCCAGTGCGATCATTTCAGTGCTTGTCGTTCCTGGTTGACGTCACAAACACACCCAGCGTTCGCCCAGGCACTCCCACCGTTTCTCCGGCCACTCCTGCGTTTTTTCCGGAAACGGTAGCGTTTTCAGCCACACGCCCCTGAAACGCCGTGTTTCCGCCCAGTAACACCCATTTCCTGTCAATCACATTACGTTCGCCGGAGCGAAGAAAAAGCCGTGAGTAAAAATACTTTCTTCATAGTAAAGTTACTTGGCGCAGTCGCAGTGCGAACTTTGCGCATGCGTACTAAGCGGATTTTCACTGCGATGCGATGAAAAAGAACGAGCGAACAACTCGGAATGAGGGCCTATGTTCATAACCTGATGTTAGGTTATTTTCTTTTGCAGCTGTCATCAATTTTGGAGACCAAATATGGATGGTTGGTCATTCCTATATTTTTTGGGCGGCAAAGCATCCCATGGCATCTAGGGCGACTGAGGTTTTTGGGTCCAGGCAATTGAGATGGTTAGGTGTGAGAGGTATGTTATGGGGTGATCTGTTGCGTATCCTTTTTTCTCGGGAGCGCCGCTGGGGTCGCCCCAGTTGTATCATTCATTTGGGTGGTAATGATCTAGGTCGAGTTAAAGGCATAGATTTGATTTTGTCGGTAAAGGCGGATTTGGTGGCGATCCGTTGTCACTGGCCAGGGGTCTGCATTGTTTGGTCGGAAATGGTGCCCCGTTTCCATTGGCGTGGTGCGGTGCGTTTCTCGGCGCTGGAGAAAGCACGCAAAAAGGTGAATTCGACGGTGTCTCTTTTTGTCAAGGCCATAGGCGGAGTGGCAATCAAGCATCCTCTTCTGGTGCTAAGGAACAGGCAGTTTTACAGGGACGATGGGGTTCACCTTTCTCCGGAAGGAGTGCAGTTTTTTCTGGAGGATATTTTTGGTCTTTTTCGGTAGAGCTAGTTAGTTTTCTTATTGGGTTAATGTTGTGGTTGCGGATGGCGGTGGCGGTTTGGTAAACCTTGGTGGCGGGAAGTCGCTGCCAACCAGCTGTCACACAGGCATAAGTGGTCATTGTGGGGCTCCCTCTTTAGAAGGACGGCAGGTGTGTCCTTTTCTTGCGGTTGGACATTTAGACGTTCCCCTGCGGGAACCGAACGTTTGCCAGAGAAAGAGGGGTAAGGCCAGCACAATGCGGGTTATGCGGGAAGGAGGCGGGGTATGTGTACTCCCCTCCTTGGTTTGGTGGTTTTTCATCTAGGTGACTGGTGCTGGTGTTTGGCAGCGATTTTCTGTTTGCCATCCTCCAAACTAAATTTAAATCTATATTCAAAATCAATTCTAATTCGATCACAATTATAGTTTAAAGAGTTGGTCAGCGATTAATAAACATCGTCTGACCTTTAACTCCAGCTACGGTGTCCGTGTCTTTATTTCAGTGTGTGGTGTTGTTTAATTTAGTGATAAGCTAGCTTAAAGAAAAGGTTTATGTAATCACAATAAAGTTATGAGCGGCTTATACTTAGTCTTGCTCTTTGCTCCTTCTTCTAATAACAACAAAATCTTAATGATTTCTGGAAATCATTTAGGCCGGAATTAGCAGGTTAGAAGCCCAGGCAGTTATCATAACGTGGGCAGGGCCATGTAGCCCCAGAATGCACCAGGGGAGGTGGTTGTCCCAGTGCTGGATAGAAGTAAAACATGATTGGCTCATATTCTACCCTGGAATGACCTCCTTTGGTCTGGTACGTCTAATGTTGACCAGTATAATGGCCATATAAGGGTTAAGCGGCAAATGTTAAAAAATGTTATTAAGCGTACCATACCATATTTCTCTTACGTCCTAGAGGATGCTGGGGACTCCAAAAGGACCAGGGGGTATAGACGGGATCCGCAGGAGACATGGGCACACTAAAAGACTTTGACTGGGTGTGAACTGGCTCCTCCCTCTATGCCCCTCCTCCAGACCTCAGTTAGATTCTGTGCCCAGAGAGACTGGACACTCACTAGGAGAGCTCTCCTGAGTTTCTCTGAAAAGACTTTTTTATGTTAGGTTTTTTATTTTCAGGGAGACCTGCTGGCTACAGGCTCCCTGCTTCGTGGGAGTGAGGGGAGAGAAGTCAGACCTACTTCTTCTGAGTTAAAGGCTCTGCTTCTTAGGCTACTGGACACCATTAGCTCCAGAGGGTTCCATCACTTGGTGCGCCTAGCTGCTTGTTCCCGGAGCCGCGCCGTCACCCCCCTCACAGAAGCCAGAAGAAAGAAGCCGGGTGAGTACAAAGAAGCAAGAAGACTTCAGTGACGGCAGAAGACTGCGCGCCATGCTCCCACACATACACCATCGGCACTCACAGGGTGCAGGGCGCAGGGGGGGGCGCCCTGGGCAGCAAGTTACTGGAGCTAATAACACTGGCAAAAACATATATATAAGTGCCTAGGCACTAAATATAAGACCCCCACCAGTCTAAATATTCAAATTTGAGCGGGACTACAGTGTGCCGGGAGGGGGCGTGGCTTAGCCCTCATAGCTTACCAGCGCCATTTTTCTCTCTTCACAGACATTGCAGAGACGCTGGCCACAGTTATTTGGTGCTATCAAAACAGCGCAGTGATCATATATTATTTTTTTGGTAGTATATGGGCGCTGGGGTGTGAGCTGGCATACTCCCTCTGTGTTCTCTCTGACAGGCTTCTCTGTGGGTCTGTCCCCTTTTGCCAGTGTGAGTGTGTAGATGTCGGTACGGTGTGTCCACATGTCTGAGGCTGAGTGTTCCTCCCCGGAGGAGGTTACTGGGGGCGCAGAGAAAGAGTTGGGAGTGTCTCTGTCTGCACCGCCAACTGCTGATTGGGTGACCATGTTAAGTACTTTGAATGCAAATGTGGCATTATTGTCTAAGAGGCTGGATAAATCTGATTCTCAGACTCAAACGTGGAGAAAATCTATGGAGGAAGCCTTATCCCAGGTACAGGCACCCTCGGGGTCACAAAAGCGTTAATTTACCCAGATGGCGGATTCTGATACCGACACGGACTCTGATTCCAGTGTCGACTTTAGTGAGGCCAGTTTACATCCAAGAGTGGTGAAGAGTATTCAGTACATGATTGTAGCAATTAAAGATGTTTTACATATTTCTGAGGTGCCTCCTGTTCCAGATACAAGGGTTTGTTTGTTTGTTTAAAGGGAATTATCCTGAGGTGACATTTCCCTCCTCTCATGAAATAAATGCTCTTTGTGAAAAAGCTTGGGAATCGCCTGACAAAAGGTGGCAGATTCCCAAGAGAATGACGACAGGGAAAAGTGGGAGTCAACTCCCAATGTCGACAAGGCCCTCTCCTGGCTGTCCAAGAAGGTGGCACTTCCGTCTCCCGATACTGCTGCCCTCAAGGATCCTGTGGATCGTAAGCAGGAAACGACATTAAAAGCTATTTATGTCACTACGGGTGCACTCCTCAGACCTGCCGTGGCGTCGGCTTGGGTGAGTAGTGCTATTGTTAAGTGGGCTGATAATTTGGCATCTGATATGGATACCCTGGAGAGGGATAACATTCTTTTGACTCTCGGTTATATCAGGGACGCTGCTGCTTACCTAAAGGATGCGGCGAGGGATATTGGCCTCTTGCGATCAAGGGCCAATGCCATGGCTGTCTTGGCCAGGAGAGCGCTGTGGAATCATCAATGGAATGCGGATGCCGACTCCAAGAAAGCTATGGAAGCTCTCCCTTATAAAGGTAGTGTCTTGTTTGGGGACGGCCTCGCTGACCTGGTGTCTACCGCTACAGAGGGTAAGTCATCTTTTCTTCCTTATGTCCCAGCACAACAGAAAAAGGCACCCCATTATCAGATGCAGTCCTTTCGGCCTAATATATACAAAAAAGGAAGAGGCTCGTCCTTCCTTGCTTCAAAAGGTGGAGGAAGGGGTAAAAGGGCGCCTGCTGCGTCAGGCTCCCAGGACCAAAAGTTCTCCCCGGCCTCTACCAAGTCCACCGCATGACGCTGGGGCTCCCTTACGGGAGTCCGTGCCGGTGGGGGCGCGTCTCAGACTCTTCAGTCAGGCCTGGGTTCACTCGGGCCTGGATCCTTGGGTGTTAGACATAGTGCCCCAAGGATACAAACTGGAGTTTCAGGGGCTGCCCCCCCCCCCCCCCCCCCGCCACCGATTTTTCGAATCAGCCTTGCCAGTTTCTATCCCAGAAAGGGGTGAGTGCGGCAATACAAAAGCTGTGTCAACAGTGTGTCATTGTCCCGGTACCCCCGTCCCAATGGGGAGAAGGGTTTTATTCAAGCCTCTTTGTCGTACCAAAGCCAGATGGCTCGGTCAGACCGATCCTGAACCTAAAATCCCTCAATCTGTATTTAAAAACTTTCAAGTTCAAAATGGAATCTCTTCGGGCAGTGATCTCCAGTCTAGAAGGGGGGGAATTTAATGGCTTCAGTCGACATAAAAGATGCCTACTTACACGTCCCGATATATCCTCCACATCAGGCGTTCCTGAGATTTGCGGTGCAGGATTGTCATTACCAATTTCAGACGTTGCCACTGCCCCGAGGGTCTTCACCAAAGTGATGGCGGAGATGATGGTGCTCCTACGCAAGCAAGGTGTCACAATTATCCCGTACTTGGACGATCTTCTGATAAAGGCGAGATCGAAGGAGCAGTTGCTAAGAAATGTGGAACTCTCCCTGACGGTTCTGCAACATCATGGTTGGATTCTAAATTTGCCAAAATCTCAGTTGATTCCGACAACTCGGCTGCCGTTCTTGGGCATGATCATGGACACGGTACTGCAAAGAGTGTTTCTTCCAGCGGAAAAGGCTCTGGTAATCCAATGCATGGTCAAGGAAATTCTGAAACTGGCAAGAGTGTCGATTCATCAATGCACTCGAGTGCTAGGGAAGATGGTTGCGACTTACGAAGCCATTCCGTTTGGCAGGTTTCATGCAAGGGTGTTTCAGTGGGACCTGCTGGACAAATGGTCCGGGTCTCACCTGCACTTGCACCGGAAAATAAGTCTATCTTCCAGGACCAGAATTTCTCTCCTGTGGTGGCTGCAAAGCTCTCACCTTCTAGAGGGAAGCAGGTTCGGAATCCAGGATTGGGTCCTGCTGACCACGGATGCAAGTCTCCGAGGCTGGGGAGCAGTCACGCTAGGAAGACGTTTCCAGGGAAAATGGTCAAGCCAGGAAACTTGTCTCCACATAAACGTTCTCGAGTTAAGGGCCATTTACAATGGCCTTCTGCAAGCGGAACACCTTCTTCGAGGTCTACCTGTCCTGATTCAGTCGGACAACATAACAGCGGTAGCGTATGTAAACTGTCAGGGGGGAACAAGGAGCAGAGCGGCGATGGCGGAGGCTACAAGAGTTCTCCGCTGGGCGGAAAAGCATGTGAGCGCTCTGTCGGCAGTCTTCCTTCCGGGCGTGGACAACTGGGAAGCAGACTTCCTCAGCAGACACGATCTCCATCCGGGAGAGTGGGCTCTTCATCAAGAGGTTTTTGCAGAAGTGACATGGCGTTGGGGAATTCCTCAAATAGACATGATGGCGTCTCGCTTCAACAAGAAGCTTCCGAGGTACTGTTCCAGGTCAAGGGACCCCCAAGCCAGTGCAGTGGATGCCCTGGTAACTCCGTGGGTGTTTCAGCCGGTATATGTGTTCCCTCCACTTCCTCTCATTCCGAAAGTGTTGAGGATCATAAGACGAACAAGAGTTCCGGCAGTACTCGTCGTTCCAGATTGGCCACGGAGGGCCTGGTATCCGGATCTTCAGGAATTGGTCATAGAAGATCCTTGGCCGCTTCCTCTCAGAAAGGATCTGTTACTGCAAGGGCTATGTGTATTTCAGGACTTGCCGTGGCTGCGCTTGACGGTGTGGAGGTTGAACGCCAAATCCTAGCTCGAAAGGGTATTCCCGGGGAAGTCATCCCCACTCTCCTTAAGGCTAGAAAGGAGGTCACGGCGAAGCATTATCACCGAATTTTGGAGAAAATATGTGTCGTGGTGTGAAGCCAGGAAAGCTCCTGCGGAGGAGTTTCAGCTGGGTCGTTTCCTCCAATTTTTGCAGGCAGGTGTGGATGCAGGCCTAAAATTGGGTTCCATCAAAGTGCAGATTTCGGCTTTATCTATTTTCTTTCAAAAAGAATTGGCCGCCCTTCCTGAAGTTCAGACCTTCGTGAAGGGAGTGCTGCATATCCATCCTCCGTTTGTGCCACCCGTGGCACCGTGGGATCTTGACGTGGTGTTACAATTTCTTATGTCTCACTGGTTTGAATCTTTGCGAAAGGTTGAGTTGAAATTTCTCACTTGGAAAGTGGTCATGCTTTTGGCCTTGGCGTCCACCAGACGGGTGTCGGAATTGGCGGCTTTGTCTCACAAGAGCCCATATTTGATTTTCCATGTGGATAGAGCGGAATTGAGGACTCGTCAACAATTTCTGCTGAAGGTAGTTTCTTCGTTTCACATAAATCAACCTATTGTGGTGCCGGTGGCTACGGATGCCGTGGCAGTACCAAAATCTCTTGATGTGGTAAGAGCGTTGAAGATTTATGTCGCCAGAACGGCTCTTGTGAGGAAAACAGAGGCTCTGTTTGTCCTCTATGCTACCAACAAGATTGGAAACCCTGCTTCCAGGCAGACTATTGCGCGCTGGATTTGTAATACGATTCAGCAAGCTCATTCTACGGCTGGATTGCCATTGCCGAAGTCAGTGAAGGCCCATTCTACCAGAAAGGTGGGCTCATCTTGGGCGGATGCCCGAGGGGTCTCGGCACTTCAGCTTTGCCGAGCAGCTATGTGGTCGGGTTCAAACACTTTTGCTAAATTCTACAAGTTTGATACCCTGGCTGATGAGGACCTCATGTTTGCTCAATCGGTGCTGCAGAGTCGTCCGCACTCTCCCGCCCGGTCTGGAGCTTTGGTATAGACCCCATGGTCCTTTTGGAGTTCCCAGCATCCTCTAGGATGTAAGAGAAAATAGTATTTTAATACCTACCGGTAAATCCTTTTCTCCTAGTCCGTAGAGGATGCTGGGCGCCCATCCCAGTGCGTACTGTTACTTGCAGTTGTATGGTTACTTGTTGTTTTCGGTTACACGAAGGTTGTGTATTGGTCATGTTCAGCTTGTTGCTGTGTTTTTCGTTCATACTGTTATCTGGTTTTCTTGGTAATCCAGTTGTACGGTGTGTTGTGATGTGAGCTGGTATGTATCTCACCCTTACTTAACAAAAATCCTTTTCCTCGAACTGTCCATCTCCCTCGGCACAGTTCCTATAACTGAGGTCTGGAGGAGGGGCATAGAGGGAGGAGCCAGTTCACATCCAGTCAAAGTCTTTTAGTGTGCCCATGTCTCCTGCGGATCCCGTCTATACCCCCTGGTCCATTTGGAGTCCCCAGCATCCTCTACGGACCAGGAGAAAAGGATTTACCGGTAGGTATTAAAATCCTATTTTTTCTTCAAACTGCTCCCAGTGTACCAGAGACGCTGGGCTGTGACTGTAGCTGTGCAGGAATTGCACATGTACAAAGTCGCACAAGTGTCAGCATGCCCCGACATCCTGGGCCTGCTGGAAACTACTGTGCTCCTGTAGAAAAAAAAAACTATACAGGACAAACACACCCCACGCACCCTTGTTTTCCAATCTATTGTTCACTTAAGGCGTAATTTAGTGGTGGACGTGCTGCAGATGTTGGACATAGTAGAGCAATTCTTGGCACTGCGCATTGGTCATTATTATTTCCCTACAGTGTTGCCATTTGCGAATTCGGACGTACGCATGGGGAAGTGTACTGAAAGCGTAGAGGGCGTTCCTAGCTGGTTACAGGGAGGCTGCGACCAATAGCCCCCTTCGCTTGCCTTTGGCATACGCGACTGAAAAGGGGGCGTGTCCCTGCTAGAGCCCCCATTTTACATCAGGTGTGGTATGGAAGGTAGATAGTAACTAGTTCGACAGTGTCTAGTCGACAACTATTGGTCGACAGTAACTAGGTCGACAGGGTCTCTAGGACTACAGGGTCTTTAGTAGAGATGAGCGGGTTCGGTTTCTCTGAATCCGAACCCGCCAGAACTTCATGTTTTTTTTCACGGGTCCGAGCGACTCGGATCTTCCCGCCTTGCTCGGTTAACCCGAGCGTGCCCGAACGTCATCATGACGCTGTAGGATTCTCGCGAGGCTCGGATTCTATCGCGAGACTCGTATTCTATATAAGGAGCCGCGCGTCGCCGCCATTTTCACACGTGCATTGAGATTCATAGGGAGAGGACGTGGCTGGCGTCCTCTCCGTTTAGACACTTGATTTACTAATTTTGGGGAGCATTAGGAGTACTCAGTAGTGTACAGTGCAGAGTTTTGCTGATAGTGACCAGTGACCACCACTTTTATTTATAATCCGTTCTCTGCCTGAAAAAAGCGATACACAGCACACAGTGACTCAGTCACATACATACCATATCTGTGTGCACTGCTCAGGCTCAGGCCAGTGTGCTGCATCATCTATTATCTATATATAATATTATATATCTGTCTGACTGCTCAGCTCACACAGCTTATAATTGTGGGGGAGACTGGGGAGCACTACTGCAGTGCCAGTTATAGGTTATAGCAGGAGCCAGGAGTACATAATATATTATATAGTGAGTGACCACCAGACACACAGTGCAGTTTATTTAATATATCCGTTCTCTGCCTGAAAAAAGCGATACACACAGTGACTCAGTCAGTCACATACCATATCTGTGTGCACTGCTCAGGCTCAGGCCAGTGTGCTGCATCATCTATATATATTATATATCTGTCTGACTGCTCAGCTCACACAGCTTATAATTGTGGGGGAGACTGGGGAGCACTACTGCAGTGCCAGTTATAGGTTATAGCAGGAGCCAGGAGTACATAATATTATATTAAAATTAAACAGTGCACACTTTTGCTGCAGGAGTGCCACTGCCAGTGTGACTAGTGACCAGTTACCTGACCACCAGTATATAATATTAGTAGTATACTATCTCTTTATCAACCAGTCTATATTAGCAGCAGACACAGTACAGTGCGGTAGTTCACGGCTGTGGCTACCTCTGTGTCGGCACTCGGCAGCCCGTCCATAATTGTATATACCACCTAACCGTGGTTTTTTTTTCTTTCTTTATACATACATACTAGTTACGAGTATACTATCTCTTTATCAACCAGTCTATATATTAGCAGCAGACACAGTACAGTGCGGTAGTTCACGGCTGTGGCTACCTCTGTGTCGGCACTCGGCAGCCCGTCCATAATTGTATATACCACCTAACCGTGGTTTTTTTTTCTTTCTTTATACATACATACTAGTTACGAGTATACTATCTCTTTATCAACCAGTCTATATATTAGCAGCAGACACAGTACAGTGCGGTAGTTCACGGCTGTGGCTACCTCTGTGTCGGCACTCGGCAGCCCGTCCATAATTGTATATACCACCTAACCGTGGTTTTTTTTTCTTTCTTTATACATACATACTAGTTACGAGTATACTATCTCTTTATCAACCAGTCTATATATTAGCAGCAGACACAGTACAGTGCGGTAGTTCACGGCTGTGGCTACCTCTGTGTCGGCACTCGGCAGCCCGTCCATAATTGTATATACCAGTGACCTAACCGTGGTTTTTTTTTCTTTCTTTATACATACATACTAGTTACGAGTATACTATCTCTTTATCAACCAGTCTATATATTAGCAGCAGACACAGTACAGTGCGGTAGTTCACGGCTGTGGCTACCTCTGTGTCGGCACTCGGCAGCCCGTCCATAATTGTATATACCACCTAACCGTGGTTTTTTTTTCTTTCTTTATACATACATACTAGTTACGAGTATACTATCTCTTTATCAACCAGTCTATATATTAGCAGCAGACACAGTACAGTGCGGTAGTTCACGGCTGTGGCTACCTCTGTGTCGGCACTCGGCAGCCCGTCCATAATTGTATATACCACCTAACCGTGGTTTTTTTTTCTTTCTTTATACATACATACTAGTTACGAGTATACTATCTCTTTATCAACCAGTCTATATATTAGCAGCAGACACAGTACAGTGCGGTAGTTCACGGCTGTGGCTACCTCTGTGTCGGCACTCGGCAGCCCGTCCATAATTGTATATACCACCTAACCGTGGTTTTTTTTTCTTTCTTTATACATACATACTAGTTACGAGTATACTATCTCTTTATCAACCAGTCTATATATTAGCAGCAGACACAGTACAGTGCGGTAGTTCACGGCTGTGGCTACCTCTGTGTCGGCACTCGGCAGCCCGTCCATAATTGTATACTAGTATCCAATCCATCCATCTCCATTGTTTACCTGAGGTGCCTTTTAGTTGTGCCTATTAAAATATGGAGAACAAAAATGTTGAGGTTCCAAAATTAGGGAAAGATCAAGATCCACTTCCACCTCGTGCTGAAGCTGCTGCCACTAGTCATGGCCGAGACGATGAAATGCCAGCAACGTCGTCTGCCAAGGCCGATGCCCAATGGCATAGTACAGAGCATGTCAAAACCAAAACACCAAATATCAGTAAAAAAAGGACTCCAAAACCTAAAATAAAATTGTCGGAGGAGAAGCGTAAACTTGCCAATATGCCATTTACCACACAGAGTGGCAAGGAACGGCTGAGGCCCTGGCCTATGTTCATGGCTAGTGGTTCAGCTTCACATGAGGATGGAAGCACTCAGCCTCTCGCTAGAAAACTGAAAAGACTCAAGCTGGCAAAAGCACCGCAAAGAACTGTGCGTTCTTTGAAATCCCAAATCCACAAGGAGAGTCCAATTGTGTCGGTTGCGATGCCTGACCTTCCCAACACTGGACGTGAAGAGCATGCGCCTTCCACCATTTGCACGCCCCCTGCAAGTGCTGGAAGGAGCACCCGCAGTCCAGTTCCTGATAGTCAGATTGAAGATGTCAGTGTTGAAGTACACCAGGATGAGGAGGATATGGGTGTTGCTGGCGCTGGGGAGGAAATTGACCAGGAGGATTCTGATGGTGAGGTGGTTTGTTTAAGTCAGGCACCCGGGGAGACACCTGTTGTCCGTGGGAGGAATATGGCCGTTGACATGCCAGGTGAAAATACCAAAAAAATCAGCTCTTCGGTGTGGAGGTATTTCACCAGAAATGCGGACAACAGGTGTCAAGCCGTGTGTTCCCTTTGTCAAGCTGTAATAAGTAGGGGTAAGGACGTTAACCACCTCGGAACATCCTCCCTTATACGTCACCTGCAGCGCATTCATAATAAGTCAGTGACAAGTTCAAAAACTTTGGGTGACAGCGGAAGCAGTCCACTGACCAGTAAATCCCTTCCTCTTGTAACCAAGCTCACGCAAACCACCCCACCAACTCCCTCAGTGTCAATTTCCTCCTTCCCCAGGAATGCCAATAGTCCTGCAGGCCATGTCACTGGCAAGTCTGACGAGTCCTCTCCTGCCTGGGATTCCTCCGATGCATCCTTGCGTGTAACGCCTACTGCTGCTGGCGCTGCTGTTGTTGCCGCTGGGAGTCGATGGTCATCCCAGAGGGGAAGTCGTAAGCCCACTTGTACTACTTCCAGTAAGCAATTGACTGTTCAACAGTCCTTTGCGAGGAAGATGAAATATCACAGCAGTCATCCTACTGCAAAGCGGATAACTGAGTCCTTGACAACTATGTTGGTGTTAGACGTGCGTCCGGTATCCGCCGTTAGTTCACAGGGAACTAGACAATTTATTGAGGCAGTGTGCCCCCGTTACCAAATACCATCTAGGTTCCACTTCTCTAGGCAGGCGATACCGAGAATGTACACGGACGTCAGAAAAAGACTCACCAGTCTCCTAAAAAATGCAGTTGTACCCAATGTCCACTTAACCACGGACATGTGGACAAGTGGAGCAGGGCAGGGTCAGGACTATATGACTGTGACAGCCCACTGGGTAGATGTATGGACTCCCGCCGCAAGAACAGCAGCGGCGGCACCAGTAGCAGCATCTCGCAAACGCCAACTCTTTCCTAGGCAGGCTACGCTTTGTATCACCGCTTTCCAGAATACGCACACAGCTGAAAACCTCTTACGGCAACTGAGGAAGATCATCGCGGAATGGCTTACCCCAATTGGACTCTCCTGTGGATTTGTGGCATCGGACAACGCCAGCAATATTGTGTGTGCATTAAATATGGGCAAATTCCAGCACGTCCCATGTTTTGCACATACCTTGAATTTGGTGGTGCAGAATTTTTTAAAAAACGACAGGGGCGTGCAAGAGATGCTGTCGGTGGCCAGAAAAATTGCGGGACACTTTCGGCGTACAGGCACCACGTACAGAAGACTGGAGCACCACCAAAAACTACTGAACCTGCCCTGCCATCATCTGAAGCAAGAAGTGGTAACGAGGTGGAATTCAACCCTCTATATGCTTCAGAGGTTGGAGGAGCAGCAAAAGGCCATTCAAGCCTATACAATTGAGCACGATATAGGAGATGGAATGCACCTGTCTCAAGTGCAGTGGAGAATGATTTCAACGTTGTGCAAGGTTCTGATGCCCTTTGAACTTGCCACACGTGAAGTCAGTTCAGACACTGCCAGCCTGAGTCAGGTCATTCCCCTCATCAGGCTTTTGCAGAAGAAGCTGGAGGCATTGAAGAAGGAGCTAAAAGGGAGCGATTCCGCTAGGCATGTGGGACTTGTGGATGCAGCCCTTAATTCGCTTAACAAGGATTCACGGGTGGTCAATCTGTTGAAATCAGAGCACTACATTTTGGCCACCGTGCTCGATCCTAGATTTAAAGCCTACCTTGGATCTCTCTTTCCGGCAGACACAGGTCTGCTGGGGTTGAAAGACCTGCTGGTGACAAAATTGTCAAGTCAAGCGGAACGCGACCTGTCAACATCTCCTCCTTCACATTCTCCCGCAACTGGGGGTGCGAGGAAAAGGCTCAGAATTCCGAGCCCACCCGCTGGCGGTGATGCAGGGCAGTCTGGAGCGACTGCTGATGCTGACATCTGGTCCGGACTGAAGGACCTGACAACGATTACGGACATGTCGTCTACTGTCACTGCATATGATTCTCTCAACATTGATAGAATGGTGGAGGATTATATGAGTGACCGCATCCAAGTAGGCACGTCACACAGTCCGTACTTATACTGGCAGGAAAAAGAGGCAATTTGGAGGCCCTTGCACAAACTGGCTTTATTCTACCTAAGTTGCCCTCCCACAAGTGTGTACTCCGAAAGAGTGTTTAGTGCCGCCGCTCACCTTGTCAGCAATCGGCGTACGAGGTTACATCCAGAAAATGTGGAGAAGATGATGTTCATTAAAATGAATTATAATCAATTCCTCCGCGGAGACATTGACCAGCAGCAATTGCCTCCACAAAGTACACAGGGAGCTGAGATGGTGGATTCCAGTGGGGACGAATTGATAATCTGTGAGGAGGGGGATGTACACGGTGATATATCGGAGGGTGAAGATGAGGTGGACATCTTGCCTCTGTAGAGCCAGTTTGTGCAAGGAGAGATTAATTGCTTCTTTTTTGGGGGGGGTCCAAACCAACCCGTCATATCAGTCACAGTCGTGTGGCAGACCCTGTCACTGAAATGATGGGTTGGTTAAAGTGTGCATGTCCTGTTTTGTTTATACAACATAAGGGTGGGTGGGAGGGCCCAAGGACAATTCCATCTTGCACCTCTTTTTTCTTTTCTTTTTCTTTGCATCATGTGCTGATTGGGGAGGGTTTTTTTGGAAGGGACATCCTGCGTGACACTGCAGTGCCACTCCTAGATGGGCCCGGTGTTTGTGACGGCCACTAGGGTCGCTAATCTTACTCACACAGTCAGCTACCTCATTGCGCCTCTTTTTTTCTTTGCGTCATGTGCTGTTTGGGGAGGGTTTTTTGGAAGGGACATCCTGCGTGACACTGCAGTGCCACTCCTAGATGGGCCCGGTGTTTGTGTCGGCCACTAGGGTCGCTAATCTTACTCACACAGCTACCTCATTGCGCCTCTTTTTTTCTTTGCGTCATGTGCTGTTTGGGGAGGGTTTTTTGGAAGGGCCATCCTGCGTGACACTGCAGTGCCACTCCTAGATGGGCCCGGTGTTTGTGTCGGCCACTAGGGTCGCTAATCTTACTCACACAGCTACCTCATTGCGCCTCTTTTTTTCTTTGCGTCATGTGCTGTTTGGGGAGGGTTTTTTGGAAGGGACATCCTGCGTGACACTGCAGTGCCACTCCTAGATGGGCCCGGTGTTTGTGTCGGCCACTAGGGTCGCTTATCTTACTCACACAGCGACCTCGGTGCAAATTTTAGGACTAAAAATAATATTGTGAGGTGTGAGGTATTCAGAATAGACTGAAAATGAGTGTAAATTATGGTTTTTGAGGTTAATAATACTTTGGGATCAAAATGACCCCCAAATTCTATGATTTAAGCTGTTTTTTAGTGTTTTTGGAAAAAAACTCCCGAATCCAAAACACACCCGAATCCGACAAAAAAAATTCGGTGAGGTTTTGCCAAAACGCGTTCGAACCCAAAACACGGCCGCGGAACCGAACCCAAAACCAAAACACAAAACCCGAAAAATTTCAGGCGCTCATCTCTAGTCTTTAGGTCGACATGGTCTAGGTCGACAGGTCAAAAGGTCGACATGAGTTTTTTTAAAAAAAATTGGTGTCGTTTTCTCTGTACACTGACCAGGAACCCCAATTAGTGCACCGCTTCGCTCGCCATGCTTCGGGCAAGGTTACCGTTCCAATCGTAGTCCACGTGGATCGTTAAGTATGAAAAGGTTTAAAAAAAGAAAAACGTGAAAAACTCATGTCGACCTTTTGACCTGTCGACATAGAGACCCTGTCGCCCTAGAAACCCTGTCAACCTAGTTACTGCCGACCAATAGTGGTCGATCTAGTTACTGTCGACCTAGAGACCGGATCCCTTTACATCACCCTGGAGGTGTGCCCAGCATCCCCGGATGGATGTGTGTCTAATTACTATCCCAGCAAATCAGGTAATTAGTTGGTAGTGAGAATATTGCCAGCAGGTGTATAGGTTCATACACACTGTGCGGTATTTTAGTCAATATCGCTCATTTCACGACCGATGCGCGTTGCCGGCGGTAGCTAACGACCCCCGCTGTCGGCTGTACATGCAGGTCAGGTCAGCCAAAACTGTAAGTACAGGCTGGCCGCGGCGTGACATCACTGAGTGATGTCGTTTACGGTATCGCTAAGTATGTACGCACAATGTTGGGCAGCCCGGAAGGGAAGGGAACACACTGTGCAATATCGCTCACAGTGTGTACCCACTTTATGTTTTGGAGTTTTGTTGTTGTTGGTTTTTTTTTTTTTGGGGGGGGGGAACTTTTACCAAGCGTGCAATGGCGTCACTGGCTGCTATGCCCAGCGGTAACAATGCCATAATCAATAAACAATACATGTTCCATTGCCCCATGACTTGTTTTTTATACAAAAGAACTAGCAGCTTTTATATCACATTCCTCTCATGTCCCTCACCGCTTCTCCACACACTGAGAACTCATTTATTTCACATCCACATTAATCATGTCCACTCCCTGCAAACATAATAACATTTCTCCCCTCCCACGTGTCAGCTGTCCTGCAGGCGCATGGATGTGTAGCCCCACAGTAATATATGCTTATACTTTATATCTGTGTAATATGCTGAACTTCTACACCACACAACAGATACTAGGATACATCACTGATAGACAATAATAACATATATAGCAATGACTAGTAGCAGGGCCAAAACTAGGATTTTTAACGCCCGGGGCAAAGCAACAATTTGGCGCCCCACCCCCAACCCATACCTCCCAACTGTCCCGATTTCAGCGGGACAGTCCCGCTATTCAGACACTGTCCCGCTGTCCCTCCCGCGGGTCACAGTGTCCCGCGGGCGGGGGGGCAGTTGGGGGAGGCTTTGATCACCCGCTGCTCTGCTCTGCAAAGCAGCGAGTGATCTCTAAATAGATGCTGTGCGCACGCGCACAGCATCTATTCAGTGCAGGGAGTGAGCCGGGGGCTGCCCAGCTGCTCAGGGAGCGCTGGGCACGCCCCCAAAATGACTAAAACGGACCCACGGCGCGTGGCCACGCCCACTCGATTGTAGCCACGCCCCTTCCATACGAGGCCATGCCCCCTTTTCGGGACGCGCACGGCTATGCCGCGCGGAGTGTCCCGATTTAGGAACATTCAAAGTTGGGAGGTATGCCAACCTCAACCCCTACCAATATTTATCTGGTAGGGATGGTGACCAAACTGGGAATCGAGGTAAGCAGATGCTGTAGGTAACTTGGAAATAGTGGTCGAGATAGAATTGCGATTATTGAGGGATGAAACTGCCATAGTATAAGTATCATTGGATAATGCGATCACTCAGCCACAGTAGTCCTGGGTGCTACATGCTTAACTCTGCCGGATGAAGAGGAGACAAGGTAGTGGGGTGATGGGAGAAGTGGCTGGATGTCTGCGGTGTGTCTCCAATAAATATAGGCCACTCTTTAGCACACTGCCACAGGTCTCCCCACTGCTGATAGATGTAAAAGTGACCGTCATTGCGCCCCCACAAATCCAGTGCCCGGGGCACACGTCCCCCTAGCCCCCTCCTAGTTGCAGCCCTGCTAGTAGTGATACTAATTACAGTACAATACAATGTGTACACAAGATGCACACTGACAGAAGATGGAGAATACATTACAGTAAGCGATAGTATAAGCATTTGTGCATCCCTGAGATGTGCAGAAAACAATAGGGCTGTAATAATAAATTAAAAACATGGAACTGAGAGGCCAGGAGATTTGTATGGAATCAGTATTTACTTACTTACCCAGCTGGGTCCGTCATCCCCCAGTTCTCAGTAGCAATAGGACAGAGATACCATATTGTGTTACTGGAGTGCTAAATGTAATACCTGGAATAACTCATCCATGTACACCTACAGTCGCTCTAGTATGGTCTTCACTGTAGTCTTCATCTTATACAGCTGCCTATACGCAATGCAGAAAAGATTGTCAGGTATTCACCTGTTGTTCCAGGTATTCTGAATGAGACCAGCAGACAATATACAAAAAAGTTAACAAAGATTCCAGCTCCCATAGTGTCCACCCTTCAATCACAATATCCATATAACTGGCGTTCGGCTTCAATTCAGTATTTGGGGATCCAAATCCCACCTTCTACGGCCTCTGTTTTTGATGTTAACTTACCTCCACTCATTAATAGTTTTTTAGACCTGACTAAGTCCTGGTTATCTTATGATATTTCGTGTTTGGACGCCTAGCAGCCTTCAAAATGACTCTCTTACCTAAACTCATGTACTTATACCGAACCATACCTTTTCTTTTCCCTAAAACGTACCTTGATAGGTGTCGTGCTATAATGCTACGCTATGTCTGGAAGGCACGATTGGCTCGATCCAAAATGATTCTCCCTCGCAGAAAGGGAGGGCTAGATATGCCCGACCTGGTTCTTTACCAGGAGGCATGTGTGCTGGCCCAGCTAAAATACTGGTTGAGTGGGGCGCCTGCAGTGGGATGGGTATCTCTTGAACGTACTGGGAGTTTGGACCTTCCCTTAGAAGACCTTTTTAAGATACACCCAAACTCTAGACCCCGCTTATTGTCCCTCCTCCCTGCCACTAGAACATCTTTACAAATCTGGGATAAATTGGTGACTCACCTGCCTGGACATCAATTTCCTTATTCTACTATCTCACTATGAGCCATAGCTAAATGAATCCCTAATTTAAATCTCTCTACCTGGTTTGTTTGTGGTTTGACTGTCTTGGGGACCTTCTGGATGGTAATGTTATGCAATCGTTTTCTCAACTCCAGTCTCGATATAATCTCCCCAGTGGAGAATTATTGCATTATTTTCAAATTCACCACTGGTACAAAGGTTTGCCTAGACAGATGGCTCCCCCGAACCCGTTATCCCAGGTTGTCTTAACACGTGTATCTCTGTGTGACTCTAGAGGGGACATCTCGTTTTGGTACAGGACGCTTATCAGCTTGCTTACTACTACTAAGTCTAATGCGCAGCTGAAATGGGAACAAGACTTGGATCTTCCCCTATCTGAAGCCCAATGGGAACAAATTTTTATTTCTTCTTACCGAATGTCCAAGTGCTTGAATCACACGGAGATGCATTTCAAACTCCTTAATAGAGTATATTTAACACCGGATAGGCTACATACATTCTGGCAGTCTTGTTCCAAATATTGCTGGCGTAACTGTCGGGAAGTAGGCCATATTTTCCATATTTTCTGGTCCTGTCCTTCCTTTCAACATTTCTGGAGCAAGATATTTACTTTGATTAATACGGTCTTACACCCGTCCCTCACCCCCTCTCCGGCCATAGCCCTGCTCCACATTTTTCCTGCTGAGATACCACCTCATCAGAGATACCTGGTGGGGCATATTTGTATAGCTGCTAGGGCTGCATTGGCCCAAAGTTGGAAACAAGCTTCTCCCCCTCCTCTATCCCTAGTCACCAACGGAAACTGAGTTCCTGCCTTACTCCTCCTCGGCTTTCTCCCCAATGGTGAAATGGAGGGCATGGCATGACTACAGTACGTCACTGCTGGAGGGGGTGTTTCGCCTCCCCCTAACTGACTCGGCTTATACTTCCGCCCTGTGCACCGGCTGTGCCTTACTAGCTCTGTGTCTTTTATTGATTATCTGTTTATTGATAAGTTTTCATGTTTGGCCCGTGTTTATCTGTATCTTTTTCCAACATAACTGTATTTTTTCTATTGTATCTATACTGGATTGTTATATTTGACTTTCTGACAATTTTGATATTTGCATGTTTACATCCTGTTCCCTTGGCTCTATGTACCAGCCCCTTCCTTTTTTCTTTTCTGTACCCCTTCCTCTTGCAAAAAGAAAACTTGTTTTCAATAAAAATCATTGATGAAAAAAAAAAAAGTTAACAAAGCCAGGACCAAACAATGAACAACAGTATAAAACCAATGAGCAGAACAGAAATTAGGTGACATGCCATTGGTCAAACAAGTTAGAGTTTAGACAATGTTAATGAATAGGCAGAAGTGTCACATATTGTGTCATACAAAACCAGTGTCAGTGTCATCTGCAGTGTCTGGTTTCCCGAAAAATCATCCTACGGTATGTGGCTATACGGACCCTCCATTGCTGTGATTCCTCACCGTTATGGATCTTGGCAGTATGTCTCTCCGATCTAATGGTGCATTTACACCACCATGGACCCAGGGCCATCTTAACAGGAGTGTAAACCCCTGGACAAAGCAATACACTGGGGCCCCTACCCATTCTCCAGCGGTAGGGGTGGGGGGGGGTGCTATCAGCGGCAGCATTGATGTCCCGCGGACGGTAGGGGGTGTTTTATCTTCATCTCAGCATGTAGGACCTGGAGCAGTAATTTCTGCTAATTACTCCTTTACTGCACAGATGGTGGGAGATGAGGTGGGATGGAGAACACTAAACTGCAGAAGGGGGCATTGGGCTGAATGAAGGATCCCTGGTACATGACTTCCAGGGTCATAGTGGGTGATTAATATGCAGGGGAGTGGTGGATAATGGAGTGGGCTTAATATTCATCATTTTCTGGTGGGAGGACAGCTTGTTTGACTGTAGCTATCTAATAGATTTCTTAGCTTCCAATGGGATAAAAAAAACTAGAGAGTCCCACCTTTCAGGAAGTACTGGGGACTTGAGGGTCAGAGTTCAGGAGCCAGAGCAATCCACCAACGAAAATATAAACCTGCATACCAGGCGTGTGGAGCTGGCGTATGGGCCAGCTGCTGGAAGGCTGATATCTCTGGTTCTGGGCATAATAGAGACAAGTTGCCAGTGTCCACTGAAAGGGAAGAGTCTCAGCTTTAGGAGTATACCCTCAGAAAATCAGACAGAACCCGAGATATTTGGCTGGGAAGAGCAATTAACAGGCACGGGTGGGGACCACTGCTTTGATACTCCTGGTGCCCATTAAGCCCATACAAAAAGATGGCACTGCATGGACCTGTTCCAACCTTACTTGGATGACATCAGCCTATTTAAGTGTTTCAGACCCAATGGCCAGTGCTTGGTTATTACAAATGTTTCAAAACGAGAGCCAACGTGTAAATGAATAAAGGAATATTTAATAACAGTGTTTCACAATTGATATACCATCGATAAAGTCACGTGAGAGTGACGAAATGCGCCAGGACCCCGCCTTCTTGCACACCTGGTCCAGGTGAATACCTTGTGCAACCCGAACTGGTCTAAGCTATTACACCTTCTGACCATTCTCTGCTGCAGCCGGCTGCCGTTCATTTCACCGCCGCGGTTAGCAACAGCCATCCGGTGACCTCTTCAATCCATCTCTGCGGCAGAGTGTAGTGGGCATTGCAGGACTTTTAGCCGAGGACGCTCGGCTAACAAACCAGCCCACCTAAGAGGTAACTTTATTACTAACCCGGTGACTCTGAACCTTTTCTCCGTGGAACTGCACTACTACTTTGAATCGTCCGCTTTTCAGCCATTCACAATTTGTGGAAAACGGACGTTTATACATTTATACCTAACACATGGCTACGTAGCCTTTTATCACCTGAGACAGATATAGGTGTGCTCTTATTGTTTTTAATATTATATATTCTTATCATCATTCAATGTTTTCAATTGTGAAACACTGTTATTAAATATTCCTTTATTCCTTTACACGTTGGCTCTCGTTTTGAACTCATTAACTCTTGATATACAGCGCAGCCGTTGTTGTCCTTTTTTTTTTCTGTCTGCTTTACCACTCCACATAGTGTGTAGGCAAGCGCAGTATCTCATGAGTTTTTAATTTCTAATTATTAATTTATTGTGTTTGAGGCGCTGTGTAAGTAGATTTTTCGTTTTATTATAAGTGTTTCCCTGCACCTTCAGCATCCAGTTTCTTGAGTCTTACCTCCTGTTACCTGACCTGTGATGTAACCTGTGCCCATGTGTCTCAGATTCTCCTTACCTGATGTAGGTACAGCGCACAATCTTTAGTAATAGTGATGTTTATTTATGCAGAACTAGCTCTTATAAGTAGGTGGTAGATGTTATACCCAGACACAACATTTGCAGCTTGGGGTTCTACCCCTGAGGGGATACGATGGTGGCCAATCTGAGAAAGGAGGTAGACTACACTGAGCCATCCATTCAGGACCAGAACAGCCATGTGCAATGCATTTATAACCATACATGAGGATAGGACCTATCTCTTGTAAGCTTTCCTGCCTATGATAGCGTTGGTATCGGCATCCCGGCAGTGGGGATGCTGGCTGTCAAAATACCGGCAGCAGCATCCAGAAGTTTGAAATACATACAAATGGTATTTTTGAAGGCCAACCCTGATCCCTAACCCCCTAACTGTAACCCACCTTTCCCGCAGCCTAAACCTAACTCTTCCCCCCCCCCCCCAAACACAGCCTAACCTTAACCCTCCCTGGTGGTGCCTAACCCTAACGCCCCCTGCTTGCCTAAACCAAACCCTCCCTTCCCCGCAGCCTAACCCTATTGATAATGTTGATATTATCTTAGACCGCAAAGCTATACCTCTAAATATACTTTTACCGTTGAGCCGCTATGGCCGCTAGACTACATGCACGTGTTACGCACTTTGTACGCTATTTGCGTACAGAGTCCTGCACGTGGTACGCACTTGGCGTACACACGCTGCGCTGAGTGTACGGAGTACACACAGCGAGCGCACACACAGTTGATAACCTTTAAACCTTGTTAATGATACAATGTAATGATATGCTTATACTTTAAACCCTTAACAGCAAAGTACTGTAATGATGTAATACCTTTAAACCTTAAGCAGCGCTGGCGATACAAAGTACCCGCAGTGCGAACACCTTATCAATGCTTTATACACCTTATACAGATAAATCTACTTTAAGAGCCCATGCAGGAAACTGAAAACACAACACTGATTTGTAGTTGCAACCACAGGATTCTAAGGCCTCCGTAGATTAATTCCAAAAGGTAAATACAATACAAATCATACACTACAGGCTAACAAGTAAATCTAAACAGAATAATGGCTACAGAGAATATACATACATGAGAATGTTCGCAAGCGCAACCCGAGTCGGTCCTCCGCTGGTCATACAGATAGCGTTTAGAGTCTTCTGACCGGCCAGGCAACAATGGTCTTTTTATACACAACAAGCATACGCAATACAATGGTCACTGTAATCTCATTGTCCATTGGACACAGGGATGTGTCTCTACATTACAGAAAAGGTCATAGGTGGATTTGAAAAGGTGGGCGATGTCTTTCCCCAACTGCTCTTGTGGGTGGTATCCTCTGGATTCCCACCGCATACATAAAATACTGTAAATACAGTTAATGTTCATATTCTACTTTTGTACATAACTATACGCAGGAACAAGCGATCTTTCTCTAACTAACACCGGAATGTTACCCTCAAAATACCCTACAGCTGGATACTAGGCATCACCTTCCAACCTTTATCAGACCCTTCCTATCATGCAAAGGCGAATCCCTCTGTCCAGGAACTGTTTAAACTAATAATACTCGCTGACATGGTCTAGGGGAACTATATCTAAAATGTACGCTATATGGGTTAAATATGTAATGTTCTAATAACACGCTACATGCTCACAAACTCCGCCGTAAATACCCATATCACGCGCATGATCGCCGGAGCGATCCTACGCAAATTGCGGATATGTGCACGCACGGAGGACTGAGTGCATGAGCAGCGGGCATGTGCATGGGGTTAGTACAAGGCATATGCATTACAATATTTTTCGACTTTAACACTATCCCTCCCTGTGAATGCCTAACCCTCCTGCCCCAAAGCCTTATCTTAACCACCCTCCCTCTGAAGCCTTTTAATATATTAAGTAAGCAGATCACATTTCCCAGTCTTGCAATGGGAAATCCGACCAGGTTGAATTGAAATCTAACTCTCTCTGCACATGTTACATCTGCCCCATCTGCAGTGCACATGGTTTTGCCCATTAGAGGAAAATGTTATTTTGCAATCAACCTTGAAATAGACCCACAATCACAAGCTTGCTAGGAACCTACTGACTCTAGGTTTAGAGAGGCCAGGACTTTCAATACTGTCCCTTAAAATATTTTCTTGTTCCGCCGTTATCCGCAATAATTTATCTTGTTTGCAAACGGAAAATTCAGGTACCTTATCTATAGAACAGTTTGTTGTCTACAGTGCCTGAAAGAGTTAATATGATCTCTGCGTGCCTCCAGTCTGTCCCTCAGGGTGTGTTTGGGAGAGTTAAACTCAAGGGAGCTAAATGAAGCCTGGAACGAGGCCAATGGCTTGGCCACAGATACCCTCTTTATATTTAGGCCATTTTTTTTATTTTACATTATACAGTACATAGGGACCATAAAGTTTATACCAAGCATCCTGCCTCACCGTAATGTGTTTCTGTGTGCACTGTACACTCAATAAGCCTCATTCCAGCAGCTAGGCTTTCCCTAGAGCCAAATGAAAAAGGCTTGAAATCTTAAGCACATTTTTCCACCGCAATATTTTAAAATTGGTTTTAAATTTCCAGATTCACAAGTGTATGTTGCTTGTCTGGATTTTACTGGTCAAGGGAGGAGGGGGGGAATCTTTTGCTTAAGCAGAGAGTTAGCGAAACCCTTACAGCTTTGTCCGTTCTCAGGATCTTTAAGCTATCATTAACCCAGCGATTCATATAACACATTCCCAAGTGAAATGAGCGCACTGCGGCTTAAAGACAATTCCTGATATGATTAATACGCATTAAAAGTCTCATTAAAATATTGCAAAGCAGCACCAGTCATGACAGAGGCTGGACACATAGGGTCTAATTCAAGGTTGATTGCAAAACATCATTTTCCTCTAACGGGCAAAACCAGCAAGTAACTTTGTGTCTGGAACAAACTATGGGGGTTCAGATCTGATTGCAGCAGCAAACTTGTTAGCTTATTAGCCATAAAACCATGTGCACTGCAGGGGGGGCAGATGTAACATGTGCAGAGAGAGTTAGATTTGGGTGGGTTATATTGTTTCTGTGCAGGGTAATTACTGGCTGCTTTATTTTTACACTGCAATTTAGATTTCAATTTGAACACACCACACCCAAATCTAACTCTCTCTGCACATGTTACATCTGCCCCACCTGCAGTGCACATGCTGCTGCGATCAGGTCTAAATTGGGCCCTATGTTGTAATGCAACGGACGTAGGCCCTCATTCTGAGTTGTTCGCTCGCTAGCTGCTTTCAGCAGCATTGCACACGCTAGGCCGCCGCCCTCTGGGAGTGTATTTTAGCTTAGCAGAATTGCGAACGAAAGATTAGCAGATTTGCGAATAGAAAATTCTTAGCAGTTTCTGAGTAGCTCCAGACTTACTCTTACATTGCGATCAGTTCAGTCAGTTT
Source organism: Pseudophryne corroboree (assembly GCF_028390025.1). Lineage (NCBI taxonomy): Eukaryota > Metazoa > Chordata > Amphibia > Anura > Myobatrachidae > Pseudophryne > Pseudophryne corroboree. The sequence goes on from NC_086453.1 coordinate 341,979,011, forward strand.
CGTTCCTGGTTTGACGTCACAAACACACCCAGCGTTCGCCCAGACACTCCCCCGTTTCTTCAGACACTCCCGCGTTTTTCCCAGAAACGCCAGCGTTTTTTCGCACACTTCCATAAAATGGCCAGTTTCCGCCCAGAAACACCCACTTCCTGTCAATCACACTCCGATCACCAGAACGATGAAAAATCCTCGTTATACCGTGAGTAAAATACCTAACTTTTGAGTAAAATAACTAAGCGCATGCGCTCTGCGAACCTTGCACATGCGCAGTAAGCGACTAATCGCAATACAGCGAAACTTGGCAACGAGCAAACAACTCGGAATGAGGGCCGTAATACAGTTATACAGGTTGAGTCTCCCTTATCCAAAATGCTTGGGACCGGAGGTATTTTGGATATGGGATTTTTCCGTATTTTGGAATAATTGCATACCATAATGAGATATCATGGTGATGGGACCTAAATCTAAGCACAGAATGCATTTATGTTACATATACACCTTATACACACAGCCTGAAGGTAATTGTAGCTAATATTTTTTATAACTTTGTGCATTAAACAAAGTGTGTGTACATTCACACAATTCATTTATGTTCCATATACACCTTATACACACAGCCTGAAGGTCATTTAATACAATATTTTTAATAACTTTGTGTATTAAACATAGTTTGTGTACATTGAGCCATCAAAAAACAAAGGTTTCACTATCTCACTCTCACACAAAAAAGTACGTAATTCGGAATATTCCGTATTTCGGAATATTTGTATATGGGATACTCAACCTGTACTATTTTCTGTGCAGAGTCAAGACTGGCTGCTTTTGCATGTAGCCCACAGATGCTGGACAGCTTTATTTTTACACTGCAAGTTATAGTAGATTTCAGTTTGGACACACCCCCACCCAAATCTAAATCTCTCTGCAGATCTCACATCTGCCCCACCTGTAGTGCAGCATGGTTTTGCCCAGGTGCAAAGTAACTTGCTCTTTTCGATTTACTTTCAAATCAGAATCAGGCCCAGGATGTAGATGGATGCCTGATTTCGAAACTCATCTGATTAGTAAAAATATAGGAATGATCATACAATCCTACAGGTGAGTCCATCTGTGGCACATACCGTACCAGAGGATAAAAGGAGGGTGGAGCTATGGGAGTGGAGGGTTAGGGGGGCATTTACTAAGCAGTGATAAGAGCGGAGAAGTGAGCCAGTGGAGAAATTGCCCCATTAACCAATCAGCAGTTCTGTATCATTTTATAGTATGCAAATTATAGATGTTACTTCAGTGCTGATTGGTTGCCATGGGCAACTTCTCCACTGGCTCACTTCTCCGCTCTTATCACTGCTTAGTAAATGTCCCCCTTAGGCTGTTGGGAGTGGAGGGTTAGGGTTAGGCTACAGGAGCGGAAGATTAGAATTAGGCTGCGAGAGTGGAGGGTTAGGGTGTTGGGAGCAGAGGGTTAGGCACTAGGGTGAGAGATAGGCTGCGGGAGTGGAGGGTTAGGCTGTTGGGAATAGAGGGTTAGGTACTAGGGCGAGGGTTAGGGTTAGGCTACAGGAGCGGAAGATTAGGATTAGGCTGCGGGAGTGGAGGGTTAGGCACTAAGGGGAGGGTTAGGGTTAAACTGTCGGGAGTTCAGGGTTAGGCACTAGGGGGAAGGTTAGAGCTAGGCCAGTGTTGGATTTGGGTATGAAGGGCCCACCAGGGGGAATGCAGTGGTAGGGGCCCATGTTTTAGGGGTATGGCCAGCTTCCAGAGAGAATGTGGCCAGCCGCACAGAGGTTTGGCTAACAATTAGAGAGTGCATGGCCTGGGCTCTTTGATAAATATATACAGTACAGTAAATACTGCTAGTGAATGCATGGTAATGTACCAGATTAATAACAGCAATGCACTACAGTATATAGAATACACCATAGTCCTGTGCAGTATAAGGTAATATATTAGGGTTACCACCTCATCCCTTTAATTCTGGACACATATTAATTACACAGGTTCTGTGGCTGATTAAAACCAGGTGAAATGGAGTCTTGAAGTCAGCCAGCCACAGAACCTGTGTAATTAATATCAGAATTAAAGGGATGAGGTGGTAACCCTATCACATGTATAATGTATAATTCAAGTGCACAGTCTGGTACCTAATCCCTAGAGGAGGAAGTGGGGCCCCAGGCAGTGGCTCCCACCAGGGGTTTCCTCTATTCCCCTGTTAGCCAGTCCAACCCTGGGTTAGGCTGCTGGAGTGGAGGGTAGGCTTAGGATGTCGTGAGTGGAGGGTTGCAAACCCTTTCAGACTTATCCCCTCATCACGTGTTGACGTATTCCTATCCTGATGGCAGTGGCATATTCCAGGATGACGCGCCTCATCTTCTGTGCATGACGATATTATAGCGATGTAGATACAAACACTGGAACTCTGTTAAATTTCTACATTCTGTTAACGAGGCCAAAAATCTCTTTTAATCTATGAGCGGTTACACCCTAAAGCAACATAAAAAGAATTCATTGCACATTGAACAATAGGGATTTTTTTACTTCTCTAATAAAATAAAATATATACTGTACGTGCACCTATTGCTCAGTGTGGATGTGTAATTTGGGGCAGCACGGATGGTGTAGTGGTTAGCATCACTGCCACACAGGGCAGAGGTCATGGGTTCGATTCCCACCATGGCCCTAACTGTGTGGAGTTTGTATATTCTCACTGTTCTTGCGTGGGTTTCCTCCGGGTACTCCAGTTTCCTCCCACACTCCAAAAATATACTGGTAGGTTAATTGGCTCCCAACAAAAATTAACACTAGCGTGACTGTGTGTGCGTGTACATGTGATAGGGAATATAGATTGTAAGCTCCACTGGGGCAGGGACTGATGTGAATGGGCAAAATATTCTCTGTACAGCGCTGCGGAATATGTGTGCGCTATATAAATAACTGGTAATAAATAAATAATTTGGTGCAGGTACTGTCATTCCTGCCACCTGCTGACTTATGTCATAGAGTTACCATTCTCACACTGAGACCACTTATACAATCAAAGTCCCTGGAGCACAAATTACACTCCTACAACCATGGACAGAACATCTGAACTTCTAAAATGAGAACTGGGCCCAGCAGTACTGTGTAATCAGGACATCTGGCGATATTCAATTTACTAAATCACTTTAATTATTCTCAGTCATTTTGATGTGACTGCTTATGGGGATTTCATTTGTCCTTTGTTCATTATTAGAATCCATTATTCTAAATCAGCCCATATAGACAAAAAAAAGTCCTCACAAGTCCCACACACACTGTACTATACTATGGGCCCAATTCAAGGATGATTGCAAAACAACATTCTCCTCTAATGGGCAAAACCATGTGCACTGAAGGGGGGGGGGGGGGGGGCAGATATAACATGTGCAGAAAGAGTTAGATTTGGGTGGGTTATTTTTGTTTGAACATTGAAGATTTCAGTTTGAACACACCCCACCCAAATCTGACTCCTGCACATGTTACATCTGCCCCCCCCTCAGGCCCTATGTAAGAGCAACAGGTTCTGCCATTATCTGATTGGCTGATGGACATCACCCTACAACGTTACCCGTTTCTATTGTCAGGGTTAAGGTGTTACTGTTAGGGTCTATTTATCTAGTACATTCTATAAAATAATAGCTAGAATCTGGGCAAAATATCCAAGATTTGATAACCCTCCCCCTTTGTGTGGTTTTCTAACTACGATATGTTTTTCATTAGGAAAACGTCTTTTAGGGGATACTTGAGCTGGTAGATGTGTGGGCAATATTCTGTTGGGCTATGTTACTGGTAATATTTGCATATCTGAATTATTAGTATTCTTCTATTCTCTTATAATAGTTTTATAATCTTATTTTGTTTCAGAATAATTTGCATTTTTTTCTGTGTATTATAAACTGCAAAGAATTTTCTTTATGGCGGTGTCTGGAGGGTAATATAGTCAAATCTTTAAGATCTTTTAATGGTTCAAATCTGTCTTGTGTGGCAGGGTTTTCTTATCTAATGACGCGTTTCTGGTTTCTGTGATTAATCTCATCAGTTCCAGAAAACAGCTCAATTGCTGTCTATTGTAAATTCAGAACGTACTCTATTAGCACGGAATAAACAGTACATGGAATTAACACTACGGGAGAGATTAAGAAGTAAGGACGTGTTACCGTTGAATCCAATTTTCATTGACAATAGGGATATTTTAAATTTCAGCATATACATGCTTGGCATGTGGACATTAGACATGTTGACAGCGATGACATGTCAACATGATAAGAATGTTGACAAAACATTACGGGTGTTCCAGTGATGACTTACCTTCTTTGAGTTGTCTGGCGTGTCCAGCGGTGTCTTCTAGGTCAGGCGGTGATGTCATGAGGACAACCAGCTGTGATGGAGCAGATTGGGTGGTGAGTAACTCCTCTAACCCTAGTGTCTAACCCTGACCCTCCCCTTCTGCAGCTTTCCCTGCCCTTCCCTCCTGCAGCTTCCCCTATCCCTCCCCCTAGTGCCTAACCCTAACCCTCCCCTCCTGCAGCTTCACCTAACCCTCCCCCTAGTGCCTAACCCTAACCCTCCCCTCCTGCAGCTTCCCCTAACCCTCCCCCTAGTGCCTAACCCTAACCCTCCCCTCCTGCAGCTTCGCCTCACCCTGACCCTCCCCTCCTGTAGCTTCCCCTATCCCTCCCCCCAGTGCCTAACCCTAACCATCCCTTCCTGCAGCTTCACCTAACCCTCTCCCTGGTGCCTAACCCAACCATCCCTTCCTGCAGCTTCACCTAACCCTCTCCCTGGTGCCTAACCCTGACCCTTACCTCCTGCAGCTTCCCCTAACCCGCCCCATAGTGCCTAACCCTAACCATCCTGTCCTGTCCTGCAGCTTCCCCTAACCCTCTCACTAGTGCCTAACCCTAACCATCCCTTCCTGAAGCTTCACCTAACCCTCCCCCTAGTGCCTGACTCTGACCCTTACCTCCTGCAGCTTCCCCTAACCCGCCCCATAGTGCCTAACCCTAACCATCCTGTCCTGTCCTGCAGCTTCCCCCAACCCTCTCCCTGGTGCCTAACCCTAACCGTCCTGTCCTGAAGCTTCACCTAACCCTCCCCCTAGTGCCTAACTCTGACCCTTACCTCCTGCAGCTTCCCCTAACCCGTCCCCTGGTGCCTAACCCTAACCGTCCTGTCCTGAAGCTTCCTCTAACCCTCCGCCTAATGCCTAACCCTAACCCTCTCCTCCTGCAGCTTCCCCTAACCATCCCCCTAGTGCCTAACCCTAACCATCCCATCTTGCAGCTTCCCCATACCCTGCCCCAGAGCCTAACCCTGACGCTCCACTCCTGTAGCTTTCCCTATCCCTCCCCCTAGTGCCTAACCCTAACCCTCCCCTCCTGCAGCTTACCCTAACCCTTCCCCTAGTGCCTAACCCTAACTGTCCCTTCCTGCAGCTTCACCTAACCCTCCCCCTAGTACCTAACCCTGACCCTCCCCTCCTGCACTTTCCCCTAACCCTCCGCCTAGTGCCTAACCCTCTCCTCCTTGAGCTTCCCCTAACCCTCCTCCTAGTGCCTAACCCTAACTGTCCCATCTTGCAGCTTCCCCTAACCCTGCCCCTAGAGCCTAACCCTGACCCTCCTCTCCTGTAGCTTACCCTAACCCTCTCCCTAGTGCCTAACCCTAAACCTACCCTCCTGCAGCTTCCCCTAACCCGTCCCCTAGTGTCTAACCCTAACCGTCCTGTCCTGCAGCTTCCCCTAACCCTCCCCCTAGTGCCTAACCCTAACCGTCCTCTTCTGCAGCCTAACCCTTTGCTCCTTGCAGAACGTCACCATTTCGACAATGATGAAATCATAACTGTCGACGATGAGGTGTCGACATGGTGACTGCATTCCCTACAGGCTGCCAGGACTGCTGAGTGAGAAACTTGTTTCAGGTGTCCTGTCTCTTCTGACCCTGCTTGCAAGTGCATATACCTGGCATGGGGTTACTCGATAGTTAGCTGTTAGCTCACTGCTAGCCATGTATACAGAGAATTCTCTCTTCCAGTTTACCAGGGCTGAGTTATTGAAGTTGGGTCACACCGGTGGATCCTTGCTGATAGAAGGGTCTATTTACTAAACCTTGGATGGAGATAAATTGGACGGAGTTAAAGTACCAGCCAATCAGCTCCTGACTGCATGTTACAGGCTGGGTTTGAAAATGACAGGATCTGGCTGATTGTTATCTCCATTCATGCTTAGTAAATACACCCCATAATCTCTGTCCACTTTATCTCCATCGAAGGCTTAGTAAATAGACCTCTAGAACCTCTAACTAGTGTTTCCCCGAGTACCTCACCTGATGTAACATTTTACCCAAGGTTCCTGTATGACTTGAGGGTTTCACAGTGTGCATGCCTAGAGTCTACTAGAGCTTACACACACACCCCTGCCAACTAGAGAGAAGGAGGCCCTGACGGACACTGCACGTGGACCCCCTCTTCTCTTACTACGTCCCTGGCCACAACCCAAGTTCCCAGTTCTCCAAAATGGCACAGCTGCTTGGCTAACAAAATGTAATGATTTCTCTGCTAAACCGTGCACCACAGCTACAGTACCTGCTCCCTCTAATTCTTGTGCTATTGAAATGACGGCAAGCAGAAAACTTTTACTGGTGAGTGGAAAACAGCATTTTGCATGATATATGGCCATTACAAATACCCTGTCATGCCTTTGGGCCTTTGCCATGTCTGCTACTTTTTCAGCACTTAACTAACGATGTGTGTAAAGATTTAGTTGACCAGTTTGGGTTTATTTGGATCTCAGCTTCTTCTACAACACTGAAAACAAGTCTCCATTGTCCTGGCACATCTACGCCAACCCAAACTTTTTGCTAAGTTGAAAAAATAGTCTTTTAAATGATAATTACTGGAGTTCTTGAGTTGTATAACATCAACCCAGGGTTTACAGATGCATCCTGCCTAAATCAAGGCTATTAATGAATGGCCGATTCCAAAAATGATAGAGGGTTCCAGTGCTTCATTCGCTTTATCAATTACTAGCTAAATTCCAGTGCTTTGTTTTACGGAATTTAAAGAATAATGCCAATCTTTGTCAGGCCGAACCTCTGGGCTTCCCCGAATTGATGCTGTCAGAATGGTGCTGAGGAGAATAATCCACCTCCTTCTCTGCCCCGTCCCGCCTCTGATGCTGCCCTGCTCAGTGCTGTAAATGCTGGGACAACAGGCCAAGCTGCGGCCGCTGTATGTTAAATATGTTAGGTTTGCAGGCTGACTCTATGTCAAAGCGCCATAGGTCTCCTTGCTTAGCTTCGAAACTAAACTCGTGTGTGCCTCTGCTCCTACCCGTATGCCTATGTCCCTACCCGTGTGTGCCTCTGCCCCTACCTGTGTGTGCCCCTATCCTTACCTGTGTGTGCCTCTGCCCCTTACCGTGGGTGCCTCTGCCCCTACCCATGTGTGCCTCTATCCTTACCTGTGGGTGTCTCTGCCCCTACCCATGTGTGCCTCTGCCCTTACTCATGGGTGCCTCTGCCCCTACCCGTGGGTGCCTCTGCACCTACCCATGTGTGCCTCTATCCTTACCTGTGGGTGTCTCTGCCCCTACCCATGTGTGCCTCTGCCCTTACTCGTGGGTGCCTCTTGACAATGCTAAATTCCTTTGTCGTATAAATAACCCTTAATGAAGTCTAAGAACACTGTACGCTGTTTACTTAGGAAGTACCGTAAGGGTACACTAGTTGCGTAACGATCGCTCAGCCGTAGGCGAGACGCTCAAGCGCCACGTTCGCTCACGGCCCAGTGATCACAGGACAGCACGTTATTGGTTATGTCTAGAGTACTGATTCGTTATGGCGTAGCGTACGCTAGAGACCACGAGGAGATCACCAGCGGCGCAGGCGCTCACAACGCTATACCTTTATGTCTAAACCTTTTATCAATGAAATACACAGAATACCTTAATGTGAATACAGGGTGTATGTGCAACCTTGTGTAACCTAACTAACTACAAAGCTGCTTGAGCGTCACCGACGCTCAAGTGAACACTTAAAACTATAGAAAATACACAGATACTGGTTTAGGGTCCAAAGCCTATCAACTGTATTATATCTAATATACGTGTAAAAGAGAATAACAGTACAAATGATACACTACAATATAACAGAGACTTCCTAACCAAAATACAATACTATCTAATACAATACAATACTAGTCTAGGGGAGATATGAGAGAAAAAAGAATAGAGAGAGAGAAATGGAGAGAGATGAGAGAAATTGGCTCACAGTAAGACAATGATTACGGAGAGAAACTTACGCACAAAGGGTATGATCGCATGCGCCTCGATATCCAGCTCCCGATTGTCAGCAAGACAACCGTTGATGAGAGAGTGAAATTGGATATGGTCGGCCTGCCTATTTATGCCCCACACACAATGCAATCTCACAGTCCCTACAATCCCATTGTCCATTGGACGTCGGAATTCGGCCCTGCATCATAACAAAAGGTCATAGGTTGATTCATACAGGTGGGCTGTGACGTTTTCAAACAGCTCAGGTGGGTGGGGAACTAGGTTTCCCGCCGCATACCTGAGTATGAGTAAATAGTAGAAATGGACATAAACTTCTTATGTCCATAACTATTCGCACGAGCGATTAATACGCTCCAAACCAACACCGGAATATTGCTATTTAAATACTCTTCCGATGGGTACCAAACACTACTGCATGACTCCTGTTAGACCCTTCCTACGATACAAAGAGGGATTCCTCAGCTCAGGGACATTCTATATTAACCAAACTTTCAGAATCTATCAAAGGGACCATGATCTACAAACTACATTAATTGTGAAAATATGTAACGAATGAGTCGCACGCTACGACTACATAAACTCTACCGTAAATACGCATACCGTGCGCCCGCGGGTGCACGCTATTGCGGGTATGCGCCTTCACGGGAGAGCGTACGCATGCGCAGCGCGGACCAGTGTGCGGTGCAAATATGGCAGTGTGTATGGGGATATTTTTCTGACTTTGACAGTCCACCCTTTGGCAGTCAATAATAACTGCCACCTTCAAAACATTTCAAAAGGAGAAAAATATAAGTCAGGGGTTAATTGATTTCCATGGTTGGGTAGGGGAGGAGAGAGGAGTAGGTGTGAAGAGGGTATGACCTAGTGAGAAAGCAGAAGCATGTGTGTATGAGTCCATGTTTGGAGGGTCATGTATCATCGTGCCGTACGTGTGGTAAATCAAGCTTCGAGGTATTGCGAAGTATACATTTGAATTCCTTCTTATCCCGTGGTACAGGTCTGTGGATGGGCTGTCAAACTTTACCGAGCTCTTTTCGGCTTTTGAACAAAATGGGGAGCACATTTTAGTTGATGATACATGAATGGGGGAATATGTGATTGCTGATATCTGTGCCTGTATTCCCTATACTATGTGTGTTATTACCTGAGGGTTGTAGAGATGAAGATAAAGGACACTTATGGGAAATGCAATGATATTCTATGTCAGGGAAATGTACATCTGTTGTTGAAGTTTTGTTCGGTATCTGTTGAGAGTCGTCTTCTTTGCGCTGTATTGCTCCTTGGGCATGAGCAAATAGCTTTGTCAGTGCCATCAGATTTACAAAAAATGTTGGGCTAGCGTGAGTTTAAAAATACTAGGGAAACTGGGGATCCATGGCAAAGTTCATCAAGTGTCCATATCATAGGTTGTCAAAACTTCATCTTTGGTGCTTGTCTGTTGTCTGTATAGCGTCTCGTCAACTTCCTCGTCCAAGGGGGTCTTTGTATCTTGGAGAAAAGCAGAAAAACAGGTGAAAGAAACGGACCGTATAATCGCATTTTCATCACATTCTGGTTTCTATCATTGGGTCATAAATCAAATCCAGGTTAATTACGGTTTCCTCACTCCTCAAGCTCATCACTTTTGTACTTTGTTTGCACCTCATTAAAGCCTGCCCGCATCTAAATATCAATCCAATCGATATAACGACACCCAAGATACATAGTAGAAACTTTCCAACATCCATTATGACTCCTTGAGCCCAGTCTCCTAAACCGGAGAACCAATTTCGCGGGTTCAACCATGACACCCAACCAGTCAGCTCATTACCTACAGCAGCAAGGGTGAGATTGTGTTTTCGACGAAATTCCCACTTCAATTGGAGAATATCGTCCATCTTTTGGTCTATGACCTCTACCGGATCCTCGGTGCTATTTGTGATATACGTGCAACACTTTATGCCGTACTGTGTTGCCAATGTAACACAATATCCGCCTGTTACTGCTGTAAGATAATTAAGAACCATTCTATGCTGTACCAGTTCTGTTTTATAAGCTTGGAGTTCTCTTCCGGTGTATCTAAACGTGTCATCATACATTTCAGTGATATTATCTAACAAATTGGCGAGTGCGGAAATGTATCTATAATTCGTCACTCCCCGAGCGGTGCGAGTGAAATCTAATGCTACCAGAACCTGAATCCCGGTGGATTCATGGATAAGATCAGAGGCCGGATGCTCTAACCTTTCTGACAGTTGTCTTTTAACTCGGTGCTCGTAATGAGTGTGAGTATAAGGAGCTTGGGCACCACGGTGTATGTCTTTCATTTTGTCATGTGTTACAGTCATCACTTCAGGCAATACTTTTCCAATATAACACAATCCTTCAGAGTTTGGGGCAAGCCACTTGTACGCCTTTCTCCCGCATATGAAATATGCATCATCGGGGAGAACATATGGGACAGAGAAGGACATTACCATATTACACACCTTCCAGGTGAATTCTCCTGACCCTAATTCTGCCATCTGCTTAATGCACGTATCAGACTGTACGATATGTGCACAGTATCCTGGTGATACTTCTCCAACTCTAGTAATTCTATTTCCTAGGGTGTATCTATACCGGAAAGATTTTCCTCTACTGGCTATGTGGCGTACAAGCTCTGTATCTGTAGGCATTCTATCTGCTCTGTGTGAAAAGGTCATGGTAAGGTTGCTCCATGACACTTCCCAATTTCCCGGCTTACGGGGATTGGAGATATTAAAACATAAGAGGGACCTATCCACATGGTATTGGTGGAGCTTCAAACTAGGAGGGCTGGAGATGTTAAACCTCCGGTCCACCGGTCTCCCACCATTTAATTCAAGTACCTCCCCTAACGTTAAAGGAAATGGTACTAGCCCTGATTTGCTATGACCCTGAGGTACTTGAGAGCATACCCAACAATCTGTTTGGTTTAACACGTTACCCACTAAGGAGTGATAGTCACTTAATGGATGCCGGTCCATATGGATATTAAAACTGGATTGGCATTTCTTTATGCATCCATCTTCAACCAAATTGTCACAAAGCCTACAGATACAATTTTCTTCAGCTAACAATCCATCACAATTTCTTCTATCGGATCGTTTTCTGATACTCGCCTTTGCTTGTTGGTTTGGTTGATCTTGGAAAACTACGCCTCCATCATCATAATCGGAACCCATTCCAGAACCTCTCTCGACCTCTATGGTACTCTCGCCGGAACAGACTGCTCTGGTCAACATCATGGTTAACATCAAAATCCGGATCACAGTCTCTTGGGGCAAGTCCATCTTTGAGGAGGAAATAGAGAAGAATGAGAAGGGGGAAAAAGAAATTTTAAGGGAGAGGGGATGGGAAGTGGAGGAAAACAATAAAAGGGAGTGGGGAGTCGACAGCTGCTTTCGGTCTTCAAGGCTCAGGTGCCGCCTCAGTCCTCCTGGAACAGACACTCCAGTGATACAACCTCTACCGTCTGTTCCTTATCACGGGACTTCTCTGGATCAGCAACCTTTTTGCAGTGGGATGAATGGACCCAAGTCTCTCTCTCAGCAACCTTCAATGCTGTGGTGCTAGTCAATAAGACCTGGTATGGTCCTTCCCATCTATCAATAAGACAACCTGAGCGTAGAAAATTTCGTATCATTACATAATCCCCAGGTTCAATGTCATGACAATTACTATCTGGTAAATCAGGAATCACCAATCTCAGATTATCATTTTGATTCCTCAACTGTTTACTCATGTTAATCAAGTACTTTACAGTTACTTCATTGTTACATTTCAAATCATCCTGAGGGTTAATCATGACATGCGGTTGTCGACCAAACAAGATTTCAAAAGGGGACAGATTAAGAGGGGACCTGGGAGTGGTTCTGATGCTATACAAAACAATGGGTAAAGCTTCTGGCCACGTCAATCCTGTCTCTGCCATTACTTTACTCAATTTATTTTTAATAGTGCTGTTCACTCTTTCGACCTTCGCACTCGCCTGTGGACGGTACGGAGTGTGCAGCTTGCTATCAATACCCATTAATTTACACATTCCTTGAAAGACATCACCTGTAAAATGGGTACCCCTATCACTTTCAATGATTCTAGGGATACCATATCTACATACAAATTCCTGCACAATTTTCTTAGCTGTAAACATAGCGGTATTTGTAGCTGCTGGAAAAGCTTCGACCCAATTTGAGAAAACATCTATACAAACAAGTACATATTTCAAATTTCGACATGGGGGTAATTGAATGAAGTCAATTTGTATTACCTGGAAAGGGCCGCCGGCAGGTGGGATATGGGATGGTTCTGTAGGTATTGCCTTTCCAATATTCTTTCTCAGACAGGTAAGGCATGACATTGCTCTTTTACTCGCATGAGAGGAGAATCCTGGGGCGCACCAGTATGCTCTTACCAATTTGCACATTCCCTCCTTGCCTAGATGAGTCAACCCATGAGCTGTTTCAGCCAGACATGGAAGATATGCTCTGGGGGCCACTGGTTTACCATGTCCATCCGTCCAGAGCCCTGAGGACTCCTGGCCATATCCCTTTGCCTTCCAGACTGCTCTTTCCTGTGTGGAACACAAATTCTGCATCTCACACAACTTTTGTGTGTTGATGGTATTAAATGCCATCAGTTGTGTGGTGTCTGTCTGTATGGGGGTAGCAGCTGCAAGCTTAGCTGCTTCGTCTGCTCGGCTGTTACCAAGTGACACTGGGTCTTGACTATATGTATGTGCTTTACATTTGATAACAGCCACTCTGTCGGGTTCCTGTATTGCTGTTAGAAGCCTTTTTATGTGAGCTGCATGCGCTATCGGTGTACCAGCTGCCGTTATGAAATTTCTGAGGCGCCATAGGGCTCCGAAATCATGTACTACCCCGAAGGCGTATCTAGAATCGGTGTAGATATTGGCTGACTTGCCCTTAGCCAATTCACATGCTCTGGTTAGGGCGACCAGTTCAGCAACCTGGGCTGAGTGAGGTGGGCCTAGCGGTTCCGCTTCTATGGTGTCTTGGTCATCTACGACTGCGTATCCAGTACACAAGTCTCCCGAGTCTGACTGTCTATGACAACTACCGTCAGTGTAGAACGTGAGTTCTGCATCTTCCAGTGGATTGTCACTGATGTCAGGCCTTGCGGTAAAATTTTGGGTCAAATATTCCATACAATCATGTGTATCTTCCTTTGCATTAAATCCTCCTTCCCCATCACTCTCACCTTCCACCCTTTGTGTCTGACCAGGCACACCTGGGAGAAATGTTGCAGGATTTAATGCGCTGCATCTCCTTATGGTGATGTTTACTGGGGCCATTAATGCCAATTCCCATCTTGTAAACCTTGCTGATGAGACGTGTCTGGTTTGGGCAGAATTCAATAAGGCAGATACCGCATGTGGTGTATGGATTGTGAGGTTGTGGCCTAGCACGACATCTTCGCTTTTTGTCACTAGCAATGCTATCGCAGCAACGCTTCGCAAGCATGTGGGGAGGGATCGCGCTACCGTATCTAGCTGAGCGCTGTAGTATGCAACTGGCCTGCTGGCGTCACCGTGTTTTTGGGTTAGTACACCTGCTGCGCACCCAGCACTTTCTGTTCCGTATAGTTCAAAGGGTTTCCCATAGTCTGGCATACCTAGTGCTGGTGCCTGCGTTAGGCATTGCTTAAGTCTCTCAAATGCTGTTTCGGATTCGTCGGTATGCGAAATCCGATCAGGTTTGTTTGAGGAGACCATTTCCTGCAAAGGTAGCGCCAATATGGAAAACCCTGGGATCCAATTACGGCAATACCCACACATTCCTAAAAACGTTCTGATCTGTTGCTGGGTTTGTGGCAGGGTCATGTCTCTAATTGCTTGGATTCTATCAGCGGTCAGGTGTCTCAGTCCTTGTGTTAGACAGTGTCCCAAATATTTTACCTTAGTCTGGCATAATTGTAACTTGTCTTTGGAAACCTTGTGACCTGTGTCTGAAAGATGAAACAGGAGCTGTTTCGTATCCTTCAGAGAGGCTTCCAGTGAATCTGAACACAGCAGTAAATCGTCCACGTACTGTATCAATACTGATCCACTCTCTGGTTGGAAAGACTGTAAACAATCATGCAAAGCCTGAGAAAATATACTTGGACTATCTATGAAACCTTGGGGTAACCGAGTCCATGTGTATTGGACTCCTCTGTATGTGAATGCAAACAAATATTGGCTGTCAGGATGCAGAGGTACCGAAAAGAAAGCGGAGCAGAGGTCAATAACAGTGAAAAATTTGGCAGTGGGAGGAATTTGCATTAGGATGACAGCTGGATTTGGCACTACGGGGAACTGACTCTCAACTATTTTGTTAATCCCCCTTAGATCCTGCACTAGCCTGTAACCCCTCCCCCCACTCTTTTTAACAGGGAAGATGGGACTATTGGCTGTGCTGGACGTTCTTACCAGAATGCCCTGTTGCAGCAAGCGTTCTATTACTGGGAAAACTCCTAACTCCACCTCTGGCTTCAGAGGATACTGTGGGATTTTTGGAGCTATCCTACCATCTTTTACTTGTACAACTACTGGAGCTACGTTTGCCATTAATCCAGTGTCCTGTCCATCTTTTGTCCAAAGTGACTCTGGTATCTGAGATGTCATCTCTTCTATTTGGGATGGATTCCTATTTGTCATAATGGAATGTGACATTAATTTTGATGGGGAGTCTAACATGTCTCGTACCTCCTGAGCGTGATTCTCAGGAATGTCCAAGAATACACCTTCAGGAGTACAATAAATGACGCAATCCATTTTACATAGTAAGTCTCTACCCAGGAGATTAGTTGGTGCAGATGCAGCCAGCAAAAAGGAATGCTTGGTGTGCAAAGGCCCTATTGTAATCTCGGCTGGTTTGCTAACAGGGTAGTGCTGGACTACTCCTGTTACTCCCATGGCTGGAATTGTCCTACCAGTGGTTCTCATGCCCACTGTCGAATTTATCACTGACTTGGCCGCCCCTGTGTCTACAAGAAAGTTTAAGGTTTTACCAGCTACATTGATTGCAATCTCTGGTTCACTTCCAAGACTGGCAATCAACTTAACTGGCTGCAGATTACAGGTATGGCCACACCCCTAGTGGGTATGCTGACCTCCCTGGATCCCGCTGGCAGCGACTACTTGTGAGGGGGTTAGCTGGGAACTATCAGAGGCATGCCAATCTCTGTTCGGGGGATATCTTTTTGTTTCCCCTGTATGTGGCTCAAAACTCCGCCTCTGTGGACCCTGCTCCCAATGTCGTGTGTCGTGTCGTTGTCTAGGGGGTTGAAAAGATTTTGGTACATTTCTTACTCTACATTCTCGTGCATAGTGTCCCGGTCTGTTACAGGAATAACAAGTTATTACAGTTGACTTACTTACAGGATTCGATGGTACATACGCAGGCTGCTTTGTGGTCAGCGCCTGTATACTTACTGACATTAATTTATCACTTTGCGACTCTCTGTGCCTGGTGATGTTTCTGTCGTGATCAATAGCAGCCTCTCTCAAGGTGGACACTGACAGACCTCGCCAACATGGTTGCGTGGTCTGTACCCTAGCTTTTAATGTTTCCTTTAAACCATCCATCAGTACAGATACTGCTACTTCTTGATGGTTTGGGTTGGTCCTAATGTCTTCTATACCAGTGTATTTTGCCATTTCTAATAGTGCCCGGTGAAAATATTCTGTTGCCGTTTCGGACTCCTTTTGCTTAATGGAAAATATTTTATTCCATTTAGCAACGGCTGGGAAATACTCTTTTAGCTGCAAATTTATCCTTTTTACATTATCCTTGTTGTACACGTCTGTAAGCGGTACATCTTTATCCAATGCACAGTCAGCTAAGAATTGAGTTGAGTCGACATTGGAAGGTAAACAAGCTCTTAGCAGTATCTGCCAATCCTTGTTGTTGGGTTCTACAGTGTTACCTAGATCCCTGATGTATTTTTGGCTAGCAACTAAGTCTTTCCTGGGGTCAGGAAATTCAGACACTATTGTTCTTAATTCCATTCGGGAGAATGGAGTGTACATGGCAATGTTCCTTATGGGAGTGGCTCCAGACACATCTGTTTTTCCATTGGGAACTGCTATTACCTTTACAGGAGCAATTCTAACAGCCTCTTCCTGTGTAGATTCTACAGCTTGTTGTGGTACAATTGTTTCAGTGTAGTGCATGGTGCCGTACTTACCCGTTGACACGACCCACCTATCCCTCCGCTAGGGGCCTTTGCTAATCTCGTGGGTGTTGCTGTGCCTACTGTGGTTTCTGATATGGTGGCCGCTAGAGAGAGCGCTGAGATTGTTGCCGAATCGTCTTCTTGATCACACTCCTGAGGAAAGTTCAAAACAGGGTACAACTTGCACGGGTTAATAATTGCCTGGGTTACTTGGTTAACATCATTAACATTTACAGGGTTACTAAGAGTTTGTGTTTTACAACCCAGTGCGTTTCTCTCCGCAATCAACTTCTCTCCTGCAATGTATGGTGGAGGAGGGGCTGTGGCTATCAGCTTCCTGACTGCCCCAGATCCCGCCGCCAGAGCCAAACCTCTCTGTATCTCACCTTCCTGCTGCCACAACTGTAAATAATCATGATGCTGAATTCGTCTCTTTGTTGATTTTATGAGACATATCCTCCTCCTTAAATTTTGTAACACTTCTGGACTGAAGCTACCTATTCTTGGGAATTTCTCCCTGTCTTGTACAGTCATTCTCTCCCATTCATCACATAAAACCTCTGTGTGACTTCCGTATTTTTCACACATGATGTATCTTGCCGACCCGACTGGTCGGTTCTCTGAATCAACCCGAACCGAGGTTGATCGCCCCCTACCTGAACAACTGGCCCCCATAATCTGCAGGTGTTGCTTATTCCTCCTTGGATCTTTATCTCAAGGTTTTCAGCGAACCCTTACAAACAAACCAAGATGTCCTGGGCAGGCTGGCGGTGGCGGTTTACCAAGTACCCCACTCACTTCTCGCCCACGTTGGCCAGTACTGCAATCACTGTATCCAGAGCTGCTGTACCCAACTCAGGGCCCCTGTGAACCTTTATTTACTGGGGCGCGTTCCCCAGCAAGTATTGGTTGTTGGATAGTTCCTGAGTGACCAGCGAACCTCCCTTCCAAAAATAATAAATTACACAAATCACGTCAGAATGTACAAATAGCGTTTGTGACCACTTTACTCTAATGGTATTAGGTCAGATTACTAACTACTGCACACAATTACGTGCGGTACAATCGTTCAGTACATAAGCACTACTTGTCATGTACTGAAAGATCAATGGAATCGAAAATTTCGGCTGCGAATTCCTTCAGCATGAGCTTGTATGGCCTATATGGGTTCTGCACCAACACCCCTGGCGTTGTGCCTCTTGTACCTTTATAGCGGACCTCTTTGTCTATTTTACCTGTTACCTTATGACCTCCTGGTCTGTTACCTTATGACCTCCTGGTCTGTTACCTTATGACCTCCTGGTCTGTTACCTTATGGTCCGCTATACTCTAATGCTCAAATATTATTTAACCAGGGATGCCTCCCTAGCCACCGTATATGTCACTTACACGTATGTTCCTCGACGAGTACCCGACTTTCCTTTTGGTTCAACCTCTAAGT
Source organism: Pseudophryne corroboree (assembly GCF_028390025.1). Taxonomy (NCBI): domain Eukaryota; kingdom Metazoa; phylum Chordata; class Amphibia; order Anura; family Myobatrachidae; genus Pseudophryne; species Pseudophryne corroboree. Next base: position 341,996,939 of record NC_086453.1, read on the forward strand.
TATATAAACTTATGTGATAAAAACACACTTCACTCAACACATGTACACTTTGTTTCTATATCTATTTCTGCGCAGAAATTTTCTTCAGCCCAGCTGTGTTACCAATTAGGAGCAGGATCTGTTAAACTAAATTTCAGATTTTTCCAAAAGTAGATTTGCGTTATTTACCGCGTCGCGTTATCTACCGCTGTGCGTTATTTATCGCCTTTGCGTTAATTATCGCTTTGCGCTAAAATCCAACTTTTCGTGATGAGCTACGTGGGCGTAACCGGACGCTACGTTGCGTAATGTACGCTGCGTGCGTCTGCCTCTGGATTGCGTACGCTAGTCTTTGTTAGAGACACGTGTACGCAAAGCAAAGATCCACCGTAACACAATTTCTACCTTTATCAATGTAGATGATCCCTGATCATCTACCGCACACCACACTGACTGCCTTATCTCCCAGACAAGCCGTGTGTTGGTCTATACTTTAACTATTACCTCTACTATGAAATAACAGCAAATCTCTTTTAGCACTTTCTATCAACTATAAAAATTGGCAAACAGGAATAGTGATATACGAAATTGAAAAAGAAATGCAGATATATATGTATGCGTGCGTGTATACGCAAGACAGAAGAGAAATAAACAGTTTAAAAAAAAACACAAGCGTTTTGTTCTTACCTCCGGTTCCCGGATTCCTTCAGCACTCTTTATCTAAGCAAAGCAGACACTTATCCCGTCAGCACTGCGAGACAACCTCCCACCCTTTGCTGGGGGATAATGTCTGCTGATCTACCTAGTGCAGATATGAGAAGGACAGGACGAGTCCCCCAATTGACAATGCTAAATTCCTTTGTCGTATAAATAACCCTTAATGAAGTCTAAGAACACTGTACGCTGTTTACTTAGGAAGTACCGTAAGGGTACACTAGTTGCGTAACGATCGCTCAGCCGTAGGCGAGACGCTCAAGCGCCACGTTCGCTCACGGCCCAGTGATCACAGGACAGCACGTTATTGGTTATGTCTAGAGTACTGATTCGTTATGGCGTAGCGTACGCTAGAGACCACGAGGAGATCACCAGCGGCGCAGGCGCTCACAACGCTATACCTTTATGTCTAAACCTTTTATCAATGAAATACACAGAATACCTTAATGTGAATACAGGGTGTATGTGCAACCTTGTGTAACCTAACTAACTACAAAGCTGCTTGAGCGTCACCGACGCTCAAGTGAACACTTAAAACTATAGAAAATACACAGATACTGGTTTAGGGTCCAAAGCCTATCAACTGTATTATATCTAATATACGTGTAAAAGAGAATAACAGTACAAATGATACACTACAATATAACAGAGACTTCCTAACCAAAATACAATACTATCTAATACAATACAATACTAGTCTAGGGGAGATATGAGAGAAAAAAGAATAGAGAGAGAGAAATGGAGAGAGATGAGAGAAATTGGCTCACAGTAAGACAATGATTACGGAGAGAAACTTACGCACAAAGGGTATGATCGCATGCGCCTCGATATCCAGCTCCCGATTGTCAGCAAGACAACCGTTGATGAGAGAGTGAAATTGGATATGGTCGGCCTGCCTATTTATGCCCCACACACAATGCAATCTCACAGTCCCTACAATCCCATTGTCCATTGGACGTCGGAATTCGGCCCTGCATCATAACAAAAGGTCATAGGTTGATTCATACAGGTGGGCTGTGACGTTTTCAAACAGCTCAGGTGGGTGGGGAACTAGGTTTCCCGCCGCATACCTGAGTATGAGTAAATAGTAGAAATGGACATAAACTTCTTATGTCCATAACTATTCGCACGAGCGATTAATACGCTCCAAACCAACACCGGAATATTGCTATTTAAATACTCTTCCGATGGGTACCAAACACTACTGCATGACTCCTGTTAGACCCTTCCTACGATACAAAGAGGGATTCCTCAGCTCAGGGACATTCTATATTAACCAAACTTTCAGAATCTATCAAAGGGACCATGATCTACAAACTACATTAATTGTGAAAATATGTAACGAATGAGTCGCACGCTACGACTACATAAACTCTACCGTAAATACGCATACCGTGCGCCCGCGGGTGCACGCTATTGCGGGTATGCGCCTTCACGGGAGAGCGTACGCATGCGCAGCGCGGACCAGTGTGCGGTGCAAATATGGCAGTGTGTATGGGGATATTTTTCTGACTTTGACACTCTGCCACTACCCGTGGGTGCCTCTGCCCCTACTTATGTGTGCCTCTGTGTAAATTGCTCCAGGCATTCCAGAGGTATGCCAAAAACTATGGATTTTTACATGTCACCCCCATTCCAGAGTTATGCTGGAACACACACACACACACACACACACACACACACACACACACACACACACACACACACACACACACACAAACACGTCTGTTTTTATAAATATACTGTAGATTACCAGCACTTCATCCAAACCATTTTTTTCAGTTCTTGGTGCCTCATTGACGATCCTGGCATGCATCTTCTGATGGTCTAGGGAGGCCCTACATGCTTTTACCTCTTTGCTACAGCTCTAGCCCTCCTGGCATGCATCTTCTGATGGTCTAGGGAGGCCCTACATGCTTTTACCTCTTTGCTACAGCTCTAGCCCTACTGTAGCTCACGCAGACTCTACAGTATATTACTGTTTCTTTTAGATATAGACAGGGCCATATTAATCCACAAGCAGGCTCCTACGGTTCGGGTATTTTGGGCACCTCTGGCACTTAAATCTTTCACTCCACTAGAGGTGACGTTTGGGAAGCAAAACTTATGCCATTATTTACATTTTCAGTATTCACACAGACACCGAGACCCAGTTGAAATAAAGTCTGCTGACCTCTTTTTTCACAGCAATCATTCTTCTTTTCTCTTCTCTTTTCTCTTCTTTTCTCTTTTGGTCTGTAGTCTCTACCCCATCTACCCCATCGTCTCAAATCAAACCTCAGCTGACTATGAGTGTGTCTTGCCAAGGCGCTCAGTTCAAAGTGCCTTTAACCATTGGCGCCCTAGGGCGCAAGTACCAGTGCCTCAGCAAAAAAATAAAAATTGACGGGCCCCAAGTCCCCTAGGCTTCAGCCTAGTCAGCCCTATGGATAATACGACCCTGGATATAGATGTATCAGATATAGCCCTTGAAACTCTACTAACTATCTGAATTTAAGGACTTCTGTATTTCATTGATAAGGACATATTGCAAAATTTGAGGACAGCTCCAATATCTCATCAAATCAACATCACTGTGCAAAGACATTGAATCTTTTACACCCATCGGTCTAGTACATGTGAGGTGCCTTGTGAGAAAGGACCATTGTTCACACAATCCCTGAGTAGTGGTTCTTCATAGGCCTTACTAACTGTAATCAATCTCTTACATCATGAGGGCTTCGCCGTATTCATGTCAAACCTCAACCTAAGATGCTTCTCTATCAGAGGTAACGTGTTTTCTTTTCTCATGCAATCTTTTCAACTTCTAAATCTGATTTTAGTGACAGTTGCTCTATTTGAATGATCACGTGTTTGTGTCACATACAGTGGCAGTTTAAGTCCTTCTGCCATGCCTCACTAATCTGATACAAACAAGCCATTTTCAGTGGCATGTCCATCACTATAGCTCCTAGAAGTTCAATGCTGTAGTGTACCACGGCCACTGTAATCTCCACTTACATTGGGCCCAGTCCTTGTCTATGCTATGCATGCCTGGAAACATTTGAAGCTTCTTTAGCAATGTCATCAGACAGCATAACTCCAGCCTCTATAAAATGGACTAATTGTATTAACCAGTGCTTTGCTATTGCAAGTCCACCAGTATGTTGTGCCTTAGGGGACCCTTCACTGTGAGAATATACTATTTGTACCAACTCCTGGTATTCCCTGACACACCCAGATGTATCCCTCTCTGTTGTTCTACTGCTCCTTGGACAAGTATATCTATGTGCCTTCATTTCAGTTCCTGAATCTTGCTCACTGCTTACATTGGGCTGATCACACAATAAAGGACTGATCACGGTTTTCTTTGAAGCTGCATTGCTGAAGTTTGTCGCGCAGTCCCTACTTGTCTCTCATGTGCTCTTTGTCTCTAGGCATCATAATCATCCTTTAGGCAACAGGTACTATACTTCACTACTTATATTATGACAATCTGATCAATGGCCATGGAAGACTACCCATCTGACTCTTGATCCCTTGCAGTGGCTGAATAACTATCTGACTCTTGGTTCCTGGCAGTGGCTGACTACCCATATCTGATTATTGGCAGTGGCTGACTACCCATGTGACTCTTGGTTCCTGGCAGTGGCTGACTACCCATGTGACTCTTGGTTCCTGGCAGTAGCTGACTACCCATCTGACTCTTTATCCCTAGCAGTGGCTGACTACCCATTTGCCTTTTGGTTCCTGGCAGTGGCTGACTACCCAGATGATTGCTGATTCCTGGCAGTGGCTGACTACCCATCTGACTCTTGGTTCCTGGCAGTGGCTGACTAGCTATCTGACTCTTGGTTCCTGGCAGTGGCTGACTACCCACCTGACTCTTGGTTCCTGGCAGTGGCTGACTAGCTATCTGACTCTTGGTTCCTGGCAGTGGCTGACTACCCATCTGACTCTTGATCCCTGGCCATGACTGACTACCCATCTGACTATTTATCCCTGGCAGTGGCTGACTACCCATCTGACTCTTGGTTCCTGGCAGTGGCTGACTACCCATATGACTGCTGATCCCTGGCAGTGGCTGACTACCCATCTGACTCTTGGTTCCTGCTAATAGCTGTCTACCCATCTGACTCTTGATCCCTGGCAGTGGATGACTACCAATCCAACTCTTGGTTCCTGGAAGTGGCTGACTGCCCATCTGACCCTTGGTTCCTAACAGTGGATGACTACCCATATGGCTGCTGATCTCTGGAAGTGTCTGACTACGCATCTGACTCTTGATCCCTGGCAGTGGCTGACTACACATCTGACTGCTGATACCTGACAGTGGCTGATGACCCATCTGGCTGCTGATCCCTGGCAGTGGCTGACTAGCCATGTGACTCTTGGTTCCTGGCAGTGGCTGACTACCCATATGGCTGCTGATCTCTGGCAGTGGCTGACTATACATTTGACTCTTGATCCCTGGCAGTGGCTGACTACCCATCTGACTCTTGATCCATGGCAGTGTCTGACCACCCATCTGACTCTTGGTTCTTGGCAGTGGCTAACTACCCATCTGACTCTTGATCCCTGGCAGTGGCTGACTACCCATCTGACCCTTGATCCCTGGCAGTGGCTGACTACCCATCTGACCCTTGATCCCTGGCAGTGGCTGACTACCCATCTGACTCTTGATCCCTGGCAGTGGCTGACTACCCATCTATTTATCCCTGGCAATGGCTGACTACCTATCTATTTATCCCTGGCAGTGTCTGACTACCTATCTGACTCTTGGTTCTTGGCAGTGGCTAACTACCCATATGAGTTTTGATCCCTGACAGTGGCTGACTACCCATCTGACTCTTGGTTACTGGCAGTGGCTGACTACCCAGTTGACTCTTGATCCCTGGCAGTGGCTGACTACCCATCTGTCTCTCGATCCCTGGCAGTGGCTGACTACTCATCTGACTCTTGATCCATGGCAGTGGCTGACTACCCATCTGACTCTTGATCCTTGGCCATGACTGACTACCCATCTGATTATTTATCCCTGGCAGTGTCTGACTACCCATCTGACTCTTGGTTCCTGGCAGTAGCTGACTACCCATAGCATTGCTGATTCCTGGCAGTGGCTGACTATCCATCTGACTCTTGATCGATGACTACTTTTATGATAATTTCCCTGTCTGGTTACAGCCCATCAATCCTGTAAACAGCAAATGCTCATGTAGAAGCTCTGACTGTCTGTACTCTCTATATTATTTTCTGACTGTGGCCTCTCCGGGCAATAAGAGGTCATATTCATTCATACCCCAACATACATCTGAAGTTCCTGGGTAGGTTTACTTGCTAATGTCCCTTTAAGTGTTTCTTCCGGCCAAATTATGTCATATATATGAGCACCATCACCTCACCATGTAATGTAGAGGGCTTCTATCTGCGGGGCACCTTACAGTCACATTTCTTTTACACAGTGCCAGCTCAGTAGCAGTGCCAGCTTCCATTACATACACTGTTTACCTAATGAGTTCAGGTGCAGTTATAAGTCAACTTTGTTTTACAAGGTCACCAGGGATGTGGCTTACTACACTGGAAAGAATCCACCTCAAACTAATTATAAACCCCCTTACATAGACGAACCTCACATTTCTGTTTGGCTGTATTGTTTTGTGCCCGCCATGCGTTACATGTTAAAGAGTAATGGTGATTTATTCTGAGGTGCAGAAACATATGTGTCTCAGAAAGACATTAATTGGCTCTCAGCAAGCAAAAGCAAACAGCTGTATGAGGTCACCATCTGATGTCCTCGAGTGCACCTTTACAGGTACAGCAAACAGATTGATCGAATTACATCTCCCAGCACCCCCCCCCACCCCAACATGCACGCACACACACACACACACACACACACACACACACACACACACACACACACACACACACACACACACACACACACACACACACACACACACACACACTAGTTCTCAGAGCAGAACCCCAAATATTCACCTTACAGGGGGAACTTGATTAGATTCCAGGGAAATTCCTGCATATTTACTAAAATTACAATGTTTGTCTTGGCCGCTTTGCGTTTAAAATGAAAACAAAGCAGTGGTCTACTTTACAGGAACGTAAATTATGTCTGGCGATAAGGCAGGAATGCACCAAGCCTCACTGGGGATGACAGAGACTCCAGAGTCTTGACAAAGCAGGGGTTTCAGCCAACGATGAGGCAGTGCAGGATATTGTGACATCGATATATGTGCTATGTATCATGGCTGTTTCCCGGGAGACTTGTATTTCCATCACAGGAAATCACAGAATGAAATATTTTCTGCGCCAGGTGCTGAGACAAGCGCAGTGTTTCAAATGTGAAATATTAACAAAAAAAAGGAAAACGATTTTATCGGACGCTATTTTACTATTTCTTCGTCAACTTTTTTTTTCTCAAAAAGATCACGTACGTATGTTGTACACAAGAAATAGTATAAAGGATTCCTAGCCTAGTATAAGCTACAAACCTCAGTACTATACAGTTAATACATGGAACTGAAGGGACCTGCATCAGCATTTAAAGGTCATATTAATTCTTTTTATGCTTCCATAGCAATAGTCCTAGATTAGGGAGATTCCCGTCAACCACCGTCCTCCCTAAATCTGCCAGATTGCATATGTCTCTTTGGGAAGGCGAAACTGTACCTAAAATGAACATGAAACAGGTCCCACTAAAAACAAGTCCAGATTTCCATTCCTTCTACTGAAGAGTAGGACAGAAATCATTTTGTATGGAGAACTATTCTCTATAGCCCCTGCTGTCGAGGTGTCACCCTAAATCCGCCAACCTTTCAATCTCATTTAAATAGGCATGTTCCCCAACTGCTTTTGGGTGCATTCATGTGTCACCCTTGATCGGCAATCAAGGACAAGAAAGGACACTACTCTGGCTAAAACATGTCTGTGGCTTTGGAGCTGGAAACTCCTTATTCCGTTATGGAAACCAGTACACATAAATATTAAGGATCAGACTATAAAGACAATATGTGTCTTATCTTGGTGGCTTCACTCCAGGCTTTATGTCACGAACGTTTCAACACCGAAGCGAAGAGATATCCAGGACTTGGCCAGTGCTCAGTGAGTTCTGAGAATGTGACGGTTACTTCCAAGACCTGCATTGTTTTGTCACTTTCTAGCCAGAATTATCATCCAGTTTTAAGAAGCTGATTATATTAAATCATAAAGTGGATGCACAATGGCCCGGTATCTAGAGAGCTTTTATATGGACAATGGCTTCAGTAAGGAGCTTTGCCCTTCTACTACCACCCCCCCCTCCCCCTCCCCCCACACATATCATTGCCCAAAGCTATTTTGTTCTAAGAGTGGTCTCATGCCTTAATCATTTAACTGGCAAGATTTAGGATGAATTATAGGGCATAGAGGAAAAGTAATTGCACCTTTAATGAATGGCTATCATTATAAACTTGCTATCACTAACCTAGAAACCAGTTCCTATAACAAGAATATTTTATACAGTCATCCCTTAATGTTTAGACAACTACAGAGATAAAGGGGGTCATTCCGACCCGATCGCATGCTGCGCTTCCTCGCAGCCGTGCGATTGGGTCGGAAGTGCGCATGCACGGCAGTCGCATTGCGCAGGCGCGTCGTTGCCCGGCGACACCGCGAACGAAGAAAGGAGGAAGGCGGATCCAGGCGGCAACTCACCGTTTTCGGGGAGTGGTGAGTCCAACGCAAGCGTGTCCAGGCGTTTGGAGGGCGGATGTCTGAAGTCAATTCCGGGACCTGCATCGCTGGATCGATCGCACAGGGTAAGTAACTCTTACCCTGGTCTTCTTTTACAGGAAACTTTTTTAGCATAGCAGGGCTGCACAAGCGTTCGCAGCCCTGCAGAAATACACTCCCCCATAGGCGGCGTCTAGTTGATCGCACGGGCAGCAAAAAGTTGCTACGTGCGATCAACTTGGAATGACCCCCAAAGTAATATGATAGCATTATACTGTAGCTATAGAGACTCTTTAAGAAAGCTATTTCAGGTCCAATACAATGTATGCCATTTCTAACCACTATAAACGCTAAAAGGGACATTTGCTATGCCTGCTTAAGCTAAAGGATAGGGGTTGTGGGTTACAGGACCAACAGGAGTTTCTAAACCTTGGTTAAAGCCAGTTAATAATACACATATGGGGGAATCCAATTAGCCACGGTAACTTACCATGGCTAATTGAGCCCTGCCCCAATAGCCAGCACTATCAGGGATTTCGTTTTACTGGCCCGGACGCAGTAAAGACAAAAAATATGCGATAAGTGCCGTTTTTTCATGGCAGCGATAGCGAAAATACATGCATCTGGGAAGTTATCATGGATCAATGTGTTTTTGCATGAAAATGGGTAAATTACCACATGAAAAAAAGGGTCACAATTGAATTGCCTGATAACACTACTGGGCAATAAATAGATGTAAATTACAGGGAGGGGGGGGGGGGGGGGGGGTCGTGCAGTAATTTACAGCGATCAATTGAATTCACCCTCAAAACACTCATATTAAGTTTATGAAAAACATGAGCTACCATATCAAACTTAGCTGAGTTAAATCATCATAAATATAGACCTAGTATCTGCAGGTGCCCTGCAGACTGGTGCTAACACAGATCTGGGTGCAGTGTGTTGTAAAGTGGAATAGATGCGTTTTACTAGGCATCGTGTCCATACAACATCCTCCCACCAGTGTCTGTAATGCCAGTTCCTGGACGTTCCGGCAGAACTAATTTCTGCGGGCCTGTACTGTACCCTTGATGCATGGTTGTTGTGAACCCTCTGTGCAGAGCCGGCCATAGGCATAGGCAAACTAGGCAATTGCCTAGGGCATTTGATATGCCTAGGGGCATCAGCAGCTTCTGCTGATTAAAATGATATGCAGCATGCCTATATTCTGTGTGTAGTATTTCGTATGCAGATACAGCCACAGTCTCACACAGTATATAGGCATGCTGCATATCATTTTAATCAGCAGAAGCTGCTTGTGCATCCTAGCCACATAGCAATGCAAATAAGATGCATTTTCATAAAAAAACAAGGTGCCCGACGTTAGCACTGAGGCAAGATTTATGAGGACACATCTGTATCCAAGCAGAGGCAGAGGTCACAGTGTTAGTGGCAGTGTGAGTGCTGTGTGCATGTGAGTGGGTTGGTTGTGCAGTAGTGTTCAGAATATGTGTAAGGAGCATTATGTGTGTCATGTAAAAATGCATTAATAATGTGCAACATATGTGTAAGGGGCACTGTGTGTGTCATTATGTGTATAAGGGCATAAATAATGTGCGGCATATGTGTAACAGGGTACTACTGTATGTGTGTCATTATGTGTATAGGGGCACTTATAATGTGCAGCAAATGTGTAGGGGGCACTATGTGTGTCATTATGTGTATAAGGGCATTAATAATGTGCGGCATATGTGTAAGGAACATTATGTGTAAATGGGCATCAATAAAGGTTGTCATAATGTGTAAGGGGCATTACTGTGTGGAATTATGTGTATAAATGCATTACTAATGTGTGGTATTATGTGTATAAGGTGCTCTACTATGTGTCATTGCGTATAGAAAGGGCATTACTGTGTGGTCTAATGTGAATAAAGAACAATATGGTGTGGTGTAATGTGAATAAGGAGCAATTCAGTGTGATGTAATGTGAATAAGGGGCTTTACCGTGAGGAGTAACGTTTATAAGGTAAAGTGATACTACTGTGTGATTTAATATGAATTATGGACACTATCGCATGATCAAATGTGAATTAAATTGCAGTTCTGTGTGGCGTAATTGGAATTGAGGGTACTATTGTGTGGCCATGCCCCTTGCCAGCAAAAACACACCCCTTTTTGGGCTGTGCGCCAAATGTCCGAACTGTTCCTATGTAAAATATAGGGGGTACAAATACCAAAATAAGGACTGCTATAGGTGAAGGGGTGATGGTGCTGGGAAAGAGGTACAAGGTCAGAGGTGGAACCAGCGGTGGTGCTAGGGGGCACCAGCCAAAATCTTGCCTAGGGCATCATATTGGTTAGGGCCGGCTCTGCCTCTGTGTGCAGGTTAACCCCAAATCACAGACTGCAATAGTGAATTCTATAAGATGTTTATTGTGGGATATGCAATGGCAGGGGAGTAAACGTGATATGCAGACAAACACTTGATAAGGCAGATACAGTATACTTGAGTGCAGATATACTTGAGGTGCAGATTACTTTGACAATACAGATTTTCTTGGCATGGCAAATTGACTTGATAAGGCAGATTAATATGACAAAATAAAAATACTTAGCAAAGCTGATCATCGGGAAGGAAACTTGGCAAGGCAAAACATGAAACATTAGTCCAAACAAAAATTCCTTGGCTTGGCAGGATCTTGGCAAGGCAAATCATCAACAGGACACATTAACAGGATCAGGTATCCAGGAATCTTGGAAACATTAAACAGGAATAAAAGGAAGCATCAGTGAATATCCCTGACCAAGCCCTCAGTATTGGGATCAGACAGACCAAATAGGAAGCTGCCAGGTGTAGTCCATGCTGGTAATAAAACCATCCGTTACCCAACACCTGAGCACAGATTCAGAGCAGAGTCCAAAGAACACCACGTCTAATATAGACCAGTACTGCAGCTCACATCAAAGGAGTCTTGGTGACCTCTAGTGGCAGGGAAACATACTGCCAGGAAAACAGCAGAACAGAGTTCTTACATTGGTCCATTTTACAGCTACTGGCACCTGCTTTGAGAAGACTTAAGACATTGTGGCCTCAAAAAAGCGGAAGCCATGACAAAACTCAGTTGCTAAACAGATTGTTGAAAGGAGAACTTCCCCGTTGGAGGACTCTCTTCCAGTCATGCTACCGTCAGGCTAAAGAGTGTCCCTTTCCTGTTACAATCATCATTAGTTCATGTTCCACCTTTAGTACTCCATTTCCCAGGGATCATATAGAGTGCACAGTGCTTCCCACAGTAGTCCTTCCTTATGTGCAGCTGGTTGTACACCTAACTTTGTGCTGTAAATATCTGTATAAGCATTTCCATCCTGCACCGACTTACGTGTCCAACCCCTTATTGTACTCAAATCCACATGGCATGTCCTCACCTTCCTTCTCCAAGTCTAAGGATCTGTCTGTGTAAGATGCGTGCAAATCGAGATGCGGGTCAGATACTTTGTGTATGAGTATACACAAAGTATCTGACCCGCATCTCGATTTGCACGCATCTTACACATACAGATCCTTAGACTTGGAGAAGGAAGGTGAGGACATGGCAAGTGGATTTGAGTACAATAAGGGGTTGGACACGTAAGTCGGTGGAACCTTCTATGACATGGACACATCCCCAGATACACTTATTTTGAGCTGTATTGTTTTCGAGTTTTGGAGGCCTGGTGCACAGACACAGTATACACTGATGATATCATCAGCAGTAATATATTCCCAATTCTGATTGGTGGTTTATATTTTACCACAGGAATGGGTAGTTCCGGAGCCTCTTGAGTACCTTTGTATATTCAATGTGGCTTCACTTGAGATATACTATATATAGAATAAATAAAAATACATAATACACATTCTTTCATCATTCTTTCATCATTCCTCTTTAATAGCATATAATTAAATGGGATGATATAAATTGGCAGACATAGCACACGTCAAATGTGAAGGTGGGATTGGAAAATACAGGTAATTAGTTATATTAACCCTCTTTGTATTAATGAAGCACTACCAGCCTGAGGATGTGGACTGATGATCCGTGAAACGCGTAGCTTTATATGGCATTTCATGGTTACTCTCATTTGGGGCCGGATGTAATGCAGAGCGAGACGGCCGGAGCTCCGAGATTCCGGACGAACTTGCACATTTACATTGTAAATGATTGCCGCTTTAAAAAATGTATGAGTTCTGTCGGAATGTTAGAGCTCTGGCCGTTTCGCACTGCATTAAATCCGGCCCTTAATTTCTTTTAACTGCTTTTTCTATAGTGCATTTTTTTTGCATTTTAAAAATCAATTTTTTTTTCAAGTAAAGTATTTTATCATTAAAAGCACCATTTGTTCAGTAGTAGTGCATCCTATTCCAAAATGCCCTACTTTGATCTGTTTTTGGTATTAATAACATCGGGAACTTGAAATAACTGACCAAAGTGCTTCATAAATATAGAAAAGGTGAGTGTAACCATTCACCTGTATTTCCCAAAGCCATCAAGAAAAGGGGGCGTAGACTGGAAAGACGATGGAGGAAGACTAACCTAGTGGATGACAAAATAAAACTAATAAAGCATAATGAAGAATATCAATCGACAATCACCTGTAAGAAATCACAGTTTCTGTCAAATGAGATCACAGCAGCAAACAATAGGCCAGCTCAACTTTTCCACACAGTGGAGATGCTTTGCAAGCCAGCATGCCTGCAGACTGATGAAACCCTCTCCCAGGCAAGATGCAACGAGTTTGCAAACTTCTTTGCAGATAAAATATCCACCATTCGGGCTGGAATCTCCACAGTGCCATCAAAGGAGTGTCAAACTACAAAACCTGCCAATATAAGCCACCTGCCTTCATGGACCAGCTTTCACCCAGTGGATGTAAAGGACATTGCAGAAATTGCTCGGATTTTGCGTCCCACCACCTGTGATCTGGACCCTGCCTCAACCAAGCTTCTAATAGGTTGTATGGATATAATTGGTCCTGTCTTTGCAAAAATTGTTCAATGCTCTTTGCAGACAGGCACATTTCCTGGACCCCTAAAGGAAGCAATTGTTAGACCTCTTCTTAAAAAATCTAATTTAGATCCCGACTGCATGACCAACTATAGACCGGTATCAAACCTTCCTTTTCTAGGAAAGGTTATTGAGAAAGTGGTTGCAAATCAACTGGAAACCTGCCTGACAACCCATGATATCTATGATCCATTCCAATCAGGATTCAGGAGAAGACATAGCACTGAAACAGCCCTGGTGTGTGTGTTAAATGATCTTCTGACGGCAAGAGACAGAGGCAACTGTTCAATATTAATCCTTCTGGATCTCTCTGCAGCATTTGATACCGTGGACCATGGGCTTCTGATTGAGCGTCTGATACATTTTTGTGGACTGGATGGCACAGTCCTAAATTTTTTCAAATAATTTCTCACAGGCGGGTCACAGAGAGTATCGTCTGGATTATACTCATCACCACCAGTGCCATTGCCATGTGGTGTCCCACAAGGTTCTATACTATCCCCCATGCTTTTTGCAGTATACATGCTCCCGCTGGGTGAAATAATCAGGCGCCATGGGCTAGTCTACCACTGCTATGCAGATGATACACAACTGTACTTGTCCTTTGCTTCGGGCACTGATAACCCAATAGCAACCCTAAATGGCTGTCTAGCTGAACTCCAGGAGTGGATGAGTGCTAGTTGGCTGCGACTGAACCCGGATAAAACAGAGGTCCTTATGATAAGACCGCAACATCAAAGGACAAGACTGCAGCATAGCCAGCCAACTGGACTTACACTCGGGTATTCGCAATTACATACAACTGATCGTGTGCGGAATCTTGGCTTTGTCCTGGATGGTGGCTTGACACTTAAACATCAGATATCAGCCACAATCAAATCCTCATTATTTCACCTGAGGAACATAGCCAGAATCAAGCACTTAATTCCCTCAGATGATCTGCCAAAAGTCATCCAGGCATTTGTATCATCTCGATTAGACTACTGTAATGCCCTCTACCTTGGTCTCCCAGCAAAAGAATTGCACCGATTACAGCTGGTGCAAAACACAGCTGCCAGGCTATTAACCAACCAGCCCCGTTCTAGCCACATAACACCCATACTCTACTCCCTTCACTGGCTGCCTGTAAGATGGTGAATCATCTTCAAGATTGGCTTACTGAGTTTCAAAGCACTACATGACCAGGGCCCAAGGTACCTGAAGCAGCTACTGACCCCATACTGCCCCACTCGATTACTGCGATCTGTAGATGAAGGACTTTTAGCAGTACCTAGAATCTCCCGTAATTCATCTGGGGGTCGAGCTTTTAGTCATGCGGCTCCGACTCTATGGAACTCACTTCCCCGGACAGTGTGAGAGGCCCCAACTATAGAATCCTTCAAAAGTAGACTCAAGACTTTCCTTTTTACTCAAGCATTCCCATAATTGTCCCTTTAGTATCTCCATGCTTCTGTATTTTATGAAAATCTGTTCTGTACTTCATTATTTTCTGTACTATATTATGCTATGTATCTGTTAAGCGCCTTGAGTCCTATTGGAGAAAGAGCGCTATATAAATAAAATTATTATTAATAATTATTATTATCTTTACAATTGACATGCACCCGTTATCGTGTATGGCGCTGTCTACTGCTGACCTCCATCTCCTGTCTCGCTCTCCTGAGTGGCTTCTGCCTCCCATTGCCTTCTCAGTGGTTCCCATGCCTCCGGTCCATGGGCACTGCCATCTTGGAATGATGTCACTCGGATGTCCAGCCAGTCTATGAAGGCAGAATCCAGTCACATGACCTCTTGGGCCAATTACGAGCAAGGGTGCCTTATTCAATCTATTGGGTGTTGGCAATGAGTTGCCAGTACAACTTCCCTCTTAGAGGTCTCAGCACTTTGGTTCCAGGTTGCTTTGTGCTTCATAGTGTATCCTGTTGGTATCTGGTTGATAAAAAGATATACAGTCAATAGGTTGACACCAAATGGTCTCCATGCAAAAGGTCAACGAGTCAATAGGGCGACAGAGTCAATAAGTTGACGTTAAAAAATGGTCACATATTAGGTTGATACAAGTTTTTCATCATTTACCATCCATGTGGACTACGATTGGAAATAGTAACCTTGCCTGAAGCATGGCCAGCAAAGCCTACTAGGCAATCCTGCTAAACCTGCACTGTGCAATGCTGATATCCTGCTGGACAATCCTGCTAAACCTGCACTGCGTAATTCTGATATTCTTCTGAGTAATCCAGTTATATCTGCAAAGTGTCACCCTAATGTCCTGTTTTGTATTATGTACATTCCTGCAATCCTTACTGATACAAACCTGTATTCCTGCCACAGGTATCCTGTATTCTGCACGGAGTATCCTGCCTCCCTGCACTTTGCTTGTTGTAAAGTCTTGCTGCCTATACCTGCTCCGTAATACACTGCTTCTGCCACTTCCTATCAGTTGTGAGACTCATGCTTCTAAATCTAGTCTGCATGAGTAGTATAATAGGGCCACCTAGATTCATTAATACCCCTTTCACACCGCACAAATAACCCGGTTTTGACTCGGTATATTGCCAAGTTGACACGGGTTGCTGTGCGGTGTGAAAAGGGGCCATGGTTAAATTCCCGGGTCACCTGACCCGGTAATTCAACTCGGGAATAAAGCAGTGTTATTCCCGGGTTAAATACCGGTTCTGGTGCAGTGTGAACAGGTTGCCAGGTCGATGTGACCCGGGACCCGTTCACTGCATAGGAAGATGTGGTGTAGAGATGATGTCATCTCCCAGCGCCGCTTCCGCCCCCGCATATTACCAGGTCGGGAGGGCAGTGTGAAAGAGTCCAATAATGGGTCCCACCTGCGAAGGATCCGTTTTCAGTTCCCAGGTGGCATTGCAGTGTTAAAGGGTTATAATGTTCCAGTCATCACAGCTAGCCCTAGGAACCCTGACCTGAATCCCAGTCCTCCTAGTGCCGTGATAAAGCCAAGCTCATCTACTACTGTTCTCTCCAGGATAAAGCAGGTGCATATGCTGCCCTTACTTTATCTGCAAAATAAACCAAATTCACCTGTACTCGGAACCCATTTATTGCATGGGATTAGACGCAGTCAGCCCGTGTCTCCCGTGTCCTCCTCTAGTGCACTTTGTGTGACTGCCATGTGTTTGTGGTAAAGAATATCTATGGGGGACCCGACTCATCTTTTGCATCAGAAGAACCCATGAGTCTCTCACTATTATACCCCTTTCACACCGCAGCTTATACCCGGTATTTTGCCGTTTTAACTAGAGATGAGCGGGTTCGGTTTCTCTGAATCCGAACCCGCCAGAACTTCATGTTTTTTTTCACGGGTCCGAGCGACTCGGATCTTCCCGCCTTGCTCGGTTAACCCGAGCGCGCCCGAACGTCATCATGACGCTGTCGGATTCTCGCGAGGCTCGGATTCTATCGCGAGACTCGGATTCTATATAAGGAGCCGCGCGTCGCCGCCATTTTCACACGTGCATTGAGATTGATAGGGAGAGGACGTGGCTGGCGTCCTCTCCATTTAGATTAGGGTTGAGAGAGAGAGAGAGAGATTGACCTGAGGCTGTGATACTGTAGAAGAGAGTGCAGAGTTTAGTGACTGACGACCACAGTGACCACCAGACAGTGCAGTTGTTTGTTTTATTTAATATATCCGTTCTCTGCCTGAAAAAAACGATACACACAGTGACTCAGTCACATACCATATCTGTGTGCACTGCTCAGCCCAGTGTGCTGCATCAATGTATATATATATCTGACTGTGCTCAGCTCACACAGCTTATAATTGTGGGGGAGACTGGGGAGC
The DNA here is from genome assembly GCF_028390025.1 of Pseudophryne corroboree. Taxonomy (NCBI): domain Eukaryota; kingdom Metazoa; phylum Chordata; class Amphibia; order Anura; family Myobatrachidae; genus Pseudophryne; species Pseudophryne corroboree. Next base: position 342,014,177 of record NC_086453.1, read on the forward strand.
ACTGCAGTGCCAGTTATAGGTTATAGCAGGAGCCAGGAGTACATAATATTATATTAAAATTAAACAGTGCACACTTTTGCTGCAGGAGTGCCACTGCCAGTGTGACTAGTGACCAGTGACCTGACCACCAGTATATATAATATTAGTAGTATACTATCTCTTTATCAACCAGTCTATATTAGCAGCAGACACAGTACAGTGCGGTAGTTCACGGCTGTGGCTACCTCTGTGTCGGCACTCGGCAGCCCGTCCATAATTGTATATACCACCTAACCGTGGTTTTTTTTTCTTTCTTTATAGTCATACTAGTTACGAGTATACTATCTCTTTATCAACCAGTCTATATTAGCAGCAGACACAGTACAGTGCGGTAGTTCACGGCTGTGGCTACCTCTGTGTCGGCACTCGGCAGCCCGTCCATAATTGTATATACCACCTAACCGTGGTTTTTTTTTCTTTCTTTATACATACATACTAGTTACGAGTATACTATCTCTTTATCAACCAGTCTATATTAGCAGCAGACACAGTACAGTGCGGTAGTTCACGGCTGTGGCTACCTCTGTGTCGGCACTCGGCAGCCCGTCCATAATTGTATATACCACCTAACCGTGGTTTTTTTTTCTTTCTTTATACATACATACTAGTTACGAGTATACTATCTCTTTATCAACCAGTCTATATTAGCAGCAGACACAGTACAGTGCGGTAGTTCACGGCTGTGGCTACCTCTGTGTCGGCACTCGGCAGCCCGTCCATAATTGTATATACCACCTAACCGTGGTTTTTTTTTCTTTCTTTATACATACATACTAGTTACGAGTATACTATCTCTTTATCAACCAGTCTATATATTAGCAGCAGACACAGTACAGTGCGGTAGTTCACGGCTGTGGCTACCTCTGTGTCGGCACTCGGCAGCCCGTCCATAATTGTATATACCACCTAACCGTGGTTTTTTTTTCTTTCTTTATACATACATACTAGTTACGAGTATACTATCTCTTTATCAACCAGTCTATATTAGCAGCAGACACAGTACAGTGCGGTAGTTCACGGCTGTGGCTACCTCTGTGTCGGCACTCGGCAGCCCGTCCATAATTGTATATACCACCTAACCGTGGTTTTTTTTTCTTTCTTTATACATACATACTAGTTACGAGTATACTATCTCTTTATCAACCAGTCTATATATTAGCAGCAGACACAGTACAGTGCGGTAGTTCACGGCTGTGGCTACCTCTGTGTCGGCACTCGGCAGCCCGTCCATAATTGTATATACCACCTAACCGTGGTTTTTTTTTCTTTCTTTATACATACATACTAGTTACGCGTATACTATCTCTTTATCAACCAGTCTATATTAGCAGCAGACACAGTACAGTGCGGTAGTTCACGGCTGTGGCTACCTCTGTGTCGGCACTCGGCAGCCCGTCCATAATTGTATATACCACCTAACCGTGGTTTTTTTTTCTTTCTTTATACATACATACTAGTTACGAGTATACTATCTCTTTATCAACCAGTCTATATATTAGCAGCAGACACAGTACAGTGCGGTAGTTCACGGCTGTGGCTACCTCTGTGTCGGCACTCGGCAGCCCGTCCATAATTGTATATACCACCTAACCGTGGTTTTTTTTTCTTTCTTTATACATACATACTAGTTACGAGTATACTATCTCTTTATCAACCAGTCTATATTAGCAGCAGACACAGTACAGTGCGGTAGTTCACGGCTGTGGCTACCTCTGTGTCGGCACTCGGCAGCCCGTCCATAATTGTATATACCACCTAACCGTGGTTTTTTTTTCTTTCTTTATAGTCATACTAGTTACGAGTATACTATCTCTTTATCAACCAGTCTATATTAGCAGCAGTCACAGTACAGTGCGGTAGTTCACGGCTGTGGCTACCTCTGTGTCGGCACTCGGCAGCCCGTCCATAATTGTATATACCACCTAACCGTGGTTTTTTTTTCTTTCTTTATACATACATACTAGTTACGAGTATACTATCTCTTTATCAACCAGTCTATATATTAGCAGCAGACACAGTACAGTGCGGTAGTTCACGGCTGTGGCTACCTCTGTGTCGGCACTCGGCAGCCCGTCCATAATTGTATATACCACCTAACCGTGGGTTTTTTTTCTTTCTTTATACATACATACTAGTTACGAGTATACTATCTCTTTATCAACCAGTCTATATTAGCAGCAGACACATTACAGTGCGGTAGTTCACGGCTGTGGCTACCTCTGTGTCGGCACTCGGCAGCCCGTCCATAATTGTATATACCACCTAACCGTGGTTTTTTTTTCTTTCTTTATACATACATACTAGTTACGAGTATACTATCTCTTTATCAACCAGTCTATATATTAGCAGCAGACACAGTACAGTGCGGTAGTTCACGGCTGTGGCTACCTCTGTGTCGGCACTCGGCAGCCCGTCCATAATTGTATACTAGTATCCAATCCATCCATCTCCATTGTTTACCTGAGGTGCCTTTTAGTTGTGCCTATTAAAATATGGAGAACAAAAATGTTGAGGTTCCAAAATTAGGGAAAGATCAAGATCCACTTCCACCTCGTGCTGAAGCTGCTGCCACTAGTCATGGCCGAGACGATGAAATGCCAGCAACGTCGTCTGCCAAGGCCGATGCCCAATGTCATAGTACAGAGCATGTCAAATCCAAAACACCAAATATCAGTAAAAAAAGGACTCCAAAACCTAAAATAAAATTGTCGGAGGAGAAGCGTAAACTTGCCAATATGCCATTTACCACACGGAGTGGCAAGGAACGGCTGAGGCCCTGGCCTATGTTCATGGCTAGTGGTTCAGCTTCACATGAGGATGGAAGCACTCAGCCTCTCGCTAGAAAAATGAAAAGACTAAAGCTGGCAAAAGCTGTAGCACCGCAAAGAACTGTGCGTTCTTCGAAATCCCAAATCCACAAGGAGAGTCCGACTCCAATTGTGTCGGTTGCGATGCCTGACCTTCCCAACACTGGACGTGAAGAGCATGCGCCTTCCACCATTTGCACGCCCCCTGCAAGTGATGGAAGGAGCACCCGCAGTCCAGTTCCTGATAGTCAGATTGAAGATGTCAGTGTTGAAGTACACCAGGATGAGGAGGATATGGGTGTTGCTGGCGCTGGGGAGGAAATTGACCAGGAGGATTCTGATGGTGAGGTGGTTTGTTTAAGTCAGGCACCCGGGGAGACACCTGTTGTCCGTGGTAGGAATATGGCCGTTGACATGCCTGGTGAAAATACCAAAAAAATCAGCTCTTCGGTGTGGAAGTATTTCACCAGAAATGCGGACAACAGGTGTCAAGCCGTGTGTTCCCTTTGTCAAGCTGTAATAAGTAGGGGTAAGGACGTTAACCACCTCGGAACATCCTCCCTTATACGTCACCTGCAGCGCATTCATAATAAGTCAGTGACAAGTTCAAAAACTTTGGGTGACAGCGGAAGCAGTCCACTGACCAGTAAATCCCTTCCTCTTGTAACCAAGCTCACGCAAACCACCCCACCAACTCCCTCAGTGTCAATTTCCTCCTTCCCCAGGAATGCCAATAGTCCTGCAGGCAATGTCACTGGCAATTCTGACGAGTCCTCTCCTGCCTGGGATTCCTCCGATGCATCCTTGCGTGTAACGCCTACTGCTGCTGGCGCTGCTGTTGTTGCTGCTGGGAGTCGATGGTCATCCCAGAGGGGAAGTCGTAAGCCCACTTGTACTACTTCCAGTAAGCAATTGACTGTTCAACAGTCCTTTGCGAGGAAGATGAAATATCACAGCAGTCATCCTGCTGCAAAGCGGATAACTGAGGCCTTGACAACTATGTTGGTGTTAGACGTGCGTCCGGTATCCGCCGTTAGTTCACAGGGAACTAGACAATTTATTGAGGCAGTGTGCCCCCGTTACCAAATACCGTCTAGGTTCCACTTCTCTAGGCAGGCGATACCGAGAATGTACACGGACGTCAGAAAAAGACTCACCAGTGTCCTAAAAAATGCAGTTGTACCCAATGTCCACTTAACCACGGACATGTGGACAAGTGGAGCAGGGCAGGGTCAGGACTATATGACTGTGACAGCCCACTGGGTAGATGTATGGACTCCCGCCGCAAGAACAGCAGCGGCGGCACCAGTAGCAGCATCTCGCAAACGCCAACTCTTTCCTAGGCAGGCTACGCTTTGTATCACCGCTTTCCAGAATACGCACACAGCTGAAAACCTCTTACGGCAACTGAGGAAGATCATCGCGGAATGGCTTACCCCAATTGGACTCTCCTGTGGATTTGTGGCATCGGACAACGCCAGCAATATTGTGTGTGCATTAAATATGGGCAAATTCTAGCACGTCCGATGTTTTGCACATACCTTGAATTTGGTGGTGCAGAATTTTTTAAAAAACGTCAGGGGCGTGCAAGAGATGCTGTCGGTGGCCAGAAGAATTGCGGGACACTTTCGGCGTACAGGCACCACGTACAGAAGACTGGAGCACCACCAAAAACTACTGAACCTGCCCTGCCATCATCTGAAGCAAGAAGTGGTAACGAGGTGGAATTCAACCCTCTATATGCTTCAGAGGTTGGAGGAGCAGCAAAAGGCCATTCAAGCCTATACAATTGAGCACGATATAGTAGGTGGAATGCACCTGTCTCAAGCGCAGTGGAGAATGATTTCAACGTTGTGCAAGGTTCTGATGCCCTTTGAACTTGCCACACGTGAAGTCAGTTCAGACACTGCCAGCCTGAGTCAGGTCATTCCCCTCATCAGGCTTTTGCAGAAGAAGCTGGAGACATTGAAGGAGGAGCTAACACGGAGCGATTCCGCTAGGCATGTGGGACTTGTGGATGGAGCCCTTAATTCGCTTAACAAGGATTCACGGGTGGTCAATCTGTTGAAATCAGAGCACTACATTTTGGCCACCGTGCTCGATCCTAGATTTAAAGCCTACCTTGGATCTCTCTTTCCGGCAGACACAAGTCTGCTGGGGTTGAAAGACCTGCTGGTGACAAAATTGTCAAGTCAAGCGGAACGCGACCTGTCAACATCTCCTCCTTCACATTCTCCCGCAACTGGGGGTGCGAGGAAAAGGCTCAGAATTCCGAGCCCACCCGCTGGCGGTGATGCAGGGCAGTCTGGAGCGACTGCTGATGCTGACATCTGGTCCGGACTGAAGGACCTGACAACGATTACGGACATGTCGTCTACTGTCACTGCATATGATTCTCTCAACATTGATAGAATGGTGGAGGATTATATGAGTGACCGCATCCAAGTAGGCACGTCACACAGTCCGTACTTATACTGGCAGGAAAAAGAGGCAATTTGGAGGCCCTTGCACAAACTGGCTTTATTCTACCTAAGTTGCCCTCCCACAAGTGTGTACTCCGAAAGAGTGTTTAGTGCCGCCGCTCACCTTGTCAGCAATCGGCGTACGAGGTTACATCCAGAAAATGTGGAGAAGATGATGTTCATTAAAATGAATTATAATCAATTCCTCCGCGGAGACATTGACCAGCAGCAATTGCCTCCACAAAGTACACAGGGAGCTGAGATGGTGGATTCCAGTGGGGACGAATTGATAATCTGTGAGGAGGGGGATGTACACGGTGATATATCGGAGGGTGATGATGAGGTGGACATCTTGCCTCTGTAGAGCCAGTTTGTGCAAGGAGAGATTAATTGATTCTTTTTTGGGGGGGGTCCAAACCAACCCGTCATATCAGTCACAGTCGTGTGGCAGACCCTGTCACTGAAATGATGGGTTGGTTAAAGTGTGCATGTCCTGTTTTGTTTATACAACATAAGGGTGGGAGGGCCCAAGGACAATTCCATCTTGCACCTCTTTTTTCTTTTCTTTTTCTTTGCGTCATGTGCTGTTTGGGGAGGGTTTTTTGGAAGGGCCATCCTGCGTGACACTGCAGTGCCACTCCTAGATGGGCCCGGTGTTTGTGTCGGCCACTAGGGTCGCTAGTCTTACTCACACAGTCAGCTACCTCATTGCGCCTCTTTTTTTCTTTGCGTCATGTGCTGTTTGGGGAGGGTTTTTTGGAAGGGACATCCTGCGTGACACTGCAGTGCCACTCCTAGATGGGCCCGGTGTTTGTGTCGGCCACTAGGGTCGCTAGTCTTACTCACACAGTCAGCTACCTCATTGCGCCTCTTTTTTTCTTTGCGTCATGTGCTGTTTGGGGAGTATTTTTTTGAAGGGCCATCCTGCGTGACACTGCAGTGCCACTCCTAGATGGGCCAGGTGTTTGTGTCGGCCACTTGGGTCGCTTATCTTAGTCACACAGCGACCTCGGTGCAAATTTTAGGACTAAAAATAATATTGTGAGGTGTGAGGTGTTCAGAATAGACTGAAAATGAGTATAAATTATGGTTATTGAGGTTAATAATACTATGGGATCAAAATGACCGCAAATTCAATGATTTAAGCTGTTTTTTAGTGTTTTTTGAAAAAAACACCCGAATCCAAAACACACCCGAATCCGACAAAAAAAATTCGGTGAGGTTTTGCCAAAACGCGGTCGAACCCAAAACACGGCCGCGGAACCGAACCCAAAACCAAAACACAAAACCCGAAAAATTTCAGGCGCTCATCTCTAGTTTTAACTGGCTTCCTAAACGGGTCAAGCTGCGATGTGAAAGGGTCCCCTTCAATTTACCGTTTTCAAAATACCGGTATTTTGAAACGGTAAAAAAGAAGGGTCCTACCCGTTTCAGTCCCATTTCACTGTGCAGTGTGAAAGGGTCTGAAACGGTATTTGCAAGCCCCAGCAGGTCATAGGCTGTCTCCATGTGTGATGTCAGCAGCCACAACCAGGAAACAGCTTGGAAAACACAGGAGACACATGTGAGAGTGGCTTTATAAACGTTTAAACGGGAAAAACACGGGAAAAAATGGCGTGGGGTCCCCCCTCCAAAGCATAACCAGCCTCGGGCTCTTCGAGATGGTCCTGGTTCTAAAAATGCGGGGGAAAAATTGACAGGGGATCCCCCGTATTTTTAAAACCAGCACCGGGCTCTGCGCCTGGTGCTGGTGCAAAAAATACGGGGGACAAAAAGAGTAGGGGTCCCCCGTATTTTTTACACCAGCATCGGGCTCCACTAGCTGGACAGATAATGCCACAGCCGGGGGTCACTTTTATACAGTGCCCTGCGGCCGTGGCATTAAATATCCAACTAGTCACCCCTGGCCGGGGTACCCTGGGGGAGTGGGGACCCCTTCAATCAAGGGGTCCCCCCCCAGCCACCCAAGGGCCAGGGGTGAAGCCCGAGGCTGTCCCCCCCATCCATTGGCTGCGGATGGGAGGCTGATAGCCTTGAGTAAAATGACAGAATATTGTTTTTTCCAATAGTACTACAAGTCCCAGCAAGCCTCCCCCGCAAGCTGGTACTTGGAGAACCACAAGTACCAGCATGCGGGAGAAAACCGGGCCCGCTGGTACCTGTAGTACTACTGAAAAAAAAATACCCAAATAAAAACAGGAGACACACACCGTGACAAGTACAACTTTATTACACACTGCCGACACACATACATACTTACCTATGTTGACACGCCGACTGCCACAGTCTCCGACGATCCGAGGGTACCTGTAAAAAATGATACTCACCTGCCAGTGTCCAGAGATAAATCCACGTCCAAAGATAATCCTCGTACTTGGCAAAAAAAAAACACGAACACCCGAACCACCGGACTGAAAGGGGTCCCATGTTGACACATGAGACCCCTTTCCCCGAATGCCGGGACATCACGTGACTCCTGTCACTGAGGTCCCTTCAGCCAATCAGGAAGCGCTACTCCGTTGCGCTCATCTGATTGGTTGTGCGCGTCTAAGCTCAGACAGCGCATCGCACAGCTGCCTCCATTACTTTCAATGTTGGGAACTTTGCCGTCAGTGGTGGGGTTACCCGCGGTCAGCCGCTGACCGCGGGTGACCCCACCACTAACCGCAAAGTTCCCACCATTGAATATAATGGAGGGAGCTGTGCGATGCGCTGACAGCTCAGACGCGCACAGCCAATCAGCAGAGTGCAAGGACGTTGCGCTCGCTGATTGGCCAACGAGACCTTTCAGTGACAGCAGTCACGGGGGGGTCTCTCTGCATTCGGGGAAAGGGGTCCCATGTGTCAACATGGGACCCCTTTCAGTTCGCTGGTCGGGTGTTCGTTTTCTGTTTTTGACAAGTACGTGGATTTATCTCTGGACCATGGATCAGGTGAGTATAATTATCTTTTATTTTCAGGTACCCGTGGATTCTACTTGGAGAAGAGGACCGACTGCTTCGTGTCAACATAGGTAAGTATGTGTGTGTCTGCAGTGTGTAATAAAGTTGTACTTGTCACGGTGTGTGTCTCCTGTTTTTATTTGGGTATTTTTTCCCCAGTAGTACTACAGGTACCAGCGGGCCCGGTTTTCCTCTGCATGCTGGTACTTGTGGTTCTCCAAGTACCAGCTTGCGGGGGAGGCTTGCTGGGACTTGTAGTACTATTGGAAAAAACAATATTCTGTCATTTTACTCAAGGCTATCAGCCTCCCATCCGCTTCCAATGGATGGGGGGGACAGCCTAGGGCTTCACCCCTGGCCCATGGGTGGCTGGGGGGGGGGACCCCTTGATTGAAGGGGTCCCCACTCCCCCAGGGTACCCCGGCCAGGGGTGACTAGTTGGATATTTAATGCCACGGCCGCAGGGCACTGTATAAAAGTGACCCCCGGCTGTGGCATTATCTGTCCAGCTAGTGGAGCCCGATGCTGGTGTAAAAAATACGGGGGACCCCTACTCTTTTTGTCCCCCGTATTTTTTTGCACCAGCACCAGGCGCAGAGCCCGGTGCTGGTTTTAAAAATACGGGGGATCCCCTGTCAATTTTTCCCCCGCATTTCTAGAACCAGGACCATCTCGAAGAGCCCGAGGCTGGTTATGCTTTGGAGGGGGGACCCCACGCCATTTTTTTTCTGAATTTTACCATTCCATCTAAAAAAAAAAAAAAATTATTTTAAAAAATATATAAATAATACTTGTGCCTTCAAAAAAGACAAACCAAGTACCTAATCCCTTCTAATATAAATAGATATGCTTCAAGCTGCTGGGTTCCATCGTACGACTATCCAAATTATTAATAATGAATTAATTAATAATTATTAATAATGTGTGGGCCAGAAAAGTCCATTTATAATGACAACCACTGTTTTCTATGGGTGAAACGGGTTCAGTGTGAAAGGTACCAAAACGGTAATGAAATGGTAATTTACTGGTTACAACATGAGATGTGAAAGGGGTTTAACTGCTCAGACCCGTTTTAAGAACCGTTTCAAATACCATTTCAAAAGCAGGTTTTGCGATGTGAAAGCAGCATTAGTGTCACTTGTACATCTTATTCAATTGCATTTTCTGCATGGTGATGAAGTAGGTATAATTCACCTCATAGTACATCCTGGGTATCTCTCTATCTTAGAGTCTCCTGACAGACACGTGTGGAATGGTCACACATGACTCCCCCCCCTGAGATAATGCTCATTATTGGAAAATGTGAGTATTACACTAGAAATACATAGTGGACAGATGTGACGGGTGTAGATTTCTGCAGCTAATACAGGCACTCACACATCTGCTTTACGGGGGAAAAGAATCCAAGATATAAAACTTTAATCTAATATACTGTAGGCCTTGTGAGAGCTGGGAAATACAAATTGGTTCCATGGGCAGCGACAGGTCCTGGTTTACTGTTACCACATGTCCCCTGCCTCCATATGCGTCATGTGTAATACACAGACATATACCGAGTGACTATAGCAGTATCATTTGCTTTTTTACATTGTACTTCCAGGTATTCTGTGTATAAAGCTAAACACTGTGACATTATGGGCCTAATTCAGACCTGATCGCAGCAGCAAAATTTTTCTTGGCTGGGACTTTATCTCAATCCACTTTATCTTCGTCCAAGGCTTAGTAAATATAAATACTATAGACCCCATGGGGGTATATTCAATAGAAGTCGAAAGCAGCCGTTTGTCGAAAAGACGGCAGTTTTCGACTTTTTTAGGTCGGAAGGGGTTCCGACTTATTCAATCTAACCCCAAATTTTTCGACAAGTCGAGGAATTCGACTTGTCGAAAAGCACGTGAATCGGCGGAATAGTTGCCGATCCACATGCTTGTGTCGAAAACGTGGCTCCCTTTTCAACCATCTCAATTTGACTTTAAAAAAAGTCGAAGTGAGATGGGGAGAGCAGCGCCGGAGACGGGGAGAGCAGCGCCGGAGACGGAGAGAGCAGCGCCGGAGACGGGGAGAGCAGGGTAGCCGGAGGATGTCACAGTAGCCGCTTGCAGCAGCGTCCACCCGGCTCCAGCAAGCGAGACCTCGCTTGCTGGAGCCGGGTGGGCGCTGCCGTGAGCGGCGGCTGTGATGCGGGGACGGGGAGAGGCAGAGACGGGGGAGAGCCGCGGGCAGACAGGGGAGAGCAGCGCTACAGCAGCGGCTATATATGCTCTCCCACGTCTGCCCGCAGCTCTCCCCCGTCTCCCCTCCCGCATCTCAATTCGACTTTTTTAAAAATCGAACTGAGATAGCATTGAATAGCTCAGGTCGGATCCATTCCGACTAATGAATGTCGGAATGGATCCGACTTCAATTGAATATACCTCATAGTCTCTAATCTTTCCAGACCTCTGAGATAATCCCTTTCCCATGATTATTTAGCTAAAATTCATAAAAAGGAATAACTATATGAAATAAGTAATAATGAACTAATGTAACTGTTAAAGTATTCCACGTTTATAAAGCGTCATATTCTGGCACAACTAAATGCAGAAACATTCTGAGCATAATCTGAGTTACACCTACTAATCCATCTGCCCCACCCGTCCCCCTAACAATTACTGTGCGCCCCTGCAAGTATAAACACCGCTGCGCAGTATGCAGGCTGAAGCCATAAGTCAGGAATTCCCAGTCGTGGATGCAGCACTACTTTGCACCAGCCCACTATAAACATGACGACAAGACTTAATAAATAGGTCTGTCCATATTAGATTGATGAAGTACCAGTTTTCCTACTCTGACATATATTTATTAAATACTTTGCTAAATGTTTGCACATGATATGCAGAATAACGGCATAGCAAGGCCGAGTGTTTTATGTACTCAGCCTAAGACGGAATATAAATCTGTACATAGATCTCCCGCAGCGTGGGATCCTCCTATAAGTATATGTGCTGATACTACTGTATGTATGATACTCATACATACAGCAAAACAACATGACTTCAGGAAGTGCTGCAGGCTTATTGCAGAGAGTTCTTGCTGTGTTCCAAAATCCAATGTTTGGAAGGGTGTGGTATGGAAGATCGACCGCACTTAGGGCGACAGTGTCTAGGTCGACCAGTCTTGGTCGACAGTAACTAGGTCGACAGGGATTCTAGGTCTGCGTGTTCTACGTCGACAGATCAAAAGGTCGACATGAGTTTAAAAAAAATGGTGTCGTTTTCTCCGTACAGTGAACGGGAACCCCAATTAGTGCACCGTGTCCCCTCGCATGGCTCGCTTCGCTTGCCACGCTTCAGGCAAGGTAACCAGATTACTCAGTAGAATATCAGGATTACGCAGTGCAGGTTTAGCAGGATTGCCCAGTAGGCTTTGTTGGCCACACTTCGGGCAAGGTTACTATTCCCAATCGTAGTCCCCGTGGATCGTTAAGTATGAAAAAGTTCAAAAAAAAGAAAAAAATTGTGAAAAACTCATGTTGACTTTTTGACCTGTCGACCTAGAACATTTCGACCTAGAGACCCTGTCGACCTAGAATCCCTGTCGACCAATAGTGGTCGACCTAGACATTGTCGACCTAAGTGTGATTGATCTAGAGACCGGATACCTGTTTGGAACCCCCCCTGTAGACATCTTTGTTTACGTGATGTGTTATATAATCAGGAAGAATCAGCGCTTGTTAGCAGATGTACATGTTGGTCTAATGTAACCAATCAGATTGCTGAGCTGAGCTGTACAAGAGCAAATATTCTAAAGTCACTCTTCAAACATGCAAAGCCTAAATATTCATAGAGCGGACGTAACTACTGCAAACATAAATATACTGTGACTGTGCAAACACACAGATTGAATTGCTAGGAAAATACACATTATTCCGCGCGTGTGTATATACATCACTGTTCATATTTACATTGTCAGCCAGTGCAATACACCATTAAGTATTGGTATGTTCAGAAACATATTTCACTGCAAATCATATGTATGTAATTTAAATGGGGTTTGAAATCAACCACCTGCCTTTCCATTAGCATGACATGGAATAACCAGAATTATGGAAATGTTATTCTGTGATGGAATCATATGGTTCTAAAACTTTGAAATGACAGCACCCCTGTGTGAGCATAGTCAGACGGATGGAAAATAAAGATACATTTCTCTAATGGGCGCAATTATAAAGCCACCTGCCTTCCAGGTAAGTACTTAGATGTGTAGTGCGCGGAGGTAGGTGGGTATGCTTATAGCAGAGCTCTTATTTCCAATATAAATTTACAAATATGAAAAACTGGCTTTGGCCATTTGTTGTTAATATGGAGCAGTTGTATTAAGCCTGGTGAAGTGATAACGGGGAAGGTGATAACGCACCAGCCAATCAGCTCCTAACTGTCAAGTTACAGGCTGGGTTTGAAAAATGACAGTTAGGAGCTGATTGGCTGGTGCATTATCATTATCACCTTCCACGTTATTACTTCTCCAGGCTAAATACATCTGCGTCTGTTGTGAATATCTCAGGGGAGTAACAAGTGTAGCATGGCCTTCGGGCACTAGATCCACTTTGTGCACCACCAGCATTTCGACCGCTGGGATCCTGACCGGATCAAGGGGCATCTGCGGATGGGTCAGGGCAGGCAGCCTAGGGTGTAAGGATGTGCCTTCTGTAAAGCTCTATAAGCTTCTGTAAGGTTCCACTCTTTGAAGTGTGGTCCTGATTCGTCCACACAGAATAATATATATTCCTTGGAGAATCGGTCCAATCACAGTCCATGAAATATATTGCAAGCTTTCAGCAATCATCTAGAAAAGTCACATGACTACAGCCTTATATTATATTGGACCCCCTGGCAGCCTTACACTGGAAATCAAACCTCAAGTTCAGCCGTAGCTGCTGTACCCAAGTCATACCGGCCCAAGTATTGTATTATGGTCGGGCTGCAGACAAGTTTCAGTATGTGCTCCAACAGACAGATGAACACTGTGCTGGAAATGGAATGGATGAGCTCTTACTGTCCATATACCAATTAGTGGGCGCAGATCATTAACAAATAGATGTCAATTTATAAGTAGTAATTAAAAACATAAATAAAAATGTTCTTGCATTGATTAAAGTCGAATGTAATTATTAGACAGATATAAATTGCTGTGTTATATTACAAGTGTGTCTAATGCTTCAACAGATCATTAATTAAAACAAGCTTTCATCAAGTTAAATGCGGCCAGGATAGATCGGTTTTAATTAAAGCTTACATGTCTTCATTTACATTAATTGCTGTGCAGTCAGACTTAATTATTACCACATTTAAAATAAACTCTGGAGGTCCTTGTATAACTGTGAAGCTTTAGTGCTATTACAATTACTCGTTAGATCACAAACTGGCTAATTATGGGGGTAATTCCAAGTTGATCGCAGCAGGAAATTTTTTAGCAGTTGGGCAAAACCATGTGCACTGCAGGGGAGGCAGATATAACATGTGCAGAGAGAGTTAGATTTGGGTGGGTTATTTTGTTTCTGTGTAGGGTAAATACTGGCTGCTTTATTTTTACACTGCAATTTAGATTGCAGATTGAACTCACCCCACCCAAATCTATCTCTCTCTGCACATGTTATATCTGCCTCCCTGTAGTGCACATGGTTTTGCCCAACTGCTAAAAAATTTCCTGCTGCGATCAACTTGGAATTACCCCCACAGTTTCTCTGATCTGAGGGAGTTTAAGACAGCCCAGCCTGCATGATCCAATTGCTGGTGCTCATTATGGTAATCTATGGTTATTCTGATTTATTGGCCATAGAAGGGTTCAAGATACCTGCTGTTGGGATCCCGGCAGATGGAATACTGGAACACTGATGGTGGAATCCGGAACAGGTCAACATCCTGACGCTGGAATCCTGACAGCAGGAATCCCGAAGGGTGAGTAGTATAGCTGGGAGGGATAGGGATCGGCGGGGCGAGGGACGGGGTGGGGGGGGGGGGGCGGTTAGGCTGCAGTGGGGCAGGGGAGTTAGGGTTAGGCTGCGGGGAGGTGGGGTTAGGCACCACCCGGGGCAGGGGGTGTTAGGTCTAGGTACTAATGTGGGTGGTTAGGGTTAGGCACTAAGGGGGGAGGTTAGGGTTAGGCACTAAGGGGGGTGGTTAGGGTTAGGCACTAAAGGGGGTGGTTAGGGTTAGGCACTAAGGGGGGTGGCTGGGGTTAGGCTTCAGTAAGAGAGGGTTAGGGGGGAGTATTGTGACGCATACTAATCCAGATTCTTCCACTCATATATTTAATAAGGGAGCAATGCAGATAATATGTTTAGATAATATAGTGCTGTCCACAGGATTAAATAACAGTAACTACTCTTTAAGGGGCAAATTTACTAAACTACCAACCAATCAGCTCCTGTCATTTTCAAACACAGCCTATGACATGGCAGTTAGGAGCTGATTGGCTGGAACTTTATCTCTCTCCACTTTATCACTCCCCAAGTCTTAGTACAAACCACCCTAAATGGTAATTTTTATTTAGCATGGCAGTATTGCTTAATGATTATAACGTGCGGAATACACATTATTCTCTCTGTATTGCTGTTCAGTGGGAAATAGTGAAGCGGTGAGGTAATAACATGACAGAGAACATTCAGTGTATCAGTCGTGTTCATACAAAATAACTATGTGAAAGATGCAGCAATGATCCCGGATGACACAGCAAATGATTGTCGTTATAGTAGTCGTAAGGGACAGTATTTTATATACTGACTTTATTATTGCAAATTATTTATTATAGATTTTATATACTGATTTTATTAAAATATTCAAGAAGGAACAGTATGCTACCTACAGTACTCAGGAAGACACGTTTCCCTCTACATGTGGAACTGAGGTTCTCTACTGACAGATCCTGGCAGGACTAGAGAATGTCTTCTAAACTGCCTTTCCCTTCCCAATCACCTGTCAATGACTGACATGTTACCTTAAGTATATCAGGTATTGTGCTTGTTGTTGAACTGCACATAAAGCCGTCACAATTCCTGCTCTTACAGTGATCAGAAATTAACATTTGACGTGTCGACAATGACAGAATGTCAACATGATACTGTGACTGTAGAATGATGACAGGCAATTTTTTTAACGATTTTAGGGTTAGGCTGTGATTAGGGTTAGGGTGTGGTTAGATCTAGGATGTCATTAGGGCTAGGTTGTGGTTAGAGCTAGGCTGTGGTTAGAGCTAGGCTGTGGTAAGGGTTAGGCTGTGGTTAAGGCTAGACCGTGGTTAAGGCTAGGCTGCTATTAATGTTAGGTTGTGGTTAGGGCTAGGCTGTGGTTAGGGTTAGGCTGCAATTAGGGTTAGGCTGTGGTTAAGGCTAGGCTGCTATTAGTGTTACGTTGTGGTTAGGGATAGGCTGTGGTTAAGGTTAGGCTGCAAATAGGGTTAGGCTGTGGTTAAGGCTAGGCTGCAATTAGTGTTACGTTGTGGTTAGGGCTAGGCTGTGGTGAGGGTTAGGCTGGGATTCGGGTTATGCTGAGGTTAGGGCTAGGCTGTAGTATGGACCAGGCTGTGGTTAGAGTTAGGCTGTGATTAGGGTAGGCTGTGGTTAGAGTTAGGCTGTGATTAGGGTTAGGCTGTGGTTAGGGCTAGGATTTGGTAAGGGTTAGGCTGTGGTTAGGGTTAAGATGTGGTTAGAGATAGGCTGCAATTAAGGTTAGGCTGTGGTAAGGCTTAGGCTGTCACTAGGGCTAGGCTGTGGTAAGGGCTCAGCTATGGATAGGGCTAGGCTGTGGTTATAGTTAGGCTGCGATTAGGGCAAGGCTGTGGTAAGGGTTAGACTGCAATTAGAATTAGGCTATGGTTAGGGCTAGGCTGTAGTATGGGTTAGGCTGTAATTAGTGTTAGGCTGTGGCTAGAGTTAGGCTGTGGCTACAGCTAGACTGTGGTAAGGGTTAGGCTGTGGTTAGGGCTAGGCTGCGATTAGGGTTAGGATGTGGTTAGGGTTAGGCTATGGTTAGGGTTAGGCTGTGGTTAGGGATAGGCTGCAATTAGGGTTAGGATGTGGTTAGGGCTAGGCAGTAGTTAAAGTTAGGCAGTGGTTAGGGTTAGGCTGTGATTTATTCATATAGTTGACATGCCAACTATCACACTCAGAACATGCAACATTTTATATGTCAGCATCCTAATGTCAATATTTTGTACCCCACTCAAGTTACTAATAAAGTCCTTATAACTGTGGAAATATTTATTTTAGATCTTCAAGATTTCTTTCCCGCATTTTCCTCTCCCGCTCCTACTTACAGCAACAGCCAAAACAAATACAGTAGGGCGCATAATCTTCCCCAATATTATTAGTTATAATGATGCCGCTGTCCTGGGATATCTATGTTGCTGGCTATGGCTACACAGGTAAGATACATATGCTAATGTGATCACTGAACAAAGCTTATTCCTGAGACTTGTGTAAAATAGTTTCCCCGCCACCGTGACAGTGAGATGTTTCAGACAGTGCGGGAATGAGAACCCCTGGCTTTGGACTATTCTCAAAATGTAGCATTTACTGAGACCGTAATGCCCAGAAGTCACTGCACCACACCACCAGGTTCTGCTGGAGTTCCTGACACTGCCTCAGTATACACTTCCATTCTTCTCTCCTCAGGTAGTGACCAGACTCTCATATCCTTTAGTTTAGGCTTTGCAGCTGCAGCCTCCTAATCAGCCTCTTGCTGGAAGACCTGAAAGTGTCACAGCAATGGAGGCACTTCCTCTCTTCTCCTTTCGCTCCAGGGACCTTTAAATGATCTTCTACTTCAGCCAAACCTACTGAAAAGATGTCTTTCCAACACACACCACAATTTCCCTGGATTCTAAAAGACATACATTAGAATCCTGACCCGACTCAGCAGTACATACTTTAAATCTATGTTCTATCTTAATATATTGTGAGAGACGGGCTGGGAAAATAATCGATGGTGGATGTGTGGGGTGTAGTATGCAAGGTCGACAGTAACTAGGTTGACAGGGTCTCTAGGTCAACATGGTCTAGGTCGACAGGTCAAAAGGTCGACATGAGTTTTTTTATGTTTTTTTGGTGTCGTTTTCTCCGTACAGTGACCGGGAACCCCAATTAGTGCACCGTGTCCCCTCGCATGGCTCGTTTCGCTCGCCATGCATCAGGGAGGGGGACTGGAGCCGCAGCAGCGCTATGTAATTGGTAGAGGCGTAGTTGCAGCTGTCCCTCTGCTTACGCACTGGCTGCCCGCCGCCGCTGTGAATGATGGGATGAGGGAAGCGCATGCCAGCATTCACAGCAGTGCCGTCCAGCCAATGCGGAAGGAGAGGGACAGCTGCAGCGGGGCCACTACCAATTACATAGCGCTGCTGCGGCTCCAGTCGCCCTCCCTCCTCCGTCCTCTCCTCTTCTCCTCCGGCGGCGTACACAGCACAGGCGGCTTGTAATGAGTCGATTTGACTCATTGCAAGCAGCTGACATAGTTGCTGGCCGTGCGCCCTCAGGGCGACTGCGCTGTGTGCCCGGCACACCTGGCACACACGTAGTTTCGGCTCTGGTGCAAGTATTCATCTACTGTATTCTGATTTGTGTGATGAATTCCGGTTGGGTCTTTCATTGTTCCAAAAACGCTACATTGATCTGTGTCCTGGCATGTCTGGGTTGGTTTACATAAAGGTACCTTTGCCATTTGGAGAACTGATTGTGGTACGCTTTGTTCCAGATTTCTGTATACAAGTATTGAACTCCTTGCGGGACTGGATGTTCCTAACAGCTTGAAGCTTGATTTGGCGTTCCTTCATTATTAATTGTATTTTGTTTCAGTGGTTTTACCACTTGAATAGTTTCCCAAATACTGTAGATGACTATATTTCTATACAGCAGGTGTGATGGGCGCTTTGTAAAAGTAACAATTGTTGTGGCTATTTAGTTTAGTTTGTCATGATTACAGATACATATATATCAGTGCCGTCTTGTTCTTTGGTTTATTGGTGCATACAGTACACACTTGCCGAGAAAATGAGTGACATCGCTAATTTTCTCGGTAAGTGTGTGTGCGGCCGCTGACCAGCGATGTGCGGTCTGTGGGTCGTTAACGACCCTCGCTGTTGGCCATGCAGGCAGCTCTTGGAAGACAGTCCAGATTGAGCTGCGTACATAGCGCTCAGTGTGTATGCCCGGCCGCCGAGCCCGGGAGGGGGAAACACTAGGCGACATCACTCATAGAGCACGTCACCTAGTGTGTACCCACCTTAAAACTGGTGACAGCTGCAGGTATGAGTCTTTTTCTTTGCCACCATAGGGGGATTTAGGGGGAAATGGAAGAAAATGCGATTTTGGCGGTGAGCTCCAGCTTGCCAAAAACTGCTGATGATTTTGGCCTCCAAACTACCAGATATAATAGCCAGCATTTTGGAGGGTATATAAACAGAAATCATTAGTGATGTGCTGCAATCGTGAAAGGCCAGAACTGGCAACAAAAGTTTTAAATGCTCACCTCTCCGGAGCCCCACCCCCCACGCCGGCGGCAGCATGTCTCAGCAAATCTCCTCTAGATGGCACGGGGGGCATTTTTCCTAAGACTTGCGCATGCGCAGTAAGAAAATCTCTGGGAAAAGGGCCAACATGCCATTTACCCGGAGATTTGCTCATGTGCATTAGACTATATTACGCTGACGGGCTCTGGTATTAGAGGAGGGGCCCTGGCGGAGGAGAATGGACACAGACCACCTCCTCTGTTAATACGCCCGTGATATATGTATTTCTTTGTCACTAATAAATATTAATTGAGGGGCCCGAACGATAAATATATTTGTGAGCCATAATTATTGTATGAATGTATTTTTGCAAGCATATTAACAATAATTAATAAATCAATCAATACTAGCATTTTAATTAGGTGGGCAATATTAAATATATATTAAGGGACCAATATTATTTCTAAATTGAATAAAGTAGGCACACATATTTTTAGGTTAAGTAGGACCATATTAATGAATGAATTAACGATGGTGGCACCAATTTTATTGCTTACTTGTGGCACTATAAGTTCCAGCTTGCATGTGTGTCCCATCATTAATTAGTCCCGAAAACACAATTTCAGCAAATTGAACCTCATTACATTTAGAGTTTTTCTTGTAGTTTTTTGTTTATGCTAAAATTGTTCCCTGTAGTATTGGGTGTGGTATATCTAGTCGACGGTACCAGTGTCAACATGCTGCATTTATACTGGGATGTTATGTCGATATCGCATGTCAACATGGTAGATTTGTTCTAATTCTATGCCCTGACCCTAACGGCAACCCTTAACCTAGCGCAAATCCGAACTCTCCAACTTTATGAAAATGTTGACATTTCTGTTGTTCATATTGTATTTTAACTATGGGGGTGATTCCGAGTTGTTCGCTCGCTAGCTACTTTTAGCAGCATTGCACACGCTAAGCCGCCGCCTACTGGGAGTGTATCTTAGCTTAGCAGAATTGCGAACGAAAGCTTCACTAATTTTCTCGTAACAATTACCCCGCAGTTTCTGAGTAGCTCCAGACTTACTCTGCCATTGCGACCAGCTCAGTCCTTTTCGTTCCTGGTTTGACGTCACAAACACACCCAGCGTTCGCCCAGCCACTTCCCCGTTTCTCCAGCTACTCCTGCGTTTTCAACTAGCACGCCTGCGTTTTTCCGCACACTCCCATAAAACGGTCAGTTTCCGCCCAGAAACACCCACTTCCTGTCAATCACACTACGATCAGCACAGCGATGAAAAAGCTTCGTTATGCCGTGAGTAAATCTACTAAGTTTTGAGCTATAATACTTAGTGCATGCGCACTGCGTACCATGCGCATGCGCATTTTCGCATTAATCGCTCCGTTGCGAAAATCGGCAACGAGCGAACAACTCGGAATGACCCCCTATGTCAACATCATCAGTGTAGATCTGCTGTCGATATTCTGACCGCAGAGCTTGTAACTGCATAGGTTGGATGTTGGGGTGCACAGGTAGAGAGTATATACTGTATAGATTCAATGAAAGTATATTTAGGAGGATTGTGTGCATCACCTCCAGCCAGATGATATCCAGGTCCTGGATCACAGACTGGCTGGTAGAACAGTTTTTAGAAAATGAGTTATCATTCTAAACGTGAGCAGAAAGTACTGTACGTTCGCATCCTCAGACCAGGCACAAACTTGCTGTGTTTTACTTCTTAATTTGGCAGATGGAGCCGCTATGGCAAAGTCTTATTACACATGAAACTGGAGAGCCGTTACCTCTAGGTAGTGTAACTTTGGACTTTGGATCATTGGTGACACAGATTCTTTCCTGTGTGTGTTTGGGGTTACAGGGTTCAAAGCTGCTTTATGTTTCCCTTAATTACCTTCTCTTCAGGGGCTGAGCAGTATAGTCTGGATAACATGAGGACAATGTAACCCTCCATCTCCAAATCGTCATACCTCTGCCACATCATATTTCTGTTCCTCTGGGACACCAGAGAAAATCCAGACAGAAGCGGTACCTAGGCCCATTCCATTCTCATAAGGTAAATATAATGTTCTCAAATAAAACAACCTTAATCATCCTTTTTCTTCATAATAGTCTCCTTCAGACTCAAGTGACCAGACAGTGGCACTTGCTATGTGACATTGCTGTGGCATACAACATGTGGCCCGTACGTGACAATACAGGAGACCTTTATAGATGTATTTTAAAATCCTAAAATATTAGATTTCATTGGACCCCAGTAGATTACATAAACTGGTCTCAACGGGCTGTCATTTGGGGGGCAGGATGAGTTTGTATGTTCTCCCCGTGTGTGTGTGGGTTTCCTCACACCCTCAAAAAAACACACTGCTAGGTTAGATGGCTCCTGACAAAACGTAACCCAAGACAGCTGTGGCACTCTGTAATGGACCCCTGTTATATGGACGTTTGGGGGTCATATATACATGCAGACACCATCACCCAGATACTGGAGACAACCTGGGTGAGACACCTAAACTTTCCCTAAAAGGAACCCTCACTTCTCACTAGCTGGCACAGTGCAGCTGAAAGCGTTAATAGCTTCCCCTTGGTTAGGTTGCTAGGCAACGCCAGCAACCAAAGGACAGCAACTTGTGGAGCGCTAGGACCCAGGTGCAGACCTGCAGAGCAGGAGGAATCGAAGCTGCTGATTGGGTGCAGTGACGTGCGGTGGGGTGAGGCAGGTCAGGTGAAGTGGGGTGAGGCAGAGCGGGAAGAGTAGGAGGTGGGGTTACCTCCTGAGGTGGTTGCTGAGGAGTCTCCTGAGGTGACAGGCAGAGAGACGAGTGAGGGAGCCCTGAACCGCCACCTGCTGTCACAACCGGAGCCGGTGAGAAACGCAATGCCGCTGAGAGGAGCACCAGTGGGGTGTCACCGTGAGAGCCCTAAGAAGGTATCCTGGTTGCATGTCTGTAACAGCCCCATCAGGATAATTGCAGTGACTGATTTCATTGCTGCCAACATACTGTACATCAGTGATAGCCTCACACAGACTTATATGTGAACCGACTTCTATATGAAGCTCCTCCTATTAAACGCAGCTTAGTGAGCATTCTACACTAAAGCCCTGAGTGATACCCTGCATAATACAGAGACATTCAGCTAATAATGGAGGGCTGGATTGATGGAAGTAACTGCAATCTATTGATGCTCCAGAGTCTTTCTAATAGACAGACAGTAAGAAGAACTTGATACTAGACTCTGAATTACTCACCACCCTTTAACCTACTACATGAATATTAGTTTTCTCAGGCATATGACTTTGGTAATAAATTTGCAGCAGCTGAGTTTGAGTACACAAGTAAACTACAGCATTCACACATATTGGAAGGAACAATGATTGACAGTGTTAGTCAGTGAACTCTAGATACATGGGGGTCATTCCGAGTTGATCGCACGTAGCAACTTTTTGCTGCCCATGCGATCAACTAGACGCCGCCTATGGGGGAGTGTATTTCTGCAGGGCTGCGAACGCTTGTGCAGCCCCGCTATGCAAAAAAAGTTTCCTGCAAAAGAAGACCAGGGTAAGACTTACCCTGTGCGATCGATCCAGCGATGCAGGTCCCGGAATTGACGTCAGACATCCGCCCTCCAAACGCCTGGACACCCCTGCATTGGACTCACCACTCCCAGAAAACGGTGAGTTGCCGCCCCGGAGCGCCTTCCTGCTGTCAATCTTCTTGCGATCGCTTTCTTCGTTCTTCTGGTCGTTGCCTGGGGACGGCCATCGCTGGGCAAAGAGGTGAGTGCGGATTGAGGCCGCCGCGCAGGCGCAGACCTGACCCGTTCGCACCGCTGCGACAAACGGCAGCATGCGAATGGGTCGGAATGACCCCCATGGTTCTGATATCTCTTTAAGCATCGAACAGGATTATAATACTACTGGATTATAAAATACCGTTATAAATTTGTCTTCATTCTCATCTTCCCTGAGGAGTTTACTGCATGTTTAGCGAGAGGCAGCAAGTGACACAAAACAGTGGAATCTAAGCTCTCAGGACGTGATATTGCCCCATTTGTCTCAGGGACATATCATATTTAAGCGCCTTGAGTCCTATTGGAGAAAGAGCGCTATATAAATAAAATTATTATTATTATTTATCTAAGAGAGACTCAACAAATCTCACTGGTACCAGTAGGACAGGATTTTTTATATGTGCACCAACGAGGTAGAGAGCGAGGAAAGAGTACTCAGATAGACTGCAATAGTAATGTTGTAGTGTGACTTTGAGAGGTGATATTGCTATTAGTCTAGCTCAGTTTAATACTATCAGAGTGTTTATTGCATAGTGAACAGACAGTGCATAGTGTGAATCTTAAAGAAATAGGCCCTCATTCCGAGTTGATCGCTCGCTAGCTGCTTTTAGCAGCAGTGCACACGCTAGGCCGCCGCCCTCTGGGAGTGTATCTTAGCTTAGCAAAAGTACGAACGAAAGGTTAGCAGAACTGCTCGTAAAAATTTTCATGCAGTTTCTGAGCAGCTCCAAACCTACTCCTACCTTGCGATCACCTCAGTCAATTTAGTTCCTGCTTTGACGTCACAAACACGCCCTGCGTTCGGCCAGCCACTCCCCCGTTTCCCCAGACACGCCTGCGTTTTCACCTGTCACGCCTGCCTTTTTTAGCACACTCCCTGAAAACGGCCAGTTACCACCCAGAAACACCCACTTCCTGTCAATCACTCACCGATCAACAGAGCGACAGAAAAGCGTTGCTTGACCTTTTGTAAAACTGCATAGTTTTGTGTGAAAGTACTTCGCGCGTGCGTACTGCGGCCCGTACGCATGCGCAGAAATGCCGCTTTTTCACCTAATCGCCGTGCTGCGACCGAAAGCAGCTAGCGATCAACTCGGAATGAGGGCCCTAGTACTAACCCATTATACCTAGGTTCATTCGGGTAAAGTGAAGAAGAGACACAGCGACAACGTGTTCCAGTAAAATAAAATATGTTCTTTTTATTGCGTTGAATGTACAAGTTGAACTGTATTTCAGTATTGTCATTTCATTTGAATATCTTGTGATTGTGAATTTTTCTACTCATTGACTCCTTAAGAAAGGGACAAAAGTGAATAAAGAGGGTAATTCCAAGTTGATCGCAGCAGGATTTTTGATAGCAATTGGGCAAAACCATGTGCACTGCAGGGGAGGCAGATATAACATGTGCAGAAAGAGTTAGATTTGGGTGGGTTATTTTATTTCTGTGCAGGATAAATACTGGCTGCTTTATTTTTACACTGCAAATTAGATTGCAGATTGAACACACCACACCCAAATCTAACTCTCTCTGCACATGTTATATCTGCCTCCCCTGCAGTACACATGGTTTTGCCCAATTGCTAACAAAAATCCTGCTGCGATCAACTTGGAATTACCCCCTTTATTCACTTTTGTCCCTTTCTTAAGGAGTCGTTGTGTAAGAAGTCCCTCAGGTATCTGGGTGAAATTCTTCCTCGCCTCTCTGTGAAGATTGAAGCATTAAAGAAAGCGAGAAGGGAGAATAAGACAAGGTAAATAAGAACTTACCTGGGTAACGCAGAGTTATATCTATTTTAACTTACTACTTACCTGATTATTACACTGTTACACAGCCATGGGAACTGCTTATGCGAACAATAGCAATCTAGTATAATATATAGATCCCCGTATCGGGTGTGTACAGTAAATGTGGGTGCAGCAGCACACGCCATGCAGTATATCTGCTTTATAAGAATGCACAGTATAATAGGACAATACCACCGGCCGCTAGTGAGCCTGGGGAAGCAGTGATGGATGGTTCTGGGGAATAGAGAGGAATGTGTGTAGAGGCAGAAGACACTGTGGAAGGTTCCTACATGTAATATACATGACAGACAGCTCTGTGAATAAAGGATTGCTGAAGAGTAGGTGTCATGACAAAGCGGGCAATGTTCCCTAGTGAGCCCTGTCCGGCATTCTTTCGCTGTGGCTCACACTGGACGCATACTACTTACACCTTTGTTACACTTGCATGTGGCTGGGCCATAAATAACTCAGTGTTTTCATCTCTTGGAATTTTAGCTGAAGTTCTAAGTAACTACACAATTGCTAAATCTCTGTGTCACATTTCTAGGATAGTTATTCTGGTGGGATCATGCTATGAGATTAGCAGGGGGTGCATATCAACCATCTCCAGTGTTACTGGACCTCACACGCTACAAGATAGAGTATTTCTGGAACAATGGTGTCCACCTGGCGGCCTGTGATAGACAAGCATTTTCTCAGCATTGTTCTAGGTTTTTCTCTGCTTGCTGATATCTGTGTAGGTTGTGAAGCTGTGATCAGTGGCGTCGAGAGAGGGGGGGGAGAGGGCCCAGGTCTGATAGAGGGACCCAGTGGGGGCCCAGGTCCACGCCTCCTTTGATAGACCATGCCCCCTGAAAAGTACCTGGGCACAGCCAGGCTCTATACTGCCCTGGCTGGGAGGCATGTCATGCTCCTGTGAGTGGGTGCTTCTGATGTGCTAGACACGCCCCTAAAGAGGAGTGGCCATGCCCTCAGCATGCTGTGGTCACACCCCCTCCAGTGGGGGCAGGGGGCCTCAGAAAATTTTTCTACCGGGGCCCAGGGTTTCTCTTGGCAGCCCTGGCTGTGATTGTGTATGGGGGCTCCAGTCACATAGATAGGCACTGGTCTGCAATGTTTTACATGACTGGATCTGGCTACAACTTTGGTTCATTTTCCAGTGTTGACCTTATGAAGCACAGAAGACAATACTACAATAAGAAGGCGCTTTTTAATATACAGTTATCAATGCAGCCCTAATATCTCTGTATTAAATGTAAATGTGAAACCTGTGTACAATGTGGGGTCTATTCAAGAAGCAGTGAAAAGTGTGGAGAAGTGAGCCAGTGGAGAAGTTGCCCATGGCAACCAATCAGCTGCTATGTATAATAATATAGAATGCATTTTATAAATGTTAACTCAACACTGATTGGTTGTTATGGGCAACTTCTTCGCAGGCTCACTTCTGCACTCTTTTCACTGCTTCATAACTAAACCCATAAGTACAGTATCAGAAGACACGGCCAGTCTGTGACATGCTGTCTGTAAGGGGCACTGGAGGGTGGACCAGTTCACCTGTCTGATAATATAATTCTCCTCTCACATGATGTCTAAACCTAATGCCAACTCTCCCACTCCCACATTTTCTCTACTTCCATCCATTACTCCTCCTTTCTCCTGCCCTCCCTATTACTTGCCCTCCGTCTCTCTATGTTTACCCCCACTATCTCTTTCTCCTTTTCCCTCCCTCTCTCCCTCCCACTGTCAGGCTCTGCCTTTCTGTCTTCCCCTCTCTCTCTCTCCCCCATTATCTTGCTGTAGCCCTCTCTTTCTCTCCCAATATGTCTCCCTGCCCCCTTCTTTCTATGCATCTTTCCATCACTCCTCTCTGTCTCTCTCTCACCTTCTCTCTTACTCTACCTCCCCCTGCACCCCTTGCTCTCTATTTCTGTCCCCCCATCTCACTTTCTTCCTCTCTGTATTCCCCTCCTCTCTCTCTCTCTCTCTCTCTGCTCCTCCCTCTCTTTCTCTCCCTCTCTCCCTTCTCTCTCTCCCTCTGTCTCTCCTCGCTCTCTATCAAGTTCAATTCAATTAGGTGTGAGTTGCAAGCTTGTTTTATGCAGACTTCGCACAAATGCGTGCACCTGAGAATTCTCCCATTCAATTAAACATGCCTATTCACAAATATTCTACAATATGCAATGTGGGAAAACTGCATGAAAGAGTGAGGAGACCTTCCTGGACCCCAGAAAAGTGACAGTTTCTTTAGCAAAGTAGAAGAATTTAAAAATCTTACAAATTTCATTTAATTATGAATGAATTAAACGAAAAATGCAACAACAAAAAAATAGAATAAAACATGCTGGTAGGGTAATTTGCAGTCATTTTATCATTAAAATGTTGTCTTAAATAATTGCTTTCGGCGTGGCTTTGCCGAGCATGCTGGAAGGAGCTAGGAGTTAGAGCTCCGTCTAATATCCTCTGTATATCCTGTCCTCCCCACTGGTGACTGCTCCTAACCTGGCTCACCCTTCTTGTTACCTGGTCCTGCATACTTTGAGGGGTCTCCGGGTCTGCTCCTCTGCCTGGTGAAGCCGCCGGACTAATGTGGCCTGCGCTGCTATGCCTCCCTGGCTCCGTCTGCCCGGAACTGCGGCACCATCTTGGGAGCTGAGAGCGGAGGCTTAGGACGCGCTGTGCCGGAGCTCCCTACACGCGCGCTCTCTGTTGCCTCTGAACGGGTGGGGGAAGTGGAGCACCGTATCTCTGATCTGGAAGACCTCACCAACCCTCTTAAGGATATGGTTTCCAGTCTCACAACTCAAATGTCAGCAGTTAAGGCGAAGCTCTCTGATATTGAAGAAAGACTCCATTGCAATAATGTACGCTTTGTTGGCCTCCCGGAGAGATTCCTGGAGACATAGCTTCTTCAACGTGACAACTTTGGTCCTCAGTTCTCTGTGGAAAGAGCGTACCGGTTGCCTGCTAGGGCTCCTCCCCCGGGTGCACCTGCATGCACTTTCATAGCTCGTTTCCTGCACTACAAGGACCGGGATGCGATCCTACGGCTGGCCCGCACACAGGGTCCTTTGAAGTTTGACAACCATGTTATTTCTGTTTATCTGGATTTCGCAGTGGATGTCAAGAAGTCATGTGCGCAGTTTCTTCAAGTGAAAAGGAAGCTTTGTGACTGCCAAATACAATATTCCATGCTGTTCCCAGGAACGTTTAAGGGTTGTGCATGATGGCTCCACGCACTTCTTCAATACCCCTCATGAGGCGGAGGCCTGGTTGGAACGCAGACCCTGGGCCCCTAATTGAGGACGATTGTTTAAATGCTTTTATTTTTGACTTCTGATGTTTTGACTACTTTTCTCACAGGTGTTGCATTGTTTGCTGGGTTTAGTACTTCTGCTATTTGCCATTTTTCAGTGCTCACATAGTGGGGATGTTGTTTAAGTTTAGGAGCTGAATATGGTGGCCAATCCCGGGATCGAGATCGGAGAGATCCCGGGATTTAGGGACAAAAATGGCCGGGATTCAATCCCGGGATTGGAAGCTCCAATTCCGGGGATTGAGGGATCAGCGTTGAGCGTCCACAGGACGCTCAGACGCTGCCCGGCTTCCTCCTTCCAGCTCCCCAGCGCAGCGTGAGAGGTCATGCTGCACTGTCAGCTGCTGCTGGGAGCCACCAGCAGCGATCAGATGATGTTCCCCTCCCGCCCACCCACGGTATATGGTGATTTATATGTGCGGTGCAGGTGGGGCGGGGTAGGGCGAGGGGGCGGCTACCTAGCTAAAAGCCAATCCCGGGTATCCCCGGAATCCCGGGATTGCCCATTTTTCAATCCCAATACTTGAGATTGAAAAAATGGCTCGGGATTGGCTTCCCTAGAGCTGAATGCTAGGATATAGCCTTTTTATAGAGGCATGATTTGTCTCTATCCCCTGGGGTTGCAATAGTTTTTCAGCTTTAGTTAGGTTGTTCTCGGGATCCAAGTGTATCTAGGTTGTAATGGATATACAGGGTGGGGGGTGGTTGAGCTGTTTTGGGTTTGTTTGTTTTCTTATATGTGTACTAGTACTTGTGTCACTGTGACTCACTGTGTTATTTTTTTCCTCTTGAACTGCAGTGTGCCTACGCTAATTTTAATATGTATGTTTTGTGGTCTCCATATGTTTTGTTTGCTGGAGGGGTGCCATAGTGGCCAATTTGCTCTTTCCTTCTCTCCGCTACAGGTTCCTCTTTATTATCTGCCCCGATTTTCTTGTATATTCCATCTCTTCTGCCCCTCTGTATTCTCCCCTTACTCCTTTTCTCCTTCTGTCCCTTCTTTCTTATACTCGTGGCTGCAGTGGTTGATGGGCTCCGCATACTCGGCTGGAATGTGAGGGGCCTGAATGACCGCATCAAGCATGCTCTAGTTTTATCTCAGGTATAGAGCAGATATTATATGTCTCTCCGAAACCCACTTGGTTGGTACTAGAACCTTGGCTCTTAGGAAGCCCTGGGTTGGTCTGTCCTATCATTCCACTTTTTCTACTAATTCCAGAGGTGTTTCAGTTTTGATAAGGAAGTCGGTTAGTTTTCATTTGGTTCATAGTCAAATTGACCAATATGGTAGGTATGGTTTCCGCAGGACTTATGTTAATTGTACACTTCTACATATACTTGCTGTTTATGCCCCCCCCCCCCCCCCTCTACAATAATGAGGTTCTCAGGCATGCAATGTCATTTATTGCTGCCTCTCCCTCAGCACCGACCCTCTGCATCGGAGATTTCAATAATATTTTAGATAGGTGGACTGAGCTCCCGCCTTCTCTACCCTCTACTTCCCCTTCCCCTACGACATTTGCAAGGGTGGTTACTGAGCTTGGGCTTCTAGATGTTTGGAGGCTGAGACACCCTCTGCAGCTACAATACTCTTGCCACTCAGCCAGTTTTCACACGTTCTCGAGAATAGATTTGGCCCTCGTTTCCCCTGATCTCACCCCTAGAATAATTGATGTCCAATATCTACAAAGGGGTATCTCGGACCACTCACCCTTGCTGGTGACCCTATATTCTGTGCTTGTATGTGGGGCTAAACTGTGGAAGTTAAATCCCTTTTGGTTGACCTTGCTAACTGATCATGATGCCTTAGTTCATGAATGGATTGATTTTGAATTACATAGTGCATCTTGTTCTGATCCACTTATTAAACATGATACATTTAAGGCTACGTTAAGGGGCTCCTTTATACGACAAATTGCTACTGTAAAAAAGTCCAGCAGGGAGGAGGAGGTACACCTAGAACTTGCCTGTTCCCAATGTGAATCTGTGTATCTTTCCACTAAAGTCCTTAAGGATCGTGGGAAGTGGGATTTGGCGAGGAAAGCCTGGTCTGACCACTTACTTGATAAATCCAAGCGTAAATTACTTTTCTCTCAGATTACCCTCTATTCACAATCAGACACAGGGGATAGTTACTTAGCTTTTCTGGTACGGGAGGAGAGGGCTGGAGGCTCCATTCAACAGATTTGTGACCCCCCAAGGTGAAACAGTCTATTCCACTCCTGAGATAGCCCAAGTTTTACAGTCCTTTTACTCCTCAGTATATGCCTCTAGAATCACTTACACCTCAAGTCAACGGCAACAATACTTTTCCTGTATTGACCTACCCCAATTGTCACAGCAATCTATTGATTTTGTAGATGCTAGTATCACTACAGAGGAGGTTGAGACAGCTATTACCTGCTTCCCCAATAAAAAAGCCCCGGGTAGTGACGGTATACCTGTTGAAGTCTATAAACAGTATCGTGCTTACTTTGTCCCTTATCTTTTGAATCTCTTTAATACTTTGTTGGAGAGTGTTTGTTTGCCCCCTTCTATGTCGGAAGCCATTATTGTAGTCATCCTCAAACTTGGTAAGGACCCTACGGCCCCAGAATCCTACCACCCAATCTCATTGTTATCCACTCATGTCAAGATCTTGGCCAAAAATCTGGCAATTCGACTCAATAGTGTTATTACATCGATCATTCACGATGATCAGACAGGGTTTATGCCAGGCAAATCTACTCTCCAAAATTTGAGACGACTGTTTTGTCACCTGCAGGGAGGGGATAATCCGAGTCGGAGGCTGTGGTGGTTTCCCTAGATGCTGCCAAGGCCTTCGACTCGGTGGAATGGGAATATTTGTGGGAAGTCCTTATAAGATTTGCTTTTGGCCCCAAATTTATACGATGGGTACAATTGCTCTACTCCTCCCCCATGGCTCGAATATCTGTCAATGGCTATGTAACGTTCCCATTTGCTTTGTTTTGTGGTACTAGACAGGGCTGCCCACTATCGCCTGCCCTCTTTGCCCTGGCTGTGGAGCCGTTGGTGAGTTTTATTAGGGCATCCCCTGATGTCAGGGGCATTACTATTGATCGACATGAGGATGTTATCGCATTATATGCTGATGATATGCTTTTGTTTCTCAATGATGCCGATGCTTCCCTGACCTCCCTTCTAAGTATTGTTGATACATTTGGCTTCTATTCCGGCCTGTCTATCAACCGGAATAAATCTAATATCCTTCCCATATCTGGTGTTATTCCTGACCCGTTGCCTATTGTGTGCTCACTACACTGGACCCTTCACTTTCGGTATCTTGGTGTCTGGATTACTCCTAATGTTAAGTCTTTTGTACATCAAAACATTGACCAGGTCACGGTGGATCTGAAGCGACGGGTCCATATATTCAAGAAGCTTCCCCTTACTGTCACGGGTCGTATTAACTTGATTAAAATGGTGATGCAACCAAAATATCTTTATTTATTACAGCACTCTCCTGTCTATATCCCCAAGAAGGTGTTCACTAGCATTGATAGAGTACTTTCTTCATTTTTTGGGGGTAATAAGTCGCCTAGGGTTGCCCTGAGAGCTCTGGTTAAGGCTAAATCGGATGGAGGATTGGGTTTTCCTAATATGCGTGCTTATTATCTGACTGCTGAATTTGTGCATTTGTCCAATTTGATTCTAAACAGGGATAGTCCCACGTTTGAGAGATTCTTTGTAGAGTGTGTGGGGTCTCACTTCTCCCCTGTTCAGTTCCTTCTTTCTGCCTCTTCTACTGCTGGTCTTCCTCCTCTACTCCGCCAATCGCTACTTGTGTGGCGACAGACTCACTCTTATTATGAATGGAGAGATACAGATTCTGACATGCCACTCTGGTTTAACCCAGCATATAGGGAGCTATTACAGCTCACAGAAGACACTATATGGGCGGGCCTTACAACAATTTCACAAATGTATGATAATGGTGTTTTCAAATCTTTTACACAACTGCAGGAGGAGCTTGATATATCCAATAGATCCTTTTATCGTTACCTACAGCTCCGCCATGCGGTACAGGCACAGTTTGGGGTCTCGCCTGCGTCCATTTCTAATTCACCAGTTAAAGAACTGGTTATGGATCTGGGTACAAGACACCAAGTTTCCACTTTGTATGTTAGCCTTAATGCCCACATTTGCCCGAATGTGTTTGACCAGCTTAAACTTAAGTGGGAGCAAGACATTGGCCCACTTGCAGATGACCAATGGCTCCAGGTGTTGTGCTCTCTTAAATATACTACTCCATTTATCAGGTATCAACAGGTCTTTTTTTTTGTTCTCCATAGGACATATAGAACCCCAGTCTCTCTATGTAAAGCGGGACTGCGGCCTAGTGCTGCCTGCCCAAGGTGTGGTGCCCCTGAAGTTAACTTTTGGAATTTATTATGGTTATACCCCACCGTATATGTTTTTTGGGAAGCAGTTTGGTCAGACATACTACTTACTGAACCCACCTTACCCCTCTTTTCTCCTACACTCTGTATGTGTGCTCTAGACTTGGAGGAATCCTACTGTCTGGCAATATACAAATATGTTCTTTGCCTGACTACCTTAGCAAAGGTGATTATAGCACGTAACTGGTTTGCTACATCCTCTCCTAATTTATACAATTGGTGGGCTCTGGTAAATGAGGTATCTGGGCAGGAAAGGTTTACACACAGGTCTAGAGGGACCCTCCCCATTATCTCAATAAATGGGACAGATGGCACACCTCCCGTCTGGCTACAGCTAGGGTGGCTCTACCTCAGCTCTCTAATTAATTGGAGAAAGGATGGGATAGTACCTGTCATATTTCTCTTTCTTCTATTTACTCATTTGTTATTGTTTTTTTTTTTCTGTGTGTTTTTTTTCTTCTTTACTTGCTCCCATTTATATATTATTGTGTGCCTTGTTGATCTGAGGTGCCGTCTGTGAAATTTATTTCACTGATTTGTCTGCTTGTACTGTATGTTTATTAGCTGTATGGCTTTTGTTCTATGCGAGATTACTGACCACGAATTTTCCCTTTTTAAAAAAAAATATTTTTTTATATTGATATCAGTGTGGCACTCTTTATTGATATACACGTGACTCTGTGACACAGATTGCATCTGATTCTTTTCTGTACTTTTTTTTTGTTTTTTTTGTTTCAATGTTCCCTCTGTTTTCTCTGCAAAATTTCAATAAATAAATTACACAAGTAAAAAAAAAAATTGCTTTCACTAAATTTGGGGTGCATAATCTAACAAAAAAGTTGATTTGGGGTCAATGTCATCTTTGTTTACTCCTAAAAATGACATGTCATTAATTTGTGGAGAAAATCCTTGCACCTACTGTAATTGGATTGACCCCCCCCCCCCCCCCCCCCCCCCCCACACACACACACACACACACTCCCCTCCCCTCCCCTCTCTCTTTGGCAGGTCTCTGCCGATAACACTTATTCATTTCTCCTGGACATTAACAACTCTACACCCTGCTCCTCGTGTAGTCAGTTTCCTGTTCCTTACACGCACAGAGCGTTCTCATCTCAGCCGGTGACACTCGCCCGCTCTAGTGAGCCCCCTGCTTTGTTAGTTTTGGCTGCTCAGACGTGTCAGTAACTGCAGGCTGGGGTGTGTGACCCTGTTATGCCAGCTGCCTAAAACTAACACACCTGCAGCAGAGCAGCCCGGATAGCAGAGGGCTTAATTTAGTACATGAGGAGACTCAGTGATGCAATGCAGCATCTCAGTTATGTGACATCATTGGTTTATTCTAGCTGTGCACAGCTGTAATAACTGCCTGAGATCAGCTGCCGCTCTTTCCAGTCATCCGAGCTGGTAGAAGTGTAACGCAGAGGATCTGCCCATTATAATGATGCCCCTCTGTGTGCCTGCAGGCCATATTCGTGTATCTCCACCAGCCAGTCATCCTCAGAGCTGAAGAGGCGAGTAGAAGAAACTAATACCCCTTTTCCACTAGCATTTTTAAACACGGGTAAATGCGCGGGGGCGCGCATATACCCGTGTTTTTCCCTAGTGGAAACGGGTCCCCCGGCGATCCGGGAATCCTACCCTGGTAGCTAGCCGGGTTGAACACGTGTTGAACCCGGCTAGCTGTCTAGTGTGAACGGGAGCCGTGTCGAGGCGACACGGCTCCCGTTCACAGTGCATAGGGAGGGCGGCGCTGGGAGATTATGTGATCTCCCAGCGCCGCCCCTGCCGCTTCACTAGCGCGTCACCAACCCGGCAATTGCGTCACCAACTGCCGGGTTGGTGAGCGCTGTCTGCAGGAGGCTGTAGCACGGGTCGCAGCCGTGTCAGGCGACACGGCTGCGACCCGTGCTACTCTAGTGGAAAAGGGGTATGACATACTTACAGTTAAAGATAAATTATTAGAACTTTTTGAATTGGACAAAGCACTTTAATCCACAAAAATGTATCAGTAAATAGATTGCCAACATTTGAAATAACATTGGGGCAGATGTATTAAGCCTGGAGTAGTGATAAAGCAGTGATAAGTGCAAGGTGATAACGCACCAGCCAATCAGCTCCTAACTGTCAATTTACATATTGGAGCTGATTGGTTGGTGCATTATCACCTTGCACTTATCACTGCTTTATCACTTCTCCAGGCTTATTACATCTGCCCCATATTTACTATGATCCCATAACACCTTCATCCATTAATAAAACACATTTTTCAGAAAACTCTTCAGATCTGATCACAGCAGCAAATTTGTTAGCAAATGGGCAAAACCATGGGGGTCATTCCGACCTGTTCGCACGCTGCCGTTTTTCGCAGAGCAGTGATCAGGTCACTACTGCGCATGTGTATGCACCGCAATGTGCAGGCTTGTCGTACGGATACAAAGCGGATCGTTGCTGAGCGATGGACTTAATGAAGAATCCATTCGCACAGCCGAGCGCAAGGAGATTGACAGGAATAGGGCGTTTATGGGTGTCAACTGACCGTTTTCTGGGAGTGTTTGGGAAAACGCAGGCGTGTCCAAGCGTTGCAGGGCGGGTGTCTGACGTCAATTCCGGGACCAGACAGGCTGAAGTGGTTGCAAGGGCTGAGTAAGTTCAGACCTACTCATAAACTGCACAAAATGTTTTTGCATAGCTCGGCTGCACATGCGATCGCACACTTGCAAAGTGAAAATAGACTGCCCTATAGGCGGCGACTATCTGATCGCAGCGCTGCAAAAAGTAGCCAGCGAGCGATCAACTCAGAATGACCCCACATGTGCAATAAAGGTGGGGTAGATAGAACATGTGCAGAGAAAGTTAGATTTGGGTGGGGTGTGTTCAAACTGAAATCTTAATTGCAGTGTAAAAATAAAGCAGCCAGTATTTTACCATGCACAGAAACAATATAACCCACCCAAATCTAACTCTCTCTGCACATGTCATATCTAGAGATGAGCGGGTTTGGTTCCCTGAGAACCGAACCTGCCTGAACTTCACCACCCGAGCCCAGATCCGAGTCAGGCTCGGGTTTTCCCCGCCTGACTCGGAAACCAGAATGAGGCAAAACGTCATCATCCCGCTGTCGGATTCTCGTGGGGTTTGGATTCCATATAAGGAGCCGCGCATCGCCACCATTTTCACTCCGGCATTGGAGAGTGTAGAGAGAGGACGTGTCTCCGTCCTCAGTGTCCTGCATCAGTTCAGTAGTAGTGTCTTGTGCTGCATCAGTCCAGTCACAGCGATTGTGTCCTCTACTGCCATATGTCCAGTGCTGCTGTATACTGTAAGTCCAGTCCAGTGGTGGTGTCTTGTGCTGCATCAGTCCAGTGGTGGTGTCTTGTGCTGCATCAGTCCAGTGGTGGTGTCTTGTGCTGCATCAGTCCAGTCACAGTGGTGGTGTCCTCTGCTACCGTAAGTCCAGTGCTGCTGTATAAGTCCAGTCCAGTGGTGCTGTGTTGTCCTGCATCAGTCCAGTGGTGGTGTCTTGTGCTGCATCGGTCCAGTCACAGTGGTGGTGTCCTCTGCTACCGTAAGTCCAGTGCTGCTGTATAAGTCCAGTCCAGTGGTGCTGTGTTGTCCTGCATCAGTCCAGTGGTGGTGTCTTGTGCTGCATCGGTCCAGTCACAGTGGTGGTGTCCTCTGCTACCGTAAGTCCAGTGCTGCTGTATAAGTCCAGTCCAGTGGTGCTGTGTTGTCCTGCATCAGTCCAGTGGTGGTGTCTTGTGCTGCATCGGTCCAGTCACAGTGGTGGTGT
The DNA here is from genome assembly GCF_028390025.1 of Pseudophryne corroboree. Taxonomy (NCBI): domain Eukaryota; kingdom Metazoa; phylum Chordata; class Amphibia; order Anura; family Myobatrachidae; genus Pseudophryne; species Pseudophryne corroboree. Next base: position 342,050,011 of record NC_086453.1, read on the forward strand.
CCTCTGCTGCCATATGTCCAGTGCTACTGTATAAATCCAGTCCATTGCAGTGGTGCTGTGTTATCCTGCATCAGTCCAGTGGTGGTGTCCCTGTGCTGCTGCATGTGTCCAGTGGAACTACCGTATATGTCCAGTGGAACTACCGTATATGTCCAGTGGTACTGCCGTATATGTCCATTGATACTGCCGTATAAGTCCAGCGGTACTGCCGTATAATTCCAGTGATCCTGATGTATAATTCCAGTGGTACTGGCGTATAAGTCCAGTGATCCTGCTGTATAATTCCAGTGGTACTGGCGTATAAATCCAGTGATCCTGCCGCATAATTCCAGAGGTACTGGCGCATAAATCCAGTCCAGTGATACTGTCATATATGTCCAGTGGTACTGGCGTATAAATCCAGTGGTCCTGCCGCATAATTCCAGAGGTACTGGCGCATAAATCCAGTCCAGTGATACTGTCATATATGTCCAGTGGTACTGCCGTATAAGTCCAGTGGAACTGCCGTATATGTCCAGTGGTACTGCTGTATATGTCCAGTGGTACTGCCGTATAAGTCCAGTGGTACTACCGTATAATTCCAGTGATCCTGCCGTATAATTCCAGTGGTACTGGCGTATAAGTCCAGTGATCCTGCCGTATAATTCCAGTGGTACTGGCGTATAAGTCCAGTGATACTGCCGTATATGTCCAGTGGTACTGCCGTTTAAGTCCAGTGGTACTGCCGTATAATTCCAGTGATCCTGCCGTACAATTCCAGTGGAACTGGCGTATAAGTCCAGTCCAGTGATAGTGCCATATAAGTCTAGTGATCCTGCCGTATAAATCCAGTGGTACTGGCGTATAAGTCCAGTCCAGTGATACTGCCGTATATGTCCAGTGATCCTGCCCTATAAATCCAGTGATACTGGCGTATAAGTCCAGTCCAGTGATACTGCCGTATATGTCCAGTGGTACTGCCGTATAAGTCCAGTGATACTGCCGTATAATTCCAGTGGTACTGGTGTATAAATCCAATGATACTGCTGTATAATTCCAGTGATACTGTCGTATAATTCCAGTGGTACTGGCGTATAAATCCAGTGATACTGCCGTATAAATCCAGTCCAGTGGTACTGCCGTATAAATCCAGTGATAGTGCCGTATATGTCCAGTGGAACTGCTATATAATTCCACTGATACTGCCGTATATATATACCCTGTTGCAAAGCGGATTACTGAGGCCATAACAACTATGCTGGTGTTAGCCGCGCATCCGGTATCCGCCATTAGTGCAGTGGGACTGCAATGCCACTTCTAGATGGGCCAGGTGTTTGTGCCGCATTCTTGTGTCACTGAGCTTAGTCATCCAGCTACCTCATTGCACCTCTTTTACTTCTTTACATGATGTGCTGTTTGGGGACTATTTTTTTTTAAGTGCCATCTTGTCTGCCACTGCAGTGCCACTCCTAGATTGCCCAGGTGTTTGTGCCGCACACTTGTGTCACTTAGCTTAGCCATCCAGCTACCTCATTGCAGCTCTTTTTCTTCTGTGCATCATGTGCTGTTTTGGGCCTATTTTTTAAATCTTCCATCCTGTCTGCCACTGCAGTGCCACTCCTAAATGGGCCAGGTGTTTGTGCCGCCAACTTGTGTCGCTTAGCTTAGTCATACAGCCACCTCGGTGCAACATTTTGGCCTAAAAACAATATTGTGAGGTTGGAGGTGTTCAGAATAGACTTGAAATTAGTGGAAATGAATGTTATTGAGGTTAATCATACCGTAGGATCAAAATTATCCCCAAATTTTGTGATTTTAGCTGTTTTTATGTTTTTTCAAAAATCATCCAGATTCAAAACCAAAACACGAAAGGGTGGTTTTGACAAAACCAATCCAGATCCAAAACACGAGCATGGAACCAGAACCAAAACCAAAACACAAAACACGAAAAGTGCCCGCCGCACAACTCTAGTTATATCTGCCCCCCCTGCAGTGCACATGGTTTTGCCCATTTGTTAACAAATTTGCTGCTGCGATCAGATCTGAATTAGGCCCTTTGTTTTATGTCAGATAATATCGTAAATCATGCCGTTTGTAAACCTATGTAGATAAATGGGTGTTTTTGCACCCTTTTTACATTATTTTGTATCACTTTATTGTATGAAAGGCCTTTTGGAAGAAAATTCACAAAAACTTTGCTCCAAGCCCTTAAACTAGTATATTTAGTAAGTAGATAGCATTTCTCATACAGGTTGAGTATCCCATATCCAAATATTCCGAAATACGGAATACAGGTTGAGTCTCCCTTATCCAAAATGCTTGGGACCAGAGGTATTTTGGATATCGGATTTTTCCGTATTTTGGAATAATTGCATACCATAATGAGATATCATGGTGATGGGAACTAAATATAAGCACAGAATGCATTTATGTTACATATACACCTTATACACACAGCCTGAAGGTAATTTTAGCCAATATTTTTTATAACTTTGTGCATTAAACAAAGTGTGTGTACATTCACACAATTCATTTATGTTTCATATACACCTTATACACACAGCCTGAAGGTAATTTAATACAATATTATTAATAATTTTGTGTATTAAACAAAGTTTGTGTACATTGAGCCATCAAAAAACAAAGGTTTCACTATCTCACTCTCACTCAAAAAAGTCCGTATTTCGGAATATTCCGTATTTCGGAATATTTGGATATGGGATACTCAACCTGTATTACGAAATACGGACTTTTTTGAGCGAGCGTGAGAAGGTGAAACCTTTGTTTTTTGATGGCTCAATGTACACAAACTTTGTTTAATACACAAAGTTATTAAAAATATTGTATTAAATGACCTTTAGGCTGTGTGTATAAGGTGTATATGAAACATAAATGAATTGTGTGAATGTACACACACTTTGTTTACTGCACAAAGTTACAAAAAATATTGTCTAAAATGACCTTCAGGCTGTGTGTATAAGGTGTATATGTAACATAAATGTATTCTGTGCTTATATTTAGGTCCCATCACCATGATATCTCATTATGGTATACAATTATTCCAAAATACAGAAAAATCCGATATCCAAAATACCTCTGGTCCCAAGCATTTTGGATAAGGGATACTCAACCTGTATTTGTAATGGGAAATGCTATCTATTTCAGATTTACTAAAGGTAAATTGTGAAAAAAAATACTGGAGGGAGCCTTGTGATAATAATGCCATCTTCAGATGTTGTAATGCAGGCGTCCTTCCATTTCCTCTACTCCCACTCTTCTTTTTCTGCATGCTGACAGGCAGAGCAGTGCACCGAGTAAGTTTCTGTGATAAGCCTATAGGGGGTCATTCCGAGTTGATCGCTCGCTGCCGATTTTTGCAGCGATCAGGTAAAAAAACACGGCAAAACTGCGCATGAGTATGCACCGCAATGCACATGTGCATCGTATGGGTACAAACAGCATCGTTGCTGTGCAATGCTTCTAGCGACGAATCCATTCACACAGCCGATTGCAAGGAGATTGACGGGAAGAGGGCGTTTATGGGAGTGGTTGGAAAAACGCAGGCGTGTCCAGGCGTTTTGCAGGGCTAGTATCTGACATCAATTCCGGGACCTCCGTTGCTGGAATCATCGCACAGTATAAGTAACTACAGGGCTGGTCTTATTTTGCACAAACTGTTTTTGTACCGCTCGGCTGCACATGCGCTCGCACACTAGCAAAGCGAAAATACACTCCCCCGTGGGCGACAACTATGCGTTTGCACGGCTGCTAAAAGTAGCTAGCGAGCGATCAATTTGGAATGAGGGCCTATGTGTCTAAATAGATCCTATGCTGATTACAGAGAAAATAAAATAGTTCTAACAATAGAAAATAAAATAAATAAAACTCAATTCAGTGAATCAGCTGACCAGGTCACAGAGAAGGTGCAGATCAGCTGACCAGGTCACAGAGAAGGTGCAGATCAGCTGACCAGGTCACAGAGAAGGTGCAGATCAGCTGACCAGGTCACAGAGAAAGAGCCCACCGATCCTTGTGCAGGTAAGTTTTTTTTTAATGTATTTTCTATTACAACTAGTTATTACTAGAGGAACAGGAGGCAACAGCAGGTAGCAGGCTAGAGGCCGGAGCACAGTGGTAGCAGGGGGGGCACTGGGGGCAAGAGAACAGTGGAGGATAGCTGTCCCATGTGCAGACACATTCTCCGGTTATTTTTTGCAAAAAATACACTGAGAAGTGCAGGGAGGGAAATTGCAGGGACAGAGCTTTCTTGTAAGCTCTGTCCCTGCATGCAAATTTTAATACTCTACATTTGTGCAACATTCTCAAATATCGCAATACAAATGTAGGCACATGTATCGAGACTACTGAACTCAGACTTAGTATACATGCTAAGAATATTTATGTGGTGCAAAATTTCATACCAAATTATAAGTCACATATCTGTGTAGCTAGGGTATGGGCTTCATGTTTAATGACAGGACCAGATGAGCCTACTTCGCTTCCAGTTATTAATGCATCGCAAGTTTCCACTAGTTAATATTTAAATGGTTTTATACAATGTGACCCTCCCAACGGGTGTTCACTATAAGCTTTGGCACATGGTCTAATAGTTTTTTCCATCTTGCTACTGGACCTGAAAATAATGTATAGATTTGCTGAACAGCTCCCATCTGATCAATTTTTTAGCACCTCAAACATGATCGCTGTCTACGTGCTAGAGTCAATGGTTAACAACCAATCCCTAAATTTCAGTATCTGACCTGATGTAATTTTAACAAGTAGGCGATAAAACTCCTTGGGAAACAGACAACATACATCTTACTGGGAATGGGGACATTTTTTTTCTTGTTTGCACATACTGTGACTTACAAAGCAAAAAGGTTTTAGAATCTCTGGTAAATGGCGCACTAGAAGCAGCCCGCAAATTGATTCACCACAGATGAACCTCACCAAAAGTTCAAAAAACAACAACACGTTACACAACAATTTGTGGGACTCAAGTAGAAGGCGCTTTTAAACAATAATGATACAAGTATATAACACAAGATACGTCCCTGAAATTGCAGATGGAAAAAAAAATCTCCGTAGAACAGTTTCAGGAGCCTTTCTTTTTCCTCTAACAGAGGTCCTACTCACGGGAGAATCAGTTGTGTTCAAACGTATCTAGGTTTCTTTCAAGGACTCATCCTGTATGTGGTCATCATAATTTACATCCCCCTGTGTAGATCTTCCCGAAGTTGGTACCATAAACGATTTCAGCAGCAAAAATCCACATGAAAAATATTATTATTTTAAAAAAACAAAAACACATAATTAGGGAAGAGAATAAAAAAACAAACACACTACAGGATAATAAGTAAAACAAAGTCCGGAAGATAGTACTGCAACGGGACTCACAGGTCCCTAAAGTTTACAATGATAAAAAAAAATATCCAGAAAAAAAAGTTTTCTTGAAAATCAGGAAAAATGCAGTAAAAAAAAAAAAAAGACAGTTCATACCTAGACGGGTATAGAGAATTGTCCCCACTCTCAGCTGGTCAACGCGTTTCGGCCCACCATGGGCCTATATCAAGACTTCTGATGCATGTGACTGTTTCTGCACTTTTTGTGTGTACTAAAATAAATGTTTTAGAGTTATAACTGGTGACTGCTTATAGTAGAAATCAGCGAGCATATCCTTTGCGCATAGAAGTCATATACCCAACATAAAGCATTAGCATGCTCAGGTTTCTCTCATGACAAGTACCACAAAAGTGATTTTTGCTGGTGTTACTTAAAAAAATTACAAACGTTTGATTTTAGTTCAATCCTTGAAGCAACTTTTTTTGCCTGTTTCGCTACTGGAGATGTCATTGTTTTAGATTATGGGCCTGATACAGGAGGTTGATGTTTTATGTCTGTACATGTGTCCGAGTTGCACCGTGTATGCGCCCAAGTCGCAGTGTGGTTATAACGCTCAGAAGGGGTCATTCGGACGTGGTAGGAGTTGCGATCACTTCCTTGGAAGCAGCAGTGATAGAGCTGTATCGTAATGCGGCAGGAGGTATCTATTACAATTTACGAGCAGACGCCTCCTGCTGCAGCAGTAATCCGAGCTGCATCCTCTATCACTCACAAACCATCGGGTGGTTGCAGCACCGGACATCTGTACACTGAGTATGATAGCACTCTAACAGAAACACCTAAATGACCCTCCGAGGTGCAGAACGGATTTGAATGCAGGGAGAATGAACGTCAGTAGGCATTCATGGGAGGTAACGTTGGTGGTGAGAGCTATACAGACATGGGACGTGGGTGTGTCACACAGGACGCCATGGTCAGACAGAAAAACGGCGAATGGGGGCAACATTTTGATGGTGTGACCAATGATGCGTCTAAAGAAGCCCCAAGGTGGATTTGCACCGCTGCAAGTGGGCGTCTTATATTGGGCCTAATTCAGACCTGATCGCTGCTGCAAATTTGTTAGCAGTTGGGCAAAACCATGAGCACTGCAGGGGGAGGGGGGGGGGGAGGGGGGCAGATATAACATGTGCAGAGAGAGTTAGATTTGGGTGGCGTGTGTTCAAACTGAAATCTAAATTGCAGCGTAGAAATAAAGCAGCCAGTATTTACCCTGCACAGAAACAAAATAACCCACCCAAATCTAACTCTCTCTGCACATGTTATATCTACCCCCCCCCCCCCCTCTGTAGTGCACATTGGGGGTGATTCCGAGTTGTTCGCTCGTTGCCGGTTTTTGCTATACTGCGATTATCCGCTAACTGCGCATGCGCAATGTTCGCAGAGCGCATGCGCTTAGTTATTTTACACAAAAGTTAGGTATTTTACTCACGGCATTACGAAGCTTTTTCATCGTTGTGGTGATCGTAGTGTGATTGACAGGAAGTGGGTGTTTCTGGGCGGAAACTGGACGTTTTATGGGAGTGTGCGGAAAAACGCAGGCGTTCGAGTTCCAAAACGCGGGAGTGGCTGGATAAACGGGGGAGTGGCTGGGCGAACGCTGGGTGTGTTTGTGACGTCAAACCAGGAACGAAAAGGACTAAGCTGGTCGCAATGGCTGAGTAAGTCTGGAGATACTCAGAAACTGCGGGGTAATCGTTACGATAAAATTAGCGAAGCTTTCGTTCGCAATTCTGCTATGTTAAGATACACTCCCAGTAGGCGGCGGCTTAGCGTGTGCAATGCTGCTAAAATCTGCTAGCGAGCGAACAACTCGGAATCACCCCCATTGTTTTGCCCAACTGCTAACAAATTTGCAGCTATTATCTGAATTACCCCCATTGAACAGTAACGGCCGCAGCATTTCAGGAAGACGCAGCCGTGACCGCCTCCAAATGATAATCATTGTTGTGAGAAAATATAAAGGATTGGTGTTATTATTATTATTATTATTATCCTTTATTTATATGGCGCCACAAGGGTTCCGCAGCGCCCAATTACAGAGTACATATGCACATTATCGAAACAGGAAAACAGCGACTTACAGTTGAAGACAATATAGGACAAGTACAGGGTAACTAAGCATAACTACACCAGTAGACGACACTGAGATAAGTATCAAGGTGGCCAAAAATCTGCGGGATTTGGGCAGTTGAGGATTATTAAAGTTAGAAATGGATAAGCACATGAGGGAAGAGGGCCCTACTCGTGAGAGCTTACATTCTAATGTAACCGTGGAATACTCAGATGTGTGAATGCGTGCCATTCTGTGGTAGTCCCACGTTGTGTGACCTTCTCTACACATATAACATCCAACACATCTGTCTCTTCTGTGTTTTCCATTGAACTCATTTGGGATTGTACAGTGGAACATTGGATTTCAGAGCCAGTTGTCAGTATTCCCAGTGGGAGGGAATGTCTCTCAGCAGTTTATTAAGCTGTCCATTGTAGTGGGCTGATTGTAGCCCTGGGAGATTTTCTGGTGGGATCCTGGCGGTAGCTCTGTGGGTTTAAAACCAAACCTCAGAACAACAGAGGCAAATGATGGAGCACTTTAGGGAAATATAATAATCACTTTATGTCTACGACATTAAGGCATTGGTAAAGCTGAACACACATATTACCGCTCACTTGGCAGATTGGATTAAACGCCCCCGATCACAGCTTCACCCCCTGTGACCCCCGTACAGTGAGCTAGGAATAACTCAGCGTGTACTTTCTTCCTCGGGATCAAGAGGTCAGCAGTTTAAATATTAAGCTGGACTTGTGAACTCCTGATCCGACAGTTGTAGAGGCGTTTTATATTGTTTATCGGCTAATGCCCCTGCATACATACCCACACATTCATTGGACTAATCAGTCAATATCGTGGCGCACGTTGTAGGGGTGTCCCACTACACAGACACCCCCCCCCCCACCCTTCCAATGGACCAAAAACATTTTAACAGCTGTCTCCGTCACACACTTACCTCTGGTTCGGTATGGAGTCCCGGTATTCAGTATCCCGATGGTCAGGATGCCATCATCCTGCATCCTGACAGTCAAAATCCAGAGTAAGTATTTAAACTCTACCCCTAACCTTCCTCTTCCACAGCCAGTAGCGGATCTTGCTACAGGCATGCAGGATTTTTGCCCGGGGTGCCGCCTTCTGGAGGGCGCCGCCGTCGTGGCAAGATCTGCTGGTGGTGCCCCCGGTGCTGACTACATTGAGCACCCGCACTGCATTGTGGGAGCGGCACATAGACACTAGAGGTCATGATTGATCTCTAGTGTCTGTGCAGTGCTATGGGAGAGACGTCATGACGTCTCTCCCATAGGTCAGTGGAGCGGTGCCGGCGGCCGGACACAGAGGGCAGCAGCGGTCAGGAATCAGGAGCGGGGATGGTATTTTTTTTTTTTTTGTAAGCGGCACAAACTAGGGGGCACAACTCTACTGGGGGCAATACTACTGGGGGCACAAACTATGGGGCACAACTCTACTGGGGGCACAAACTAGGGGGCACAACTCTACTGGGGGCAATACTACTGGGGGCACAAACTAGGGGGCACAACTCTACTGGGGGCACAAACTAGGGGGCACAACTCTACTGGGGGCAATATTACTGGGGGCACAAACTAGGGGGCACAACTCTACTGGGAGCAATACTACTGGGGGCACAAACTGACCACGCCCCTTCATGAAGCCACACCCCTATTTTTTCACCCGGGGCGCCACAAGGGCTAGATCTGGCCCTTTCCACAGCCTAACCTTAACCATCCCTTCTAGCAGCCTAACCACCACCCCCCACCCCCGCGACCTAAGCCTAACCTCCCCCACCCCTGCAGCCTATCCCTACAACCCTTGCCTAAACCTAGCCCCCATACTTACCAGCGTATCTATCGGGATTCTGCTGTCGTGATGCCAACTGTTGGGATTCTGACCGCATCCCCTTTCCTCGGCTGAGTCCACAGCCTCAAAGTAAAAACCCTGTTTCCATCACTCTGATGGTGTGGCCCGTATTTGACCACCCCACATGCCCTATTAATACCTCTCAGACTACTCCACATGTCCCATCATGCTCCAATCAGACCACCCCACATGCCCCAGTAGTCCCCCTCGGACCACGCCTCATGCCCAATAAGACATGCATCAATGCCTTTTGTGTTCACAGACCACATGCCCCCAGATATAGGAGTGGTGAGTACAGTTGATCAATGCCTTTTGTTTATGTGATTTTTTTTTTTTTATCTTTTCTTCTCATGCAACTGTAGGCCATACTGTTCCTTTAACGCCCAGTGTCCCAGTGAGCCTTAAACCAGGAAGAATGTCTTATGTTTAACCCTAATGTGAGAGCAATTATTACAATGTTTATAAAATGATAGAGTAAGACTGAGCAGATGGGAAAGATTTTGGCTCAGTTGGCCGGCTTTACAAATGTTGCAACAATTGAAACTAACATTCCCTGTTTATAAACTATAGAGAATACAGATTGTGTCGATAACATATATGGTGAGTGCAGAGTTTCCGTGATTTCTATTTAAACAACGCGGTCACATACCACATGCAGCCAGATATAGGAGTGGTGAGTGATATTATTTGTATTGTACAGCGCAATTTATAAAGTCTACTTTAAGTTGAGTGTGGACCCGAAGGAGACATGGCCGCACAGGTGGAAGAAGGGAGAGGCGGGGCGCAGGTAGGAAACGATCAAGGTGGTTAATAGAACATTACACACAGAAACCGGCAGTTTGGTTTTTTTATACATTTTTATTTTATACTGTAGTTAAATTAGGACGCTTACAGCAGTATAGTGCCAAAGGGAAAACCTGGAAAATGCACACTGTAATTGCTGGAAATCAGGGATCATTGAGAGCTGGAGGGTTTATGTGTTACTCTCATCAAATCCACGTAGACAGATAAGACCAAGTATGAGCATTAAGGGTTTTGCAAAGTCAAGGAAACTTTCATCTGATGTCCCTTTGCTTGTTTAACAGCAGTAAAATGATTAGAGAAAAACTAAGATTAAAGCAGGCTGACAGAACGTAGCCTCTAACAGTGCATATGTTGGCAGAAAACTATTTTTTCCATGATCTTTAAAAATAGGGTTAAAGTAAGAGAAATATGGCCCTCATTCCAAGTTGATCGCTCGTTGCTGTTTTTCGTAGCGTAGCGATCAGGATAAAAATTGGCATTTCTGCGCATGCGCATGGTACTTTCACACAAAACTATGCAGTTTTACACAAGGTCGAGCGACGCTTTTCAGTCGCTCGAGTGATCGTAGTGTGATTGACAGGAAGTGGGTGTTTCTGGGCGGAAACTGAGAGTTTTCAGGGAGTGTGCTAAAAAACGCAGGCGTGCCAGATAAAAACGCAGGAGTGGCTGGAGAAACGGGGGAGTGGCTGGCCGAACGCAGGGCGTGTTTGTGACGTCAAAGCAGGAACTAAACAGTCTGCAGTGATCGCAAGGTAGGAGTAAGTTTCGAGCCACTCTGAAACTGCATGAAAATATTTAGTAGCAGAACTGCTAACCTTTCGTACGCACTTCTGCTAAGCTAAGATACACTCCCAGAGGGCGGCGGCTTAGTGTTTGCACTGCTGCTAAAAGCAGCTAGCGAGCGATCAACTCGGAATGAGGGCCAAAGTTTTAGCATTAGTTTTATAAATTGTACTTTCTCATGGATAAATCTGAATGGTACAGAAAAGGGCAAATTCCCAGAAAGAGTTCCGTGTATCTGCACTAGCCTAACTAGAAACATTGGTGGTCATTCCGAGTTGATCGTAGCTGTGCTAAATTTAGCACAGCTACGATCATCTTCCCTGACATGCGGGGCGACGCCCAGTTCAGGGCTAGTCGGCCCCGCATGTCAGCCCCGCATGTCAGTGGCGATGCTTTTGTATTTCAGGAGTGACTCCCGGCCAGCGCAGCTCCTGAGGCTGCCCGGGAGTTGTTTGTCGCTGCCGCTGGCCGCAGCGGCTGCGTGAGACATCACGCAGCCGCCGCGGCCTGCCCCCCCAACGGTCCGGCCACGCCTGCGTTGGCCAGACCGTGCCTTCTAAACGGCGCTTAATGCCATCGTTCAGCCCCCTCCCGTCCAGCGACCGCCTCTTTCTCAGAGGCGATCGCTAGGCAGCGCCGACTGCCATGCGCCGGCGCACTGCGGCGCCGACGCATGCACAGTTCTGACCTGATCACTGCGCTGCGACAAACTGCAGCGAGCGATGGGGTCGGAATGACCCCCATGGGGCCTAATTCAGACCTGATCGCAAAGCTGGCCACCGGGCCTGAAACGTGGCAAGCGCAACGAGCCAGCGAGGGGAGTCACTGCCGGCATTCCAGCAGGCAGGATGAGCTGTCGGTATAGTATCCCATTGATTATATCATATACGGGCTTTTTCTATTTATTATTTACTGACTTAGAAGATAGAGGACTTTAGAGACAATTCATAGTTATAACTGATGTGCACAGTTTCAACCGGGTAAAGGGTTGCTGGGCGGAACATTTTGCCCCTTTTCATCACCTTAGGAGTCAAATAAATAAAAATATTCCTGATACAGTAAGTGGGTGGCTGCAAATAACTGTCACAGTTTCCAGACCACCCAGCAGGTGACATGTTTCAGGTCTCCCAGCAGGTGCACAGTTCACCAAATGTCAAAATTTCAGAGCACAATGGTGATGCATTATAAATGGCAGGCGGGCGAAAAACAAAGCAACCAATTACAATGCCAATATCTTCTTGCAAACCTACAGACTAAGGGGGTAATTCAGATCTGATCGTAGATGTGCTAAATTTAGCACATCTACAATCAGTTTCTCAGACATGCGGGGGAAAACCCAGCACAGGGCTAATCTGCCCTGCATTTCTGTCCTCCCCTTCCCCCCCCCCCCCTTTCCCCAGCACGGGTGCAAAAGCTTTTGCACCCAGCGAATAGCTCCCTGCCTGCGCAGCTCCTGCATGCTGGCAGGCAGCTACCCTCTGCGTCCCGGGTCGCACCCACTGCGTGTGATGCCACGCTGCCGCAGCGCCCCGCAATGGTCCAGATACACCTGCATTGCCCGGATCACGCCCCGCCAATAGCGTTCTAATGCCATTGGCACACCTCCTCCCACCCCGTGGCAGCCTCTGCCTGCCAATCAGCATATCACTGGGGTTCGCACGCGCAGTGCGCCTGCGTCCGCAAAGGGCTTCAGACAGCAATCGCTGCCGCTGCAGCAGTCCAGTCTGAATTAGGCCCTAAGACTTTTCATTTGGCATATGATGTGCCCTGCTCAGACAATGCCATCATAGAAATATGTCACTCATATAAGTCGTCTTTCTGCTGTTAATATCTAGATACAGGTTGAGTATCCCTTATCCAAAATGCTTGGGACCAGAGGAATTTTGGATATCGGATTTTTCTGTATTTTGGAATAATTGCATACCATAACGAGATATTATGGTGATGGGACCTAAATCTAAGCACAGAAGGCATTTATGTTTCATATACACCTTATACACACAGCCTGAAGGTCATTTTAGCCAATATTTTTTATAACTTTGTGCATTAAACAAAGTGTGTGTACATTCACAGAATTCATTCATGTGTCATATACACCTTATACACACAGTCTGAAGTTCATTTAATACAATATTTTTAATAACTTTGAGTATTAAACAAAGTTTGTGTACACTGAGCCATCAAAACACAAAGGTTTCACTATCTCAGTCTCACTCAAAAAAGTCCGTATTTCGGAATATTCCGTATTTCTGAATATTTGGATATGGGATACTCAACCTGTATTGCCTGTTAACTAGTCCGCCCTACTGTATCTTCAGCAAAAATGACAAAGAATATGTGGTTCTATATAGAGATGAGCGGGTTCGGTTTTCAGGGAACCGTACCCTACTGGACTTCACGTCACGAGACCGGATCCGAGTCAGGATCGGGTTTTCCCGCCTGACTCGGAAACCAGAACGAGGCAAAACATCATCATCCCGCTGTCGGATTCTCGCGGGGTTTGGATTCCATATAAGGAGCCGCGCGTCGTGGCCATTTTGACTCCAGTCTCGGAGAGTGTAGTGAGAGGACGTGTCTCCGTCCTCAGTGTCTGTGTGGGGGCGGGAAAGTGGGGTGGCGATTCTAGTGCTGTGTTGTGCTGCTCAGTCCAGTGTAGTGTCTTATGCTGCATCAGCCCAGCCAGTCACAGTGTTGGTGTCATCTGCTGCTATATGTCCCCAGTGCTGCTGGCTGCTGTATAAGCCCCTTGCTGTTTTGCTGTGTTGTCTTGCATCAGACCAGGGATAGTGTCTCTCTTGTGCAGCATCAGTCCAGTGACCAGTCACAGTGGTGGTGTCCTCTGCTGCCATATATCCAGTGTTACTGACGTATAATACCCATGATATTGCCGTATAATTCCTGTGATATTGCCGTATTCCAGTGATACTGGTGTATGATTACAGTGATATTGCCGTATAATTCCTGGGATACTGGCGTATAATTACAGTGTTATTGCTGTATAATTCTCTGGATACTGGCGTATAATTCCTGTGATATTGCCGTATAATTACAGTGATATTGCCATATAATTCCTGTGATACTGGCATATAATTAGAGTGATATTGCTGTATAATTCCTGTGATATTGCTGTATAATTCCCGTGATACTGGCGTATAATTCCTGTGATCCTGCCGTATAATTATAGTGGTACTGGCATATATGTCCAGTCCAGTGATACTGCCGTATATGTCCAGTGATCCTGCCGTATATGTCCATTGATACTGCCGTATATGTCCAGCGATACTGCTGTATAAATCCAGTAATCCTGCCGTATAATTCCAGTGATCCTGCCGTATAATTCCAGTGATCCTGCCGTATAAATCCAGTGATCCTGCCGTATAATTACAGAGGTACTAGCGTATAAATCCAGTCCAGTGATACTGCCGTATATGTCCGGTGGGGTGGTCTTCAGTATGCCGACTGACGGGATCCCGGCGCACAGTATACCGGCGCCGGGATCCCGACAGCCGGCATACCGACACTTATTCTCCCTCGTGGGGGTCCACAACCCCCTGGAGGGAGAATAATATATTGTGGCGCGCCACCGTGCCCGTAGCGCGGCGAGCGCAGCGAGCCCGCAAGGGGCTCATTTGCGCTCGCCACACTGTCGGTAAGCCGGCGGTCTGGCTCCCGGCACCGGTATGCTGGTCGCCGGGAGCCCGACCGCCGGCATATCGTAGTGAACCCGTCCAGTGATCCTGCCGTATATGTCCATTGATACTGCCGTATAATTCCAGTGGTACTGGTGTATAAATCCAGTGATACTGCCGTATAATTCCAGTGATCCTGCCGTATAAATCCAGTGATCCTGCCGTATAATTACAGTGGTACTGGCGTATAAATCCAGTCCAGTGATACTGCTGTATATGTCCAGCGGTACTGCCGTATAAATCCAGTGATCCTGCCGTATAATTCCAGTGATCCTGCCATATAATTCCAGTGATCCTGCCGTATAAATCCAGTGATCCTGCCGTATAATTACAGTGGTACTGGCGTATATATCCAGCGGTACTGCCGTATGATTCCAGTGATCCTGCTGTATAAATCCAGTGATCCTGCCATATAAATCCAGTGATCCTGCCGTATAATTACAGTGGTACTGGCGTATAAATCCAGTCCAGTGATACTGCCGTATATGTCCAATAATCCTGCCGTATATGTCCATTGATACTGCCGTATATGTCCAGTGATCCTGCAGTATATGTCTATTGATACTGCAGTATATGTCCAGCGGTACTGCCGTAGAAATCCAGTGGTATTGGCGTATAAATCCAGCGATCGTGCCGCATAAATCCAGTGATCCTGCCGTATAATTACAGTGGTACTGGCGTATAAGTCCAGTCCAGTGATACTGCCGTATAAGTCCAGTGATACTGCTGTATATGTCCATTGATACTACCGTATATGTCCAGCGGTACTGCCGTATAAATCCAGTGGTACTGGCGTATAAATCCAGTGATCCTGCCGTATAAATCCAGTGATCCTGCCGTATAAGTCCAGTGATCCTGCCGTATAATTCCAGGGGTACTGGTGTATAAGTCCAGTCCAGTGATACTGCCGTATATGTCCATTGATACTGCCGTAATTTCCAGCGGTACTGCCGTATAAATCCAGTGATCCTGCCATATAATTACAGGGATCCTGTCGTATAAATCCAGTGATACTGCCGTATATATATACCCTGTTGCAAAGCGGATTACTGAGGCTATAACAACTATGCTGGTGTTAGACGTGCATCCGGTATCCACCACTAGTGCAGTGGTACTGTAGTGCCAACCCTAGATGGGCCAGGTGTTTGTGCCGCACACTTTTGTCGCTTAGCTTAGTCATACAGCTACCTCATTGCCCTCTTTTACTTCTTGGCATGATGTGCTGTTTGGGTACTGTTTTTTTTTAAGTGCCATCCTGTCTGCCACTGCAATGCCACTCCTAGATGGGCCAATTGTTTGTCTTGCTTAGCTTAGTCATACAGCTACCTGATTGCACCTCTTTTACATCTTTGCATCATGTGCTGTTTGGGGCCTTTTTTTTTATATCTGCCCTCCTGTTTGCCACTGTAGTGCCACTCATAGATGGGCCAGGTGTTTGTGCCGCACACTTGTGTCGCTTGGCTTAGTCATACAGCAGCCTCGGTGCACCTCTTTTTCTTCTTTGCATCATGTGTTGTTTGGGGCCTATTTTTTATATCTGCCCTCCTGCCTGACACTGCAGTGCCACTCCTAGCCAGGTGTTTGTGCCGCACACTTGTGTCATTTAGCTTAGTCATACAGTCACCTCGGTGCAACCTTTTGACCTAAAAACAATATTGTGAGGTGTGAGGTGTTCAGAATGGACTGGTCACCGGTACTGTCATTCACTGTCCGGAAGGGCAACACTCCCACTGCTTTGTGGTGCCCATTGTACCTGGGTTGTGTGGGAAGGTGTGCTGCTGCTGTGGGTGCTGTTTGGCTTCCTCCTGCCTACCGCTATTTGCCCACATTGCTGGGAACTCCTGCAGCCACCAGAATGCCCTGCTGAACCCACGGCTGCTACAAGTGAGTGCCGGACGCCCTGCTTGCTGCTTCCAGATGCTCCAGTAGGTGATCCCGGTCTGCTGTGCCCTCTGCTGCATAGTGCTAGACTCCTCTCACCTCCTGCTCTGTAGGGCTACATTCTAAGTGGCTGGACTGAGCAATTGCACCTTGGTTTGCTCTCCACTCAGGGAACAAGCGTTTCCCTTAAACTGGGCCGCCTAGACCTTCTGACACTCTTGCAAGATGCAAGAACCCCACAGACACGACTCACCCGAAGTAGCAAAACAGGACACAATCTCACCGCAGTGGGAGCTGCCATCACTTTACACCCACCGGGACATCCATCGCCTCCTCTCACCCGATTCCACAGAAACAAGCAGACCCACACCACTTTAAGAGCGGGGAACTGAGGAGGGATAGCACCGGTACCAGGACATCTGAAGTCGCCTGGCTGCCTGCTCCCTACCGTTCTACAGTATTTGTACAATTCGATCCCGGGAATCCAGGGATTCAGGATTGAAAAAATAAGGCAGGATTGGCCTCCCTAATCACTGTGGATTATATTGTTTATGCTGTGTATAAGTTGTTCTGTCTGTGCCACCATAGAGCACTCGGGTGTGTAACATCTGCAATGATATGCACAGCTCAGTGTTTATCAATACACAGATAGATAAGTGTGCTAAGCATCTGCAGAACAGTGCAAACTGAGTTGGGGGGACCTTTAACATTTTTCCTATGGGGTCCACAAAGTTCTAGCTACACCACTGGCGAGGAATACAGCCTATTCCCAATTGGATTGTCAACAGTCAAGTATAGTCCTTCCCTAGAATATAAGGGAAGGAGACTAGCTCACATTGAACTGTCAAATTCAGGATCTTACTAAATGGACAAAACCTACTGTAGTCTTTCCAGCTTCAGCCACCCTGTAAACTACTTCTTGGGCGGAGGACCATCTATAGGATTATGCTTATATTAATGGGACTTTCCTTAAGGCTGTCGGTCGTTAACACCCCTGATACCAGAAAGGTGCATTGTGAACATTATACAACAGAATAAGATAGCGTTATTGGGGGGAATTCAAATGTTTGAAAAGTCGGTTGGGAGTCGGGTTTTTCCTCTCTATTAGATAGGAAAAAACAGAAAAGGCACCAACCAATCAGATCCTAACTGTTAATTTACATATTGGAGCTGATTGGCTGGTGCCTTTATCACCTTGCACATATCACTGGTTTATCACTTCCTTATGCCTTCTCCAGGTTAATACATCTGCCCCATTATCCTTAGAGGCATCTGCACTATAAATACAGATATTATTGCATGACAAGTATCCAACTTACTGTACGTTTTTGTGTAGGCACAATGAATATGGTATGCAGTAGCTGATCTTGCTACGGGCACATGGGATTTTTGCCTGGGGCGCCACCTTCCGGAGGGTGCCGCCGCCATCCGGAGGGCGCCACTGCTGTGGCAAGATCCGCTACTGGTGGTGTCCCCTGGTGCTGTGCTGTCACTGCTGTGCGGTGTGCAATGATGTCATCGCGCACCGCACGGCATTGTGGGAACGGCACATAGACGCTAGGGGTCATAATTGATCTCTAGTGTCTGTGCTGTGCAATGGAAGAGACATCATGACGTCTCTCCCATAGATCAGAGGAGCGGCGCCGGCGGCTGGAGACGGTGGTCAGCAGCAGTCCGGAATCAGAAGCAGGGATGGTGAGTATTAATTAATATTTTTTCTTATTTTTGTAAGCGGCACAAACAGGGGCACTACTCTATAGGGGGCACAAACGGGGACACAACTCTACAGGGGGCATACCTAACCATGCCCCTTTATGAAGTCACGCCCCTATTTTCGCCTGGGGCGCCATTAGGGCTAGAACCGGCCCTAATGGTATGCCTGCAAAACACACATTTCATACACAACTATAACCCTGAGTTCAGTTTAGGGGCTCATTTCCGTGCCCTTGCTGTATAGCACGTGCATGTGAGCACCCCTGGTCAGCCCCTGGCAGCTCATAATACAGGAGCAACGCTCACCTGACAGTCTCACTGATAAAGCAAATTATTTATCTTGAACCTAAGCTATATACTTATTAAAGACAACATACGCAATAGGCGCACGAGGTGCCGTAATGGTACGCACTTAGCGTAGCAGACGCTAGGCCGTGGTCGAGACGCACGAGCGGCACGTTCGCTCATGGCTTACGCTTGGTATCGAGCACGCTATAGGCGGCCCATGTACCGTAATGCTACGCTATTAGCGTAGCGGACGCTGTACCGCGAGAGCGGGATACGAGCGGCGCTGACGCTCACTGATCTACACACAGACAACCTTGTAACAACACACTGTAAGGGTATGCTTATACTGTAAACCTTAGTACTGTAATATTACCTTAATGTAACGCTGATTAACCTTTATGATATGAAAGCTGTTTGAGCGACTGAGACGCTCAGTAACCCTTTATACTAACTAGTGAAACACACACTCCTTGCTAAGGTTCCAACACCTTTACTGACGATATTTAGTACGTAAAAAGGGGAAAACAGATACAGTTCATACACTACAGACCTGACATTAATACCTAAACACAATAACTAAACAGAAATACAAACATTAGCAAATGATCGAAAATACAAATATATAGAATAAGAATGAATGGTTTACATTAAACGGGTAACAAAGTGGCCAAAGAGAAACATACCATACAGGGAAACACTCGCTAGCGCAACCGGATCCAGTCCTCCAATTATCCAACTGATAATTGTTGATGAGAGAGAGTACTGGCCGGTCAGGGGACAGTGGCCTTTATATACACAACATACAGTACACTACAAAGGGCCCTACAATCTCATTGTTCATTGGACACAGGAATGTCCCTCCGCATTATAACCAAAGGTCATAGGTGGATTCGAACAGGTGGGCTGTGACTATTTCAAACTGCTCAGATGGGAGGTATCCTCAGGATTCCCGCCGCATGGATAATGAACCGCAAATACAGTAAATGTCCATAAAC
This sequence comes from Pseudophryne corroboree, assembly GCF_028390025.1. Taxonomy (NCBI): domain Eukaryota; kingdom Metazoa; phylum Chordata; class Amphibia; order Anura; family Myobatrachidae; genus Pseudophryne; species Pseudophryne corroboree. Next base: position 342,069,471 of record NC_086453.1, read on the forward strand.
TACTCATAGACATAACTATACGCAGGAGCGATTAATCTCTACCTAACCAGCACCGGATTGTTTCTAATAAAATACTCTTCAGTTAGGTACTAAACACCACCGCTCAGACCCTGTCTGACCCTTCGTATCATGCAAAGAGGAATTCCTCTGTCCACGAACCAGTTACACTAAACATACTTACAGGTATTATTAAGGGGACTATTACCTATAAAACACACTATATTGGTTAAATATGTAGCGATCGAGTCGCCCGCCAGACGCACACAAACTCTACCGTAAATGCACATCCCCACGCGCAGGCGACGTGGGAGCATCCCTTACGCATCCTGAGGGGATGCGTACGCACGGGGGAGTGGGTGCACGAGCAGCGGGCATGTGCATTGGGGTTAGTACAAGGCGATGAGAATAACGATATTTTTCGACTTTGACAGTCCACCCTTTGGCAGTCACCAATAACTGCCACTTCCTAAACAATTCAAACAGAAAAATATATGTCATCATGTAAATACCTTTTTATGATTGGGAAAAGGGAGGAGAGGAGAAGGTGGGAAAGATATGACCTAGTGAGATAGTAAAGCATGTGTGTATGAATCCATGTCTGAGGGGTCATGTATCATCGTGCCGTACGTGTTTTAAAGCAAGCTTCGAGGTATTGCGAAGTATACATTTGAATCCTTCTTATCCCGTATTAAGGGTCTGTGGATGGGCTGTCAAACTCTACCGAGCTCTTTTCGGCTTTTGGTTGCAACAAATGGGGTGCACATTAGTTGATGATACATGAAGGGGGAGAGTATGTGGATGCTAGTATGTGAATATCACCTGTCGACTATGTGGAATACTACCTGGAAGTTGTAGAGATGAAGATAAGAAACAATCGTTATAAATGCAGTCATATATCTATGTGAGTTTTAGTAGACAGTCGCCGATTGGGGTCTTGTTGAGGTCTTGTCTGATGTACGTGTTGTCTGATGTCTCGCGGTGCTTTTGCTGTAAGTGGTGAGCAAAAGCTTTTCCAGTGTCCATAAAATTACAGTCTCTAAAGTATTGGGTTTCCAGTAGATAGTTAAAGTCACTAAAAGTATTGGGTGTCTGTGACACAGTTCATCAATGGTCTGTATAAAAGAGGTTGTCAAATTCTTCTTCCAAGTGGATGTCCTTGTACCTTGGAGGAAAACAAAGGATAAACGGGTGAAAGAAACGGACCGTGGAATCACATTTTCATCACAACATTGTCTCTATTGACGGATCATAAATTAAATTAGTTGTTGTTATTACAGTGTCCTCGCTCCTCAGACTCATCACTCTGGTACTACGTTTACACTTCGTTAAAGTCCGAACGCATCTAAATATCAGACCAATCAATATGACGACTCCCAGAATACACAAGAGAAATTTCCCTACATCCATGATAATGCCTTGGGCCCATTCTCCTAAACCAGAGAACCAATTTCGTGGGTTTAACCATGACACCCAGCCGGTCAGTTCATTACCCACAGCAGCGAGAGTAAGATTATGCCTCCTTCGAAACTCCCACTTTAATTGCAAAATGTCATCCATCTTTTGGTCTATGACCTCGGCCGGGTCCTCAGTGCTATTTGTAATATACGTGCAGCACTTTACACCATACTGAGTTGCTAGGGTAACACAATACCCGCCTGTCACTGCTGTGAGGTAATTGAGAATCATCCTATGCTGAACCAGCTCTGTTTTGTAGGCTTGTAGCTCTCTCCCAGTATACCTGAACGTGTCGTCATACATTTCGGTGATATTGTCTATCAGGTTCGCAAGTGCGTTTATATACCTAAAGTTTATCACTCCTCTGGCGGTACGAGTGATATCCAACGCGAGTAGGAATTGAATCCCGGTGGATTCATGGATCAGATCAGAGGCCGGATGCTCTGTCCTCTCTATCAGGTGCCTTTTAACAACGTGCTCGTAATGAGTGTGAGTATAAGGAGCTTGGGCACCGCGGTGAATGTCTTTCATTTTGTTATAGGATACAGGGGGTCATTCCGAGTTGTTCGCTCGCAAGCTGTTTTTAGCATCTTTACACACGCTAAGCCGCCGCCTACTGGGAGTGAATCTTAGCATCTTAAAATTGCGAACGAAAGATTCTCAAAATTGCGATTACACACCTCTTAGCAGTTTCTGAGTAGCTTCAACCTTACTCGGCATCTGCGATCAGTTCAGTGCTTGTCGTTCCTGGGTTGACGTCATAAACACACCCAGCGTTCGCCCAGACACTCCTCCGTTTCTCCAGCCACTCCCGCGTTTTTCCCAGAAACGGTAGCGTTTTTCCGCACACACCCATAAAACGGCCAGTTTCCTCCCAGTAACACCCACTTCCTGTCAATCACACTACGATCACCAGAACGAAGAAAAAGCCGTGAGTAAAATTCCTAACTGCATAGCAAATTTACTTGGCGCAGTCGCACTGCGGACATTGCGCATGCGCACTAAGCGGAAAATCGCTGCGATGCGAAAAAAAATTACCGAGCGAACAACTCGGAATGACCCCCCCAGTCATTACTTCAGGCAGTACCTTTCCAATGTAACACAATCCCTCTGAGTTTGGGGCAAGCCACTTATACGCCTTCCTCCCGCATATGAAATATGCATCATCGGGGAGAACATGTGGGATGGAGTATGACATAACCATGTTACAAACTTTCCATGTGAAATCTCCTAACCCTAATTCTCCCATCTGTCTAGTACACGTATCCGGTTGTACGATATGTGCACAGTATCCTGGTGATACTTCTCCAACTCGCATGATCCTACTTCCTAGAGTGTATCTATACCGGAAATATTTTCCACTGTCGGCTATCTGGCGTATAAGCTCTGAATCTATGGGCATTCTATCTGCTCTATGTGAAAATGTCATGGTTTGATTACTCCATGACACTTCCCAATTTCCCGGCTTTCGAGGATTGGAAATGTTAAAGCATACTAAGGACTTATCTACGTGGTATTGATGGAGCCTCAAACTAGGAGGACTAGAAATATTAAATCTCTTGTCCACCGGCCTCCCACCCTTTAACTCAAGTACCTCATCTACCGTTAAAGGATATGGCACTAGTCCTGACTTTCTATGACCTTGAGGTACTTGTGAGCACACCCAACAGTCTGTTTGGTTTAACACTTTACCCACCAATGAGTGATAGTCACTCAATGGATGCCGGTCCATATTGATATTAAAACGGTACTGGCATTCCTTGATGCAGCCGTCCTCAACTATGTTGTTACAATTCCTACAGATACAATTCTCTTCAGCTAACAATCCTTCACAATGTCTATTAATAACGTGGCTACCAGATCGTTTTCTGATACTCGCCTTTTCTCGGTGATTGTGTTGCTCTTGGAATTCTACGCCTCCATCCTGATCATCAGATCCCATTCCAGATCCCTCTTTGGCCTCTCTGGTACTCTCGCCAAAACAGACTGCTCTGGTCAACAACAGGGTCAACAGGAAAATCCGGAACACAGTCTCTTGGGGCAAGTCCATCTTAGAGGAGGGAAAGGAGAAGAATGAGAAGGGGGGAAGGAGAATAGGAGGGAGATGGGAACTGGAGAAAATAACAAAAGGGAAAAAGAAATCTGGGCTCGACAACCGCCTCCGATCTTATTGCTTTCAGTGCTCAGGTGCCGTTTCAACCTTCCTGAAACAGACACTCTAACGATACAATTTCCTCTACCGTCTGTTCTTTGTCACGGGACCTCTCTGGGTCAGCGACCTTCTTACAGTGAGACGAACGGACCCAAGTCTCCCTCTCGGCAACTTCAATGCTGTTGTGCTGGTTAATAAGACTTGATATGGTCCTTCCCATCTGTCAATAAGGCAACCTGAGCGTAGAAAATTCCGTATCATTACATAATCCCCAGGTTCAATGTCATGACAATTACTGTCTGGCAGATCAGGAATCACTAACTTTAGATTATCATTCTGATTCCTCAATTGCTTACTCATCTTAACCAAATACTTTACGGTTACTTCATTGTTACACTTCAAATCATCTTGGGGGTTAATCATAACATGGGGTTGTCGACCAAACAGAATTTCAAAGGGGGACAGATTAAGAGGGGACCTGAGAGTGGTTCTGATGCTATATAGTACAAGTGGCAAAGCTTCCGGCCATAACAATCCTGTTTCAGCCATCACTTTGCTTAACTTGTTTTTAATAGTGCTGTTTACTCTTTCCACTTTCGCACTCGCCTGGGGGCGGTACGGAGTATGCAGCTTACTATTAATTCCCATTCATTTACACATTGCTTGAAAGACGTCACCTGTAAAATGGATACCCCTATCACTTTCAATGATTCTAGGGATACCGTACCTGCACACAAATTCCTGCACAATTTTCTTTGCAGTAAACACAGCGGTGTTTGTGGCGGCGGGAAATGCTTCAACCCAATTTGAAAACACATCAATACAAACCAATACATACTTCAAATTTCTACAAGGTGGTAATTGTATGAAATCAATTTGTATTACCTGGAAAGGACCATCTGTAGGAGGGATATGGGATGGCTCTGTTGGTATTGCCTTTCCGATATTCTTCCTCAAGCAGGTGAGACATGTCATCGCTCTTTTACCCGCATGGGAAGAAAATCTCGGTGCGCACCAATAAGCTCTTACTAACTTACACATTCCTTCTTTGCCTAGATGAGTCAGCCCATGTGCCGCTTCCGCTAGACTTGGAAGGTATGCTCTGGGTGCCACTGGCTTACCCTGTCCATCTGTCCAAAGTCCTGAGGACTCCTGGCCATATCATTTTGACCTCCAGACTGCCTTTTCTTGTGGTGAACACAAATGTTGCATTTCACACAATTTCTGTGTGTTTACAGTATTAAATACCATCAGTTGTGTGATGTCTGTCTGTATGGGGGTACTGGCTGCTGATTTAGCAGCTTCGTCTGCTCGGCTGTTACCAAGTGATATCGGGTCTTGGCTATACGTGTGAGCTTTACACTTGATAACAGCCACTCTGTCGGGTTCCTGTATCGCTGTTAGAAGTCTTTTGATGTGGGCTGCATGCGCTACGGGTGTGCCAGCTGCCGTCATGAAATTTCTGAGGCACCATAGGGCCCCAAAATCATGGACTACTCCAAAGGCATACCTAGAATCCGTGTAGATATTGTCCGCTTTACCTTTAGCCAATTCGCATGCTCTGGTTAGGGCAACCAGCTCAGCAACTTGTGCTGAGTGTGGTGGGCCTAGGGGTTCCGCTTCTATGATACCTTGGTCATCTACAACTGCGTATCCAGTACACAAGTCTCCCGAGTCCGTCTGTCTGTGACAACTACCATCAGTGTAGAAAGTAAAATCTACATCTTCCAGTGGGTTGTCACTGATGTCAGGCCTTGCCGTGAAATTTTGGGTCAAATATTCCATACAATCATGCGTGTCGTTTCCTGTACTAAATCCTCCTTCACCATCACTCTCATCCTCCACCCTTTGTGCCTGTCCAGGCACACCTGGGAGATATGTTGCAGGATTTAGTGCGCTGCATCTCCTTATGGTGATGTTTACCGGGGCCATTAGTGCTAATTCCCACCTTGTAAACCGTGCGGATGAGACATGTCTGGTTTGGGCTGAATTCAGTAAGGCTGACACTGCATGTGGTGTATGAATTGTGAGGTTGTGTCCTAGCACTACATTTTCGCTTTTACTTACTAGCAATGCTATTGCTGCAACACTTCGCAAGCATGTGGGGAGGGATCGCGCTACCTTGTCTAGCTGGGCGCTATAGTAGGCTACTGGCCTGCTGGCATCACCATGCTTCTGGGTTAAGACACCTGCCGCGCACCCAGCACTCTCTGTTCCGTACAGCTCAAAGGGTTTCCCATAGTCAGGCATACCTAATGCTGGTGCCTGCGTTAGGCACTGTTTAAGTCTTTCAAATGCCATCTCAGACTCGTCTGTGTGCGAAATCCGATCTAGTTTGTTTGATGAGACCATCTCCTGCAAAGGTAGGGCTAGTATGGAAAACCCTGGGATCCAGTTACGGCAATACCCACACATTCCTAAAAATGTTCTAATCTGTTGCTGGGTTTGTGGCAGGGTCATGTCATGAATTGCTTGAATTCTATCAGCGGTCAGGTGTCTCAGTCCTTGTGTCAGACAGTGTCCCAAATATTTTACTTTGGTCTGGCATAATTGTAACTTATCTTTGGAAACCTTGTGTCCTGTGTCTGAAAGATGAAACAGAAGCTGTTTCGTATCTCTCAAGGACGATTCGAGTGAATCAGAACACAGCAGTAAGTCATCTACATACTGTATTAATACTGATCCGCTCTCAGGTTGAAAAGACTGTAAACAATCATGCAAGGCCTGCGAGAAAATACTTGGACTGTCAATGAAACCTTGTGGTAATCGGGTCCAGGTGTACTGAACTCCTCTGTATGTAAATGCGAATAAGTATTGACTGTCAGGGTGCAGAGGTACCAAGAAGAAGGCGGAGCAGAGGTCAATCACATTGAAAAATTTTGCAGTGGGAGGGATTTGCATAAGAATGACAGCTGGATTTGGCACTACGGGGAAGTGACTCTCAACTATTTTGTTGATCCCCCTTAGATCCTGCACTAGTCTGTAACCCCTCCCCCCACTCTTTTTAACAGGAAAGATGGGACTATTGGTAGTGCTGGACGTCCTTACCAGAATACCCTGTTGTAGCAAGCGTTCTATTACAGGGTAAACTCCTAACTCCACCTCTGGCTTCAGAGGGTATTGTGGGATTTTTGGAGCTATCCTACCATCTTTTACTTGTACAACTACTGGGGATACATTTGCCATTAATCCAGTGTCTTGTCCATCCTTGGTCCAAAGTGACTCCGGTATCTGGGAAGTAATTTCCTCTACCTTGGACGGACACCTATCTACAACAACGGTGTGTGACATTAATCTTGCTGGGGAATCTAACATATCCTGCACTTCCTGAGCGTGGCCCTCGGGTATGTCCAAGAACACACCTTCAGGAGTACAATATATGACACATCCCATTTTGCACAGTAAATCTCTCCCAAGTAGATTAGTTGGAGCCGATGCAGCCAGCAAAAAGGAGTGCTTGGTATGCAAAGGCCCTATCGTAATCTCTGCAGGTTTGCTTAAAGGACGGTGCTGTACTACTCCTGTTACTCCCATGGCTGGAATTGTTTTACCAGTGGTTCTCATGCCCACGGTCGAATTTATCACTGACTTGGCCGCCCCTGTATCTACAAGGAAAGGTAGAGATCTACCAGCTACATCAATTGTGACCTCGGGTTCACTTCCAAGGCTCGCAATTAATTTCACTGGCTGCAAACAGGTGTGGCCCCACCCCTATTGTAAATTTTGACCTTCCCGCAGCGCATTGGTTGCTACAATATGTGAGGGAGGTATCTGAGAATTTTCAGAGACTTGCCAGTCTCTTTTTGGTGGGTACCTTCTCGTTTCCCCTGCATGTGGCTCATAACTCCGTCTCTGCGGTCCCTGATCCCATCTACGTGTGTCATACTGTGTGTCATGCTCTGGTCTAGGGGGTCGATATACAGTGTGTGAGTTTCTATTGGTGCAGTTACGTGCAAAATGTCCTTCCCTGCTACAATTGTAACATTTTACCATATACGGCTTACCACCAGGGGTCTGAGATTTAGACTGAGGCGGCCTTGTTGTAAGGGCTTGGATACTTATGGCCATCAGCTTATCACCCTGTGACTCCCTGCGTCTTGTGATGTTCCTGTCGTGCCCGACAGCAGTCTCTCTTAAGGTGGCCACCGACATACCTCTCCAGTTAGGTTGAGTGGTTTGTACCCTATTCCTAAATACTTCCTTTAAACTGTCCATCAATACGGACACCGCTACCTCTCTATGATGTACATTTGCCTCAATGTCCATGATCCCAGTATATCTAGCCATTTCCTCTAGTGCCCGGTGGAAATAGTCAGAAGCAGCTTCCCCTTCCATTTGCTTGATGGGGAAAATTTTATTCCATTTTACAACGGCTGGGAAGTATACTCCTAACTGCAGGTTGATCTGTCTAACATTTTCTTGGTTGTACTCGTCAGTGAGAGCTACCTCTGCATCTAGCTTACAATCCGTAATGAATTTTACAGGGTCAATACTAGAGGGCAGGCATTCCCGCAGTAGTGTTCGCCAATCTTTGTTGTTAGGTTCAGTGGAGTTACCTAGGTCCTTAATGAACCTTTGACATGCGGCTAGATCTTTTCTGGGATCAGGAAATTCAGACAAAATTGTTCTTAATTCTGCCCGGGACCAAGGACAATGCATTGCAATATTCCTTATGGGTGTGACTCCATTTGTGTCGGTCTTCCCATTGGGGACCGCTATCACCCTGACAGGATTAAGATCAATTACCTCACTCTGGGTTGATTCTACACTGGGTGGTGTAACAGTTTCAGCATATTGTACAGTGCCGTACTTACCTTTAGACACAACCTCACCTGTCCCTGCACTATGGGCCTTCGATACCGCTCTTACTGGTTGGGCCGTGCCCACTGGAGTATCGTTTATGGTGGCCGCTAGAGAGAGAGCTGAAATCGTAGTGGGCTCATATTCCTGGTCGCATTCCTGAGGGAAGTTTAAAATGGGATACAACTTGCACGGGTTAGCATTAGCATCAACATTTGCATTAACATTCATTTTACTCTTATCACTACTACATTTGTTAAGTGCACTCTTTTCGTATACCCGTATGCCATTCTCTGCAGCCACTTTTTCCCCTACTATATACGGTGGTGGTGCCGTTGCTATCAGACTTCTACCAGGATTTGAATTTGCTTTTTGAGCTAATTCCTGTTGTATTTCACTCTCCTGTTGCCATAACTGTAAACAATCATAATGTCTAATCCTCTGTTTTGCAGATTTTATTAGACCTATCCTTTTTCTTAAGTTTTGCAATACCTCAGGATTCAAACTGCCCACCCTGGGAAACTGTTCCCCATCATCCTCAGTCATTCGTTCCCATTCTTTGCATAATACCTGAGTGTGTGATCCGTATTTCTCACACATTATATACCATGCTGACCCTTTGGGCCAACAAACACCAACGTGAGCCCTTGTTGGACGTCCCTTTCTTGAGCAACTGGCCCCCATTGTTTGCAGATATTGCTGTTTCAGCAAATTCTTACAAAACAAACCAAGTTCCCTGAGGTAAGGCGACGGTCAAAGTTCAACGAGTGCCTTCACTCACTCACACCCCTATTGGCCAATACGAATTCCAGCAATGTGCCCACCACTGGTCGTACCCAATCTCGGGATCTTTTTGTAACCTCTATTTACTGGGGCGTTTGGGAGTATGCTACCCTCCCCAGTAAATATTGGTTGTTGGAGATTTCATGAGTGTACAGCGAAACTCCCTTAAAATAAGAAAAACCTACACAAATCACGTTAGAATGTACAAATAGCGTTTATGATCCCACAGTAAATTTTTAATGGGTGTCAAGGTAACAAACTAATGCACACAATTACGTGCGGTACAGTCGCCCTGCGTATAAGTATATTTTACTTATTCGCCTTGCGACCAACGGAATCGGTTGTTTAGGCTGCGAAACCTTCAGCCGGAGCTTTTTCCTATATGGGTACTACGCCAACCCCCTGGGCTGCGCTTTAACTTTCGCAGTTCTTTTTGTCTGCGAATACTACTTGCTCCTTTTTACCTTATATAATGTTAACGCGGGCAAGCCAGTCACACGCCACCAAGTGTCCACTCACCTGATGTGGTCTCCGACGGGATCCCGATTTCTGGGTTCACAAAAGAATACCTTTATTTGCACATACACTCCTATTCACTCATATGCACACTGATTTTTCTGTACAGAAATTCCTTTCATTCAAGCAGTAGTTCAATCCCCGGGTTTTGCAATAGAAAAAGGTTCTCTTTAAACTACAACTTTTGGAAACTGAACAAACTTGTGCTATTATCACGTGGCTACTATACCTGCCCACACTAAACAATGCTATCGTGTGATTTGAATTTAGTGGGCGTATCCGTACGCCCGCTGCGTAATATACGCCACGTGTGTACGCCCTTGCGTCACGTACGTAATCTCGCACGTTGCCCGAGATACGTATGCACAAAGTCCAGATACGCTCACAGGAACGCAAATAACACGCTTCTATAAATGTAAGCAATGTTCAACTGTAATCGCTTACCGAGCACCACACAGTATCTTGTTATGCTGTGTGCGTGCTTTTTATAATTACTCCCTTTAAATATTACTCTTTATAATATCAACTAAATAGCACCAAATTTCCTCAGCACGTGTCTACCAATCAATTCTTATGGCAACAAGAGAGTGACTATGCGAAAATACAATACACAAATAAAAATACAGGTGTGTGTGCGTGTATTGTGTGCGCAATTGGCGCCAAACAGAGAGAGAGTGAGAGAGGACAAAAAAACAGATTTAAAACAATAGCTGTATGTTCTTACCTTCCTCGGATTCCACCAGCATCCCTACAAACCAAGAGAAGCAGACACAGAAGCACATCCGATCAGCACTACAAGATACTACCTATCCGCCCTTTGCTGATCGATAAAGTCTGCGTGTTTTCGCCTGACTGCGGATATGAGGTGGACCGGACTAGCCCCCAATTGATAAAGCAAATTATTTATCTTGAACCTAAGCTATATACTTATTAAAGACAACATACGCAATAGGTGCACGAGGTGCCGTAATGGTACGCACTTAGCGTAGCAGACGCTAGGCCGTGGTCGAGACGCACGAGCGGCATGTTCGCTCACGGCTTACGCTTGGTATCGAGCACGCTATAGGCGGCCCGAGTACCGTAATGCTACGCTATTAGCGTAGCGGACGCTGTACCCCGAGAGCGGGATACGAGCGGCGCTGACGCTTACTGATCTACACACAGACAACCTTGTAACAACACACTGTAAGGGTATGCTTATACTGTAAACCTTAGTACTGTAATATTACCACAATGTAACGCTGATTAACCTTTATGATATGAAAGCTGTTTGAGCGACTGAGACGCTCAGTAACCCTTTATACTAACTAGTGAAACACACACTCCTTGCTAAGGTTCCAACACCTTTACTGACGATATTTAGTACGTAAAAAGGGGAAAACAGATACAGTTCATACACTACAGACCTGACATTAATACCTAAACACAATAACTAAACAGAAATACAAACATTAGCAAATGATCGAAAATACAAATACATAGAATAAGAATGAATGGTTTACATTAAACGGGTAACAAAGTGGCCACAGAGAAACATACCATACGGGGAAACACTCGCTAGCACAACCGGATCCAGTCCTCCAATTATCCGACTGATAATTGTTGATGAGAGAGAGTACTGGCCGGTCAGGGGACAGTGGCCTTTATATACACAACATACAGTACACTACAAAGGGCCCTACAATCTCATTGTTCATTGGACACAGGAATGTCCCTCCGCATTATAACCAAAGGTCATAGGTGGATTCGAACAGGTGGGCTGTGACTATTTCAAACTGCTCAGATGGGAGGTATCCTCAGGATTCCCGCCGCATGGATAATGAACCGCAAATACAGTAAATGTCCATAAACTACTCATAGACATAACTATACGCAGGAGCGATTAATCTCTACCTAACTAGCACCGGATTGTTTCTAATAAAATACTCTTCAGTTAGGTACTAAACACCACCGCTCAGACCCTGTCTGACCCTTCGTATCATGTAAAGAGGAATTCCTCTGTCCACGAACCAGTTACACTAAACATACGTATTATTAAGGGGACTATTAACTATAAAACACACTATATTGGTTGAATATGTAGCGATCGAGTCGCCCGCCAGACGCACACAAACTCTACCGTAAATGCACATCCCCACGCGCAGGCGACGTGGGAGCGTCCCTTACGCATCCTGAGGGGATGCGTACGCACGGGGAAGTGGGTGCACGAGCAGCGGGCATGTGCATTGGGGTTAGTACAAGGCGATGAGAATAACGATATTTTTCGACTTTGACATCACTTATAACTAGTGATGTGCACCGGAAATTTTTCGGGTTTTGTGTTTTGGTTTTGGATTCGGTTCCGCGGCCGTGTTTTGGATTCGGACGCGTTTTGGCAAAACCTCCCTGAAAATTTTTTGTCGTATTCGAGTGTGTTTTGGATTCGGGTGTTTTTTTACAAAAAAAACTCAAAAACAGCTTAAATCATAGAATTTGGGGGTCATTTTGATCCCATAGTATTATTAACCTCAATAACCATAATTTACACTCATTTTCAGTCTATTCTGAACACCTCACACCTCACAATATTATTTTTAGTCCTAAAATTTGCACCGAGGTCGCTGGATGGCTAAGCTAAGCGACACAAGTGGCCGACACAAACACCTGGCCCATCTAGGAGTGGCACTGCAGTGTCAGACAGGATGGCACTTCAAAAAAAATAGTCCCCAAACAGCACATGATGCAAATAAAAAAAGAGGCGCAATGAGGTAGCTGTGTGACTAAGCTAAGCGACCCAAGTGGCCGACACAAACACCTGGCCCATCTAGGAGTGGCACTGCAGTGTCAGACAGGATGGCACTTCAAAAAAATAGTCCCCAAACAGCACATGATGCAAAGAAAAAAAGAGGCGCACCAAGGTCGCTGTGTGACTAAGCTAAGCGACACAAGTGGCCGACACAAACACCTGGATCCATCTAGGAGTGGCACTGCAGTGTCAGGCAGGATGGCACTTCAAAAAAATTGTCCCCAAACAGCACATGATGCAAAGAAAAAAAGAGGCGCACCAAGGTCGCTGTGTGACTAAGCTAAGCAACACAAGTGGCCGACACAAACACCTGGCCCATCTAGGAGTGGCACTGCAGTGTCAGACAGGATGGCACTTCAAAAAAATAGTCCCCAAACAGCACATGATGCAAAGAAAAAAAGAGGCGCACCAAGGTCGCTGTGTGACTAAGCTAAGCGACACAAGTGGCCGACACAAACACATGGATCCATCTAGGAGTGGCACTGCAGTGTCAGGCAGGATGGCACTTCAAAAAAATTGTCCCCAAACAGCACATGATGCAAAGAAAAATGAAAGAAAAAAGAGGTGCAAGATGGAATTGTTGGGCCCTCCCACCCACCCTTATGTTGTATAAACAGGCATCATTTCAGCGACAGGGTCTGCCACACGACTGTGACTGAAATGACTGGTTGGTTTGGGCCCCCACCAAAAAAGAAGCAATCAATCTCTCCTTGCACAAACTGGCTCTACAGAGGCAAGATGTCCACCTCATCATCATCCTCCGATTCCTCACCCCTTTCACTGTGTACATCCCCCTCCTCACAGATTATTAATTCGGCCCCACTGGAATCCACCATCTCAGATCCCTGTGTACTTTCTGGAGGCAATTGCTGGTGAATGTCTCCACGGAGGAATTGATTATAATTCATTTTGATGAACATCATCTTCTCCACATTTTCTGGAAGTAACCTCGTACGCCAATTGCTGACAAGGTGAGCGGGCTGCACTGAACACTCTTTCGGAGTACACACTGGAGGGAGGGCAACTTAGGTAGAATAAAGCCAGTTTGTGCAAGGGCCTCCAAATTGCCTCTTTTTCCTGCCAGTATACGTACGGACTGTCTGACGTGCCTACTTGGATGCGGTCACTCATATAATCCTCCACCATTCTTTCAATGGTGAGAGAATCATATGCAGTGACAGTAGACGACATGTCAGTAATCGTTGGCAGGTCCTTCAGTCCGGACCAGATGTCAGCACTCGCTCCAGACTGCCCTGCATCACCGCCAGCGGGTGGGCTCTGAATTCTTAGCCTTTTCCTCGCACCCCTAGTTGCGGGAGAATGTGAAGGAGGAGATGTTGACGGGTCACGTTCCGCTTGACTTGACAATTTTCTCACCAGCAGGTCTTTGAACCTCTGCAGACTTGTGTCTGCCGGAAAGAGAGATACAACCTAGGTTTTAAATCTAGGATCGAGCACGGTGGCCAAAATGTAGTGCTCTGATTTCAACAGATTGACCACCCATGAATCCTGGTTAAGCGAATTAAGGGCTCCATCCACAAGTCCCACATGCCTAGCAGAATCGCTCTGTTTTAGCTCCTCCTTCAATGTCTCCAGCTTCTTCTGCAAAAGCCTGATGAGGGGAATGACCTGACTCAGGCTGGCAGTGTCTGAACGACGTTGAAATCATTCTCCACTGCGCTTGAGTCAGGTGCATTCCCCCTTCTTTGCCTATATCGTGGGCAGATGTATAGGCTTGAATGGCCTTTTACTGCTCCTCCATCCTCTGAAGCATATAGAGGGTTGAATTCCACCTCGTTACCACCTCTTGCTTCAGATGATGGCAGGGCAGGTTCAGGAATGTTTGGTGGTGCTCCAGTCTTCAGCACGCGGTGGCTGAATGCCGAAAGTGGCCCGCAATTCTTCGGGCTACCGACAGCATCTCTTGCACGCCCCTGTCGTTTTTTAAATAATTCTGCACCACCAAATTCAATGTATGTGCAAAACATGGGACGTGCTGGAATTTGCCCAGATGTAATGCACGCACAATATTGCTGGCATTGTCCGATGTCACAAATCCCCAGGAGAGTCCAATTGGGGTAAGCCATTCTGGGATGATGTTCCTCAGTTTCCGTAAGAGGTTGTCAGCTGTGTGCCTCTTCTGGAAAGCGGTGATACAAAGCGTAGCCTGCCTAGGAACGAGTTGGCGTTTGCGAGATGCTGCTACTGGTGCCGCCGCTGCTGTTTTTGCTGCGGGAGGCAATACATCTACCCAGTGGGCTGTCACAGTCATATAGTCCTGAGTCTGCCCTGCTCCACTTGTCCACATGTCCGTGGTTAAGTGGACATTGGGTACAACTGCATTTTTTAGGACACTGGTGACTCTTTTTCTGACGTCTGTGTACATTTTCGGTATCGCCTGCCTAGAGAAATGGAACCTAGATGGTATTTGGTACCGAGGACACAGTACCTCAAACAAGTCTCTAGTTGCCTCTGAATTAACGGTGGATACCGGAACCACGTTTCTCACCACCCAGGCTGATAAGACCTGAGTTATCCGCTTTGCAGCAGGATGACTGCTGTGATATTTCATCTTCCTCGCAAAGGACTGTTGGACAGTCAATTGCTTACTGGAAATAGTACAAGTGGTCTTCCGACTTCCCCTCTGGGATGACGATCGACTCCCAGCAGCAACAACAGCAGCGCCAGCAGCAGTAGGCGTTACACTCAAGGATGCATCGGAGGAATCCCAGGCAGGAGAGGACTCGTCAGACTTGCCAGTGACATGGCCTGCAGGACTATTGGCTTTCCTGTGTAAGGTAGAAAATTGACACTGAGGGAGTTGGTGGTGTGGTTTGCAGGAGCTTGGTTACAAGAGGAAGGGATTTAGTGGTCAGTGGACTGCTTCCGCTGTCATCCAAAGTTTTTGAACTTGTCACTGACTTTTGATGAATACGGACCAGGTGACGTATAAGGGAGGATGTTCCTAGGTGGTTAACGTCCTTACCACTACTTATTACAGCTTGACAAAGGCAACACACGGCTTGACACCTGTTGTCCGCATTTGTGTTGAAATAATTCCACACCGAAGAGGTGATTTTTTTTGTATTTTGACCAGGCATGTCAATGGCCATATTCGTCCCATGGACAATAGGTGTCTCCCCGGGTGCCTGACTTAAACAAACCACCTCACCATCAGTATCCTCCTTGTCAATTTCCTCCCCAGCGCCAGCAACACCCATATCCTCATCCTGGTGTACTTCAACAGTGACATCTTCAATTTGACTATCAGGAACTGGACTGCGGGTGCTCCTTCCAGCACTTGCAGGGGGCGTGCAAATGGTGGAAGGTGCAAGCTCTTCCCGTCCAGTGTTGGGAAGGTCAGGCATCGCAACCGACACAATTGGACTCTCCTTGGGGATTTGTGATTTAGAAGAACGCATAGTTCTTTGCTGTGCTTTTGCCAGCTTAAGTCTTTTCATTTTTCTAGCGAGAGGATGAGTGCTTCCATCCTCATGTGAATCTGAACCACTAGCCATGTACATAGGCCATGGCCTCAGCCGTTGCTTGCCACTCCGTGTCGTAAATGGCATATTGGCAAGTTTACGCTTCTCATCAGACGCTTTCAATTTTGATTTTTGGGTCATTTTACTGAACTTTTGTTTTTTGGATTTTACATGCTCTCTACTATGACATTGGGCATCGGCCTTGGCAGACGACGTTGATGGCATTTCATCGTCTCAGCCATGACTAGTGACAGCAGCTTCAGCACGAGGTGGAAGTGGATCTTGATCTTTCCCTATTTTAACCTCCACATTTTTGTTCTCCATTTTTTAATGTGTGGAATTATATGCCAGTATCAATAGCAATGGCCTACTACTATATATACTGTGCACAACTGAAATGCACCACAGGTATAGATGGATAGTATACTTGACGACACAGAGGTAGGTAGAGCAGTGGCCTTCCGTACCGTACTGCTATATATACTGGTGGTCACTGTCAGCAAACTGCAAAACTAAAATGCACCACAGGTATAGAATCTAGATGCATAGTATACTTGACGACACAGAGGTAGGTAGAGCAGTGGCCTTCCGTACCGTACTGCTATATATACTTGTGGTCACTGTCAGCAAACTGCAAAACTAAAATGCACCACAGGTATAGAATCTAGGTGGATAGTATACTTGACGACACAGAGGTAGGTAGAGCAGGTGCCTTCCGTACCGTACTGCTATATATACTGGTGGTCACTGTCAGCAAACTGCAAAACTAAAATGCACCACAGGTATAGAATCTAGATGGATAGTATACTTGACGACACAGAGGTAGGTAGAGCAGTGGCCTTCCGTACCGTACTGCTATATATACTGGTGGTCACTGTCAGCAACCTGCAAAACTAAAATGCACCACAGGTATAGAATCTAGATGGATAGTATACTTGACGACACAGAGGTAGGTAGAGCAGTGGCCTTCCGTACCGTACTGCTATATATACTGGTGGTCACTGTCAGCAAACTGCAAAACTAAAATGCACCACAGGTATAGAATCTAGATGGATAGTATACTTGACGACACAGAGGTAGGTAGAGCAGTGGCCTTCCGTACCGTACTGCTATATATACTGGTGGTCACTGTCAGCAAACTGCAAAACTAAAATGCACCACAGGTATAGAATCTAGATGGATAGTATACTTGACGACACAGAGGTAGGTAGAGCAGTGGCCTTCTGTACCGTACTGCTATATATACTGGTGGTCACTGTCAGCAAACTGCAAAACTAAAATGCACCACAGGTATAGAATCTAGATGGATAGTATACTTGACAACACAGAGGTAGGTAGAGCCGTGGCCTTCCGTACCGTACTGCTATATATACACTGGTGGTCACTGTCAGCAAACTGCAAAACTAAAATGCACCACAGGTATAGAATCTAGATGGATAGTATACTTGACGACACAGAGGTAGGTAGAGCAGTGGCCTTCCGTACCGTACTGCTATATATACTGGTGGTCACTGTCAGCAAACTGCAAAACTAAAATGCACCACAGGTATAGAATCTAGATGGATAGTATACTTGACGACACAGAGGTAGGTAGAGCAGTGGCCTTCCGTACCGTACTGCTATATATACTGGTGGTCACTGTCAGCAAACTGCAAAACTAAAATGCACCACAGGTATAGAATCTAGATGGATAGTATACTTGACGACACAGAGGTAGGTAGAGCAGTGGCCTTCCGTACCGTACTGCTATATATACTGGTGGTCACTGTCAGCAAACTGCAAAACTAAAATGCACCACAGGTATAGAATCTAGATGGATAGTATACTTGACGACACAGAGGTAGGTAGAGCAGTGGCCTTCCGTACCGTACTGCTATATATACTGGTGGTCACTGTCAGCAAACTGCAAAACTAAAATGCACCACAGGTATAGAATCAAGATGGATAGTATACTTGACGACACAGAGGTAGGTAGAGCAGTGGCCTTCCGTACCGTACTGCTATATATACTGGTGGTCACTGTCAGCAAAACTCTGCACTGTACTCCTCCTATATAATACTGCTGGTCCCCAGTCCCCACAATAAAGCAGTGTGAGCACAGATATATGCAGCACACTGAGCACTGATATGGAGCGTTTTTCAGGCAGACAACGTATAATACTGGTGGTCACTGGTCAGCAAAACTCTGCACTGTACTCCTCCTATATAATACTGCTGGTCCCCAGTCCCCACAATAAAGCAGTGTGAGCACAGATATATGCAACACACTGAGCACAGATATGGAGCGTTTTTCAGACAGAGAACGGATAAAACTGGTGGTCACTGATCAGCAAAACTTTGCACTGTACTCCTCCTATATAATACAGCTGCTCCCCAGTCCCCACAATTAAGCAATAAGCACAAATATTTGCATCAACAATATAAACGGAGAGGACGCCAGCCACGTCCTCTCCCTAACATTTCCAATGCGCGAGTGAAAATGGCGGCGACGCGCGGCTGCTTATATAGAATCCGAATCTCGCAAGAATCCGACAGCGGGATGATGACGTTCGGGCGCGCTCGGGTTAACCGAGCCATACGGGAGAATCCGAGTATGCCTCGGACCCGTGTAAAATGGGTGAAGTTCGGGGGGGTTCGGTTTCCGAGGAACCG
Organism: Pseudophryne corroboree; assembly: GCF_028390025.1. NCBI lineage: Eukaryota > Metazoa > Chordata > Amphibia > Anura > Myobatrachidae > Pseudophryne > Pseudophryne corroboree. Next base: position 342,088,099 of record NC_086453.1, read on the forward strand.
AACCCGCTCATCACTACTTATAACACACAAATGCACTTGTGAACAACTCCTCAGGTCTCAATAGGTAGATGCAACAAATCTTCTAAAGAGACAAGAAGTGGGACAAGTGGAGCAGTAACCCATAGCAACTAATCAACTTCTGCCTATCATTTTAGAGAATATACTTGATAAATGCTAACTTATACCCTTTTACAGCAAACTCCTGGATCCGAGCCACCTTTAAGCGCCGGGAATGCTATTTTCCCTATGTTTATAACGGGAACTGGGTCGGATGACCTGGGTTACTTGTTTACACTGTCCCGTTACCCAGGTCCTCAGAGCCAGATTTAGGGGTCAGGCCACCCCTAAGCACAATGATATTGGTCGCTCCCCCCTCCTCTCCCAAGCACAATAATATCGTCCGCTGAACATCCAAAACCTACCCCCCTTTTTACAGGGCTTAATAATTCACCAGCTGTACCTTTTCTCGGGTGCTTGGTGCCTCTACAGTCATTCCTCTCGACCCGCCTGTCCATCTGCCCTCCATCCGCTCTATACACGTTGCACCAGGTAGCCCATTATACACCAGTTAGCCCATTCTACACATAGCACCAAGTAGCCCCTTATACACATTGCACCAAGTAGCCCATTCTACACATAGCACCAGGTATCCCATTCTACACATAGCACCACGTAGCCCATTATACACATTGCACCAGGTAGCCCATTATACACATTGCACCAAGTAGCCCATTCTACACATAGCACCAGGTATCCCATTCTACACATAGCACCACGTAGCCCATTATACACATTGCACCAGGTAGCCCATTATACACATAGCACCAGGTAGTCCATTATACACGTTGTACCAGGTAGCCCATTATACACATTGCACCAGGTAGCCCGAGATACACATTGCACCAGGTAGCCCATGATACACGTTGCACCAGGTACCCCATTATACACATTGCACCAGGTAGTCCATTATACACGTTGCACCAGGTAACACATTATACACATTGCACCAGGTAGCCCTTTATAGCATTGCACTAGGCGAGCGAGAGTGAGTGAGTGTGTGTGTCTGTTTCTGTGTCTCACCCCGGTGCTGGCTTCTGTCCCTCAGCTCATCACTCTTCCTCCGATGTGTGGGGGTGGGGGGACGACCCGCAGGAGATGGCCGCTTCTGGTGGGGTGACTGCCCGCCCTGCTAGCCTCGCCACGAGGAGGAGAAGGACTGCTGTGCTGCTCTTCTGGTTTTGGGGGGGGGGGGGGGGGGGGGGGAATGCTGTGCCGCCCCCAGCAGGTGCCACCCCAAGGCATGATCCTCATGTGCCTAGTGGGAAATCCAGCACTGCAGGTCCTTCACGGGTCCAGGCCTGCTCACTACCCCAGTTGGATTTCCGGGTCACTGAACCTTGGTTATGTTTTAGAGGCCCTTTTAGACCAAGCTACAACTCAGGTTGCCCCACCAATAACCCAGATTATTGCGGCGGTGTAAAAGGAGTATAAACCTCTCTTCTTCACTTATTAGAAGTTTAATACATTTACCTCACATAACAAACCCCTTACACATACACAAAGGAGCTGAGATCACAGCAAACGGTGACCTGCTAATACACTGCACACATGGAAGTAACTAACAAGATTGCACAAGAACGATTATCCCTAAAGCACCTGTACATCTCCAGCCATCAGGAGCTCTCAGGACCTGTCATTAATTATACTGATGGAATACATAAAATGCTATTTTTACTGGTTAAAACCCCCAAAGAGAGGCATAAAAGTTATATACTGTGTTTTATCAGGGCTCTGTAGTATACAATTAGTATCATATTTCCTGTGGATAAAGCATTGCCTTTACTTATTGCCTGAGGTTGGATCTACTCTGTGTTGTATCCACAGAAGAATGAGTTAGGTCACACATGGACCAACTTCAGTTATTTTATAAATCCATCATCTGAGAAACATTAAGAAAAGTGTCAGATAAAGTTTCCCGAACGTGTGACTTAATATTTCCTAGAACATTTGCCTAATGTTAGGAGGTCAGCAATCCCAGACTGGACACATGTAGCACACATGTTGGCTCCTTACATTGTAAGTAATCCAGGATTATCCATGTTCTTGTTTATGGCAGCCTTGCTCTATTCACCTATAAGGAAAGGTACAGAGATTATAACCAGGGCCCAACTCCGTGGCCCCCACATAACTGTCTCCCTACCATGCAGCTCCTGCTGCCAGCCTCATGGTGCCAATTTCTTGCAAGCAGACCACACGGTGCTCTACCAATGCTGCACAGTAATAACTGCAGGCATCTACTTATGTCCTTATTACATCTTTTTTATATTATAGGAGCAGCATATCTTGCTTGCTCCGATACAGTAATATATCTATTAGTCTATACACGACTATAGTTCTACCATGGGACCAATTGATACTGTAATCTAATAATATATAAGGAGCTAGGTTGGGACAATAAGTCAGACAGAAATAATCTAGAGCAGGACTTCAGATAATGGTCAGACCAGTTGTATTCAATCATATCTACAGGGTGATTCAAAAAGTTGCAGTACACCCTTTTGTTTCAAAAACTGTGCAGGAAATGGGAAAACTGACTTAGATTCAAGATGGCCGATTTCAAGATGGCGCCCATGTTCGGTACATACCCTAAAAGATAACCCACCTCACCCTACTTTACTGGAGTATTCAGTTTTCCCATTTCCTGCACAGTTTTTGAAACAAAAGGGTGTACTGCGACTTTTTAATCACCCTGTATACATTAATAGAAGAATTACGACTTTTATCAGTGACATATTTCAATGGTGTTGTTGTTAGGACACATCCTATTCCAAATGAAAGGTCTTGGTCTGTAGATTTGCAGAAAAATATTGGCGTTGTAATTGGATGCTTCGTTTCAGAGTTATGGGCAAAATGTCCGCCTGCCATTACAATGGATCACCATTGGGCTTTGTAAACTGTGACAGTTGGTGAACTTTCCCTGTGCACCTGCTGCGTGTCCTGGAACAAGTGACCTGCTGGGTGGTCTGGAAACTGTGACAGTTATTTGTAGCCACCCACTATGCAGGAATTTTTTGAAATTCGACTTCTAAGGGGGTGAAAAGGAGTAAAATGTTTCTCCCAGCAAACCTTTGATTGGTTGAAACCTGGCACATCAGCTAGTTTATCCTGATTAGGCTATAATCATAGGCATATCCGGGGGAAGGAGGGGGGGGGGGGGGGGAGGAGGGCACTCGGGCCCGTACCCCCCTGTTGTTTCTGACTTCTTTTTTTTCAAATGGAGAACAGCAGCAGCTACTGCTATTTCTGTCAGTCAGATCTGATAAAGGAGCCGGCAGGCACTAGGACCCGCCGCGTCTCTCAGCAAGTCCGTGTGGTAAGTAACCAATGGGGAGGCTGGAGCTGCACCTACCTTCCCCACTGCCAGCCAGCCAGAGTCCAGCCCTGACGCGGGGTTCAAATGCCAGCATCGAGTAAGACTGTTCCTTATGACAGCGCAGAAGGCTTCATTAGCCCTCACGGCACTGCACAGTTTCCCAGCGCTTCCTCGCCACTTCCTTTACCACCAAGCTAGGTGCAGTCACACTCATCCTCAGCTTTGAGAAGGCGGCCCGTGTGATTGTGACAGGGCTGTCCTGCAGATGTCTTATACTGCTTGTTGGAGATCCAGCTGGCTGCTTCTGCTAATCAAAGATGGGCAGTTCGTGTCCTGCAGTCTGAGTCTCAATGCACCAACTAATAATCATATTGTCCTGGGGTGCCTTCCAGGCTCCCATAACTAATGGAACAGGTGACCAACATTTCAAGGCCCAATCAGCCTTTTCATCAGGGTGAAACATTGGCAACAAACCAGGATGCGCTTCTACAGCCAATCATTACCTGATGGCGTATTCTGTGAGGCCACGCCCCCTGTGATACCACACCCCTTATCTGGGAGCACGCGTGCCTTAGGTGCATGTAAATATAACTATTACCGTTCCCCTATCATGGTGCCCCCCCCCCCCTTTCATTTTCTTCTGGATCCGCCCCTGGCTATAATTATATATAGGGATACTGTGGTGCAATGGGGGCAGATAAAGTGGGCATTAGTCTGAATTAATTTAAGGCTTGGTTAGGGACAGTGGTCAAACATGTGAGTTATGGGACTGTGGGGGACAGTTGTCGGTTATAGGAGTTAATATGAAGTTGTGGTGGGAATAATGGTTAGTTGTATGAGTTGATCTAATGCTGGATGGGGAAAATGAATGGGTACAGATCTCATGTTTGCTCCTTCTCAATGAACCTTCTACAGTATATCCTTGTTCTGTTTCAATGTATGATTTGTTATACTGACTGTTAAGGGTTAGTAATGCTGAGCTTTGTGGTACCTTAGAAATAAACAAAGGTGTTGATGAGATAATCTGGTGCTTTGTGATTGACAGCAGCAATAATCTAGATTAGAAAAAAATAATATAAAAAATTCTGGCATTGACTTCAGTATGTTTGGAGCGAATTAGAGCTGGATTGAGATTTGTTTTTGGGTCGGGCACATGGGTCATTCATAAAATAAAATGTGTTATGTGGATATTACCAGTGACGGGCGGTGAGGTGAATTGCTGGGGGAGCACACGTGGGGACGGGTCTGAATGCTGGGAGCCTGTCTCACCCCCTACGCACTGTAACTGTCCCCTCACTAAATTAAGATACAGTGTCCATTGAGTCTCCTACCTGCATCCATGTATCTTCCCTTGCTGCTGCTGACTGAGCTCTGACTACAGTGCACTTCCTGGTCACATGACACATCCAAGTGTCCATCAGTGCACAAGGCACAACCCCACACTCAGAGCCATGCCTCTATTGGCTCCCTTTCTGTGCAGCGTTAGTGCCCGTGGTGTGGCCCCGCCCCCAGCTGTGTAAAGCAGTGTCTGTCTGTAGAACCGAGGCAGAGCTGTTGCTGCCTTATCTCTCGTCTCCCTGCAGCTGCCGGAATCCCAACAAAGCTGGTGAGAGTTAGCTATAAAAAGGTATACAATATACAAAGAAGATGTTTATGTTATAAATATCTTTTTTGTATTATTCTAATCGTTTTTATATAAATTTACATGACAGGGCTCTGCCTCCCCTGCCTTCCCTGACTGCACATCCATGGATATTACAACTACTCTGTAACTTTCTGCTCATCCATAGTCCATGCCACATACAGTACCATCATTTTTGGCAGCCCTCTAGTGGTTCTCCTCACATTTCCCATGTTTCTGCACCATTATCGGGAAAGGAATGAGAACTGGGATGCGGGAGGCATGTTTAATATCCACAAATGCCAGCCCTAATTCCAAATCGGTTCTGCCGACTGAAGCCAATGGATCACAGTGTGAGGACACAGCAGCTGTGCAGGGGAAGCGAGCAGGCTTTCACGGCGGATAAATATGCCCTTTATTTACGGAGAACAGGTGTTGCTACATATGCCGGGGTGACCGACTGAGCGTCTTTCTGTAGAATACAGATTTTGTTTTGACAAACAAAAAAAAAGTGCTGACAGACATATTAATTAGAACACTACTAATATAACTAAAATCAACTACATGTACAGGATTTCTATTTATGTAAAAGATCTTCACCGCAAATACTTTTAACGTAAACTGAAGCTACATCTGGCTTGTAAAAGGATCTAAGGAGACAACAACTGCAGAAAGCTGGAGGGTGTTTTATATCTGTGTTTTTACATACAGTATCAGGACATAATAACAATCATTTAGGGGTCTATTTTTCACAATCCGCATACGAGGATGCAGATGTGAGATGAAAAAAATTACCCGAATCCGCACTGCGGTAATTGATTACATCACACTGATATATCAATTATCGCATGCAAGGACAGAGCTCAGTCCCCGCGATGCCTGTCTGCAACATCATCAGGGAAAAATACCCCGATGTCCTGCTGCGCATACACCGTCACCGCTGCCATTGCTGCTACCGCCGGGTCGACCACACCGTTGTGACTACCCCCCCACCCACACGGTAAATATACTCACCAGTCCAGGAAGCCGGTCGTCGCTGCTCCTGCAGGGCTGCCAGGCGCCGGATCCTGTTCGCTGCTGTGACTCCCGATGCTGTAAAGTGAACTGCTGTTTTGCAGCGTCACTTTACTGCACTGGAGGTCCCAGTGCAGCACATGGAGGACCCGCCTCCCGCATCAGAGCACCGATTACCGGCTCCTGGACTAAGTATGTTTTTTTGGGTTTTTTACTTTTTTTTTTTTTTACAAGTAATCAGCTTGTGTGTGAGAAAGCTGGGCAGAAGGCAGCGTATCCCACTGCTGCCAGATTGATCTGGAGTAATTATCACAGGGCTCACTTTTTTTTTTTTAAGTAAATTCAGAAACATCGCTTTTCCCATTAAAAATATGGGGAATGCGATGTGGGTTAATGAAAAAAAAATGAATTAAAGGGTTTGGACTTTAGAGCAGTTTTTCATGAAAACTGCTCCAGAAGCCCTTTAACACATTTAAGTGATACTAAAATAATGTGAAACACCCTTTTTTCACATTATTTTAGTAAAAATAATGTTAATAAATAGTAGAGATGAGTGGGTACGGTTCTCTGAGAACCGAACCCTACCGAACATCATGTCCCGAGCCCGGATTCGAGTCCAGCTTGGGACTTCCCGCCAGAGTCAAAAACCAGAACGAGGCAAAATGTCATCATCCCGCTGTCAGATTCTCGGATGGTTTTGGATTCAATATAAGAAGCCGCGCATCGCTGCCATTTTCATTCCAGTCCTGGAGAGTGTAGCGAGAGGACGTGTCTCTCTCCTCAGTGTCTGTCTGTGCGGGAAAGTGGTGTGGCGACCTGCTGTTTTATGTGTGTCATTCCAGTGCTATCTTGTGCTGCATCAGTCCAGTGGTGGTGTCTTGTGCTGCATCAGTCCAGTCACAGTGGTACAAGTGAAAATTCCAGGCGCTATGATTTATACAAATGCGTAAGCAGCTCTCTCAGGGGCAATTGGTATTTCGCCCCTGAAATAGAAACAGACAGACCAAAAAAATGAGAAAGCGCTATTCACATTTGATGTGGATTTTATTTATCCTTAAAAATCAATTTTCACTAAAAAGCACATAGTATGTATTCAATTTAAATGCCGGCCGGCAATGCACAAACAGTAAATATAAAAATATTACAATAAACTCAGTAATAATAATCTTGATATTTCCTTTCACCTGTATATTATAAGTACAATGACTCTGATTTACAATCTGTCTATATTATGACAGAGATTCACATGCATACAATGTATCCACCTTAGGATCTTCTCATGTTAGTATGTTGTTACTATTATAGCCAGGCAATTGTTGGACTTGTGCCTCTGTAACAATATTAAACCATGCTGGTATCCATGAATCCCGGGTTAATGGAGTGCATGTATTTCACAGTGGATTTTTGTGATAAATTTGTTTAAAGATGTTAATTGCAGTTCATAAATAAAGTTAATACATGTATGGTGATTTTGCCACTGTATAAATAATATTAAATGAAAGTACCGTACAGATGCCTCTGTTCAAACGCACTGATTAAATTGCTGCTCCTGGCTGGTGTTCCGCAATTGCCTTTAGTTGGAGTTGAACGGCTTTTATCCGCGGTGTGTTCTCTTTTTCCTCCCGGCCGGTAAACACTATCCCCGGCCTTATCCGGAGTCCGAGAACGGGTGATGTTGAAGATTTCTGCTCTCCACAAGGGCTGTGCTCAGTTTTTCCTCCCGGCCGGTAAGCACTCCCCTCGGCCTTATCCGGAGTCCGTGAGCCGATGGTGGTAAAAGTTTCTCCTCTCCACAAGGACTGTGCTCAGCTGGCTGGCTGGTAAACTCGGTCTACAATGCAATGTGACCGGAGATGCTGACATACGCGTTTCTCCGCCTACTTGCAGGTATCGGCGGCTTCCTCAGTGTCATGAGTCACAGTGGTGGTGTCCTCTGCTGCCATGTCCAGTGCTGCAGTATAAGTCCAGTCCATTGCAGTGGTGCTGTGTTGTCCTGCATCAGTCCAGTGGTGGTGTCCCTGTGCTGCCGTATAAGTCCAGTAATACTGCCGTATAACTCCAGTGATACTGCCGTATAAGTCCAGTGATACTGCCGTATATGTCCAGTGATACTGCCGTATATGTCCAGTGATACTGCCGTATATGTCCAGTGGTACTGCCGTATATGTCCAGTGGTACTGCCGTATATGTCCAGTGGTACTGCCGTATATGTCCAGTGGTACTGCCGTATAAGTCCATGGTACTGCCGTATAAATCCAGTCAAGTGGTACTGCTGTATAAATCCAGTCAAGTGGTACTGCTGTATAAATCCAGTCAAGTGGTACTGCTGTATAAATCCAGTCAAGTGGTACTGCTGTATAAATCCAGTCAAGTGGTACTGCCGTATAAATCCAGTCCAGTGATACTGCCGTATGAGTCCAGTGATACTGCCGTATATGTCCAGTGGTACTGCCTTATAAGTCCAGTGATACTGTCGTATAAATCCAATCCAGTGGTATTGCTGTATAAGTCCAGTGATACTGCCGTATATGTTTAGTGGTACTGCCGTATAAATCCAGTCCAGTGGTACTGCCGTTTCAGTCCATTGGTACTGCTGTATATGTCCGGTGGTACTGCCGTATAAGTCCAGTGGTACTGCCATATATGTCCAGTGGTACAGCCATATAAGTCCAGTGATACTGCCGTATAAATCCTGTCCAGTGGTACTGCCGTATAAGTCCAGTGATACTGCTGTATATGTCCAGTGATACTGCCGTATAAGTCTAGTGATACTGCCATATAAATCCAGTCCAGTAATAATGCCATATAAGACCAGTGATACTGCCGTACATGTCCAGTGATTCTGCCGTATAAGTCCAGTGATACTGCCATATAAATCCAGGCCAGTGGTACTGCCGTATAAGTCCAGTGGTACTGCCGTATAAATCCAGTCCAGTGGTACTGCCGTATAAGTCCAGTGACACTGCCATATATGTCCAGTGATACTGCCGTATAAATCCAGTCCAATGGTACTGCTGTGTAAGACCAGTGGTACTGCTGTATAAATCCAGTCCAGTGGTACTGCTGTATAAGTCCAGTCCAGTGGTACTGCCGTGTAAGTCCAGTGATACTGCCGTATAAGTCCAGTGATACTGCTGTATATGTCCATTGGTACTGTTGTATAAATCCAGTCCAGTGGTACTGCCATATAAGTCCAGTGATACTGCCGTATATGTCCAGTTGTACTGCCGTATAAGTCCAGTGGTACTGCCGTATAAGTCCAGTCCAGCGGTACTGCCTTATAAGTCCAGTGATACTGCCGTATATGTCCAGTGGTACGGCCGTATAAGTCCAGTGGTACTGCCGTATAAATCCAGTCCAGTGGTACTTCTGTATAAGTCCAGTGGTACTGCCATAAAAATCCAGTCCAGTGGTACTGCTGTATAAGTCCAGTCCAGTGGTACTGCCGTATAAGTCCAGTGATACTGCCGTATAAGTCTAGTGATACTGCTGTATATGTCCAGTGATACTGCCATATAAGTCCAGTGATACTGCTATATAAACCAGTCCAGTGGTACTGCCGTATAAGTCCAGTGGTACTGCCGTACAAGTCCAGTCCAGTGGTACTGCCGTATAAGTCCGGTGATACTGCCGTATATGTCCAGTGGTACTGCCGTATAAGTCCAGTAATACTGCCGTATAAATCCAGTCCAGTGGTACTGCCGTATAAGTCCAGTGATAACTTAGTAACATAGTAACATAGTAACTAAGGTTGAAAAAAGACAATTGTCCATCCAGTTCAACCTATTTGTGGTCTCCTATGCAGTCTTATTATAGGACTAGTTATTTTCATGTTAGGACTAGTATATTAACTATAATGCGTGCCTACGCACCATAACGCTGAATATTTTTATCCTATAGGAATTTATCTAACCCATTCTTAAAGGTGTTGACTGAGTCCGCCATTACTACTCTCTCAGGCAGGGAATTCCAAACACGTATTGTCCTTACTGTGAAAAAATCTTTTCGCCTCAATGTGCGGAAACTCCTCTTCTCTAACCTAAGCGAGTGACCACGTGTCCTCTGTGCTGATCTTATAGAAATCAGGTCCCTCCCAAGCTCTGTGTATTGACCCCTTATATATTTGTAGATGTTGATCATGTCCCCTCTTAGTCTCCTCTTTTCCAATGTAAACATGCCTAGCCTTGCAAGCCTTTCCTTGTATTCCAGCGTCTCCATGCCCTTGATTAGTTTGGTCGCCCGCCTCTGAACCTTTTCTAGCTCCAGGATATCCTTTTTGTAATATGGTGCCCAAAATTGCACACAGTATTCAAGATGTGGCCTCACTAGTGATTTATATAATGGGAGTATAATACTCTCGTCCCTTGCGTTAATTCCCCATTTTATACATGCTAATATTTTATTAGCCTTCTTTGCTGCACTCCTACTTTGGGCACTGCTCCTTAATTTGTTATCTATGTGAACCCCTAGGTCTTTTTCCAGTACAGAATCCCCTAATATTACCCCATTTAGTATGTACAGTAGATGTTATTTTTGGTCCTGTCCCCACAGTGCATTACCTTTCACTTGTCTGTGTTGAATCTCATTCTCCATTTTGCTGCCCATGCTTCCAGTTTAATTAAGTCGTTCTGAAGAGACTCAGCATCCCCCTCCGTATTTATAACCTTACACAATTTGGTATCATCTGCGAAAATTGACACCATGCTCTCTAGACCTACTGTTAGGTCGTTGATGAAAATGTTAAACAAAAGTGGTCCAAGTACAGACCCTTGTGGCACACCACTTAGTACTTTACTCGAATTTGAAAATGATCCATTGACCACAACGCGCTGCTCCATATTATCTAACCAATTACTGACCCAAGTGCATATTGTGCTCCCTAGCCCTATTTCTTGTAGCTTAAAGATAAGACGCATGTGTGGTACTGTGTCGAAAACTTTGGCAAAGTCTAAAAAGATTACATCCACCTCCTTACCCTGATCAAGGTTCGCCATACATGCCGACATTCTGGCTGCTCTCTGCGGGAGAGAGCAGCCAGGTCGGCTCAGCAGGGGGGCAGGGGAGGGCGGTGACGTGGGGAGGAGGTGGACCGGAGGCGGAATGGGGGTGGAGCAGGGACGGGGCGGAGTTACTGTGCCACATCCGTAAAGCCACGCCCCCGCTCTGTAATGCCGCGATCCCCGGCATTACACTGCAGGGGGCGTGGCTATGATGACGCGATTCAGCAAGAATCGCGTCATCAACTGCCCGGACCGCCCACTTTACACACTAAGTGGGCAGACGAGCAGGGGGACCCCTGATTCCGGGAGACTTGCCTGCTCTTCCGGGGGGCCAGGAGGGTCACCAGATTTTCGGGAGCCTCCCGGCCATTCCGGGAGAGTAGGCAAGTATGAGGTTCGCACTTACTGTTTCATAAAAGCCAAGTAAGTTGGTCTGACATGATCTGTCCTTCACAAATCCATGTTGGTTCCTTTTAATGACCTTATTTGCTTCAAGGAACTTTTGAATACTGTCCCTTAGAATATCTTCCAATACTTTCCCTGGTTCAGCTTTGCTCCCCTTTTTGAATATCTTCACTACCTCCGCTATACGCCAGTCTTTGGGAACCTGCCGTATATGTCCAGTGATACCGACGTATAAATCCAGTCCAGTGGTGCTGCCATATAAGTTCAGTGGTGCTGTCCTATTCTGTATATTACTTACTCCAAATAAAGAGGTTATTAATACTTAATCCAATATTTTTTACAGGGTTTGCCCTTTGTGGTGTAGAGGACGAGGTACGCTCTTTTGTGCTGCATATTGTTAAATAACATCAGAAAAATAATGGAGAACAAAAATTTGGAGGATAAAATAGGGAAAGATCAAAAACCACTTCCTCCTAGTGCTGCTGCTGCCACTGCTGTTGTTGTTGCTGGGAGTCGATCGTCATCCCAGAGGGGAAGTCGGAAGACCACTTGTACTACTTCAACTAAGCAATTGACTGTACAAAAATCCTTTGCGAGGAAGATGAAATATGACAGCAGTCATCCTGTTGCAAAGCGGATAACTCAGGTCTTGACAGCTATGTTGGTGTTAGACGTGTGTCCGGTATTCGCCATTAGTGCAGTGGGATTTAGACAATTAATGGAGGTAGTGTGTCCCCGGTACCAAATCCCATCTAGATTCCACTTCACTAGGAAAGCGATTCCCGGACTGTACAGGGACATTAAGAAAAGTCTCCTCAGTGTCCTGAAAAAGGCGGTTGTGTCCAGTGTCCACTTAACCACGGACATGTGGACAAGTGGAGCAGGGCAAACTAAGGACTACATGACTGTGACAGCCCACTGGGTAAATGTATTGCCTCCTGCAGCAACAACAGCAGCGGCACCAGTAGCAGCATCTCACAAACGCCAGCACGTTCCTAGGCAGGCTACGCTGTGTATCACCAGTTTCCGTAAAAGGCACACCGCTGACAACCTCTTACGGAAACTGAAGGACATCATCACACAATGGCTTTCCCCACTTAGACTCTCTTGGGTATTTGTGATATCGGACAACGCCACCAATATTGTGCGTGCATTACATCTGGGCAAATTCCAGCACGTCCCATGTTTTGCACATACAATTAATTTGGTGGTGCAGAATTTTTTGAGAAATGACAGGGGCGTGCAGGAGATCCTGATGGTGGCCCGAAAAATTGCGGGCCACTTTCAACATTCATCCACTGCGTGGCACTCCTAGATGGGCCAGGTGTTTGTGCCACACACTTGTGTCGCTTAGCTTAGTCAAACAGCTACCTCGGTGCACCTCTTTTTTTCTTTGCATCATGTGCTGTTTGGGGCCTAGTTTTTTTAAGTGCCATCCTGTCTGACACTGCAGTGCCACTCCTAGATGGGCCAGGTGTTTGTGCCGCACACTTGTGTCGCTTAGCTTAGTCATACAGCTACCTCATTGCACCTCTTTTATTTCTTTGCATGATGTGCTGTTTGGGGCCTAGTTTTTGAAAAGTGCCATCCTGTCTGCCACTGCAGTGCCACTCCTAGATGGGCCAGGTGTTTGTACCGCACACTTGTGTCGCTTAGCTTAGTCATACAGCGACCTCGGTGCAACTTTTAGGCCTAAAAACAATATTCTGAGGTGTTCAGTGTTCAGAATAGAATGGAAATGAGTGTAAATGAATGTTATTGAGGTTAATAATACCATAGGATCAAAATTACTCCCAAATTCTGTGAATTTAGCTGTTTTTATGTTTTTTTTCATAAATCATCCAGATCCAAAACCAAAACCCGAAAGGGTGGTTTTGGCAAAATCTATCCAGATCCAAAACACAAGCTGGGATCCGGATCCAAAACCAAAACACAAAACACGAAATGTGCCTGCCGCACATCTCTAATAAATAGGCTTCCTCACCAAGTCCTAAAATGTACTAAATCTGATCTCATGTAACAAATAACCCATGACATATTTTACTTTGTCATTATTTATTTGGCAAAACAATCGGTAACATGAGCCATGTGTGACAATGATAATCTAAGCACCCACTAAAGGGGGGTACACACGGGAGACTTCTCCCGGAGATGTGTGCTGAGCGATCTATCACAGACCACTCAGCACACATCCCCCCCCGTTCGGCACAGCGCGATGTGTGCTGAGAGAGGGGCGGGGGACGGGGTGGCCGCTCATTTCACCCAGCGGTGAAATGAGTGATCTCACTAGATTGGGCATGCATGCCAAATCTAGAGCTGGCGATAGCGACACACGGGGCCGCGCATCGCTGTCGCCGGCACCCCTATACACGGAGCGATATGATCTTAATTTCTAAGCAATTAAGTCAGATTGCTTAGAAATTAAGTGAACATCGCTCCGTGTGTACCCCCCTTCACTGATATGGAAGCACATTTGGCTTCATATATAGAGAACATATACAGTATTCACCTTGACAAAAGGAGCATGTGAGCCCCGAAATGTTGGTTTATTATATTTACACACTTCTCAAGACTATGGGGTAAATTTACTAAGCTCCCGATTTTGACCGAGATGCCGTTTTTTCATCAAAGTGTCATCTCGGTAATTTACTAAACTCAAATCACGGCAGTGATGTGGTCATTCGTAATATTTTGGAAGTTCAAGGTAAAAATCACGAATGAATACACCTCGGTCAAAATACGCCTGTTTAGATATGAATCTCGGTCATTTACTAACCATTCGTAATTGTAATTTCTGCCGTGAAAATGCATTTGCGTCCGCGAAAAAATACAATTCGTAAAAAATTCCTAAAAAAAAACGCGCCAGCTTTTGAAAAGCGTGTTTACATGTGTACTCAATTATCCATTACTCACACCTGAATGTTTGGCCCTATAAAAGTGTTCCAGGCACATTTTGAATTTCTCTCACTCTGAAATGGCGGCTGTGGTGTGTGCCAATGAATTTATGTTTGCTGTGGGATACCTTAGACTGCTCCATGAGGCTTCCAGGAATCAGGCCCAGGTAAGTGAACATGGTCAGCAGGTTGTCCAGGTGCCGCGGAGGCTGCGCCAGCCTCGTTTTTTTAGAGGTCGTTTAAACTTAAACGCATTGTCCGATGATAGGGTCATACAGATGTTCCGCCTAAATAGAACCAACATTTTCCACCTGTATGACCTTGTCAAACTGGGCATAGACCCTGAGACAGCACGCTCTCGCTCTGTCTCAGGCCTACACAAACTCCTGGCTGTGTTACACTTTATGGCTACTGGGAGCTTCCAGGCTGTGGCAGGCGACGTGATTGGTATCTCACAGCCCACCTTTTCAAGATATTTGAATCAGGTGAGTCTAAAAATACATAGGCGGTTATGTCTAAGTGTTGCTTCTGTAAGTACAAACAACACAGTATTGTATAGAATACCTAACATGACACTCACCTTAGCTTGTTTAATGTCCACTCAGGTTTTGGATGTCTTGGATCCACATATTAATGCCTCAATCTGCTTCCCTACCGAGGAGTCGGAGTGGCGTGCTGTCAGGGTAGCTTTCTATGAGCTTGCTGGCATGCCCAATGTGCTGGGGGCCATAGATTGCACACACGTTCAGCTGAGATCACCTAGGGGCCGCCAATACATATATACGAATAGACATCTGGCCCAATCAACTAATGTCCAGGTGGTCTGTGATGCAAACTTTAAAATTATGAGTGTTGTTGCAGGTTACCCTGGTGGCTGCCATGACTCCTTCATCCTCAGTCAGTCATCGCTCTTCGATAAATTTGAGGCCGGACAAATGCCTGATGGCTGGCTGTTGGGTATGTTTAAAATGTTTTGTGTGTATGTCTTTTAACCACAAACTCTAGTTTTGACTAGGGGAATGAATAATCTAACACATGTAGTAATGTTGACTATATCTGTTTTTCAGGTGATGGGGGTTACGGCTGCTACTCTTGGCTCCTTACTCCATTGTCCCAACCTGATTCTCCTGCTGAACACAGTTACAATCATGCACATAAGGCTACGCGGAATGTGATAGAAAGATGTTTTGGTGTGCTGAAGTCACGGTTTCGGTGTCTGGATAAATCTGCAGGCCTTTTGTTGTATAGTCCCTCAAAGGTGACTAGAATTGTGTTCTGCTGCTGTTTTCTCCATAATCTGTGTTTAAGTCAACATCTGGCACATGATGAGGGAGAAAGCAGTCAGCAAGCAGAGGAGTTAGAACCATCTGGTGACAGTGTGAGTACATATGTAGGGAGGCAGGTACGGCAAGAAGTGATCCAGCGGTATTTTTCTGGTAAGTTTTTGTCGGATGTAATTATCCTTGACTAAACACTTTGCAATACTTTCAATTGTGTGTTTTGTTACTTACTGTTTGTTGTTTATAGTGGTGTGTACATTGTACTTAGTTTATGTTATAAATACATTTTCAGTCATTACCCATGAAAAACATACATACATACATAGCAGCTTCTACAATGTTTGAGACGGACACAGGAAGTTGTGTGTTTGTCAAATCAAAATTTTTATTGCGTAAATCAAATTTGTCAAAAGTCTTATTTTTTCCGCTTGTGTGTGCTGGGTGCTGTGCTTTGTGCTGGCTCACTGGCACGTGCTCGGGAGGAACGCCGAACAGGGGAGGTTACTGGCGTTTGGATAGGGGTCGTGGTTCCAGAGCTGGAGGTCACTTGTTGAGCTGCCATCAATGTTATGTTGTTGCTCAAATTATTTATGCTAGCATTAAGTTGTGTGTTGGTTGCAGTGTGGCTGGCTACAATCCGGGATAAAGACTCATTCACAACCTGGTTGTGCTGAATGAGTTGTACGAGTGCCTGCTGATGGCGCTGTTGCTCATCAATGATGCGCGTTAAATGAGCCAGCATTTGGTTGTTGTCTGCCCGTATTTGCTCCATCGATGTTGCGATTCGGCCTACTTGGACAATCAGTCTGCCCGAGTTGCGACTAATGCGCGGTAGATGATGGGGCAGACTGGCAAGGTGTTGGGTATGTGCGGTCAGGCTGGCATTGCTTTGTGCCTGTTGGCTTGTCCAACTGGCCCAAAAGTCATCTGGTATTTGTGGCTGGGGTGGAGCTTGTGCCAGTTGTGGACTCATGGAGGCTTGGGGGATATCCTGCAGCTGTATTGGCTGGCTCGGGTCAACAGGTGTTAGTTGCAGTGTGAAGGTTGCCTGTTGGTCTTGTCCCTGCTGGTCCACGTCGGCCATCAAGCTGGGCTCTGTATGGGGTGGCCAACATGCAATGTTTATTTTTCTTAAAATATATTTGCTAGTTCTACACATTACTACATTCATAATACTCCATTTCTCAAGTTTTTAGAGTTGTTTTTCTAAACATATAATTTGTTTTTTCTCCAAAAACATATATACCATCACAGGCGTGCACATAGACAGACTTGCGTAATCCTCACCTAACTACCTCCCCTCCACAGCATTACAGTGTTATGTCACCTCCCCTGTCCACGATATAGACTGCTTACCTGGATAGTCCAGAGGAGCGGAGCAAGTAAGCAGTCTACATACCGGACAGGGGAGATGTGTGAACACTATAATGTTGTGGAGGGTGTTTTTTTTTTTTTTTGGTTTTTAAATTATTTTTATGTGCACGTGTGTGGCCAATATTTTAACAAATGTATGTTCGATTTTAAAAATGATGTTGGCGATATCAACCACTAAGACATAGAAAAATTAAGCATTTGCACCTTTAACAATTGAAGACGTAACATCACATTGCTTGTTATGGCAAACATGTAATCTCAACTCCAACTCACAACATAGTAACTGTACTGTGTAGATTATTTGCTATGTGTTTAGTTTCTGTTTTGACTCACCAGATAACTGAGGTGATCGGGGCTCATCACTCTGTGGACTCGCCAATAGTGCCAGTGGTGGCTGGGGTGACACTGCAGAAATGCGCCGCCTGGGTGGGGAAGATGGATCCGCAGATTCCGTGCCAAGACGCCGTGTCTTACTTGGCCTCCTGGGTAAGTGCCCCGAGCCCTGTGATGGGCGCCTTACAGGAGGTCGGCTTACAGAAGCAGAACCTATGAGAATATATAAACATTAATATTTTGTACTTCTATGTGTTTGCAGAATATGTGACTACAGTGAAGTCTTACCTGCAATCCCAGCATCATCCTGAGTTGTCTGAGGCCTGTCTGGCCGGCTGGTCTGTCGGACTGTAGAAAAAGTGGAGCAAACATTATTACCATGCTTTGTGTAAAAATTATAACTGCAAAGCCTTAGTGTACTGTAACCATATATTAGGTATTCTAATTTAAACTAATTTCTGCTTAAGATCTTCGTGCTTCCTTAATTTGTGGTGTATATCAAAATGTACATGGTGTTGCACCAAATAAATCAGTTACATTTGAGAATTATGTGTCAGATATTGCATAGATTGAATACTTGCAAATTTAACCACAATGAAATTTAGAATTTGTAGGAACCTTTTTTTTAAGTAAATAAATAAAATATTTAAAAATGCTATTAGATACAACACCGATGTCCAAGCAATATCGCAAAATTATTATTGCAAATACACATACCAGCAGGCATTGCACCTGTTTTTGAGCAAAATTAAATAAAAAATACAGCCAAGGCAAGATGGAAAATGCAATTTCTAAACACAAACACACCTTAAGGGTGCATAGGCCTGCAATATCTGACCAACAATTTTTGCATCCTTTAACCTTAAAAAAAAAAAAAAAAAAAACATTTAGAGGACATTTTAAAATAAATTTAACAAATCCAACTCACCATCCTGCGTGGGTCGGTCCGAATCCCGGACATGAGTTGCAGACACCACTTCTGCAGGAATCAATGCCCGCACAGGCTCCTCCCACTCCCGATAGGTTGCCCGGAAAGGGGGGCCACCTCCGGTTTTGTGGGCTGATTTTGCCTCTTTGGCCATCTTGGCCTTGACACGCCGCTTTATGTCATAGAACCTCTTGCGACACGTGTCCTCAGTCCGCCTCACCACACCCTCACTATTGACGGCAACTATTACTTGCCCCCACAGGACAGACTTCCTGCGGGAGGACACCTTGCCAGCATCCTGACCAAACAATTGGCGATGGTGCTTCATCAGCTCACGCACCAACGCCATGTTTTCAGCATAGCTGAACTTAATATTCCTGCCAGTCTTGGTAGTGGTGCGTGGCTGCGGAGCCACAACACCATCACTATCACTGGAGAATGCAGCAACAGGCACCCCCTCCTCCTCCTCCTCACTAACCTCCTCCCTCTCACTAACCCCCTCCACCTCACTAACAGCCTCCACCTCACTAACAGCCTCCACCTCACTACCAGCCTCCACCTCACTAACCTCCGCCACCACACTGACCTCTGAGTCTGACATGAGGACAAACGACAAAAAACACTGAAAAATAAATACACAAAACACACTCCTCCACTACTACTACTACTACTACTACACACCACACAGCCAACACACACGCTCACTCACTCACTCACTCACTCACTCACTCACTCACTCACTCACTCACAAACAATGACAAAAGACTAAAAAAAAATAACAAGGACAAAAAAGTTGACAAACTGAGAAAAAACAATACTACAAATATGACAAGACTACTTACACACACAGTACAGCACTCAACAATCACAAAACTCCTCTCCAAATCCTCCAAAAACTCCACCAAACTCACCAACTCCAAATACACCTTCCTCTCTCCTCTCCACTAGCTAAACCCACGAGGTGCGGTGTGTTTGGGGCGGTTTTATAGTACTGTGCACAGACACTCCTCCTTCACGAATACAACCAATCACGGACGCGTGACAAAAACGAAACTTAGGACTAAAAACGCGGCCGCAATATCAAAATCACTGCCGTAACAGACATGTGACGCAGTCGTAAAAAAACCCACAAACACGGCCGCGAAACAACAAAATCGGCCGCATTCTACAGCAGAAAACCACGAATGACATCGACATCGGAACAAAAGAAAAACACGAATACGACAGCTTAGTAAATTAGTCGTAATCAATTCAAAAAGTTGCAATTTTACACTGTCGATGTCAGTCGTGATTGAACTTGGACCTGAAACTGGAAAATACGAATCTTAGTAAATTTACCCCTATGAGTGCTGCTGTCTCCATTTTTACTGTTATATACACTGCTCAAAAAAATAAAGGGAACACTTAAACAACACAATGTAACTCCAAGTCAATCACACTTCCTTGAAATCAAACTGTCCACTTAGGAAGCGACACTGATTGACAATCAATTTCACATGCTGTTGTGCAAATGGAATAGACAACAGGTTGAAATTATAGGCAATTAGCAAGACACTCACAATAAAGGAGTTGTTCTGCAGGTGGTGACCATAGACCACTTCTCAGCTCCTATGCTTTTTGGCTGATGTTTTGGTCACTTTTGAAAGCTGGCGGTGCTTTCACTCTAGTGGTAGCATGAGACGGAGTCTACAACCCACACAAGTGGCTCAAGTAGTGCAGCTCATCCAGGATGGCACATCAATGCGAGCTGTGGCAAGAAGGTTTGCTGTGTCTGTCAGCGTAGTGTCCAGAGCATGGAGGCGCTACCAGCAGACAGGCCAGTACATCAGGAGACGTGGAGGAGGCCGTAGGAGGGTAACAACCCAGCAGCAGGACCGCTACCTCCGCCTTTGTGCAAGGAGGAACAGGAGGAGCACTGCCAGAGCCCTGCAAAATGACCTCCAACAAGCCACAAATGTGCATGTGTCTACTCAAACGATCAGAAACAGACTCCAAGAGGGTGGTATGAGGGCCCGACGTCCACAAGTGGTGGTTGTGCTTACAGCCCAACACCGTGCAGGACGTTTGGCATTTGCCAGAGAACACGAAGATTGGCAAATTCGCCACTGGCGCCCTATGCTCTTCACAGATGAAAGCAGGTTCTCACTGAGCACATGTGACAGACATGACAGAGTCTGGAGACGCCAAGGAGAACGTTCTGCTGCCTGCAACTTCCTCCAGCATGACCGGTTTGGCAGTGGGTCAGTAATGGTGTGGGGTGGCATTTCTTTGGGGGGCCGCACAGCCCTCCATGTGTTCGCCCGAGGTAGCCTGACTGCCATTAGGTACCGAGATGAGATCCTCAGACCCCTTGTGAGACCATATGCTGGTGCGGTTGGCCCTGGGTTCCTCCTAATGCAAGACAATGCTAGACCTCATGTGGCTGGAGTGTGTCAGCAGTTCCAGCAAGATGAAGGCATTGATGCTATGGACTGGCCCGCCCGTTCCCCAGACCTGAATCCAATTGAGCACATCTGGGACATCATGTCTCGCTCCATCCACCAACGCCACGTTGCACCACAGTTTGTCCAGGAGTTGGCGGATGCTTTAGTCCAGGTCTGGGAGGAGATTCCTCAGGAGACCATCCGCCACCTCATCAGGAGCATGCCCAGGCGTTGTAGGGAGGTCATACAGGCATGTGGAGGCCACACACACTACTGAGCCTCATTTTGACTTGTTTTAAGGACATTACATCAAAGTTTAATTAGCCTGTAGTGTGTTTTTCCACTTTAATTTTGAGTGTGACTCAAAATCCAGACCTCCATGGGTTAATAAATTTGATTTCCAATTTTTGTGTGATTTTGTTGTCAGCACATTCAACTATGTAAAGAACAAAGTATTTAATAAGAATATTTCAATCATTCAGATCTAGGATGTGTTATTTTAGTGTTCCCTTTATTTTTTTGAGCAGTGTATATAATTTATTTTATTTTTCAGTAAATACAATCTGTATTGGGGTGTTTTGCACACAAGATTGGAATGATAACATTTTGGGACTAGATGATTGTTAACTAATGGCCTGATTCATTATGGATCGCTAAAGCGATCCTGTGTGCAGTTTCCCGATGGTGCGCATGTGCAGAATGGGTCCTGCGGTCGCTGCGCATGAATGTGAACGCCTCTGCCTGGTTGACAGGCAAAGGCGTTTGCGGAGATCGGAGGGGGCGATCGCCCCCATTTTCCGGGAGTGGGGAGGCCAAGGGCTGCTTAGCGAGACACAGTTTCCTTGACCTCACAGCCGCCCTTCGACAGCAGACTGAGCAAGCTCAGGCTTACTAAGCCTGCCATCACGATGTTCATCACAGATACAGACGTATCGCAAATGCAGGAAGGAATTGGTTCTCACGTGACTGTATAAGACCATCGTCGGGATGTAATGGTGTCCAAGATCGCTGGAGGTGCGGGATGTGGACGATCTCAGACTTTTTTTTAAAGGGGCAATCACTTACAAGGCAAAACCAGGGCAGCATCCTGCACCTCCGGCGATCTTGGACGCTACTAATACATCTCGCCCCATGTTTAATTCCCTCATTGGACTGGGATGCAGTGAATTTACCTACAATCAAAATCACGACGGTCAAAATACCAACAACCATTGACCGATGGTCAAAATACCGACAAGGTCAAAATACGGACATGGTCAAAATACCAACATTAAAAATTTTGACACGGTCAACATACCGACATTTAAAATGTTTTTGACTTGTTCATACTTTACCATCCCAGTGGACGTGGAGGGGGAATATAATAGTGTGCCCTAAGCATGGCGAGCGCAGCGAGCCATGCGAGGGGACGCGATACACTTATACGGTGTCCTCGTCGACCTATGTCGATATACACTCCAAAAAATGTAACCGCGTGTGTCGACTCTTCGACCTGTCAACATTTCAAATGTCGGTATTTTGACCATGTCGACATTTTAAATGTCGGTGTTTTTACCATGTCGGTATTTTTACCTTGTTGGTATTTTGACCATCGGTCAATTGTTGTCGGTATTTTGACAGTCAGGATTGTGAATGTAAGTAAATCATACTGATCCCATTGGACTGTATAGTGCAGGTTACTAGCTATTTGAGCTTTTAGACCAATACCTGTATCTGTTGTATTAATAGTAGAGATGAGCGCCGGAAATTTTTCGGGTTTTGTGTTTTGGTTTTGGGTTCGGTTCCGCGGCCGTGTTTTGGGTTCGACCGCGTTTTGGCAAAACCTCACCGAATTTTTTTTGTCGGATTCGTGTGTGTTTTGGATTCGGGTGTTTTTTTCAAAAAACCCTAAAAAACAGCTTAAATCATAGAATTTGGGGGTCATTTTGATCCCAAAGTATTATTAACCTCAAAAACCATAATTTCCACTCATTTTCAGTCTATTCTGAATACCTCACACCTCACAATATTATTTTTAGTCCTAAAATTTGCACCGAGGTCGCTGTGTGAGTAAGATAAGCGACCCTAGTGGCCGACACAAACACCGGGCCCATCTAGGAGTGGCACTGCAGTGTCACGCAGGATGTCCCTTCCAAAAAACCCTCCCCAAACAGCACATGACGCAAAGAAAAAAAGAGGCGCAATGAGGTAGCTGACTGTGTGAGTAAGATAAGCGACCCTAGTGGCCGACACAAACACCGGGCCCATCTAGGAGTGGCACTGCAGTGTCACGCAGGATGTCCCTTCCAAAAAACCCTCCCCAAACAGCACATGACGCAAAGAAAAAAAGAGGCGCAATGAGGTAGCTGACTGTGTGAGTAAGATAAGCGACCCTAGTGGCCGACACAAACACCGGGCCCATCTAGGAGTGGCACTGCAGTGTCACGCAGGATGTCCCTTCCAAAAAACCCTCCCCAAACAGCACATGACGCAAAGAAAAAAAGAGGCGCAATGAGGTAGCTGACTGTGTGAGTAAGATAAGCGACCCTAGTGGCCGACACAAACACCGGGCCCATCTAGGAGTGACACTGCAGTGTCACGCAGGATGTCCCTTCCAAAAAACCCTCCCCAAACAGCACATGACGCAAAGAAAAAAAGAGGCGCAATGAGGTAGCTGACTGTGTGAGTAAGATAAGCGACCCTAGTGGCCGACACAAACACCGGGCCCATCTAGGAGTGGCACTGCAGTGTCACGCAGGATGTCCCTTCCAAAAAACCCTCCCCAAACAGCACATGACGCAAAGAAAAAAAGAGGCGCAATGAGGTAGCTGACTGTGTGAGTAAGATAAGCGACCCTAGTGGCCGACACAAACACCGGGCCCATCTAGGAGTGGCACTGCAGTGTCACGCAGGATGTCCCTTCCAAAAAACCCTCCCCAAACAGCACATGACGCAAAGAAAAAAAGAGGCGCAATGAGGTAGCTGACTGTGTGAGTAAGATAAGCGACCCTAGTGGCCGACACAAACACCGGGCCCATCTAGGAGTGTCACTGCAGTGTCACGCAGGATGTCCCTTCCAAAAAACCCTCCCCAAACAGCACATGACGCAAAGAAAAAAAGAGGCGCAATGAGGTAGCTGACTGTGTGAGTAAGATAAGCGACCCTAGTGGCCGACACAAACACCGGGCCCATCTAGGAGTGGCACTGCAGTGTCACGCAGGATGTCCCTTCCAAAAAACCCTCCCCAAACAGCACATGACGCAAAGAAAAAAAGAGGCGCAATGAGGTAGCTGACTGTGTGAGTAAGATAAGCGACCCTAGTGGCCGACACAAACACCGGGCCCATCTAGGAGTGGCACTGCAGTGTCACGCAGGATGTCCCTTCCAAAAAACCCTCCCCAAACAGCACATGACGCAAAGAAAAAAAGAGGCGCAATGAGGTAGCTGACTGTGTGAGTAAGATAAGCGACCCTAGTGGCCGACACAAACACCGGGCCCATCTAGGAGTGGCACTGCAGTGTCACGCAGGATGTCCCTTCCAAAAAACCCTCCCCAAACAGCACATGACGCAAAGAAAAAAAGAGGCGCAATGAGGTAGCTGACTGTGTGAGTAAGATAAGCGACCCTAGTGGCCGACACAAACACCGGGCCCATCTAGGAGTGGCACTGCAGTGTCACGCAGGATGTCCCTTCCAAAAAACCCTCCCCAATCAGCACATGACGCAAAGAAAAAAAGAGGCGCAATGAGGTAGCTGACTGTGTGAGTAAGATTAGCGACCCTAGTGGCCGACACAAACACCGGGCCCATTTAGGAGTGGCACTGCAGTGTCACGCAGGATGTCCCTTCCAAAAAACCCTCCCCAAACAGCACATGACGCAAAGAAAAATAAAAGAAAAAAGAGGTGCAAGATGGAATTGTCCTTGGGCCCTCCCACCCACCCTTATGTTGTATAAACAAAACAGGACATGCACACTTTAACCAACCCATCATTTCAGTGACAGGGTCTGCCACACGACTGTGACTGATATGACGGGTTGGTTTGGACCCCCCCCAAAAAAGAAGCAATTAATCTCTCCTTGCACAAACTGGCTCTACAGAGGCAAGATGTCCACCTCATCATCACCCTCCGATATATCACCGTGTACATCCCCCTCCTCACAGATTATCAATTCGTCCCCACTGGAATCCACCATCTCAGCTCCCTGTGTACTTTGTGGAGGCAATTGCTGCTGGTCAATGTCTCCGCGGAGGAATTGATTATAATTCATTTTAATGAACATCATCAGCAAGAGAGAGGTAACATCAGCAACACAGAGGTAGCCACAGCCGTGAACTACCGTACTGTACTGTGTCTGCTGCTAATATAGACTGGTTGATAAAGAGATGTCGTAGTATGTATGTATGAAGAAGAAAGAAAAAAAAACCACGGTTAGGTGGTATACAATTATGGACGGACTGCCGAGTGCCGACACAGAGGTAGCCACAGCCGTGAACTACCGTACTGTACTGTGTCTGCTGCTAATATAGACTGGTTGATAAAGAGATGTAGTAGTATGTATGTATAAAGAAGAAAGAAAAAAAAAACACGGGTAGGTGGTATACAATTATGGATGGACTGCCGAGTGCCGACACAGAGGTAGCTACAGCCGTGAACTACCGTACTGTGTCTGCTGCGACTGGATGATAAATAATGATATAAAAAATATATATATATCACTACTGCAGCCGGACAGGTATATATATTATATAATGACGGACCTGCTGGACACTGTCTGTCAGCAGAATGAGTTTTTTATAGAATAAAAAAAAAAACACCACACAAGTGAAGTCACACAACGAGTGTTTAACTTTTTCAGGCAATCACAATATAGTATACTACTAACTATACTGGTGGTCAGTGTGGTCAGGTCACTGGTCAGTCACACTGGCAGTGGCACTCCTGCAGCAAAAGTGTGCACTGTTTAATTTTAATATAATATGTACTCCTGGCTCCTGCTATAACCTATAACTGGCACTGCAGTGCTCCCCAGTCTCCCCCACAATTATAAGCTGTGTGAGCTGAGCACAGTCAGATATATAATATATACATAGATGATGCAGCACACTGGGCTGAGCAGTGCACACAGATATGGTATGTGACTGTCTTGTACTCCTGGCTCCTGCTATAACCTATAACTGGCACTGCAGTGCTCCCCAGTCTCCCCCACAATTATAAGCTGTGTGAGCTGAGCACAGTCAGATATATAATATATACATAGATGATGCAGGCATGCAGCACACTGGGCTGAGCAGTGCACACAGATATGGTATGTGACTGAGTCACTGTGTGTACCGTTTTTTTCAGGCAGAGAACGGATATATTAAATAAAACAACTGCACTGCTGGTGGTCACTGTGGTCAGTCACTAAACTCTGCACTCTCTTCTACAGTATCAGCCTCAGGTCAATCTCTCTCTCTCTCTCCTAATCTAAATGGAGAGGACGCCAGCCACGTCCTCTCCCTATCAATCTCAATGCACGTGTGAAAATGGCGGCGACGCGCGGCTCCTTATATAGAATCCGAGTCTCGCGAGAATCCGACAGCGTCATGATGACGTTCGGGCGCGCTCGGGTTAACCGAGCAAGGCGGGAAGATCCGAGTCGCTCGGACCCGTGAAAAAAAACATGAAGTTCGTGCGGGTTCGGATTCAGAGAAACCGAACCCGCTCATCTCTAATTATTAGTCTTGCTGTGTGGAATCCCACATTTAAAGTTATGGGGTCAATTTATTAATAGCAAAAGCATGCTGATCGGGGCAATTTAATAAGCCTGAACACAGCAGATATCAGAGACATCCCCTGTGTTAGTTAATGCTGCAGACCACAGTCATTTCTTATGCAATGGGTACATCGATCTGGCCCAATGTAACAATCTCTGAGAAGCATTAGCTTGGTCCCATTAGCTGAGGCTATGCCTATAGAAGGATTATTGCAGGATCGGGATCATAAGATCCCTCTCCAGCAGCATCCCCGATTTTCCCAGGCCTGTTATCTTATGGTTGCATCAGAATTGGGGGGAAAATGATAAAGAAAGCTATGACTTTACTGCCAACTTCTCTGCCAGCTGATTTTCCATCTTGTTCCATATATATTCTAATAAGTTCTATTGGGTTTGTTGGCAGAGTGTATTGGAATTGCTTGGTGCAGTGACATCAGTCCACACACTTAATGACTTAAACAGTAATGCAGGTTTATTCAGTGAACACAGGTGACTCATGTGATACTGATAAAGAGATTTATGGTAGACTTACCTTAGTTAAATCTCTTTTTGCGAGGTACACTGGGTTCCACAGTGAATACATCAGCGTGTAGAGTTGGATCTTGATCCGAGGCACCAACAGGCTAAAGCATTGACTGTTCCCAGAATGCATTGTACCACCTCCTCTATAACCCTGCCTCCGGACACTGGAGCTGTTTCGTTAACCAGTCCAATGCAGTAGCTGGTAAAAGAGACGGCAGATGTTAATCACATAGAACCACATTCTCACGACAGGAGAAGGGACCAGCGGCTAATGCCATACAAACACAAAGAAGCTATGTGCGTCACGGTGGGCGCCCTGTGGAACCCAGTGTACCTCGCAGAAAGAGATTTAACAATGGTAAGTTCTTACCATAAATCTCCTTTTCTGCAGCGGGGTACACTGGGCTCCACAGGGAATACATCGGGGATGTCCTAAAGCAGTTCCTCATGAGAGGGGATGCACAGTAGCGGGCACAAGAACCTGGCATCCAAAGGAAGCATCCTGGGAGGCGGAAGTATCAAAGGCATAGAACCTAATGAATGTGTTCACTGAGGACCACGTAGCTGCCTTGCACAATTGTTCAGCGGATGCGCCTCGGCAAGCCGCCCAAGAAGGTCCAAAAGACCGAGTAGAATGGGCTTTGATAGCAGCAGGAGCTGGGAGTCCATCGTGCGCATAGGCTTGTGCAATCACCATTCTAATCCATCTGGCCAAGGTTTGCTTATTCACAGGTCAACCACGTTTGTGAAAACCAAAAAGTACAAAAAGGGTATCTGACCTCCTGATAGAGGCAGTCCTCTCCACGCAAATACAGAGAGCCCGTACCACATCCAAAGTCCGCTCTTTGGAGGACAAACCAGAAGAGAAAAAAGCCGGAACCACAATCTCTTGGTTAAGATTGAAAGTTGACACCACCTTAGGTAGATAACCGGGGTGAGTTCTAAGAACTGCCCGGTCACGGTGAAAAATCAGAAAGGGTGGACGAAAGGACAAAGCGCCTAAATCCAACACCCTCCTAGCAGAGGCAATAGCCAGCAGAAACACGACCTTAAGCATAAGGCATTTAAGGTCCACAGACTCAACAGGTTCAAATGGCGACTCTTGTAGGGCATTCAAGACAACAGACAGATCCCATGGAGCCACAGGAGGGACCTTGAGAGGCTGAATCTGTAAAACACCCTGAGTGAAAGTATGAACGTCAGGAATAGATGCAATTTTCCTCTGAAACCACACCAACAAGGCAAATATATGAACCTTGAGGGAGGCCAGACAAAGGCCTAAGTCTAGACCTTATTGGAGAAAAGCCAAAAGTCTGTCAGTTCTGAATTTGTATGCATCGTAATTCTTAGCCGCACACTAGGTGAAGTAAGAATTCCAGACCCAATAATAAATCCGTGCCGAAGCCGGTTTGCGGGCCTTCAGCATAGTTTGGATAGCCGCCTCTGAGAATCCTTTGGCCCTCAGGAGTGAAGCTTCAAGAGCCACACCGTCAAAGCCAGCCTGGCCAGGTCTGGGTAGACACAAGGGCCCTGAACGAGGAGGTCTGAGCGTTGAGGAAGTAGAAGAGGACGCTCTATCGATAGACCCTGCAGGTCTGAGAACAAATGCCGTCTGGGCCACGCTGGAGTGACTAGAAGTAGTATTCCTTCTTCTTGCTTGAACTTCCGTAGTACCCTGGGCAGGAGTGACACTGGAGGGAACACGTAGGGCAGCCGAAAGTTCCATGGAGTTGCCAGTGCATCCACAAACGCTGCTTGAGGATCCCTTGTCCTTGAACCGAACACCGGAACCTTGTGATTGTGTTGAGACGCCATCAGGTCCACATCTGGTAGGCCCCACTTGTCTACTAGGAGTTGAAAGACTTCCGAATGAAGACTCTACTCTCCGGCGTGAACGTCCTGACGACTGAGGAAATCCGCTTCCCAGTTGAGCACTTTGGGAATGAATACTGCCGATATTGCTGGCAGATGGTGCTCCGGGGAGGGGTCCTGGGGTGCACTCCGGTAATGAGAGGTGCGACCCTGCGGAGACCTTTCAGCAGTACTGCATACAAAGAAAAAGGTTGCACACTTCAAACATTACCAATTTATTAATAATAATCATTGCAATAACATTTTGCATTTTGCGCGAGGTTCTTCGCATAGTTATCGCCATAAGTAACGGCTTGCCCACCACGTCCAGGTGACCTCATTAGTTGGGCAAGCCCCTAACGTTTTGACGGGTACATATCTAGGGCATGGGACACCCCAAAATGAAGCAGCTGAGTGACCCTAAGGCAACACTAAAGTGAAAAAACATATAGTGATAAAGTGAAAATAGGTTAGTGAGAGAGGCTGCTGAAAAGAGCAGGGGTAAATTAGTGGAAGGTAATGAAGTTAGAAATAAAGTAGTGAGAGGTAAAGTAGTGAAAAGTTAAGGTAGGAAATGAGTTACATTGAAACAAAACCCAACGAAGGATCTTTGATACTTCCATAATTGCCATGCGGCTTCGAGTGCCGCCTTGATGATTTATGTATGCCACCATGGTGGCGTTGTCTGATTGTACTTGAACAGGCCTGTTCTGAGGCAGAGCAAGAGTCAAGGCATTGAACACTGCCTGCAATTCCAGAATGTTTATTGGGAGGAGAGATTCCTCCTTGGTCCACCGACCCTGGAGAGAGTGCTGCTCCAGCACCG
This sequence comes from Pseudophryne corroboree, assembly GCF_028390025.1. Classification (NCBI taxonomy): domain Eukaryota; kingdom Metazoa; phylum Chordata; class Amphibia; order Anura; family Myobatrachidae; genus Pseudophryne; species Pseudophryne corroboree. The sequence continues at coordinate 342,117,679 of NC_086453.1, forward strand.
TGCCCCAACCCCGCAGGCTACTGTCCATAGTCAGTAGGACCCAGTTGGGGATCCAGAAGGGATGACCCCTGCTCAACTGTCGGTCCTGTAGCCACCAGCTCAGTGAAAGACGAACCTCCGGAGTCAAGGAGATCATTTGAGACCTGATCCAATGAGGCAGGCCATCCCACTTGGAAAGTATTAACCTCTGCAGAGGACGAGAATGAAATTGAGCGTACTCTACCATATCGAAAGCCGACACCATAAGGTCTAGAACTTGCATCGCCAAGTGTATCGACACTCGTGGGCGAGAAAGGAAGCATCTGATCCTGTCCTGAAGTTTCAGGACTTTCTCCAGAGACAGAAACAGTCTTTGGCTGTGTGTGTCCAGCAGTGCCCCCCAGGTGCACCATGCTCCGAGCAGGGCCCAGTGAGGACTTCTTTCAGTTAATTAGCCACCCATGGGCTTGTAGGAATTGGACAGTCAGTTCCACATGACGAAGGAGAACCTCTTGGAAGTTCGCCAGGATCAGCAAGTCGTCCAGATACGGCAGGATCCTGATACCCTGACGGCGGAGAAGGGCCGTCATCATGGCCATGACCTTGGTGAAAATCTGCGGGGCCGTGGCTAATCCAAATGGCAGAGCTTGGAATTGATAGCAAGCCAATAGCAAACCGCAGATATTGCTGATGCGAAATGGCAATCGGTATATGCAGGTAAGCATCCTGTATGTACAGGGATACCATATAGTCCTCGGGTTCCATGGCCAGCACAATAGAGCGCAGGGTTTTCATACGGTATTTGGACACTCTCACAAATTTGTTCAAAGATTTGAGATTGAGCATAGGCCGGAAGGACCTATTGGGTTTCGGGACTAAAAACAGCATCGAATAGTATCCTCTGCCTCTCTGGGACAGAGGTACCGGTATTACCACTCCTGTGTCCAGGAGGGATCTTACAAATAGGTGTAGAGCCTGCGTTTTCAATGGATCTGAAGGAATAACCATTGTGCAGAACTGGCGAAGGGGACGTCTCTTGAAAGAGACTGCGTACCCGTGAGAGACAACTTCTCGCACCCATGCGTCTGAAGTGGTCTTTAACCAGACCTGGGCGAATTGTAGAAGGCGGCCTCCCACCCAACGGGCAGCCCAGGATTGTTTAGATTTGGACTTAGTGGCTCTGGAAGTACGAGCCTGTCTCGGGTACGTCTGACCCTTCGCTTTTCCTGGAGGATGACAGGAATGAAAAGTGGTACTCTTAGCCTTCGGAGCAGAAGGACTAGTTCTTGGGAGAAATGCACTCTTGGCAGACGCCAAGTCAGTCACAATCTTGTTTAGATCCTCCCCAAAGAGGATGTCTCCCTTAAAAAGGAGCACCTCCAGGGTATTTTTGGAGTCCAGGTCCACCTTCCAGGACCTCAACCACAGAATACAGCGAGCCAGTATAGACGTGGTAGATGCCTTGGCCGCCATAACACCTGCCTCAGAGGATGCCTCCTGAATGTAGTGGGAGGCGGTGGTAATATGAGACAGATATTGACTAGCAGTGTCAGATATATCCTGAGGTAGCTCTTCCTCCAATGCCTGAACCCATGTTTCAATTCCTTTGGCGGCCCAGGAGGCTGCTATAGTGGGTCTATGTACAGCATCGGTACGGGAGTAAATAGACTTCAGGCATCCCTCCACACGCTTATCCGTTGGCTCCTTCAGTGAGGTGACAGTGGTGACAGGCAGAGTAGAGGACACCACAAGACGGGCAACATGAGAGTCTACCGGCGGTGGATTTTCCCATTTGTTACTCAACTCAGCAGGGATAGGATAACGAGCTAGCATCTTTTTAGACAGGGAGAACTTCTTTCCCAGGGAAGACCAGGATTCCTGACGTATGTCAATTAAATGGTCAGAATGCGGTAAGACTACTTTAGCAACCTTCTGACGCTTAAACTTATCAGGTTTCTTAGGTGCAGTAGTAGGATCTACCTCATCATCAATTTGTAGAATCAGTTTAATAGCCTCCACTAGGTCAGGGACACCAACCTGAGTTATAGGTTCCTCATCAGAAGCAACTGATTCAGTGTCTGACGGATCAGTATATACCCCATCCTCATCAGAAGAATTATCTGAAATGTTAGTGGATTGTGAGGAGGAAGCGGCCCACTTAGATGACCTCTTGACCCCAGTGGGGCGTGAGGTAGGCTTATGTACCACCAAAGATAGATTTAATTGTTGTATCTGGGTAGACAGAGTGTCTGCCCAGGGTGGATTAACTACAGGGACAATATGTGGTTGCAATGGCACAGGAGGTCTCACAGGGGGCGTAATACGTGACACCAGCGCATGCAACATACTGGAGAATGCTTGCCAAGGTGTCTCCTACGGGAGCTGTGGGCTGACTGGGAGATAATGGCACCCAGTACACAAACCATCAGTTATAACTTCCCCCTCAGGTAAATCCGTGGTGCATGCCCTGCATGATGCAGAAGCATACGCGGATTTCTTGCCCTGCGTGGCAGACATGATAGCAGATGTAGCCGCAGAGCTAAACAGTACAAAATAGCCAGACAAAAACAATACCTGCAAATAACCCTCTTATGTTATGTGAAACAAACAGAGGATTAAAGCGGTATGATGTGACTGAAACACACAGTAAAACACACTAAACAGTGTATACTGTGTAACAACATACATATAGCAACAGGTGGGATACACTAATGAAATCCACACAGCAGCTACAGGCACACTCAGTCACAGTTACAATGCAGAACTTAATTCAGACAAACATTAAAACTGCACTGGACTAGTAAAATCACACACACACACACACACACACACACACACACACACACACACACACACACACACACACACACACACACACACACGGACTAGTAAAATCACACACACACACACACACACACACACACACACACACACACACACACACACACACACACACACACACACACACACACGTATGTATAAACAGTAGATGCTGGATGTATATCTCAGAACACTTGGACTAAATGTTCAGGCAGAAGCACACTTGTTCTTAACTAACACTGTCTAAAATTACATGTAGAATACTTAAGTGACTGTAAAATCACAGCGCTGATGAAGCAGGCGGATTTACAGAGGAAACTTAGCCCAGCAGTCCCGGAGACCAGAAGCAGCTATGTGAGAAAATGGCTCCGCAATCTCTGTCAGGGAGTGAGGGAGAGTGATAAGCAGCTCCAGGGCGGAAATACCAGCAGTAGATGGCGCCTGGAACTGGGGGAGGGGCTACAGGTCAGCGCCTTATCCCCTCTGCTGGTCCTCACCACCGGGTACTGTGGAGCCTATGTAACATAGATTTCTTAAAATCCGATCTGTGCTCCCTGTCCTAGTGGATATAGGGGGGTCCCTGTGCAGTACAGTGTCCACGCCAGCGTTGCGGTCCGTCTCCTGGGACTGCGACCGGAACGCAATTTACCGGCGGGTCCTGCCTGGGGAACCCTCTTAACTCCTCCCTGATGTGCAGCCACGCGATCCTGGAGAGTGTCAGCGGCGGTCTGCCTATGAACCAGTGCGCCTCCACTGCGGGAGTATGCAGCACTGCAGGGGAGGTGATGGAGCCGCAGCACAACATGTCAGAATGACATAGAAAGTGCTGCGGCCCTTGAAGTCTTCTGAAAAAGCTCTTTTCAGGGCTGCCTAGAGCAGTCCCCCTGTTAGGGGACCTGCTCTGCAGGCAGCATCTTACAAACTGAGCTCCAGTGTCTGAAGGCGGGGTTATAGAGGAGGCAGTGCAATGCATCCTGGGAACAGTCAAAGCTTTAGCCTGTTGGTGCCTCGGATCAAGATACAACTCTACACCCCGATGTATTCCCTGTGGAACACGGTGTACCCCGCTGCAGAAATAGGCAATTTAGGGACCCTTATATCATAGAAGGTAACAGCAGTGTTAGCGGTACTTATGAGGAGTTGTCTCCAGTGGTGAGGGATGGAGCACTGCACAGCCATGCAGTCTGACTTCCGCTGTAGGGAAGATGCGGCGCTCGGCTCAGCATCAGCTCCGGAGCCGCGATACATGCGATGGATCGCTGTGAGTCTCTGTAGCTAAGATCCGCTGCCGGTCTCAGCTCTGCACGCTTGCACACACCTGGATTCAGTTTCACTGTGTAACTCACTCTAAGATGGAGGAGAATAGAAATACATCATATAGCTCCGCCTCCGAGTGACTCCTAGCACTAGGGGATTAACACTAGGGGATGCGCCCATAGACTGCTGTGTAGAAGGAGATGGGCACAGAGCGCACTATATCCTAACAGGGTTCTCCAACAAACTATAGTTCTACACCTCCTTTGAAGCCTTGTGTGATTTCTCGGCAATCCTTTACACTTCTCGGTAGAAAATAAGAATTTATGTAACGTCTATATGAGGAAAGCTGTTGCCTAGCAATAATGTAATGTATTGCTAACAATGAGCAGTTGGTATAGAGATGCTCAGACTCATTTGGATATTCCACGGATCCCCTGAGTAGGGCGGTCTCAGCTTGGAATGAAAACCAGATCTCTACAATAACAAGGATCAGAAAACAAATCATCTAAAGGTTATAGTATAACATGAACAGACTTCACACATTCCACATCAACCATGAACAAGCCCAGAGCCCAATTCACTTTCACTCGTCTCCCCAGTGCCAGCAAACACCCATGTAACACATAACTAAACCCATGTGTGCTGTACTGTCCATTAGTGAGAGTTCTATCTGATGCCGGGAGGCGCACAGACAGTGTAACCATGTGACCAGATCACTAGGATGGGAAGACAGAACCTCTATCTTATAGAGCTGCATGATTCCTGATTGGATGAGTGTTGCTCTACATTGTTAATTATTAATTCACAGATTGTTATTATGGTTATTATTTATATAGGGTCCGGTTAGCATACCTGGCGGACGGGATGCTGGCAAATTAATACCAGCGCCGGAATCCTAATACTGGTCAGAAGACCTACGCTTGGATTGCGACATCGTTCACAATGCCGGCGACAAAATCCCGACTGTCTGAACCCCAATCATAAGTATGCCAGGGAGGGTTAGGTTTAGACTGCAGGGGAGGGTGGGGGGAGGTTTATGCACTAGAGGAAGGGTTAGGGTTAATCTTCAGGGGTGGGGAAAGGTCAGGGTTAAGCACTAAGAGGGGAGGTTTAGAGTTAGGCACTAAGCGGGTATGGTTAGAGTTAGACTGCAGGTGGGGAGGGGGGTTAGGGTGAGGCACTAAGGAGAGAGGGTTAGGGTTAGACTGCGGGGGGGGGGGGGTTAGGGTGAGGCACTAAGGAGAGCGGGTTAGGGTTAGACTGCGGGGGGGTTAGGGTGAGGCACTAAGGAGAGAGGGTTAGGGTTAGACTGCGGGGAGGGGTTAGGGTGAGGCACTAAGGAGAGAGGGTTAGGGTTAGACTGCGGGGGGGGGTTAGGGTGAGGCACTAAGGAGAGAGGGTTAGGGTTAGACTGCGGGGAGGGGTTAGGGTGAGGCACTAAGGAGAGAGGGTTAGGGTTAGACTGTGGGGGGGATTAGGGTGTGGCACTAAGAAGAGAGGGTTAGGGTTAGACTGCGGGAGGGGGGTTAGGGTGAGGCACTAAGGAGAGAGGGTTAGGGTTAGACTGCGGGGGGCGTTAGGGTGAGGCACTAAGGAGAGAGGGTTAGAGTTAGACTGCGGGGGGGGGGGGTTAGGGTGAGGCACTAAGGAGATAGGGTTAGGGTTAGACTGCGGGGGGGGGGTTAGGGTGAGGCACTAAGGAGAGAGGGTTGTTATTATTATTATTTATTATTATCCTTTATTTATATGGCGCCACAAGGGTTCCGCAGCGCCCAATTACAGAGTACATAAACAAATAATCAAACAGGAAAACAGCAACTTACAGTTGACGACAATATAGGACAAGTACAGGGTAAATAAACATAGCTACATCAGCAGATGACACTGGAATAAGTATCAGGTGGCAGAAGACTGCTGGATTTGGTGCATCTGAAGATTATTAAAGTAAGAAAAGGGTAAGCACATGAGCGAAGAGGGCCCTGCTCGTGAGAGCTTACATTCTAAAGGGGAGGGGTAGACAGACAGGGGTGAGACAGATGGGGTACATAGAGAGCATGGAACAGAGGTTTAGGATGAGATTTGGCTGGGTTTGGTGAAGAAGTGGGTCTTGAGAGCCCGTTTGAAGTTTTGTAGAGAGGTGGAGAGTCTGAGGGGGAGAGGTAGGGAATTCCAGAGAAGTGGTGCAGCACGTGAAAAATCTTGGAGGTAGGAGTGGGAGGAAGTAATCCGTAGGCAGGAGAGTCGGCGAGCATTAGCAGAGCGAAGAGGACGGGTGGGAGTGTAAAGCGAGATAAGATCAGAGATGTAGATGGGAGAGGAGTGGGTGAGGGCTTTGTAAGCAAGTGTGAGAAGCTTGAAATGGATTCTGAAAGGGAAGGGGAGCCAGTGAAGGTCTAATAAGAGAGGAGAGGTGGACGTAGTGCGTTTGGTGAGGAAAATGAGCCGGGCAGCAGCATTGAGGATAGATTGGAGTGGAGAGAGGTATTTGTCAGGAATACCAGTCAGGAGGAGATTACAGTAGTCCAGTCTGGAGATGACCAGTGAGTGGATAAGTGTCTTAGTAGCATCCTGGGTCAGAAAGGGTCTGATCCTGGAAATATTTTTTAGATGTTAGGGTTAGACTGCGGGGGGGGGGGGGGGGTTAGGGTGAGGCACTAAGGAGAGAGGGTTAGGGTTAGACTGCGGGGGAAGGGGGTAGTGTTAGGATACTTAATTGGTGTCTGGATACTAGTGATGTGCACCGGAAATTTTTCGGGTTTTGTGTTTTGGTTTTGGGTTCCGTTCCGCGGCCGTGTTTTGGATTCGGACGCGTTTTGGCAAAACCTCACCGAAATTTTTTTGTCGGATTCGGGTGTGTTTTGGATTCGGGTGTTTTTTTTCAAAAAACCCTAAAAAACAGCTTAAATCATAGAATTTGGGGGTCATTTTGATCCCATAGTATTATTAACCTCAATAACCATAATTTCCACTCATTTTCAGTCTATTCTGAACACCTCACAATATTATTTTTAGTCCTAAAATTTGCACCGAGGTCGCTGGATGGCTAAGCTAAGCGACACAAGTGGCCGACACAAACACCTGGCCCATCTAGGAGTGGCACTACAGTGTCAGGCAGGATGGCCCTTCAAAAAAATTGTCCCCAAACAGCACATGATGCAAAGAAAAAAAGAGGCGCACCAAGGTCGCTGTGTGACTAAGCTAAGCGACACAAGTGGCCGACACAAACACCTGGCCCATCTAGGAGTGGCACTGCAGTGTCAATCAAGACAGGATGGCACTTCCAAAAAATTGTCCCCAAACAGCACATGATGCAAAGCAAAATGAAAGAAAAAAGAGGTGCAAGATGGAATTGTCCTTGGGCCCTCCCACCCACCCTTATGTTGTATAAACAGGACATGCACACTTTAACGAACCCATCATTTCAGCGACAGGGTCTGCCACATGACTGTGACTGAAATGACTGGTTGGTTTGGGCCCCCACCAAAAAAGAAGCAATCAATCTCTCCTTGCACAAACTGGCTCTACAGAGGCAAGATGTCCACCTCATCATCATCCTCCGATTCCTCACCCCTTTCACTGTGTACATCCCCCTCCTCACAGATTATTAATTCGTCCCCACTGGAATCCACCATCTCAGGTCCCCGTGTACTTTCTGGAGGCAATTGCTGCTGGTGAATGTCTCCACGAGGAATTGATTATAATTCATTTTGATGAACATCATCTTCTCCACATTTTCTGGAAGCAACCTCGTACGCCGATTGCTGACAAGGTGAGCGGCTGCACTAAACACTCTTTCGGAGTACACACTGGAGGGAGGGCAACTTAGGTAGAATAAAGCCAGTTTGTGCAAGGGCCTCCAAATTGCCTCTTTTTCCTGCCAGTATACGTACGGACTGTCTGACGTGCCTACTTGGATGTGGTCACTCATATAATCCTCCACCATTCTTTCCATGGTGAGAGAATCATATGCAGTGACAGTAGACGACATGTCAGTAATTATTGGCAGGTCCTTCAGTCCGGACCAGATGTCAGCAGTGGCACTCGCTCCAGACTGCCCTGCATCACCGCCAGCGGGTGGGCTAGGAATTCTTAGCCTTTTCCTCGCACCCCCAGTTGCGGGAGAATGTGAAGGAGATGTTGACGGGTCACGTTCCGCTTGACTTGACAATTTTCTCACCAGCAGGTCTTTGAACCTCTGCAGACTTGTGTCTGCCGGAAAGAGAGATACAACGTAGTTTTTAAATCTAGGATCGAGCACGGTGGCCAAAATGTAGTGCTCTGATTTCAACAGATTGACCACCCGTGAATCCTGGTTAAGCGAATTAAGGGCTCCATCCACAAGTCCCACATGCCTAGCGGAATCGCTCTGTTTTAGCTCCTCCTTCAATGTCTCCAGCTTCTTCTGCAAAAGCCTGATGAGGGGAATGACCTGACTCAGGCTGGCAGTGTCTGAACTGACTTCACGTGTGGCAAGTTTAAAGGGTTGCAGAACCTTGCACAACGTTGAAATCATTCTCCACTGCGCTTGAGTCAGGTGCATTCCCCCTCCTTTGCCTATATCGTGGGCAGATGTATAGGCTTGAATGGCCTTTTGCTGCTCCTCCATCCTCTGAAGCATATAGAGGGTTGAATTCCACCTCGTTACCACCTCTTGCTTCAGATGATGGCAGGGCAGGTTCAGGAATGTTTGGTGGTGCTCCAGTCTTCTGTACGCGGTGCCTGAATGCCGAAAGTGGCCCGCAATTGTTCGGGCCACCGACAGCATCTCTTGCACGCCCCTGTCATTTTTTAAATAATTCTGCACCACCAAATTCAATGTATGTGCAAAACATGGGACGTGCTGGAATTTGCCCAGATGTAATGCACGCACAATATTTCTGGCGTTGTCCGATGTCACAAATCCCCAGGAGAGTCCAATTGGGGTAAGCCATTCTGCAATGATCTTCCTCAGTTGCCGTAAGAGGTTGTCAGCTGTGTGCCTATTCTGGAAAGCGGTGATACAAAGCGTAGCCTGCCTAGGAACGAGTTGGCGTTTGCGAGATGCTGCTACTGGTGCCGCCGCTGCTGTTCTTGCTGCGGGAGGCAATACATCTACCCAGTGGGCTGTCACAGTCTGCCCTGCTCCACTTGTCCACATGTCCGTGGTTAAGTGGACATTGGGTACAACTGCATTTTTTAGGACACTGGTGAGTCTTTTTCTGAGGTCTGTGTACATTTTCGGTATCGCTTGCCTAGAGAAATGGAACCTAGATGGTATTTGGTACCAGGGACACAGTACCTCAATCAAGTCTATAGTTGCCTCTGAATTAACGATGGATACCGGAACCACGTTTCTCACCGCCCAGGCTGCCAAGGCCTGACTTATCTGCTTTGCAGCAGGATGACTGCTGTGATATTTCATCTTCCTCGCAAAGGACTGTTGGACAGTCAATTGCTTACTGGAAGTAGTACAAGTGGTCTTCCGACTTCCCCTCTTGGATGACGATCGACTCCCAGCAACAACAACAGCAGCGCCAGCAGCAGTAGGCGTTACACTCAAGGATGCATCGGAGGAATCCCAGGCAGGAGAGGACTCGTCAGACTTGCCAGTGACATGGCCTGCAGGACTATTGGCTTTCCTGGGTAAGGAGCAAATTGACACTGAGGGAGTTGGTGGTGTGGTTTGCAGGAGCTTGGTTACAAGAGGAAGGGATTTAGTGGTCAGTGGACTGCTTCCGCTGTCACCCAAAGTTTTTGAACTTGTCACTGACTTATGATGAATGCGCTGCAGGTGACGTATAAGGGAGGATGTTCCGAGGTGGTTAACGCCCTTACTCCTACTTATTACAGCTTGACAAAGGCAACACACGGCTTGACACCTGTTGTCCGCATTTGTGTTGAAATAATTCCACACCGAAGAGCTGATTTTTTTTGTATTTTGACCAGGCATGTCAATGGCCATATTCCTCCCACGGACAACAGGTGTCTCTCCGGGTGCCTGACTTAAACAAACCACCTCACCATCAGAATCCTCCTTGTCAATTTCCTCCCCAGCGCCAGCAACACCCATATCCTCATCCTGGTGTACTTCAACAGTGACATCTTCAATTTGACTATCAGGAACTGGACTGCGGGTGCTCCTTCCAGCACTTGCAGGGGGCGTGCAAATGGTGGAAGGTGCAAGCTCTTCCCATCCAGTTCTTTGCTGTGCTTTTGCCAGCTTAAGTCTTTTCTTTTTTCTAGCGAGAGGATGAGTGCTTCCATCCTCATGTGAAGCTGAACCACTAGCCATGAACATAGGCCAGGGCCTCAGCCGTTCCTTGCCACTCCGTGTCGTAAATGGCATATTGGCAAGTTTACGCTTTTCCTCAGACGCTTTTAATTTTGATTTTTGGGTCATTTTACTGAACTTTTGTGTTTTGGATTTTACATGCTCTCTACTATGACATTGGGCATCGGCCTTGGCAGACGACGTTGATGGCATTTCATCGTCTCGGCCATGACTAGTGGCAGCAGCTTCAGCACGAGGTGGAAGTGGATCTTGATCTTTCCCTTTAACCTCCACATTTTTGTTCTCCATTTTTTAATGTGTGGAATTATATGCCAGTATCAATAGCAATGGCCTACTACTATATTTACTGCGCAAAACTAAAATGCACCACAGGTATAGATTGTAGATGGATAATAGTATACTTAATGGATGACGAGTGACGACACAGAGGTAGGTACAGCAGTGGCCTACCGTACTGCTATATATAGTATACTGGTGGACACTGTGTCAGCAAACTGCAAAACTAAAATGCACCACAGGTATAGAATGTAGATGGATAGTATACTTAATGGATGACGAGTGACGACACAGAGGTAGGTACACAGCAGTGGCCTACCGTACGCTATATATAGTATACTGGTGGTCACTGTGTCAGCAAACTGCAAAACTAAAATGCACCACAGGTATAGAATGTAGATGGATAGTATACTTAATGGATGACGAGTGACGACACAGAGGTAGGTTCACAGCAGTGGCCTACCGTACTGCTATATATAGTATACTGGTGGACACTGTGTCAGCAAACTGCAAAACTAAAATGCACCACAGGTATAGAATGTAGATGGATAGTATACTTAATGGATGACGAGTGACGACACAGAGGTAGGTACACAGCAGTGGCCTACCGTACTGCTATATATAGTATACTGGTGGATACTGTCAGCAAACTGCAAAACTAAAATGCACCACAGGTGTAGAATGTAGATGGATAGTATACTTAATGGATGACGAGTGACGACACAGAGGTAGGTACAGCAGTGGCCTACTGTACTGCTATATATAGTATACTGGTGGACACTGTGTCAGCAAACTGCAAAACTAAAATGCACCACAGGTATAGAATGTAGATGGATAGTATACTTAATGGATGACGAGTGACGACACAGAGGTAGGTACACAGCAGTGGCCTACCGTACTGCTATATATAGTATACTGGTGGACACTGTCAGCAAACTGCAAAACTAAAATGCACCACAGGTATAGAATGTAGATGGATAGTATACTTAATGGATGACGAGTGACGACACAGAGGTAGGTACAGCAGTGGCCTACCGTACTGCTATAAGTATATATATAGCATACTGGTGGACACTGTCAGCAAACTGCAAAACTGTCTAAAATGCACCACAGGTATAGAATGTAGATGGATAGTATACTTAATGGATGACGAGTGACGACACAGAGGTAGGTACAGCAGTGGCCTACCGTACTGCTATAAGTATATATATAGTATACTGGTGGACACTGTCAGCAAACTGCAAAACTGTCTAAAATGCACCACAGGTATAGAATGTAGATGGATAGTATACTTAATGGATGACGAGTGACGACACAGAGGTAGGTATAGCAGTGGCCTACCGTACTGCTATAAGTATATATATAGTATACTGGTGGACACTGTCAGCAAACTGCAAAACTGTCTAAAATGCACTACAGGTATAGAATGTAGATGGATAGTATACTTAATGGATGACGAGTGACGACACAGAGGTAGGTACAGCAGTGGCCTACCGTACTGCTATAAGTATATATATATATAGTATACTGGTGGACACTGTCAGCAAACTGCAAAACTGTCTAAAATGCACCACAGGTATAGAATGTAGATGGATAATATACTTAATGGATGACGAGTGACGACACAGAGGTAGGTACAGCAGTGGCCTACCGTACTGCTATAAGTATATATATAGTATACTGGTGGACACTGTCAGCAAACTGCAAAACTGTCTAAAATGCACCACAGGTATAGAATGTAGATGGATAGTATACTTAATGGATGACGAGTGACGACACAGAGGTAGGTATAGCAGTGGCCTACCGTACTGCTATAAGTATATATATATAGTATACTGGTGGACACTGTCAGCAAACTGCAAAACTGTCTAAAATGCACTACAGGTATAGAATGTAGATGGATAGTATACTTAATGGATGACGAGTGACGACACAGAGGTAGGTACAGCAGTGGCCTACCGTACTGCTATAAGTATATATATAGTATACTGGTGGACACTGTCAGCAAACTGCAAAACTGTCTAAAATGCACCACAGGTATAGAATGTAGATGGATAGTATACTTAATGGATGACGAGTGACGACACAGAGGTAGGTACAGCAGTGGCCTACCGTACTGCTATAAGTATATATATAGTATACTGGTGGACACTGTCAGCAAACTGCAAAACTGTCTAAAATGCACCACAGGTATAGAATGTAGATGGATAGTATACTTAATGGATGACGACACAGAGGTAGGTACAGCAGTGCACTCTGCACTGAACTCCTCCTATATAATATTAATTATACTGGTGGTCCCCAGTCCCCACAATAAAGCAGCACACTGAGCACAGATATGGAGTGTTTTTCAGGCAGACAACGTATACTGGTGGTCACTGTAAGCAAAACTCTGCACTGTACTCCTGCTATAGCTGCTCCCCAGTCCCCACAATTAAGCAGTGTGAGCACTCAGCACAGATATATTATGCAGCACACTGAGCACAGATATGGTATGGAGCGTTTTTTTCAGGCAGAGAACGGATAAAAACTGGTGGTCACTTATCAGCAAAACTCTGCACTGTACTCCTAACAGCTGCTCCCCAATCCTCCCCACAATTAAGCAATAAACAACCAATCAACTGTCTTCTACTATAAACGGAGAGGACGCCAGCCATGTCCTCTCCCTATCATCTCCAATGCACGAGTGAGAAAATGGCGGCGACGCGCGGCTGCTTATATAGAATCCGAATCTCGCGAGAATCCGACAGCGGGATGATGACGTTCGGGCGCGCTCGGGTTAGCCGAGCAAGGCGGGAAGGTTCGAACCTGCCTCGGACCCGTGTAAACAAGGTGAAGTTCGGGGCGGTTCGGTTTCCGAGAAACCGAACCCGCTCATCACTACTGGATACTGACCATCGGGATACCATCCCATTTACATATATATTTTGTTTTATTATTCACGTACTGTATGTTGAGATCTATCAAATGTTTCCCTACTTACATGCATGTTATGATTGTGCTTTATCTGTGAAGATTTGTACTATAAGAGGTGGGACGGGTAAGCGATCTTACTGCAGCGAGTAAAGTACTGTACGCTGCACAATAGATAGTATACACGTGTTAGGAGGACAAAGACAGCACATAAGTGGTAGTCCAGTAGGTAGTTCTAATGGGCGCATTGCTTCAAGAAATGTTCTCCTGTTATGCAGTACACATCTAAAATACATGAAAAGAAAATACAAATAGTGTAGTGAATGGTTAGGCAAGTCCAAAATGGTGGCACCTGCATTTTTAATGTTGTATTAACAATAAGGGGGGAATTAAATTGTTTGAAAAGTCAGTCGGGTGTCTGTTTTTTCCTGTCTATTAGATAGGAAAAAACAGACACCCAACTGACTTTTCAAACAATTGAATTCCCCTAAGAATTTAAATTGAAGTCCATCATCTATGTTACACGGCAAAAACGCCCTTCCCAATAGGGGGCATATTTGGCAAATAATATTTGCGGTTTATCTGGAAATACTTAGCATCCACTGGATGTTTATCACAAAGGCAGCCCCCGTAGCTTTGCATTCCTGGAGATTGCTAATAGCCATTGTAGCCTATTGGTTCCACACTGCAATAGTTTTCTGGTATAGTCCGCCTACACACGTGTGCTCTGATGATGTGTCATGAACCCAGAAGTATCACAGATCTAACCCATCACAGATCGGCCCCTGTGTCTGCATGTGATTTTGTTGAACCTGGTGATCCTTAATTTCTTATTGCCGCAATAACAAATCGTAATTATAGGGACCAATTCCTAGTAGTTAATGAGGATGCCCTTTGATGTGAAGATCAGTCACCATCACTCCTCTTTTGTGGTTCTCCTTACTAACACCAAGAATCCGCTGCAGCTAGGAGAGTGATAAAGTAAACAGATAAAGTACTGTACCAGCCAATCAGCTCCTGTCATTTTTCAAACACATGCGGCTACATGGCAGTTAGGAGCTGATTGGCTGGCTCTACTATATCTCTCTCCAAGACTTAGTACACAGACCCTGCAGTCACTTGAAGCTAGGATTGTGTTCGTGCACTGGTCTACCAATGTCTATGTGCATGTGCTAGCCCCCAAGCAACTGCCAGATTCGGTGGGCATGTGCAATGTACCTGGCAGGTGGCGAGACACGGGCACTAGGCACTGCAGTCCGGAGCCAGAAAGAAGCACCGTGGCAGCCCCCATCCTCAACAAGGGTAGGAGCCGTCATTGGTTGTGAGTAATACAGTGGATACAAATGTCGGTGTTGCACACAGTTTTTCTACCGCACACGCATCTAAGTCGCACTGCGCATCCGACCAGAGTCCGTGCACACAGAGTCGCAGTTGCAATTGAGAAATGCCTTGAAAATGTATTAACCGTTCCTGAGTGGTGACAGGGAGGTGACTGGGAGGCGGCTAAGCAGACACAGAGATGGCCCAGCTTAGGCAGGCAGAGATCCGCATAGGCTCGAAGCAACATAAGCACCCGGAATTTTTGTGATATTTGGTTAAGGTAGGCAGGGCTAGCCTTAGTGATGGACAGTTGGGGTCAGGTGACCCAGGGTGCCTATCAGGTTTGGGTAGGAGGAGTATATGCAGGGGTATATAGTAGAGATGAGCGGATTCGGTTTATATGATGCCCTAGGCAAGATTTTGGCTGGTGCCCCCTAGCACCACCGCTGGTTCCGCCTCAGACCTTGCACCTCTTTCCCAGCACCATTACCCCTCACCCATAACAGTCCTCATTTTGGGGTTTGTACCCCCTATATTTTAAATAGGAACAGTTCGCACATTTGGCGCACAGCCCAAAAAGGGGTGTGTTTTTGCTGGCAAGGGCCATGGCCACACAATAGTGTCCATCATTCATATTACATCCCACAATAGTATCACTTTACCTTATAAACGTTACTCCTCACAGTAGAGCTCCTTATTCACATTATATCACACTGAATTGCTCCTTATTTACATTACACCACACCCTATTGCTCTTTATTCACATTAGACGACACAGTGATGATCTTTCTATACGCAATGCCACATAGTAGAGCACCTTATACACATAATGCCACACATTAGTAATGCATTTATACACATAATTCCACATCGTAATGCCCCTTACACATATGAGACACATCATTAATGTCCTTATAAACATAATGCATCTTACACATTATGACAACCTTTAGTAATGCCCTTTTACACGTAATGTCCCTTACACATATGCCGCACATTATTAATGCCCTTATACACATAATGACACACATAGTGCCCCTTATACATATGTTGCACATTATTAATGCATTTTTACATGACACACATAATGCTCCTTACACATATTCCGAACACTACTGCACAACCAACCCACTCACATGCACACAGCACTCACACTGCCACTAACACTGTGACCTCTGCCTCCAGTGGCAAACGCAGGATTTGCATGGGGGGGTTTCCAGAACTGGGTGGAGCCAATCACGGGGGTGGGGACTGAGGTGACCCAGTATATGCTGGGTCCGTAAAACTAGTGTGTCTGTGTGTGTGTGTGTGTGTGTATATATATATATATATATATATATACATATATATATATACCGTATATACACCTATATATATATATATATATATATATATACACATTCATATACACATATACATAGCATATTAAACATGCATACATACATATAAATATATATATATATATATATATATATATATACATACAGTACATGTATATATACACATGTATATATATCATATGTGTGTGTGTTTATATGTATGTATATACATGTGTATATATGTATGCACATGGATATATATGTACTATAATTAAAATAAAGTAAACTTTTATTAAGCACTTACATGTGCCACCAGGAAGTTAGCAGGCTGCAAAGGACGCTAGACAGCCATTAATAATACTTTGGTGGAGGGGGGTTTCTGGGTGCTCGGAAACCCCCCCTGGGTGCGCCACTGGCCTCTGCTTGGATACAGATGTGTCCTCATAAACCTTGCCTCAATGCTTACATCGGGCACTTTTTTTTAAAATTAAAATGCATCTTATTTGCATTGCTATGTCACTAGGATGCACAAGCAGCTTCTGCTGATTAAAATGATATGCAGCATGCCTATATACTGTGTGAGACTGTGGCTGTATCTGCATATGAAATGCTACACACAGAATATAGGCATGCCGCATATCATTTTAATCAGCAGAAGCTGCTGATGCCCCTAGGCATATCAAATGCCATAGGCAATTGCCTAGTTTGCCTATGCCTATCGCCGGCTCTGTAGTCCTGGGTGTAGGCAGCCATCTTCCTCTTGCCAGTTTTCAGGATTACAGTAAGCAGTGATTTATAGTTGGGTGTTGTGTTGTTGGCTTGCTTTTCCCCCCTACTGCTTGTTTGTACCCCCTCTGACCAGCCTGTATCTCTCCCTGCGCAATGCCCCGCCCCCGTAGATCTGCACCCCCTCCCCGCCGCCTGGCTGAGGCTGCTCGCCTGCTCACGGCGGCTGGTTACCACCGGCCGCGTGTGCGGGTGGTTTCCCCCCCAGCTGGGTCGCCCGCCGGAGAGATGTTATTGCTCCCCTCGGGTGGCGGTGTCTCCCCGGCGGCTGCAGCGCTCGGCGCGGCCGTGGAGCCGCGCGCGCCGGGACTCCGGCGTCTCTCTGTGTTCCCTCCTCCCTCCTTGCGGCTGCAGTGAGCGGGTCAGGTGATCCGGCGGTCGGGTACCTCGGCCCCGCTGCGAGCCGCGTGCAGCCTGCTCTCTCCCGGGCCAGCCCCTCTGCGGGCGCCTGGCTGCTGCAGGATATAGTGACCATTTCTGGGATGTCGGGCGCGGCTCGGGGGGCGGGGCCTGCGCTTCCCATTGCCCCTGAGGGCGTGGGTAGTGCCCTGCCTCCCCCCGCTGTTCCCCTGGTTCCCGCAGCCGCGATGATCGTCGGGGCGCCAGCATCTGGGGTGGACGGGCAGGCAGCTGGGATTCACCCGGGTGCGCTCCCTGTGTCCCAGATCCTGCTGCCACCGGCCGGTGGCCCGGGGCGGTAACGCCACCTGCAGGCCGGCTCGACGTACAGCAGGTGAGGTCCGGTCGCGGTGTCCTGGCCACTTCATTTGCGGCAATGTGCGATGCGTCGCAAGCTGCGCCCACAGGTTTCCTGCCGGCGGCTTTGGTGTCGGTGGCCTGGTCTGGGGCCCTTCAGTTTCCAATTATGACCTCCGGGGTGTCGGCGGGTTTCCAGGGTGTGCGGGCCCCCCTCCCTGCCCCTTATTTGCCGCCGGCGTTCGCGCACATGCAGTGGCGGATGCTGAGGCCTTGGCCGCGCCGGTCCCCTTTTCCCAGCCCCCCTTTCTGCTTCCCCCCCTCCATTGCCTCCTGTTCCTCCCCCGGCGGCTGCCAGTTTTGTACCTCCCCTCCCCCCCCGCTGTCTCCCCTTTAGGTGTCGATGAGTTGAGGGGGGTATCTCCCCCTGGTGGATCGTCCGGAGCCATGACGGTAGCTGCTTCCAGTGCAATGCAGAGGAGATAGTCAGCGCCACAGAACGAGCCTGTGAGAACAGGTGAAGCTGGGGGATCTCGGGGCCCTGAAGAGGGGCTTTCCGGCCCCGCCGCTGCATCCGAAGAGGCGGGAGGCCCTTCTGGAATCGGTGAGATAGTAACTCCTTCTTCTTCTGATAGTTCTTCTTCCAGCTCTTCTTCTGATGCTAGGTCTTCTGGGTCCCCTAGGCACCCGCGTAAATTAGCCAGGCTCATTGCGCATCGCATACACAGGAAGGATAGGAAGGCTAAGGGCAGGGGTTCGGCAGTCGTGTCGGAGCCTCCGCGTTTTACGGAAATGGTGCACTGCGCGAACACAGCGGTCACCAGGGGTTTGTGTAAGCAGATGAGGGAAAAGATTAGGAAGGGTAAATATGTCGACATGTTCACCCTTACGGATGACATGCGGAAGGCTTTCGATAAGGCTAAGAAAGTTGGGGGCATTGGTGAAAATGCATTTCGCAATTTTCATCAGTGGCTCCGTGGATTTTTAATATTTACGGCGTGCTACGCTGAAACGAGGCCGGCAGAGTATCATAACACTGTCAAATATTTATTCCTGGTGCACGAAATGTACTTGACCTCCAAGGGTTACGCGTGGCGGGACTACGACAAGAAGTTCCGTCGCAACCAGGACGGTAACCCGACACTACCCTTGGGGTTTAAGGACGTTGATGTGTGCCTGGAGGTCACGCAACATGGTAGGCCCCTCCCTGAATCCCAAGGCGGTAAACCGGTTTTGGGCGTCCGTCCGAGCCCTACCCCGGGGAGTAAAGGGAAATGTTTTGCTTTCAACGACGGCAAGTGTTCCCGGGGTTCTAGTTGCCGTTTTCGCCACTCCTGCAAGGTGTGCGGCGGGGGTCACTCGGCCAAGGATTGCACTGCCACTCCGGGTCCCGGCCCTCTGAGGCTGCCGAGGTGCCTGGAAGTGGAAAGTAAGGCGTTTTCTCCTATTAACGTCCCGGAATTGACCAAATGGTTGGGTGCTTATCCTGACCTCACTTCCGGGCTGTTCTTGTTAGACGGTTTCAGGCTCCCCATCCCGGATTCAGTCTTCGTTGTCTCCCGTCGCAATTTGAAGTCTGCGCGCGATTTCCCTTCAGTGGTCTCCCGTAAGGTCCAGGCTGAAATCAGCTTGGGGCGCATGTGCGGCCCTTTTCCGTCCCCCCCGGTGCCCCGGCTGTGCATCTCTCCTTTAGGGGTGGTTCCCAAGAAGGCCTCGGGTCAATTCCGCCTCATTCAACATTTGTCACACCCCCGTGGCGGCTCGGTCAACGACGCCATCCCGGCCGAGTCTTGCAGGGTGCGATACCAATCCTTTGATGAGGCCCTTCGGTTGGTTAAATCGGCGGCCCCCGGCGCCCTCATGGCCAAGCTGGACGTTGAGTCCGCTTTCCGCCTGCTGCCCATTCACCCCGATTCCCTTAGTTTCCTAGGTTTTTGGTTAGGGGGTGGTTTCTACGTCGACAGGTGCTTGCCGATGGGTTGTTCCGTTTCTTGTGCCTACTTTGAGAAATTCAGTTATTTTTTGCATTGGTGCGGCTTCCGGTCACCCGGGGGTTGCCCACTACTTAGACGATTTTTTCTTTGTGGGTCCAAGGGACAGTTCGGTTTGCAGGGATGTCCTGGGTTTAGCTCAGCGTTTGTTCGGTCGTCCTGGGGTGCCCGTGGCCTCGGATAAGACCGAGGGGCCCACAGTTTGCCTCAGTTATTTGGGCATTGAAATCGATTCCCGCCGATAAGGTGCACAAATTGCTGGGTCTCATAGAGCAATGCCTCCTCAGTCGTAGGGTCGGGTTACAACGAGTGCAGTCGTTGCTTGGATCTTTTAATTTTGCGTGCAGGATCATACCCATGGGGTGCGTGTTCTGTCGTAAACTTGAGAGGTCCATTGCGGGGGTTCGCAAGCCTCACCATATTGTGTATATTTCACGCGAGATTAGGGAAGATTTGCAAATCTGGTCCGCATTTTTTGTTTCCTTTAACCGGGAGGTGTTATGGCCAGCGGAGCGCTGTTCCAACGCCGCGTTACAACATTTTACTGATGCTGCCGGCGGTTCAGACTTTGGGGCTTTTTTCAGGACAGAGTGGTGCGCCGCTCCTTGGCCTTTGTCATGGGTTTCCCGCGGTTTCACAAAGAACTTGCTTCTTTTGGAATTGTTCCCGTTGATAGTGGCCGTCGAATTGTGGTCACCCAGCTTGTCGGATTGGAGTATTGTGTTCCGCTGCGACAATCTGGGTGTCGTACACACTGTTAATAACCGACGTTCGTCCTCTCCGCAAGCTTTGCGCCTGTTGCGTTATTTAGTGCTTAAATGCCTGAGGCATAATATTCATTTCACGGCTGCGCATGTCCCGGGTGTTGACAATAGAATTGCTGATGCGCTGTCTCGTTTTGAGTTCGGAAAGTTTCGGGAGCTGGTTCCTGATGCGGCTTTTGGGGGTTTACCGGTTCCGCCCTTCCTGTGGAAGCTCGTTGACTAGGAGATACGGTGGCCGGTTGCCTCTGTTCGCTGGCGGACGGTATGGCCGGGGGGCGGCAGTCGTGAACACTGCTGCGGTGAGTGGGTCCTGCCTATGCGGGTTTCAGTTGTGCTGGTCCTGCGACCTGGCTTTTCGGGAGTTCAGTATGTTTGGTTTTGATTTGATGTGCCTGTTGTGCGAACCCAAAAACGCGTTTTACTCGTCGGTTCTTGAACGGCTAGCGTTCAGGAATGGAGGGTGTGAAGTGAATTTTTACATTTTCCTCCGAGGGGGCCGAATTACAATTGGCATCACTCACGGTCCACGGGAGTTTATTTGAGTTTTCTCCTTCACTTGGGTTCTTTATATGCATGTTTTCGTTATGTTGCTGTACTTGAATAGTTTGCTGACGGTAGGAATTTTCTTTTGCAGCTGCTTTGGATCTCTCGGATCAGATTTGGCTTATTGGCCATTCTTACATTTTTTGGGCGGAGAGGCATCCTATGGCGGGGCGAACGTGCGATTTCTTTGGGGACAAGGTAGTCAGATGGTTGGGTTAGAGGTTTGCGTTGGATGGGTTTACTTCGTCTGCTGTTTCGCCACGAACGAAGGTGGGGGCGGCCTGGCTGGATTGTCATTCACCTCGGGGGGAATGATATGGGTCTTCCAACCAGTCCATCTTAGAGTAGCTGTCATTTACCGCCCCCCTGGCACTGCTTCCAAATTCATCGACAACTTTGCTTCCTGGCTTCCTCACTTCCTCTCTTCTGACATTCCCGACATTATTCTAGGCGATTTCAACATCCCTATTGACATCCCCACACAATCCCCTGCCTCTAAACTCCTTAACATCACCTCTTCATTTGGTCTCTCCCAGTGGACCTCCTCACCCTCCCATGTTAATGGGAGCTCACTGGATCTGGTCTTCACTCACCGCTGTGATATTTCTGATTTTTCCAACTCCCCATTTCCCCTCTCTGACCACCACCTGCTCTCCTTTAACCCATCTCTACCTCCTAAGGCTACCATCACTAAGCGTAACATTGAAGCTATTGACACCACATTCCTTTCCTCCCTGTTTGACTCACTTCTCTCTCCTATTCTCTCTCTCATGCCCTGAACAAGCCACTTCCACATACAATGCATCCCTTACTTCTGCTCTTGACTCTGTTGCTCCACCAACTACTATTCACCCTCGCAAATTAACACCTCAACCCTGGCACACCAAATGCACCAGATATCTGCAAAAATGCTCACGTACTGCTGAGCGACACGCTCTAAGGCAGACTTCCTCCATTTCAAACTTATGCTCTCATCCTTCAGTGCTGCCCTTTCTCTTGCAAAACAGTCATACTTCAAGAACCTCATCTCCTCCCAGTCTTCCAACCCCCGGCGCCTCTTTGCCACTCTCAACTCACTCCTCTGCCCACCTCCACCTCGTCTCCCTTCCTCACTCTCTGCTCTTGACTTTGCCACTTACTTCACATCCAAAATTGACTCCATACGTCAGGACATCACATCACACCAGTCCATCAGTAACCAGCTTTCTCCCATCCCTTACCAACCCTCCCCATCCCTCGCACCTACTCTGGAATCTTTCTCCCATGCATCTGGAGAGGAAGTCATGGCCCTCATTCATTCCTGTCCCCTCACCACCTCCCCACTTGACCCTATCCCCTCCCGCCGTCTCCGCTACCTCTCTCCTTCTGCTTGTTCCCATCTTTCCCACCTTCTCAATCTATCCCTCTCATCTGGCACTGTCCCCTCTGCCTTCAAGCATGCACTCATCTCTCCTATTCTTAAAAAACCTACACTTGATCCAAACACTCTCTCCAACTACCGACCCATCTCTCTCCTCCCTTTTGCCTCCAAACTCCTTGAGCGTATTGTCTACAACCGCCTTACTTCCTTTCTTTCCTCACGCTCACTGCTTGACCCATTCCAGTCTGGCTTCCGTCCTCTCCACTCCACTGAAACTGCCCTTACAAAAGTATGCAATGACCTCCATGCTGCTAAATCTAAGGGACACTACTCTATACTTATTCTACTTGATCTCTCTGCTGCTTTTGACACTGTGGACCATCCTCTCCTACTGCAAATTCTTCACTCCATTGGTCTGCGTGACACTGCCCTCTCTTGGCTGTCCTCCTACCTTTCTGACCGTTCTTTCTCTGTCTCCTCTCATGACTCCACCTCCCCCTCACTTCCACTAACTGTAGGGGTTCTTTTGGTTTCCAATATCATCTCTATGCTGATGACACCCAAATCTATATTTCCTCTCCAGACCTCTCCCCTGCTCTCCTCACTCGTATCTCCAACTTTCTCTCTGCTACCTCTTCCTGGATGTCTCAGCGCTTTCTTAAACTTAACATGTCTAAGACCGAGCTGATCATGTTCCCTCACTCCCGCATAACCTCACCTCCTATAATCTCATTATCTATTGATGGCACTACTATCTCCTCTAGCCCCCAAGTGCGCTGTCTTGGAGTAATCCTTGACTCCTCCCTCTCCTTCAAACCACACATTCAGCACCTCTCACAAACCTGCCATTTTCATCTAAAAAATATTTCCAGGATCAGACCCTTTCTGACCCAGGATGCTACTAAGACTCTTATCCACTCACTGGTCATCTCCAGACTGGACTACTGTAATCTCCTCCTGACTGGCATTCCTGACAAATACCTCTCTCCACTCCAATCTATCCTCAATGCTGCTGCCCGGCTCATCTTCCTCATCAAACGCACTACGTCCACCTCTCCTCTCTTACTAGACCTTCACTGGCTCCCCTTCCCTTTCAGAATCCATTTCAAGCTTCTCACACTCGCTTACAAAGCCCTCACCCACTCCTCTCCCATCTACATCTCTGACCTTATCTCCCTTTACACTCCCACCCGTCCTCTTCGCTCTGCTGATGCACGCCGATTCTCCTGCCTACGGATTACTTCCTCCCACTCCTACCTCCAAGATTTTTCATGTGCTGCACCACTTCTTTGGAATTCCCTACCGCTCCCCCTCAGACTCTCCATCTCTCTACAAAATTTCAAACGTGCTCTCAAGACCCACTTCTTCACCAAACCCAGCCAAATCTCATCCTAACCCTCTGTTCTACGCTCTCTATGTACCCCATCTGTCTCACCCCTGTCTGTCTACCCCTCCCCTTTAGAATGTAAGCTCTCACGAGCAGGGCCCTCTTCCCTCATGTGCTTATACTTTCTTACTTTAATGATCTTCAACTGCACCAAATCCATCAGTCTTCTGCCACCTGATACTTATTCCAGTGTCATCTGCTGATGTAACTATGTTTATTTACCCTGTACTTGTCCTATACTGTCATCAACTGTAAGTTGCTGTTTTCCTGTTTGATTATTTGTTTATGTACTCTGTAATTGGGCGCTGTGGAACCCTTGTGGCGCCATATAAATAAAGGATAATAATAATGGGTCGAGTCAAAGGCATCGACCTCATCCTGAGTATTAAGGCGGACTTGGTCGCGTTGCGACTTGCGAGCATCCTGGCCGCAAGTGACAGTTGTATGGTCTGACATGGTGCCCCGTTTTCACTGGTGGGGTGCTGTTCATTTTTCTGCAATTGAAAAAGCTAGGAAGAAAGTTAATTCTGCGCTGTCAGTGTATGTGCAGGCGATAGGGGGTTTGGTTGTTAGGCACCCGCTTTTAGTTCTTCGCAATGTGCAGTTTTATAGGGAGGACGGTGTTCATCCTTCCCCTGCGGGTATTGGTGTGTTTTTAGAGAGTATCTTTCGAGTTTTGTCGAGTTGAGTTTTTTCCTTTGGTTTTGGTTGGATGGCGGTCTGCGGTTTTTTGTTGAAAATCCTTGTTGTGGCGGAAAGTCGCTACCAGCCAGCGGTCAAAGTTACATAAGTGGTCACTGTGGGGCACCCCCTTTTGATAGAACAGCGAGTTTGTCCTCCCCTTGCGGGTGGACTACGGATGTTTCCGTGCGGGTTCGTCCAAGGCTCTGCTAGAGTAAGGGGGGTGAGTCCTGCACAGTGCGGGTTATGTTTAAGGAGGCGGTTGTGAGTCCCCTTCTAGTTTTATTGGTTTATTATAGTTGACTGGTGCTGGTGAGTTGGTAGCGCCTTTTCTCGCCATCCTCCAATATTTAGTTTAAATGACAGGTCATCAAATAATAAATACCAGTTTGACCTTTTAAATCTAGCAGTTGGTGTCCGTGTGGTTATTTCATAGTGATAAGCTAGCTAAGTGTTAAATATTAAGTGCGTCAGAATAAAGTCATGGGTGACTTATGGGCGTGTCCTGGGAGTGTCGCTGAAGTGGTTGCGAACTCCGATGCATAACTGATCACATTGGAATCCATACTCTGATGGAGAACTGCACTTAGCATGGGACGGGTGCGAGCTTTGAGAGTGCCACCAATGGGGGCATCTGAAGTCGCACCAAGCGGTATTTCAAAGTCTAAAAGTGGGCGTCTCAGTCCCTGCACTTCCGGACGCACGGATGTACACCAGGAAAGGGCTCTGTAGCAGCATTGGCATAAAGCCGAAACCGGCGCAAGATGCACAGATAGATAACGCCGCATCCGGCTCAGAATCAGGCTGTGTCCCAGCCGTAAATCCTATTACACTGTTCTTTCCTAGTACAATAAACACACCTTACAATGTTCCATGGAGGAAGGGAGCTGTTAATATTCATCCATGGCCATAGTTCATGGGAAGATATTCTAACACTTCTTAATATCCATACCCCACCTGCATCTCCTCAGGCAGTGGTGCCTGCACTATACTATTACTGACAGGCTGAATAGCCAGGGTCAGTCAGCACTGGAATGTGTGTAAAAATAATTCCCATCCCACAACTTGGCACTGGCAGACACAATTATGTGCAGTCTCACATGTATTGTACTATGTAGTTTCATTTCATTTCAAAAAAGGAAAGTGTGTTTCAAACTAGTTGACAGTTGCGTGGGAAAGTGGGCTCCGTAATTCCTGACTGGAGAACATCATACCTTCTTCCCCTGGACATCCACCCCATAAAGATGCACTCAGAAGAATAAGCCTCATTACTGACACAAACGTTCTCCATCCCTCATTATTGGTATCCGGTCTTTAGGTCGACACTCATTAGGTCGACCACTATTGGTCGACATGCATTATGTTGACTTGGTCATTGGGTCGACATGGTCACTTGGTTGACGTGGCAAAGGTCAATACATGAAAAGGTTGACATAAGTTTTTCAAATTTTTTTCCATTTTTGTTACTTTTTCATACTGTACTTTACGATCCACGTGGACTACGATTGGGAATAGTAACCTTGCTCGAAGCTGCAAGGGGACACAGTGCAGTAATTGGGGTTCCCGGTCACTTTACGAAGAAAACGACACATTTAAAACAAAAACAAAAACCCTCATGTCAACTTTTTTCCATGTCCACTTTTTCCATGTCGACCTAATGACTGTGTCAACCTATTTCAGGTGTCAACCTAGTCATTGTCGAGCAATAGTGGTCAACTTAATGACTGTCGATCTAGTTAATGTCCACCCAACGATCCACACCCCTCATTATCATTAAGGCTGTACCCGGGTTACTCCAGGAATGCATCATCTCATTCCTAGCTTGGGAACGTCTTGGACTGGCATACGATCGCACTGCAGTGACATTCATGTGTTCAGATCATAAAAGAAACTGAGTAAGTGCTGACACACGCCCTGTTCTAATAACATTAAACCTCAGAACATCAAAGGATGGACAATATTACAGAGCAGCCGAGGGCACATGCGCACTTCTCTATCTGATGACTCTGGGAATCATAAAGGGATCTCCAGATTGCATCTGTGTGTATAGTCACATAAATTGTCTCTTTACAAAAAAAATGCGGAAAAAGGTATAGATTCACATCTGCGTGCTGTCGCCCTCATTCACATCCCACCGGATCTGCTTACTGATGTGCTGATGTTCAGTACTTTGTTTGCACATGCCCAGGACCCGTTCCAAGGAAGCTGCAGCAATAGTCACTCCATACACATCTGAATGACACCCTGTATGCATTAAATCGCCTTTCCCACCTGTGCACTGAGATCCGTCCGACTCAGCCCCATTGTCTGCATAAGCTCAGAGATTGATTTTAAAATGTTGAATCTTACGGCCAGACCGGGACTCTCAGACTGGTAACAAAACACTGGCCAAATTTATATCCGCTTGTTCAAATTGTTGTGTCCCAAACAAGGGTGCACTCCTTGCAAAGCAGTGGCACGCTGGCACATTGTGTGGCATCTACTGTTTATTTAATTCCATGATGTGAGTTCAACTTTCATTCAATGGCTTCTAATTAGCTACAAGTGGGACTTAGGGGTGTATTCAATAAGTGTTGGAAGCTGCCGTCTTGACGGAAAGACGTCAGCTTCCGACAGGTTTAGGTCAGAAGGGGTTCTGACTTATTCAATGCTGGCAGCTTTTTTCCGACAAGTCGGGAATTCCCAACTTGTCAGAAACCACGTGGATTGTCAGAATCCACATTGGCTGTCGGAAGCGCGGCCAAACCCGCCGGTTTTAGCCCCGTTTCCGACAATGTAAATCCGACTTTAAAGAAAGCCGGATTGCCGTTGTTGGGAACGGGCTAAACCTGTCAGGTTTGGCCCGGCATTGAATACTGACCTGTCGGATACTTTCCGTTGTAAAGGAACCGATAGGTATTGAATATACCCCCTATACAGTATATACAGAATATATACTATATGAGTTTATTTATATATATATTGTGGTAAGAGGGCTTGTGTCTCACCACAATTGTCCACATTCTGGTGGAATTAGCTCCCTCCAAGGGAGAAGAAAACAAGGCCTGCACATCCTGTAGTGGAAGTTTATAATTCTAGACTTTCGGAATTGCACAGCTGCAGCTGGAGAGACAGAGGTCCGGGTCTTCCAGCTCACCCAGAGAAAGCAGGAAGTCAGGTGCAGGAGAGGGGTTTAAAAATCCCACTTACCCACAATGCAATGCGCTGATGCCTGCTAGAGGCCAGTGAGCAGGGCTCAGTTTATAGCGCATGGGACTGTGGACATTGGCCGTGCCAGGAGAGCATGGGATGTGTAGCTGCAAGCCACTGCAGCAGAATGACTTTTGAGCACGGGAAGTGCTAGGACCTTTTATGTTTTCTGTATGTACCTGTGTGACCAGGCCCAAGCCTGTGGATGCTGTGCTACAGTGTCTGATGATAACAAAAACACTGTGGTTGTAACCGGCACACCTGCCTGCGAGTCCTTATTTACAGTACCCGTGTTACGTTATATATAATAAGATTTTACTTACCGATAAATCTATTTCTCGTAGTCCGTAGTGGATGCTGGGGACTCCGTCAGGACCATGGGGATTAGCGGCTCCGCAGGAGACAGGGCACAAAAATAAAGCTTTAGGATCAGGTGGTGTGCACTGGCTCCTCCCCCTATGACCCTCCTCCAAGCCTCAGTTAGGATACTGTGCCCGGACGAGCGTACACAATAAGGAAGGATTTTGAATCCCGGGTAAGACTCATACCAGCCACACCAATCACACCGTACAACTTGTGATCTGAACCCAGTTAACAGTATGACAACGTAGGAGCCTCTGAACAGACGGCTCACAACAAGAACAACCCGATTTTTTTGTAACAATAACTATGTACAAGTATTGCAGACAATCCGCACTTGGGATGGGCGCCCAGCATCCACTACGGACTACGAGAAATAGATTTATCGGTAAGTAAAATCTTATTTTCTCTAACGTCCTAGTGGATGCTGGGGACTCCGTCAGGACCATGGGGATTATACCAAAGCTCCCAAACGGGCGGGAGAGTGCGGATGACTCTGCAGCACCGAATGAGAGAACTCCAGGTCCTCTTTAGCCAGGGTATCAAATTTGCAGAATTTTACAAACGTGTTCTCCCCCGACCACGTAGCTGCTCGGCAGAGTTGTAATGCCGAGACCCCTCGGGCAGCCGCCCAGGATGAGCCCACCTTCCTTGTGGAATGGGCCTTGACAGATTTAGGCTGTGGCAGGCCTGCCACAGAATGTGCAAGTTGAATTGTGCTACAAATCCAACGAGCAATCGTCTGCTTAGAAGCAGGAGCACCCAGCTTGTTGTGTGCATACAGTATAAACAGCGAGTCAGATTTTCTGACTCCAGCCGTCCTTGAAATATATATTTTCAATGCCCTGACAACGTCCAGCAACTTGGAATCCTCCAAATCGCTAGTAGCCGCAGGCACCACAATAGGCTGGTTCAGGTGAAAAGCTGACACCACCTTAGGCAGAAAATGAGGACGCGTCCGCAGTTCTGCCCTGTCCGAATGGAAAATCAGATATGGGCTTTTATACGATAAAGCCGCCAATTCTGACACTCTCCTGGCTGAAGCCAGGGCCAGTAGCATGGTTACTTTCCATGTAAGATATTTCAAATCCGCCGATTTGAGTGGCTCAAACCAATGGGATTTGAGAAAATCCAAAACTACATTAAGGTCCCACGGAGCCACTGGGGGCACAACCGGGGGCTGTATATGTCGTACTCCTTTTACAAAAGTCTGGACTTCAGGAACTGAAGCCAATTCTTTCTGGAAGAAAATCGACAGGGCCGAAATTTGAACCTTAATGGACCCCAACTTGAGGCCCATAGACAATCCTGTTTGCAGGAAATGTAGGAATCGACCCAATTGAAATTCCTCCGTGGGGGCCTTCCTGGCCTCACACCACGCAACATATTTTCTCCAAATGCGGTGATAATGTTGTGCAGTCACCTCCTTCCTGGCTTTAACCAGTGTAGGAATGACCTCTTCTGGAATGCCTTTTTCCCTTAGAATTCGGCGTTCAACCGCCACGCCGTCAAACGCAGCTGCGGTAAGTCTTGGAATAGACACGGTCCCTGCTGAATCAGGTCCCGTCTTAGAGGTAGAGGCCACGGATTTTCCGTGAGCATCTCCTGAAGTTCCGGGTACCAAGTTCTTCTTGGCCAATCCGGAGCCACGAGTATCGTTCTTACTCCCCTTTGCCGTATAATTCTCAGTACTTTGGGTATGAGAGGCAGAGGAGAAAACACATACACTGACTGGAACACCCACGGTGTTACCAGAGCGTCCACAGCTATTGCCTGAGGGTCTCTTGACCTGGCGCAATACCTGTCCAGTTTTTTGTTGAGGCGAGACGCCATCATATCCACCTTTGGTTTTTCCCAACGGTTCACAATCATGTGGAAGACTTCTGGATGAAGTCCCCACTCTCCCGGGTGTAGATCGTGTCTGCTGAGGAAGTCTGCTTCCCAGTTGTCCACTCCCGGAATGAACACTGCTGACAGTGCTATCACATGATCTTCCGCCCAGCGAAGAATCCTTGCAGCTTCTGCCATTGCTCTCCTGCTTCTTGTGCCGCCCTGTCTGTTTACGTGGGCGACTGCCGTGATGTTGTCCGACTGGATCAACACCGGCTGACCCTGAAGCAGGGGTTTTGCCAGGCTTAGAGCATTGTAAATCGCTCTTAGCTCCAGTATATTTATGTGAAGAGACATCTCCAGGCTTGACCATACTCCCTGGAAGTTTCTTCCCTGTGTGACCGCTCCCCAGCCTCTCAGACTGGCATCCGTGGTCACCAGGACCCAGTCCTGTATGCCGAATCTGCGGCCTTCTAACAGATGAGCACTCTGCAACCACCACAGAAGAGACACCCTTGTCCGTGGCGATAAGGTTATCCGCTGATGCATCTGCAGATGCGATCCGGACCATTTGTCCATCAGATCCCACTGAAAAGTTCGTGCGTGGAATCTGCCGAATGGGATTGCTTCGTAAGAAGCCACCATCTTTCCCAGGACTCTTGTGCATTGATGCACAGACACTTTTCCTGGTTTTAGGAGGTTCCTGACAAGTTCGGATAACTCCTTGGCTTTCTCCTCCGGAAGAAACACCTTTTTCTGAACCGTGTCCAGAATCATTCCCAGGAACAGCAGACGTGTTGTCGGGGTCAACTGAGATTTTGGAAAATTCAGAATCCACCCGTGTTGTTGCAGCACTACTTGGGTTAGTGCTACTCCGTCCTCCAGCTGTTCTCTGGACCTTGCCCTTATCAGGAGATCGTCCAAGTAAGGGATAATTAATACGCCTCTTCTTCGCAGAAGAATCATCATTTCGGCCATTACCTTGGTAAAGACCCGAGGTGCCGTGGACAATCCAAACGGCAGCGTCTGAAACTGATAATGACAGTTTTGCACCACGAACCTGAGGTACCCTTGATGTGAAGGGCAAATTGGGACATGCAGGTAAGCATCTTTTATGTCCAGGGACACCATAAAGTCCCCTTCTTCCAGATTCGCTATCACTGCTCTGAGTGATTCCATCTTGAACTTGAATTTTTGTATGTACAGGTTCAAAGATTTCAGATTTAGAATAGGTCTTACCGAGCCGTCCGGCTTCGGTACCACAAATAGCGTGGAGTAATACCCCTTTTCCTGTTGTAGGAGGGGTACCTTGACTATCACCTGCTGAGAAAACAGCTTGTGAATGGCTTCCAATACCGTCGCCCTGTCTGAGGGAGACGTTGGCAAAGCAGACTTTAGGAACCGGCGAGGGGGAGACTTCTCGAATTCCAACATGTAACCCTGAGATACTACCTGCAGGATCCAGGGGTCCACCTGTGAGCAAGCCCACTGCGCGCTGAAATTCTTGAGTCGACCCCCCACCGTTCCTGAGTCCGCTTGTAAAGCCCCAGCGTCATGCTGAGGGCTTTGTAGAACCCGCGGAGGGCTTCTGTTCCTGGGAAGGAGCTGCTTGCTGCCCTCTCTTACCCTTTCCTCTGCCTCGGGGCAGATATGACTGTCCTTTTGCCCGCTTCTTATAGGACCGAAAGGACTGCGGCTGAAAAGACGGTGTCTTTTTCTGTTGGGAGGGGGTCTGAGGTAAAAAGGTGGATTTCCCGGCAGTTGCCGTGGCCACCAAATCCGATAGACCGACGCCAAATAATTCCTCCCCTTTATACGGCAATACTTCCATATGCCGTTTGGAATCCGCATCACCTGACCACTGTCGTGTCCATAAACTTCTTCTGGCAGATATGGACATCGCACTTACTCTCGATGCCAGAGTGCAAATATCCCTCTGAGCATCTCGCATATACAGAAAAGCATCCTTTAATTGCTCTAAAGTCTGTAAAATACTGTCCCTATCCAGGGTATCAATATTTTCAGTCAGGGAATCCGACCAGACCACCCCAGCACTGCACATCCAGGCTGAGGCGATGGCTGGTCGCAGTATAACACCAGTATGTGTGTATATACTTTTTAGGGTAGTTTCCAGCCTCCTATCAGCTGGATCCTTGAGGGCGGCCGTATCAGGAGACGGTAACGCCACTTGTTTTGATAAGCGTGTGAGCGCCTTATCCACCTTAGGGGGTGTTTCCCAGCGCGCCCTAACCTCTGGCGGGAAAGGGTATAATGCCAATAACTTTTTTGAAATTAGCACTTTTCTATCTGGGTTAACCCACGCTTCATCACATACATCATTCAATTCCTCTGATTCAGGAAAAACTACAGGTAGTTTTTTCACCCCCCACATAATACCCCTTTTTGTGGTACTTGTAGTATCAGAGATATGCAAAGCCTCCTTCATTGCCGTGATCATATAACGTGTGGCCCTATTGGAAAATACGTTTGTTTCTTCACCGTCGACACTAGATTCAGTGTCCGTGTCTGGGTCTGTGTCGACCGACTGAGGTAAAGGGCGTTTTACAGCCCCTGACGGTGTCTGAGACGCCTGGGCAGGTACTAACTGGTTTTCCGGCCGTCTCATGTCGTCAACTGATTTTTGTAATGTGCTGACATTATCACGTAATTCCATAAACAAAGCCATCCATTCCGGTGTCGACTCCCTGGGGGGTGACATCACCATTACCGGCAATTGCTCTGCCTCCACACCAACATCGTCCTCATACATGTCGACACACACGTACCGACACACAGCAGACACACAGGGAATGCTCTATTGAAGACAGGACCCCACTAGCCCTTTGGGGAGACAGAGGGAGAGTTTGCCAGCACACACCCAAGCGCTATAATATATATGGGAACAACCCTATATAAGTGTTGTATCCTTATAGCAGCTTAAATATAGTAATATCGCCAAAAAAAAGTGCCCCCCCTCTCTGTTTACCCTGTTTCTGTAGTGCAGTGCAGGGGAGAGTCCTGGGAGCCTTCCTCACAGCGGAGCTGAGCAGGAAAATGGCGCTGTGTGCTGAGGAGAATAAGCCCCACCCCCTATTTCGGCGGGCTCTTCTCCGGAGTTTGTGAGATCTGGCAGGGGTTAAATACATCCATATAGCCTCAAGGGCTATATGTGATGTATTTTTTAGCCATAAAAAGGTATTATACATTGCTGCCCAGGGCGCCCCCCCAGCGCCCTGCACCCTCCGTGACCGCTGTGTGAAGTGTGCTGACAACAATGGCGCACAGCTGCAGTGCTGTGCGCTACCTCAGGAAGACTGAAAAGTCTTCTGCCGCCTGCTTCTGGACCTCTTCCATCTTCGGCATCTGCAAGGGGGGTCGGCGGCGCGGCTCCGGGACCGGACTCCATGGCTGGGCCTGTGTTCGATCCCTCTGGAGCTAATGGTGTCCAGTAGCCTAAGAAGCCAATCCATCCTGCACGCAGGTGAGTTGACTTCTCTCCCCTAAGTCCCTCGATGCAGTGAGCCTGTTGCCAGCAGGACTCACTGAAAATAAAAAACCTAAAAACTTTTTCTAAGCAGCTCTTTAGGAGAGCCACCTAGATTGCACCCTGCTCGGACGGGCACAAAAACCTAACTGAGGCTTGGAGGAGGGTCATAGGGGGAGGAGCCAGTGCACACCACCTGATCCTAAAGCTTTATTTTTGTGCCCTGTCTCCTGCGGAGCCGCTAATCCCCATGGTCCTGACGGAGTCCCCAGCATCCACTAGGACGTTAGAGAAATATATATATATATATATATACAGTGGCGTAAGTTCGTCCCAGTTACCCGGAGGCAAGATAAATATTGGTGCCCCCCTATTTACTATAATAAGATTTTACTTACCGATAAATCTATTTCTCGTAGTCCGTAGTGGATGCTGGGACTCCGTCAGGACCATGGGGATTAGCGGCTCCGCAGGAGACAGGGCACAAAAATAAAGCTTTAGGATCAGGTGGTGTGCACTGGCTCCTCCCCCTATGACCCTCCTCCAAGCCTCAGTTAGGATACTGTGCCCGGACGAGCGTACACAATAAGGAAGGATTTTGAATCCCGGGTAAGACTCATACCAGCCACACCAATCACACCGTACAACTTGTGATCTGAACCCAGTTAACAGTATGACAAACGTAGGAGCCTCTGAACAGACGGCTCACAACAATAACAACCCGATTTTTTTGTAACAATAACTATGTACAAGTATTGCAGACAATCCGCACTTGGGATGGGCGCCCAGCATCCACTACGGACTACGAGAAATAGATTTATCGGTAAGTAAAATCTTATTTTCTCTGACGTCCTAGTGGATGCTGGGACTCCGTCAGGACCATGGGGATTATACCAAAGCTCCCAAACGGGCGGGAGAGTGCGGATGACTCTGCAGCACCGAATGAGAGAACTCCAGGTCCTCTTTAGCCAGGGTATCAAATTTGTAGAATTTTACAAACGTGTTCTCCCCCGACCACGTAGCTGCTCGGCAGAGTTGTAATGCCGAGACCCCTCGGGCAGCCGCCCAGGATGAGCCCACCTTCCTTGTGGAATGGGCCTTGACAGATTTAGGCTGTGGCAGGCCTGCCACAGAATGTGCAAGTTGAATTGTGCTACAAATCCAACGAGCAATCGTCTGCTTAGAAGCAGGAGCACCCAGCTTGTTGGGTGCATACAGTATAAACAGCGAGTCAGATTTTCTGACTCCAGCCGTCCTTGAAATATATATTTTCAATGCCCGGACAACGTCCAGCAACTTGGAATCCTCCAAATCGCTAGTAGCCGCAGGCACCACAATAGGCTGGTTCAGGTGAAACGCTGACACCACCTTAGGCAGAAACTGAGGACGCGTCCGCAGTTCTGCCCTGTCCGAATGGAAAATCAGATATGGGCTTTTATACGATAAAGCCGCCAATTCTGATACTCTCCTGGCTGAAGCCAGGGCCAGTAGCATGGTTACTTTCCACGTAAGATATTTCAAATCCACCGATTTGAGTGGCTCAAACCAATGGGATTTGAGAAAATCCAAAACTACATTAAGGTCCCACGGAGCCACTGGGGGCACAACCGGGGGCTGTATATGTAGTACTCCTTTTACAAAAGTCTGGACTTCAGGAACTGAAGCCAATTCTTTTTGGAAGAAAATCGACAGGGCCGAAATTTGAACCTTAATGGACCCCAATTTGAGGCCCATAGACAATCCTGTTTGCAGGAAATGTAGGAATCGACCCAGTTGAAATTCCTCCGTGGGGGCCTTCCTGGCCTCACACCACGCAACATATTTTCTCCAAATGCGGTGATAATGTTGTGCAGTCACCTCCTTCCTGGCTTTTACCAGTGTAAGAATGACCTCTTCCGGAATGCCTTTTTCCCTTAGAATTCGGCGTTCAACCGCCATGCCGTCAAACGCAGCCGCGGTAAGTCTTGGAATAGACACGGTCCCTGCTGAAGCAGGTCCCGTCTTAGAGGTAGAGGCCACGGATCTTCCGTGAGCATCTCCTGAAGTTCCGGGTACCAAGTTCTTCTTGGCCAATCCGGAGCCACGAGTATCGTTCTTACTCCCCTTTGCCGTATAATTCTCAGTACTTTTGGTATGAGAGGCAGAGGAGGAAACACATACACTGACTGGAACACCCACGGTGTTACCAGAGCGTCCACAGCTATTGCCTGAGGGTCTCTTGACCTGGCGCAATACCTGTCCAGTTTTTTGTTGAGGCGAGACGCCATCATATCCACCTTTGGTTTTTCCCAACGGTTCACAATCATGTGGAAGACTTCTGGATGAAGTCCCCACTCTCCCGGGTGTAGATCGTGTCTGCTGAGGAAGTCTGCTTCCCAGTTGTCCACTCCCGGAATGAACACTGCTGACAGTGCTATCACATGATCTTCCGCCCAGCGAAGAATCCTTGCAGCTTCTGCCATTGCTCTCCTGCTTCTTGTGCCGCCCTGTCTGTTTACGTGGGCGACTGCCGTGATGTTGTCCGACTGGATCAACACCGGCTGACCCTGAAGCAGGGGTTTTGCCAGGCTTAGAGCATTGTAAATCGCTCTTAGCTCCAGTATATTTATGTGAAGAGACATCTCCAGGCTTGACCATACTCCCTGGAAGTTTCTTCCCTGTGTGACCGCTTCCCAGCCTCTCAGACTGGCATCCGTGGTCACCAGGACCCAGTCCTGTATGCCGAATCTGCGGCCCTCTAACAGATGAGCACTCTGCAACCACCACAGAAGAGACACCCTTGTCCGTGGCGATAAGGTTATCCGCTGATGCATCTGCAGATGCGATCCGGACCATTTGTCCAGCAGATCCCACTGAAAAGTTCGTGCGTGGAATCTGCCGAATGGAATCGCTTCGTAAGAAGCCACCATCTTTCCCAGGACTCTTGTGCATTGATGCACAGACACTTTTCCTGGTTTTAGGAGGTTCCTGACAAGTTCGGATAACTCCCTGGCTTTCTCCTCCGGAAGAAACACCTTTTTCTGAACCGTGTCCAGAATCATTCCCAGGAACAGCAGACGTTTCGTCGGGTTCAATTGAGATTTTGGAAAATTCAGAATCCACCCGTGCTGTTGCAGCACTACTTGGGTTAGTGCTACTACGTCTTCCAGCTGTTCTCTGGACCTTGCCCTTATCAGGAGATCGTCCAAGTAAGGGATAATTAATACGCCTTTTCTTCGCAGAAGAAACATCATCTCGGCCATTACCTTGGTAAAGACCCGAGGTGCCGTGGACAATCCAAACGGCAGCGTCTGAAACTGATAATGACAGTTTTGCACCACGAACCTGAGGTACCCTTGGTTTGTATGTACAGGTTCAAAGATTTCAGATTTAGAATAGGTCTTACCGAGCCGTCCGGCTTCGGTACCACAAATAGCGTGGAGTAATACCCCTTTCCCTGTTGTAGGAGGGGTACCTTGACTATCACCTGCTGAGAAAACAGCTTGTGAATGGCTTCCAATACCGTCGCCCTGTCTGAGGGAGACGTTGGCAAAGCAGACTTTAGGAACCGGCGAGGGGGAGATTTCTCGAATTCCAACCTGTAACCCTGAGATACTACCTGCAGGATCCAGGGGTCCACCTGTGAGCAAGCCCACTGCGCGCTGAAATTCTTGAGTCGACCCCCCACCGCTCCTGAGTCCGCTTGTAAAGCCCCAGCGTCATGCTGAGGGCTTTGCAGAACCCGCGGAGGGCTTCTGTTCCTGGGAAGGAGCTGCTTGCTGCCCTCTCTTACCCTTTCCTCTGCCTCGGGGCAGATATGACTGTCCTTTTGCCCGCTTGTTCTTATAGGACCGAAAGGACTGCGGCTGAAAAGACGGTGTCTTTTTCTGTTGGGAGGGGTTCTGAGGTAAAAAGGTGGATTTCCCGGCAGTTGCCGTGGCCACCTGATCCGATAGACCCACGCCAAATAATTCCTCCCCTTTATACGGCAATACTTCCATATGCCGTTTGGAATCCGCATCACCTGACCACTGTCGCGTCCATAAACTTCTTCTGGCAGATATGGACATCGCACTTACTCTCGATGCCAGAGTGCAAATATCCCTCTGAGCATCTCGCATATAAAGAAAAGCATCCTTTAATTGCTCTAAAGTCAATAAAATACTGCCCCTATCCAGGGTATCAATATTTTCAGTCAGGGAATCCGACCAGACCACCCCAGCACTGCACATCCAGGCTGAGGCGATGGCTGGTCGCAGTATAACACCAGTATGTGTGTATATACTTTTTAGGGTAGTTTCCAGCCTCCTATCAGCTGGATCCTTGAGGGCGGCCGTATCAGGAGACGGTAACGCCACTTGTTTTGATAAGCATGTGAGCGCCTTATCCACCCTAGGGGGTGTTTCCCAGCGCGCCCTAACCTCTGGCGGGAAAGGGTATAATGCCAATAACTTTTTTGAAATTAGCACTTTTCTATCTTGGTTAACCCACGCTTCATCACATACATCATTCAATTCCTCTGATTCAGGAAAAACTACAGGTAGTTTTTTCACACCCCACATAATACCCCTTTTTGTGGTACTTGCAGTATCAGAGATATGTAAAGCCTCCTTCATTGCCGTGATCATATAACGTGTGGCCCTACTGGAAAATACGTTTGTTTCTTCACCGTCGACACTAGATTCAGTGTCCGTGTCTGGGTCTGTGTCGACCGACTGAGGTAAAGGGCGTTTTACAGCCCCTGACGGTGTCTGAGACGCCTGGGCAGGTACTAACTGGTTTGCCGGCCGTCTCATGTCGTCAACTGATTTTTGTAATGTGCTGACATTATCACGTAATTCCATAAACAAAGCCATCCATTCCGGTGTCGACTCCCTGGGGGGCGACATCACCATTACCGGCAATTGCTCTGCCTCCACACCAACATCGTCCTCATACATGTCGACACACAC
Organism: Pseudophryne corroboree; assembly: GCF_028390025.1. Lineage (NCBI taxonomy): Eukaryota > Metazoa > Chordata > Amphibia > Anura > Myobatrachidae > Pseudophryne > Pseudophryne corroboree. Next base: position 342,155,836 of record NC_086453.1, read on the forward strand.
GTACCGACACACAGCAGACACACAGGGAATGCTCTATTGAAGACAGGACCCCACTAGCCCTTTGGGGAGACAGAGGGAGAGTTTGCCAGCACACACCCAAGCGCTATAATATATATGGGAACAACCCTATATAAGTGTTGTATCCTTATAGCAGCTTAAATATAGTAATATCGCCAAAAAAAGTGCCCCCCCTCTCTGTTTTACCCTGTTTCTGTAGTGCAGTGCAGGGGAGAGTCCTGGGAGCCTTCCTCACAGCGGAGCTGAGCAGGAAAATGGCGCTGTGCGCTGAGGAGAATAAGCCCCGCCCCCTATTTCGGCGGGCTCTTCTCCCGGAGTTTGTGAGATCTGGCAGGGGTTAAATACATCCATATAGCCTCAAGGGCTATATGTGATGTATTTTTAGCCATAAGAAAGGTATTATACATTGCTGCCCAGGGCGCCCCCCCCAGCGCCCTGCACCCTCAGTGACCGCTGTGTGAAGTGTGCTGACAACAATGGCGCACAGCTGCAGTGCTGTGCGCTACCTCATGAAGACTGAAAAGTCTTCTGCCGCCTGTTTCTGGACCTCTTCAATCTTCGGCATCTGCAAGGGGGGTCGGCGGCGCGGCTCCGGGACCGGACTCCATGGTTGGGCCTGTGTTCGATCCCTCTGGAGCTAATGGTGTCCAGTAGCCTAAGAAGCCAATCCATCCTGCACGCAGGTGAGTTCACTTCTCTCCCCTAAGTCCCTCGATGCAGTGAGCCTGTTGCCAGCAGGACTCACTGAAAATAAAAAACCTAAAAACTTTTTCTAAGCAGCTCTTTAGGAGAGCCACCTAGATTGCACCCTGCTCGGACGGGCACAAAAACCTAACTGAGGCTTGGAGGAGGGTCATAGGGGGAGGAGCCAGTGCACACCACCTGATCCTAAAGCTTTATTTTTGTGCCCTGTCTCCTGCGGAGCCGCTAATCCCCATGGTCCTGACGGAGTCCCAGCATCCACTAGGACGTCAGAGAAATTAAGATAAATATATGTATGTAGATGTGCGTGTATATGTGTGTGTGTGTGTGTGTGTGTGTGTGTGTGTGTGTGTGTGTGTGTGTGTGTGTGGAGTGTTCTGAAAAAAATGTATATACTGTATTTATACATTTAATTGTCTTTTATTTGAAATCACACATTTCTTAGCAGTCATACCCAGGATTAGAACCCATGACCTTTTACACTAACAGCAGACACTTTACTGATGGAGTTATTTGCTCCTGTAGAGGAAGCATGAGAATTCTAGCTATATGAAGTTACCTGTTATTGTCAGAGAAGTATCTTCATATAGTTAAAATTCTCATATTTCCTATACAGGAGCAAATAGCTTCATCAGTAAGGAGTCTGCTTCCAGTGTAATAGGTTGTGGTTTCTAATCCTGGGTGTGACACTTGTATAATGTGTATAATAAAGAGGGTGTGATTTGTTAGGTGCAGGGACCAGTGAGGAAGTCGGCCACTGAAAAGACAGTGGCAGCTATCAATTAACTTAATTCAATGGTGTCACAGAATGGGAGGAAAGGTGCCCCCTTCAGAGCAGGAGCCCGGTGGCAGATGACTCTGTTGCCTCCCAGAGTTCTGCCTCTATATATATATATATATATATATATATATATATTCTCTGACGTCCTAAGTGGATGCTGGGACTCCGTAAGGACCATGGGGAATAGCGGCTCCGCAGGAGACTGGGCACAACTAAAGAAAGCTTTAGGACTACCTGGTGTGCACTGGCTCCTCCTCCAGACCTCAGTTAGAATCTTGTGCCCGGCTGAGCTGGATGCACACTAGGGCTCTCCTGAGCTCCTAGAGAGAAAGTATATTTAGGTTTTTTATTTTACAGTGAGATCTGCTGGCAACAGATTCACTGCAGCGAGGGACTAAGGGGAGAAGAAGCGAACCTACCTAACTGGTGGTAGTTTGGGCTTCTTAGGCTACTGGACACCATTAGCTCCAGAGGGATCGACCGCAGGACCCGACCGTGGTGTTCGGTCCCGGAGCCGCGCCGCCGGCCCCCTTACAGAGCCAGAAGCAAGAAGTGTTCCGGAAAATCGGCGGCAGAAGACTTCTGTCTTCAACAAGGTAGCGCACAGCACTGCAGCTGTGCGCCATTGTTCCTCATGCACACCTCACACTCCGGTCACTGATGGGTGCAGGGCACTGGGGGGGGGGCGCCCTGAGGGCAATATAAGACACCTTGGCTGGCAAATCATCACAATATATAGTCCCAGGGCTATATATGTGATAAATTATCCCTGCCAGAATCCATGAAAAAAGCGGGAGAAAAGTCCGCCAAAAAAGGGGCGGGGCTATCTCCCTCAGCACACTGGCGCCATTTTTTCTTCACAGTGCAGCTGGAAGACAGCTCCCCAGGCTCTCCCCTGTAGTTTTCAGGCTCAAAGGGTTAAAAAGAGAGGGGGGTCACTAAATTTAGGCGCAATATGTGTATACAAGCAGCTATTGGGGGAAAAATCACTCAGTTATAGTGTTAATCCCTGCATTATATAGCGCTCTGGTGTGTGCTGGCATACTCTCTCTCTGTCTCCCCAAAGGACTTTGTGGGGTCCTGTCCTCAGTCAGAGCATTCCCTGTGTGTGTGCGGTGTGTCGGTACGGCTGTGTCGACATGCTGGATGAGGAAGGTTACGTGGAGGCGGAGCAGAGGCCGATAAATGGGATGTCGCCCCCTGTGGGGCCGACACCAGAGTGGATGGATAGGTGGAAGGTATTAACCGACAATGTCAACTCCTTACATAAAAGGCTGGATGACGTAACAGCTGTGGGACAGCCGGCTTCTCAGCCCGCGCCTGCCCAGGCGTCTCAAAGGCCATCAGGGGCTCAAAAATAACGCCCGTTACCTCAGATGGCAGACACAGATGTCGACACGGAGTCTGACTCCAGTGTCGACGAGGTTGAGATATATACACAATCCACTAGGAACATCCGTTGCATGATCTCGGCAATGAACAATGTGTTACACATTTCTGACATGAACCCAAGTACCACATAAAAGGGGTTTTATTTTTGGGGAGAAAAAGCAGCCAGTGTTTTGTTCCCCCATCAGATGAGTGAATGAAGTGTGTAAAGAAGCGTGGGTTCCCCCAATAAGAAACTGGTAATTTCTAAAAGTTACTGATGGCGTACCCTTTCCCGCCAGAGGATAGGTCACGTTGGGAGATATCCCCTAGGAAGGATAAGGCGCTCACACATTTGTCAAAAAAGGTGGCACTGCCGTCTTAGGATACGGCCACCTTGAAGGAGCCTGCTGATAAAAAGCAGGAGGCTATCCTGAGGTCTGTATATACACACTCTCAGGTACTATACTGAGACCTGCAATTGCCTCAGCATAAATAGTGCTGCTGCAGCGTGGTCTGATACCCTCTCAGATAATATTAATACCCTAGACAGGGATAATATTTTGCTAACATAGAGCATATTATAGACGTCGTTTTATATATGAAGGATGCACAGAGGGATATTTGCCGGCTGGCATCCAGAATTAATGCAATGTCCATTCTGCCAGGAGGGTATTAGAGACCCGGCAGTGGACAGGTGATGCTGCCTGTAAAAGGCACATGGAGATTCTGCCTTATAAGGGTGAGGAATTGTTTGGGGATGGTCTCTGGGACCTCGTATCCACAGCAACAGCTGGGAAGAAAATTTTTTACCTCAGGTTTCCTCACAGCCTAAAAAAGCACCGTATGTTCAGGTACAGTCCTTTCGGCTTCAGAAAAGCAAGCGGGTCAAAGGCACTTCCTTTCTGCACAGAGACAAGGGGAGAAGGAAAAAGCTGCACCAGACAGCCAGTTCCCAGGATCAAAAATCTTCCCCCGCTTCCTCTGAGTCCACCGCATGACGCTGGGGCTTCACAGGTGGAGACAGGTGCGGTGGGGGCGCGTCTCGGGAACTTCAGGGACCAGTGGGCTTGCCCACAGGTGGATGCCTAGGTTCTGCAAGTAGTATCACAGGGATACAGGCTGGAGTTCGAGACGACTCCCCCTCGCCGTTACCTCACATCAGCCTTGCCGGCTGCCCTCGGAGAAAGGGAGGTAGTACTTGCGGCAATTCACAAGCTGTACTTCCAGCAGGTGAAATCAAGGTACCCCTCCTTCAACAAGGCCGGGGTTACTATTCCAAAATGTTTGTGGTACCGAAACCAGACGGTTCGGTGAGACCCATTCTAAAATTGAAATCCTTGAACACTTATATACGAAGGTTCAAGTTCAAAATGGAATCGCTCAGGGCAATTATTGCAAGCCTGGAGAATTTCATGGTATCACTGGACATCAAGGATGCTTACCTGCATGTCCCTATTTACCCTCTTCACCAGGAGTACCTCAAAATTGTGGTACAGGATTGTCATTACCAATTCCAGACGTTGCCGTTGGTCCCCGTCACCGAGGGTATTTACCAAGTTAATGGCCGAAATAATTATCCCGTACTTGGACGATCTCCTTATAAAGGCGAGGTCCAGGGAGCAGTTGTTCGTCGGAGTAGCACTATCTCGGGAAGTGCTACAACAGCACGGCTGGATTCTGATTCCAAAGTCGCAGCTGGTTCCTACGACGCGTCTTCTGTTCCTGGGTATGGTTCTGGACACAGAACAGGATAAAAAGGGTTTCTCCCGAAGGAGAAGTTCAAGGAGTTGTCGTCTCTAGACAGAGACCTCCTAATACAAATACAGGTGTCGGTGCATCAATGCACGCGAGCCCTGGGAAAGATGGTAGCTTCTTACGAAGAAATTCCATTCGCCAGGTCCCCTGCAAGGATCTTCCAGTGGGATCTGTTGGACAAGTGGTCCGGGTCGCATCTTCAGATGCATCGACGGATAACCCTGCCTCCAAGGGCCAGGGTGTCGCTGTTGTGGTGGCTGCAGAGTGCTCATCTTCTAGGGGGCCGCAGATTCGGCATACAGGACTGGGTCCTGGTGACCACGGATGCCAGCCTTCGAGGCTGGGGGGCAGTCACACAGGGAAGAAACTTCCAAGGACTATGGAAAAGTCAGGAGACTTCCCTACACATGAATATTCTGGAACTAAGGGCCATTTACAATGCCCTAAGTCAGGCTAGACCCCTGCTTCAACACCGGCCGGTGCTGATCCAGTCAGACAACATCACGGCGGTCGCTCATGTAAACCGACAGGGCGGCACAAGAAGCAGGATGGCGATGGCAGAAGCCACTAGGAAAATCATGTGTTAGCACTGTCAGCAGTGTTCATTCCCGGAGTGGACAACTGGGAAGCAGACTTTCTCAGCAGACACGACCTCCACCCGGGAGAGTGGGGACTTCATCCAGAAGTCTTCCAAATGATTGTACACCATTGGGAAAGGCCACAGGTGGACATGATGGCGTCCCGCCTCAACAAAAAGCTACAAAGATATTGCGCCAGGTCAAGGGACCCTCAGGCGATAGCTGTGGATGCTCTGGTAACACCGTGGGTGTACCAGTCGGTGTATGTCTTCCCTTCTCTGCCTCTCTTACCCAGGGTAATGAGAATAATAAGAAGGAGAGGAGTAAGAACTATACTCATTGTTGCGTGCTGTGCGGCCAGGAAGGCCCCAAAGGAGGAATTTCAGCTAGGTCGATTTCTGCACTTCCTACAGTCAGAGGTGACTATGGGCCTAAAATTGGGTTCCATTAAGGTCCAGATTTCGGCTCTATCGATTTTCTTCCAAAATAGAACTGGTTTCACTGCCTGAAGTTCAGACTTTTGTTAAGGGAGTGCTGCATAGTCAGCCCCCGTTTGTGCCTCCAGTGGCACCATGGGATCTCAACGTGGTGTTGGATTTCCTGAAGTCGCATTGGGTTGAGCCACTTAAATCCGTGGAGCTAAAATACCTCACGTGGAAAGTGGTCATGCTGTTGGCCTTGGCGTCGGCCAGGCGTGTATCAGAATTAGCGGCTTTATCATACAAAAGCCCTTATCTAATTTTTTTATATGGATAGGGCAGAATTGAGGACTCGTTCCCAATTCCTTCCTAAGGTGGTATCAGTTTTTCATGTGAACCAACCTATTGTGGTGCCTGCGGCTACTTGGGACTTGGAGGATTCCAAGTTACTGGACGTAGTCAGGGCCCTGAAAAATATATGTTTCCAGGACGGCTGGAGTCAGAAAAACTGACTCGCTATTTATCCTGTATGCACCCAACAAGCTGGGTGCTCCTGCTTCTAAGCAGACTATTGCTCGCTGGATCTGTAGCACGATTCAACTTGCACATTCTGCGGCTGGACTGCCGCACCCTAAATCTGTAAAAGCCCATTCCACGAGGAAAGTGGGCTCTTCTTGGGCGGCTGCCCGAGGGGTCTCGGCTTTACAAATTTGCCGAGCTGTTACTTGGTCGGGTTCAAACACTTTTGCAAGAGTCTACAAGTTTGATACCCTGGCTGAGGAGGACCTAGAGTTTGCCCATTCGGTGCTGCAGAGTCATCCGCACTCTCCCGCCCGTTTGGGAGCTTTGGTATAATCCCCATGGTCCTTACGGAGTCCCAGCATCCACTTAGGACGTCAGAGAAAATAAGATTTTACTCACCGGTAAATCTATTTCTCGTAGTCCGTAGTGGATGCTGGGCGCCCATCCCAAGTGCGGATTGTCTGCAATACTTGTATATAGTTATTGCCTAACTAAAGGGTTATTGTTGAGCCATCTGTTGAGAGGCTCAGTTATATTTCATACTGTTAACTGGGTATAGTATCACGAGTTATACGGTGTGATTGGTGTGGCTGGTAGGAGTCTTACCCGGGATTCAAAATCCTTCCTTATTGTGTCAGCTCTTCCGGGCACAGTATCCTAACTGAGGTCTGGAGGAGGGTCATAGTGGGAGGAGCCAGTGCACACCAGGTAGTCCTAAAGCTTTCTTTAGTTGTGCCCAGTCTCCTACGGAGCCGCTATTCCCCATGGTCCTTACGGAGTCCCAGCATCCACTACGGACTACGAGAAATAGATTTACCGGTGAGTAAAATCTTATTATATATACTGTAAGTTCCCTCCATAAATAAGTATATAAGTATCTGTGCATGATAAATATTACCATCATTTTCCAGTAAATTTATCTGCTAAGCTATTGCAGTAATATTAGGTAAATACAGGCAGTGCTAAGAATAAAGAGCTGTAAAATGAAATAAATCTGATGTGTCAGCTCTGTGGGTAAGTGCCCCAGTGGGGATGTCACTGCAGACCTTACAGAACTGTGCTTGGGATAATTCCACAATATAAAAGGAAATTACTTTCTCACAGACATCTTGCTCTGCAGACAGAAAAAAATGATTTGCTGAAATCTCCTCAATCCAGACCACCACATAACTGTGTAAATTCTAGCAGGGGGAATTGGTTGGGCAGCAGAAGGGTCTCTGGGTTAAACACACAGGCCACTAAGAAGCAATGAATCCTTAGTAACAAAAATAGTAATGACAGCAGAACACATATAGCACAAGCACAGACTGTAGGTATACGGGGGTCATTCCGAGTTGGTCGTAGCTGTGCATGTCAGTCCGCCCCCCCCCCCCCCCCCCCGCACAAATACAAACGCATCGCACAGCGGCGATGCCTTTTTATTTGAGGAGTAACTCCCGGCCAGCACATCTCCTGCGGCTGGCCGGGAGTTATTTGTCGCTGCCACTGGCCGCAGCGGCTGCGTGAGACGTCACGCAGCCACCACGGCCCGCCCCCCCCAACGGTCCGCCATGCCTGCATTGGCCACCGTTCAGCCCCCTCCCGCCCAGCGACCGCCTCTGTCTTAGAGGCGTTCGTTAGGTAACGAAAGCTGCCATGCGCCAGCGCACTGCGGCGCCGGCGCATGCGCTGTTCCGACCCGATCGCTGCACTGCGACAAACTGCAGCGAGCGATCGGGTCGGAATGACCCCCATGGTGCCTGATGAAAAACACTTATTTAGTTTAGCGAATGTTATACAGATGTGTACTCATGCACGTAGCCTCAATACGCCATGCATCGCGAGGCAGCTAGCGCAAAATGCCCACGGTGCAGCCCTGCAGTTTTTTCTTTATAATGGCATCTTATTCGCACTGCGGACACGAGTCGTATGTGACCTAGCGTGCTGAGAAGGGCTGTTTGACGTGGCTGCAGCAATAGTGCATGAGGACACATCTTAAGTCCCACAATATGGGACAAATAATGAGAATCAAATGAACATACACCTGTTTGTGGAGCATATAGTGTCACAGTGAAACTGAGTTCATGCAGTTGGGTGCAATCCAGGGTGGTACGTATTTCTATCCCATCGACACCTACATCTGAAGGGGGCGTAACTGAGCTGCAATGGGGTGGTGTCGTGCAAGCAAACCTCAGCCAGGCTGTGCTAACAGTACCGTGGCCTATACAAAGTTGCGTGTAACTCCAGGTGTAGCTTTTGCGCCTAGTCCTAGTTCACATTGATGATGACGACTAGTAACAAATTCAGGGGGAGATTTATCAAACCTTGGTGATAGAAAAAATGGATTAGTTCTCCATAGTGACCAATCAGATTCTGTCATTTTACAGACTCTACTAGATAAATAACAGAAGCTGATTGGTGGCTATGAGCAACTTCCCCACTTTATCTTTCTCCAAGGCTTGATACATCTCTCCCCACTGCACCAAGTGTACTGACACTGGTAGGGTGCAACTCAGGATCCAGCCTTGAGCATAGCTAAGCATTTACTGTTTGCTGTGTGAAAAACACATAAGGCGGTATGTACTAAGCCTCACATCCGCAATGCAGTACGTCATCCCGCCACTTACCATGTACATACTAATTGCATATGTACTTATATATATGCGATTAGTATTACAAAGGACAGCTCTCCCGATAAGAGCTGGTCTTTATGATGTCGGGAATTCCGTGAATGACGGAATCACAGATAGAATGCAACGGTTGCCGCTACTCCTAAGAAGCCAGCAGGTATTGCCATTCAAGAAGGATTTGTAGCCCATTGCAGCCAGGTGCACCCACCTCCCCTATTTCCTTGGTAGTGCAAATTAGGCTCATTGGATCGTCAGCAATCTAGAGGACGACTCCCAGCTATAGATTATCCGTTACTGTCAGAGGAGCCAAAGTAGAATGTGTTTTCACTTAGACTTTTCTTAATTCTTTATGCAGCCCAGCCCAGCACTTAATCACATCAAAAAGAGATTACAGAGCATAAATTATGTCAAAATGGGAAGTACAATGGAGCGTTTTTTAAGGTGCTGGGCCCCAATTGCTGAGTGTTTGGGATTTAAGTCCGGAAGTCCAGGCATTTCTCAGTAAACAGGAGTCCTGTGTAGCCACTGGCGCCATTCTTTCCCTCACCAGGATCTCTAATACTGCAGTACTGGATAACACACCATTTATCTTTTTGTATTTTATCGCTAAAAAATAAACATATCTGCACAGAGCTTAGTGAAATCCAACATCGTAGTGGCAATTCAAATTGATGATTATTTGGTCATAAAAATGGCAGAACTTCAGTAGACAAGTCTTAATGCAGAACTGTAGTCGTGTCCTGTAAAGTGCCCTGTGCACCAGCAGCTTCTGCTGATTAAAATGACATGTGGCATGCTTATATTCTGTGTGTGACTGCGGCTGTATCTGCATACGAAATGCTACGTTGCAGTGTATTCCTGGAAATCACTGTAATGTAGCATTTCGTATGCAGATACAGCCGCAGTCGCACACAGAATATAGGCATGCTGCATATCATTTTAATCAGTAGAAGCTGCTTGTGCATCCTAGCCACATAGTAATGTAAATAAGATGCATTTTCATAAACAAAAGACGCCCGACGTTAGCAGAGCTGCCAGCTGACTCATGCCAGGCATCTCCTGCAGAACTAGCGGCGGTGCTAGGGGGCACCAGACAAAATCTTGCCTAGGGCATCATATTGGTTAGGGCCGGCTCTGGCTATCACAGAGATTGCTGCATCTGATTGGTTCTTCCGCTTACACCCATCTCTTATCCGGGCTGCAGTTTCAGGGTTCCACTAACGGAAATCCGCAGCTTAGTGTAAATGTGTTCAGTAAATGGAAATGCTGCTTTAAATTAATTGTCTTATTCAGGAAATTAATTATATTGTTCACTATTTTATTCACAGGGTGCTGAATGTACAGACCCCTCTCCGCTGCGGCTCTGATCCAGGTTATTCCCTGATCAGCGCTGTTCACAGTGCACACGGGTGCAATTCTGGTGCGTGGAGATGACATCTTCTCCTTGTGACGGAAAATCGTCTCTCCTCATGCTGTGGACGTGTCCGTTTCCACGGCAGCTCACTTGGGTCCTCCCCGTGTAAAACCCTGCTCGATACCTGGGAAGGATTCTCGAGTGACTGGACCCGGCGGGAGCCGTTTCCGCTGACAGAAATCCCAAGGTCATGTGCGCTCACGTGCAATAACCCGCCATTTTCAAGTCAGAATACCCAAATATAGAACACTGTGTTAAATATATATATATATATATATATACAAAGTAGATGTTCCTGGTGACCGGTGCCACAAGACAATGACCCCCTCACCACAGAAACAGGCGGCACTCCACGGATTTGAAAGTGAAAAAAATTCTTTATGCAACAAGCATCATGTAAAATCCAACGTTTCAACACCACGCTGGGTGTTTTTCTCAAGGATACATGGGTGAAAAACAATCATATGTGAGGTGTTCTTACCTTAAGTACTCTTCTAATGTCAGCACGGGCGCAGGTGCGGCGGGCGGGAGAGACGCCGGCGGCTCCGGCCACGGGCGGCTGGAAATGACGTCACCGTTGCTAGGCTACCAGGACGTGTCAGCGCCCGGCGCATCGCGTCATCGTGCTGCAAAGGAACAGAGTGTGAATTAAAACAAATGTAACAGTGTGAAATAATTAATAAGAGGAAACAAAATAACGTTTCCAAATAGTGTAAGTGGGTGAAGATTAAAAAATAACTGGACGATCGTGTGTGTGAGATGAAAGTTAACCAATACAAAATAATTATGTGGCGATACCCGTCTGTAACATCTTAATTATTCAATAAAGCATGATGTTTGGAAACATCAGCTGTATAGCTGCAATGCACACCTTAAATTAAGCATACTTGACTGTACTAAAGAGTGTGGTTAACTGCAGCAGAGACAAAGCATGGAAAAACAAAGGCATGTAATGAAACATATAGTTGTAAAAAAGGAAAGTGCAAGAACAAAGGCATGTACTGAACCAAAAGAATAAATTTAAAGAAACACACTCCATGCTAATTTTTCATTGAGTCCGTTAGGGGAAACTGAATTCAATGTTGAAATCCACCGCATTTCTCGTTGGGACAGCAACTTTTGTCTGTCACCACCACGGTTGGGCATAGGGACATGATCCACGATCTGATATTTTAAACTTGCAAGTGAATGTCCAACTGATTTAAAATGTCTGGCAACGGGTTGATCATTATCTTTGCCTTCAATGGCAGCTTTTAGGGCTGATCGATGCAACGCCATACGTTCTTTAAAAGTCCTGATTGTTTGACCGACGTATAACAATCCGCACGGGCAGATGATAATGTATATAACATATTGGGAACTACAGGTGAGATAATGATGTATCTTGTATTTTTTACCCGTGTGTGGATGTTGAAAATCTGACCCCGCAACCAGATAGTTGCATGTGGTGCATGAGGGGCATTTAAAGCAGCCTTTGCGGGTTGGTGTTCTAGTTTTAGGAGAGATGTCTGTATGAACCAGAAAGTCCCGTAGATTACGACCCCGTTTATAACTGGCCATCACTGATTTGTTATGAAAACATGGCAATGCATGATCACTTTTAACAATCGGCCAGAGGGCACTGACAGCTCTGGGTATTACAGAACTGGCTGTAGTGAATTCTGTTACCAATGGGATCCTGTCAAATGATGTTTCATCCTTTTTCGGTTGTAATAGCGTTGCCCGCGGTTTCTTTAGCACCTCTGCTTTTTGTTGTAGTAATTGCTTATATGGATACCCTCGCGATCTAAATCGGTCTACCACCATTGTTAATGCTGGATCCAACTCGCTCTGGTTGCTTGTAATGCGGGCCACCCTTGTCATCTGGGATTTAGGCAAGCCAGCCTTCAAAGCTGGTGGGTGAAAGCTGGAATGCTGCAGGAGTGTGTTCCGGTCTGTTGATTTTTGATACACGGACGTCTGTAGATGACAGTTCTTGATGGTGATGTTGACATCTAAATACTGTATAGCTTCTCGGCTGTATTGGTAGGTAAACCGGATCGGTGAATCTACCAAATTGATTGAAATCAACAGATGTTTGAGGCTATCTTCACCTCCAATCCAAAAGATGATCAAATCGTCGATATAACGTTTGTATAGTAAAATTTTTGAACTGATTGTGACATCCGAAAAGAACAGCTCCTCTTCCTTGGCAAACATATACACATTAGCTAGTGAAGGGGCAATGCAAGACCCCATCGCACAGCCTGTTGATTGTTCATAATATTTCCCATTATGAATAAAGTAATTCCGCTGTAAGGTCAGTTGTAGCAAGTTGATGAACAGATCAATATCCATCAGTTGGAACATGTTGTGTTCAAGGAATCTTCTCATCTTATCCAGACCTTCCATGTGTGGAATCACTGAATAAAGGTTTTTTACATCCATGGTACACATGATGGTGTTAGCAGGCACAGTGTCCATGGTGTTCAGGATGTTTAACAGATCTGTGGTGTCCCGTAAGTGTGTGCGTTGTTTGGTTACCAATGGTTGCACCATTCGATCCAAGAATTTTGAAATAGGATAATATAACGAGTCCCTCGCCGAGATGATGGGCCTGATGGGTGGTTTAACCATGTCCTTGTGAATTTTCGGTAAGGAGTAGATCACAGGGATCTTAGGATGTTTCTGTATGAGCCCTAATCTGCTCTTTTCATCTATCTTACCTTGTTTCTGAGCAGTGGCCAACAAGTTGTCCACTTCAAGTTTATAACGAGCCGTGGGATTCCCTGGCAGTTTTTTATACGTCATACTGTCAGCTAGTAGTTCATCGAGATCGGCGATGTATTGTGTTCTATCTTGGATAATGATCGCACCACCCTTGTCGGCTGGACGGATAGTAATTGAGGGATCTTGGGATAATGCTTTTAAAGCTTTTTGCTCCCCTGATGTCAGGTTGGAAAATATCCTCGGTTGTGCTTTTTCGTATTTGTCAACTGCACAATCAATTAATCTAGAGAAAGACTTGATAGACGCATTGGTACTTTGAGGGTCAAATGTAGAGGATGAAACATCATTTGACAGGATCCCATTGGTAACAGAATTCACTACAGCCAGTTCTGTAATACCCAGAGCTGTCAGTGCCCTCTGGCCGATTGTTAAAAGTGATCATGCATTGCCATGTTTTCATAACAAATCAGTGATGGCCAGTTATAAACGGGGTCGTAATCTACGGGACTTTCTGGTTCATACAGACATCTCTCCTAAAACTAGAACACCAACCCGCAAAGGCTGCTTTAAATGCCCCTCATGCACCACATGCAACTATCTGGTTGCGGGGTCAGATTTTCAACATCCACACACGGGTAAAAAATACAAGATACATCATTATCTCACCTGTAGTTCCCAATATGTTATATACATTATCATCTGCCCGTGCGGATTGTTATACGTCGGTCAAACAATCAGGACTTTTAAAGAACGTATGGCGTTGCATCGATCAGCCATAAAAGCTGCCATTGAAGGCAAAGATAATGATCAACCCGTTGCCAGACATTTTAAATCAGTTGGACATTCACTTGCAAGTTTAAAATATCAGATCGTGGATCATGTCCCTATGCCCAACCGTGGTGGTGACAGACAAAAGTTGCTGTCCCAACGAGAAATGCGGTGGATTTCAACATTGAATTCAGTTTCCCCTAACGGACTCAATGAAAAATTAGCATGGAGTGTGTTTCTTTAAATTTATTCTTTTGGTTCAGTACATGCCTTTGTTCTTGCACTTTCCTTTTTTACAACTATATGTTTCATTACATGCCTTTGTTTTTCCATGCTTTGTCTCTGCTGCAGTTAACCACACTCTTTAGTACAGTCAAGTATGCTTAATTTAAGGTGTGCATTGCAGCTATACAGCTGATGTTTCCAAACATCATGCTTTATTGAATAATTAAGATGTTACAGACGGGTATCGCCACATAATTATTTTGTATTGGTTAACTTTCATCTCACACACACGATCGTCCAGTTATTTTTTAATCTTCACCCACTTACACTATTTGGAAACGTTATTTTGTTTCCTCTTATTAATTATTTCACACTGTTACATTTGTTTTAATTCACACTCTGTTCCTTTGCAGCACGATGACGCGATGCGCCGGGCGCTGACACGTCCTGGTAGCCTAGCAACGGTGACGTCATTTCCAGCCGCCCGTGGCCGGAGCCGCCGGCGTCTCTCCCGCCCGCCGCACCTGCGCCCGTGCTGACATTAGAAGAGTACTTAAGGTAAGAACACCTCACATATGATTGTTTTTCACCCATGTATCCTTGAGAAAAACACCCAGCGTGGTGTTGAAACGTTGGATTTTACATGATGCTTGTTGCATAAAGAATTTTTTTCACTTTCAAATCCGTGGAGTGCCGCCTGTTTCTGTGGTGAGGGGGTCATTGTCTTGTGGCACCGGTCACCAGGAACATCTACTTTGTACATACCACTGAGGAGGGCACCCCGGTCTATACAACAGCAACTGTTCCTGAGTGCCAACTACGTCCACCACATATATATATATATATATATATGGCTAACGCTGCTCCTTACCTCTCTGGTACCAGCGGCGGCCACTGGAGGGCTCCTGATGGAATTCCGTTCAAGAAACACACACTATATACACTGCACCCCCCAACATATACTGCCCCTATATACAATGCACCCAAATCCTATTCCATATTCTGCACCCCCCACCATATACTGCCCCTATATACACACTGCACCCCTCCATATATTGCCCCTATATACAGGACACCCCTTCTTCATATACTGTACTGCTCCCGCCATATACCCAATACTCAGCACACCCTCCTCCATATACTATGCTGCAACACCAGGTTACTTGCCAGCCTAGGAATTGGCAACAAGTAGCAGCAGTAACCAGAAAACGGATGCAGGAACCACCAGACGGTCCCGCAGCGCTCAGATCGGAGGCACTGGGGACACGTGTGGCCACTTACCGGTAGGGAGAGAAAGTAAACCACTCCACCAGAAAGAGGTGAGGCGCTGTGTGTGGTGAGCAGTGCGGTGACCGGGAGGAGGAGGAGCAGGAGGGGTCGGTGCTGGGGCTACAGATGATGCGGGTGAGGAGGAGGCAGATAACCGGCTCAGCTGATTTATATATACTGCGCTCTGGCGGAGGGGTGGGGTCCTGCACTCGCTCCTCCCACACCCTGCACAGGCCATGCCCACACCCCTCCGGCCAGCTGCTGTCTTCTGGTGTCCTCTTCCGCCAGACTGGCCGGGGGCTGTGTGGAGAATATTTACCTTTTTCAGCTAAGTGAAGAATCCCAAAACGGCAACATTGACGCTGCAAAAAAGTTTTTATTTAAACAATAGTGCATTACCATATATATATATATATATATATATATATAGAGAGAGAGAGATACAGACACCCAGATATAATGTAGACATATACTGTACAAACACCCTTGTGCCTGGAAAATGTAAAACGTGATTCCTCTTTCTTCCAGATAGAGTAGTTTAAAGATCCAAATGGTTAAAGATAGTCTTCAGTAGCAAAGATCCCAGACCCCCTATTTTTAGATTAAATACCTTTACTTGAAACCTGTCCTTTAGAGCTTATCAGCATATCATTATAATCCTCCTTCTGTACTTTCATAGGATGGATTGCTCATAGATGCCATGAAAAGCAGCATGTGGAAAGCAGGGCCGGTTCAGGGGCTTTTTGCGCCCCGGGCGGCAATAGGGTGTGTGGCTTCATACAGGGGGCGTCCCCTGTACAGTAGTAGCGCTCTGAAATGATGTGCGGTGCGCGATAACGTCATCGCGCACCGCACAGCAAAGGTCCTCTCCACGAAGGGAAACTAGACGCAACGCGTCTAGTTCCCTTCGTGGAGAGGACTTTTGCTGTGCGGTGCGCGATGACGTCATCTTCACAGTCCTCTTCACAGCGGGCAGCGGGGGGCGCAGCAGCAGCGGATCTTGCCCTGGTGCGGCGCCCTCTGGAAGGCAGCGCCCCGGGCAAAAGTCCTGCTTGCCCGTGGCAAGATCCGCTACTGGTGGAAAGTACTGTATAGTGTAACAACACTGACCACACAGGTAGTTAAATAAACAGGTTTCCGCTTATAAAAATAAAATGAAAGTGTTGGATCGCCTACTAGAGCTTTAGGATTTCAGGACACATCAGCAAAGCAATGGGACCAGATGGATGCCCGCTTCTACCGCCAAAGTATGATCCGTCCATGCACTCTGCCACAGCGTTCAACACCAAACTCCCCCCGGACGCCTTGATGGCCGATAACAATATTGTTTGAATAAATATTTTTGCATTGTCAATTTTGCTGTTTTAGGATTCGTCACAGCGCTGACAAAAGTAAATATTCTCTATATCACTACGTATACACATGTTGGTAATTGTACTTACACACCTGCTGGATCCTGGATTCCTGTGTAGAATTCCAAAAAGGCGGAGGTACTGTAAAGAAGGAGAGCAGTAGATAAATGACAGGTCAGTAATTACTTAGATTATTAGTTGGCAAATTCGTTATATGATTAGTATAGAGACGGCACCTTTCCCAATAAAGTTTCTGTTATTGGGACTTGAATTTAAAAACCACCTCTCCACTCGCTGACAGGTCCTCTAAGAATTTTTGGAAATGTGGTATTGAGTAAGTCATAGAAAATTGTATGTCATCTGTATATAATGTAGGTCAGGGAAAATTGGCTCTCCTCACTGCGAATAAAACTGCAAGGAATCCATCTTGTTTGCCAAATGTGATCAATTGGGGATATTCTTCTAATGTGAACTGAGTCTCCTGAATGAAAATATTATAGCAATGGATTTTTTAAACCTATTAAGCATTTGGCTTATTCTAACCTTGGAATTAATTTCACCTATGTTCAAAGAGCCAGTAAGTGCCATATTATATAGTGTTTCATGGAATAAATTGGACGATGTCTTGGATTATTTTTGCAGATGTTGTTTTTTATTTAAAGGTTTTACTGGGAATAATAACTCTTGTCCTTTGCTCTAAATGCATCTTCCTAAGGTTTTGCACTTTGGCCCGTGTTATAAAAACTGATCATAATACTGTATGTACTACACAGTAATTTATATAGTACCATTCTAGGTTTTGGACCCATCATTCTCCTAGCCAAGTTGCAAGCATGCAAAATCTGAATGTACAGTACTGTGTATATCCCATAAAACCAATAAAAATTGGACGAAAAAAAAAGACAATGTGAACCCCCCACCCAAAAATGATAACCAGCCCCAGGCACCAGCCTAGTGACATTACAGAAGGGAGACACACAGCGTGGGCTAACCATGCCATGATGTCAACCAGCCCTACACTATTTAGACCAGTGCTGGAATACCTAGGAAAGTGGGAACCTCTCGTCTCCCTTCAAAAATAAAAATAAAAAAATAAAAATAGGCCTCCCCTTCCCTGAGTATAACCTGCCCTAGCATGAAAGCCCAGGGCCCTGGTGCGTTGAGTGGTAATTCTCATTCGTGTTATTGTTCTTTAGAGGTGAACTGCTGGACCCAGCAAGGCTGGTTGGTCATGATGGTGCTTGGAGAACCACAAGTGTTATCATGCATGGGCATCGTGAGCCCACTGGTACCTGTAAAAAAAATATTAAAGACAAGACACACGCACTGAATTTTGTCAATTTTTATAAACACACTCCCATATCTCTTTTTAGTACTAACGATCCTTAAAACAGTTCCTCTTTGGTCTATGTAGCATCCATGGGTTCAGGCAAAACAACAAACCGGCGAGACCACACTCCTGGCTCTGACCAATCAGCGCATCTTAATGCATCTCTGGTAGAGTGCCCGCAAGCGACCTTTCGGTTGTGCCGGGGGTTCTGAAAGGAGTGGTCTCAATGGTTTGTTGTTTTGCCAAGACAGACCTATGGATGCTACATGGACTGCAGAGGACCAATAAATGTGTGGGGAGAATGATAAATGCAATGGCAAAAGTCCTGCCATCTTGCAGTACAGTGCATCCGGAAAGTATTCACATCGCTTCGCTTTTTCCACATTTTGTTATGTTACAGCCTTATTCCAAAATGGAGTAAATTCTTTTTTTACTTCAAATTCTACACACAATGGCCCTCATTCCGAGTTGTTCGCTCGTTATTTTTTTCTCGCAACGGAGCGATTAGTCGTTAATGCGCATGCGCAATGTTCGCAGTGCATCTGCGCCAAGTAAATTTGCTAATAAGTTTGGTATTTTACTCACGGCTTTATGAGGAAATTTCTTCGTTCTGGTGATCGGAGTGTGATTGACAGGAAGTGGGTGTTTCTGGGCAGAAACTGGCCGTTTTATGGGTGTGTGCGAAAAAACGCAGCCGTTTCTGGGAAAAACGCGGGAGTGTCTGGAGAAACGGGGGAGTGTCTGGGTGAACGCTGGGTGTGTTTGTGACGTCAAACCAGGAACGAAACTGACTGAACTGATCGCAGTGGCAGAGTAAGTCTCGAGCTACTCAGAAACTGCAAAGAAATTTCTAATCGCAATTCTACTAATCTTGCGTTCGCAATTCTACTATGCTAAGATTCACTCCCAGTAGGCGGCGGCTTAGTGTGTGCAAAGCTGCTAAAAGCAGCTAGCGAGCAAACAACTCGGAATGAGGGCCAATACTCCATAATGACAACGTGAAAATTTGCAAATTTATTAAAAAGAAAAAAACTAAGAAATCTCATGTACATAAGTATTCACAGCCTTTGCTCAGTACTTTATTGATGCACATTTGGCACCAATTACAGCCTTTTGGAATATGATGCCACAAGCTTGGCACACCTATCTTTGGCCAGTTTCGCTCATTCCCAGCCAAATCTCATCCTAACCCTCTGTTCCACGCTCTCTATGTACCCCATTTGTGTCACCCCTGTCTGTCTACCCTTCCCCTTTAGAATATAAGCTCTGTCAAAGTCAAAAATATTACATAAAGAGAACATACAAACTACACACATATAAGTCGCTATACTTGCAAATACTCGCAGGGAGCACGGCAATATATAGTAACACACGCATTTACACGGACATGCCACAGAGATGGATTCAACACTTATTTTTATGCAGTACATAATTATAATAATATCAAGTGCCAGACATCATGATGATTTAAAATTATCTAATGAAGTAATGTCATGTATGTGTATTATTTGAATGAAACAAGATAGACCGGTCATGTTTACTATTGAAGCAACCAGATTGATGTGTAGATTCATTTGATGCTTGTTGTGAAGTTGTGGGACATTGCAACACGGAATTATGATTAAATGTATAAAAGCTAAAATCACTCTTATTAGGACAGTGGACAGCCCTTTGGATGTCTTCAAGGCTGAACCTGATTACCATATACAAAGGGACTGGTGACTCATCGTGAACCCCTCCCCCAGAAACTAGATAACACATTGATCACACAGGAGCTCACTTGCTTTTTGGTCTCAGAGGATGATGGACTTGCTGCCAGTTCAGTTCCTGTATTTATTTACAGAGAGAGAGAGAGACATAAGATGCATTGGAGGGAATGGTAATTGTATCGCTGGCCTGTAACTGTATGTAATTGTATGTAACTGTATGTTTTAACTGCTTACTGTGTGAGTGTAACCATGTAACTATAGGTATACTGTACTTTGTAATATATATTGAATCCATATCCTTTTAATAACAAATATATACATCAATGAGCTTTGGAACTCAGATAATGTGTGGGTGTATTGTTTTCTCTTATGGGATGCAGTGTTTTGCGATGTATAGCGCACATTCATGGGATATGGTAATAAGAGGTGCAGGCGTTTACAATATATATTAGAGAGGGCATTTTAAATATTTGTGAGAAATCAATTTGGCATTCACAGATGGGGGCTCTTACGGGATATCAGGGTCTTAATGATGCACTGTACATTACAAACGCGGCTGTAATTGACCGGCTCCGATGGACGAATTTATTTTTATTGTTGCAAAACAAGGTTCAAATAAGTCATATTGTGTTTGATTCAGATTGGATTGGTTATCTGTTAAGTAGGTTTAAAAGTTGTTGCATAGCCATGATATAGTTTTTTTTAAACTCAGGCCTAGAATGACTTCTGGTGCTTGTATGGTGTGTGATTTCTTTGGGACAAAGGAAGCCGCATGGTCTGTCCTCCATTTTGGACTAGCCACATGGCCTGTCCACCATTTTGTGTAACCCTCATGGATGTGGAAGGGGAGGAGCAGCGGCCATTTTATAAATGGCTGATTTTCACTGCTCAGAATAATCAGCTTTCCTTGGTCACATCAAACCCCATTTATCAGTTACCAATGCATTTATTTAACCCATGCCATAGTCAATTACAAATAGTTTCAGCTGGGCCTAGTGAGAGTTAATAGATGAATACTTGATGTAAGAATTACACACAGATATAAACAAAGTTTTTTTTTTCTTTTTCCTCCAGGATTTAGTTAAATCTGCTTGCTAGTTTAGGATAGCCATTGAAATGTTAATTAACCTGTCCCACTACCCTCTTGAACAGGCAAATGAACCTCTGTTGATATGCAAATTAGAGACTTTGAAGGAAATGCATTCATTCAGTAGGTGTGTTCTGTGGGGGTTCTATGAGAGTCAAGTGGTGTATATATATATATATATATATATATATATATAAAATATATATATTATATATAATATTATTATAATTATGTGTGTGTTTATATCAGTGTATGTTCTGCAGGATAGCTATCCAATCTGAATCATATCATTTAAATTATTGATCATTGCTAGATTCATTTAGATCTGTGTGAAACCGGAGATATTTGTTGCTATATAGTTAAAAATAAAACAGTATTTTAAGGAAGTAAGTGAAAAGACACAAACGCAGGTCTGCATAAAAGTTTATACAGAACAAGTTGTGTCTAGTGGGCAATAGTAATTAGTATTGTTCACATTTATACAGCTGTGTGATTTATTGCGGACGCAGGGTTTTGTACACGTGTCTCAGACAAAGTAAAGGACTGCGCACGCAGCGTAAGAGACACGCATGGTCGCGTGTTTACGCAAAGTGCATAAGAATGCGGGCGCTAAGTACAAATTACACAATAGTGTCGTTTAGTTCAAAGGTGGGATAGTAGACATTTAATACAATAGCACAAAACTATCAGATTTCAAAAGCAGGTTACTCTAAATTTAGTTTAAAAACTGTATTGCCTCTGGGGTAAAGCTGCCTATCTGAATGAATCAAAATTTTCTGTACAGAAAAGACAAAGTGTACTTGAGCGAGCGAACGTAGGAGTGAGTGGAACTGAACCCCAGAAGTCGGGTCCCGTGGTACATCAAGTAAGAGGAGGCTTGGTGGCGTGAAGTGGCTGACACGTTAATATAGATTGAAATACGCAAATCGTGAGGAGATTTGCAGAGGAGCGTAATAGGGAATTGTGTATTGTGTAGTATTGAAGTAAAAGGGTTTTTTATTACGCTCCGGCCTGAGGGTCGCAGTTTGTACATCGACCCGTGGTCGTACGGCAGATAGGTAATAAGTACCTATACGCTGTGCGATTGGACCACGCGTTTGTGGGTGCGATATATACAGCGCAACTTGATACCCCTTTTATGAGCTATTGCGTAGAACCGCGGTATCAGTAGTGCTGTGTAGAGCATATGCAAGCGTGATTTGTGTATAAGTGTATAGGGAGTTTTCGCTGGTCTCTCTCAGGAAAATCTCCAGCGGTGTATATTCACTGGAATAGGTAAGTCACTCCTAAACACTTCCAGTGAATAGAAACCAGATAGGGGCCTCACTGGGTTCGCGGTGTTCACTATTGGAGTGAGTCGTGGTACTCAGCGGAGAAGGAGCGAGTGAAAGCGCTAGGTGTCTTTCACCGTCTATCTGCGGTGTGCATTGGGGATTGCGTTTATTGGCAAAAAGTCTGCGATGGGATCCAATTGCACAAGCAGTGGGCGTTTGGTAACTAGGGTTCAGGTTGAGGTGCCGCGGCCCAGGGGGTCAGCGAGGTTTATTATGCGTGAAAAGTATGGGTCACACACAGAGGCGTTTTGCAATGAATGGGTATGTATGACTGACAAAGATAGGGTACCATTCCCTAAAGTGGTCAGCTTTGAACCAGAGGTATAGCAGAACTTAAGGATAAGAATATGTCTGATAAAATCCCGAAAACAAAAGGTCAGACATACAAATTGTTTAAACCTGTGACAGCAAGAGGGGTTGGTGAGTTTGATCCTAAGGTATTGCAGGTGGTATGTCTAACCAAAGTCATATAAGACAAGAATGGAAATATAAGAACTGTTTGAACTTGTAGCAACAATAAACAAGTAGGGAAAAAAAAAGAGAATGCAAGTACACCGCCTTATGTAGATGTGGAAGCAGTTACGGCCAGCATACAAACTATAGAAAATAATAAAAATATGAAAAATATGACTGTAACCTATATATGTACTAATGAATGTTGAAGTTTTATTTAGGAGGAGAAGGTGACCTGATTGTTTTCAGCCATTTCTCATGTACCCAGAGGAGTATCTAACCAGTAAAAGAAGAGCAGTAGCCTTTGGGGGTAGTGGCTGAGACCAGTGGAACAGGTTAGTAGTATGGTATCATTTGTGTACATATATAGTAAAACTAGAGATGAGCGCCGGAAATTTTTCGGGTTTTGTGTTTTGGTTTTGGGTTCGGTTCCGCGGCCGTGTTTTGGGTTCGACCGCGTTTTGGCAAAACCTCACCGAATTTTTTTTGTCGGATTCGGGTGTGTTTTGGATTCGGGTGTTTTTTTCAAAAAACCCTAAAAAACAGCTTAAATCATAGAATTTGGGGGTCATTTTGATCCCAAAGTATTATTAACCTCAAAAACCATAATTTACACTCATTTTCAGTCTATTATGAATACCTCACACCTCACAATATTATTTTTAGTCCTAAAATTTGCACCGAGGTCGCTGTGTGAGTAAGATAAGCGACCCTAGTGGCCGACACAAACACCGGGCCCATCTAGGAGTGGCACTGCAGTGTCACGCAGGATGTCCCTTCCAAAAAACCCTCCCCAAACAGCACATGACGCAAAGAAAAAAAGAGGCGCAATGAGGTAGCTGACTGTGTGAGTAAGATAAGCGACCCTAGTGGCCGACACAAACACCGGGCCCATCTAGGAGTGGCACTGCAGTGTCACGCAGGATGGCCCTTCCAAAAAACCCTCCCCAAACAGCACATGACGCAAAGAAAAAAAGAGGCGCAATGAGGTAGCTGACTGTGTGAGTAAGATAAGCGACCCTAGTGGCCGACACAAACACCGGGCCCATCTAGGAGTGGCACTGCAGTGTCACGCAGGATGTCCCTTCCAAAAAACCCTCCCCAAACAGCACATGACGCAAAGAAAAAAAGAGGCGCAATGAGGTAGCTGACTGTGTGAGTAAGATAAGCGACCCTAGTGGCCGACACAAACACCGGGCCCATCTAGGAGTGGCACTGCAGTGTCACGCAGGATGTCCCTTCCAAAAAACCCTCCCCAAACAGCACATGACGCAAAGAAAAAAAGAGGCGCAATGAGGTAGCTGACTGTGTGAGTAAGATAAGCGACCCTAGTGGCCGACACAAACACCGGGCCCATCTAGGAGTGGCACTGCAGTGTCACGCAGGATGGCCCTTCCAAAAAACCCTCCCCAAACAGCACATGACGCAAAGAAAAAAAGAGGCGCAATGAGGTAGCTGACTGTGTGAGTAAGATAAGCGACCCTAGTGGCCAACACAAACACCGGGCCCATCTAGGAGTGGCACTGCAGTGTCACGCAGGATGTCCCTTCCAAAAAACCCTCCCCAAACAGCACATGACGCAAAGAAAAAAAGAGGCGCAATGAGGTAGCTGACTGTGTGAGTAAGATAAGCGACCCTAGTGGCCGACACAAACACCGGGCCCATCTAGGAGTGGCACTGCAGTGTCACGCAGGATGGCCCTTCCAAAAAACCCTCCCCAAACAGCACATGACGCAAAGAAAAAAAGAGGCGCAATGAGGTAGCTGACTGTGTGAGTAAGATAAGCGACCCTAGTGGCCGACACAAACACCGGGCCCATCTAGGAGTGGCACTGCAGTGTCACGCAGGATGTCCCTTCCAAAAAACCCTCCCCAAACAGCACATGACGCAAAGAAAAAAAGAGGCGCAATGAGGTAGCTGACTGTGTGAGTAAGATAAGCGACCCTAGTGGCCGACACAAACACCGGGCCCATCTAGGAGTGGCACTGCAGTGTCACGCAGGATGTCCCTTCCAAAAAACCCTCCCCAAACAGCACATGACGCAAAGAAAAAAAGAGGCGCAATGAGGTAGCTGACTGTGTGAGTAAGATAAGCGACCCTAGTGGCCGACACAAACACCGGGCCCATCTAGGAGTGGCACTGCAGTGTCACGCAGGATGGCCCTTCCAAAAAACCCTCCCCAAACAGCACATGACGCAAAGAAAAAAAGAGGCGGAATGAGGTAGCTGACTGTGTGAGTAAGATAAGCGACCCTAGTGGCCGACACAAACACCGGGCCCATCTAGGAGTGGCACTGCAGTGTCACGCAGGATGGCCCTTCCAAAAAACCCTCCCCAAACAGCACATGACGCAAAGAAAAAAAGAGGCGCAATGAGGTAGCTGACTGTGTGAGTAAGATAAGCGACCCTAGTGGCCGACACAAACACCGGGCCCATCTAGGAGTGGCACTGCAGTGTCACGCAGGATGTCCCTTCCAAAAAACCCTCCCCAAACAGCACATGACGCAAAGAAAAAAAGAGGCGCAATGAGGTAGCTGACTGTGTGAGTAAGATAAGCGACCCTAGTGGCCGACACAAACACCGGGCCCATCTAGGAGTGGCACTGCAGTGTCACGCAGGATGTCCCTTCCAAAAAACCCTCCCCAAACAGCACATGACGCAAAGAAAAAAAGAGGCGCAATGAGGTAGCTGACTGTGTGAGTAAGATAAGCGACCCTAGTGGCCGACACAAACACCGGGCCCATCTAGGAGTGGCACTGCAGTGTCACGCAGGATGGCCCTTCCAAAAAACCCTCCCCAAACAGCACATGACGCAAAGAAAAAAAGAGGCGCAATGAGGTAGCTGACTGTGTGAGTAAGATAAGCGACCCTAGTGGCCGACACAAACACCGGGCCCATCTAGGAGTGGCACTGCAGTGTCACGCAGGATGGCCCTTCCAAAAAACCCTCCCCAAACAGCACATGACGCAAAGAAAAAGAAAAGAAAAAAGAGGTGCAAGATGGAATTGTCCTTGGGCCCTCCCACCCACCCTTATGTTGTATAAACAGAACATGCACACTTTAACCAACCCATCATTTCAGTGACAGGGTCTGCCACACGACTGTGACTGATATGACGGGTTTGTTTGGACCCCCCCCAAAAAAAGAAGCAATTAATCTCTCCTTGCACAAACTGGCTCTACAGAGGCAAGATGTCCACCTCATCATCATCCTCCGATATATCACCGTGTACATCCCCCTCCTCACAGATTATCAATTCGTCCCCACTGGAATCCACCATCTCAGCTCCCTGTGTACTTTGTGGAGGCAATTGCTGCTGGTCAATGTCTCCGCGGAGGAATTGATTATAATTCATTTTAATGAACATCATCTTCTCCACATTTTCTGGATGTAACCTCGTACGCCGATTGCTGACAAGGTGAGCGGCGGCACTAAACACTCTTTCGGAGTACACACTTGTGGGAGGGCAACTTAGGTAGAATAAAGCCAGTTTGTGCAAGGGCCTCCAAATTGCCTCTTTTTCCTGCCAGTATAAGTACGGACTGTGTGACGTGCCTACTTGGATGCGGTCACTCATATAATCCTCCACCATTCTTTCAATGTTGAGAGAATCATATGCAGTGACAGTAGACGACATGTCCGTAATCGTTGTCAGGTCCTTCAGTCCGGACCAGATGTCAGCATCAGCAGTCGCTCCAGACTGCCCTGCATCACCGCCAGCGGGTGGGCTCGGAATTCTGAGCCTTTTCCTCGCACCCCCAGTTGCGGGAGAATGTGAAGGAGGAGATGTTGACAGGTCGCGTTCCGCTTGACTTGACAATTTTCTCACCAGCAGGTCTTTCAACCCCAGCAGACTTGTGTCTGCCGGAAAGAGAGATCCAAGGTAGGCTTTAAATCTAGGATCGAGCATGGTGGCCAAAATGTAGTGCTCTGATTTCAACAGATTGACCACCCGTGAATCCTTGTTAAGCGAATTAAGGGCTCCATCCACAAGTCCCACATGCCTAGCGGAATCGCTCCGTGTTAGCTCCTCCTTCAATGTCTCCAGCTTCTTCTGCAAAAGCCTGATGAGGGGAATGACCTGACTCAGGCTGGCAGTGTCTGAACTGACTTCACGTGTGGCAAGTTCAAAGGGCATCAGAACCTTGCACAACGTTGAAATCATTCTCCACTGCGCTTGAGACAGGTGCATTCCACCTCCTATATCGTGCTCAATTGTATAGGCTTGAATGGCCTTTTGCTGCTCCTCCAACCTCTGAAGCATATAGAGGGTTGAATTCCACCTCGTTACCACTTCTTGCTTCAGATGATGGCAGGGCAGGTTCAGTAGTTTTTGGTGGTGCTCCAGTCTTCTGTACGTGGTGCCTGTACGCCGAAAGTGTCCCGCAATTCTTCTGGCCACCGACAGCATCTCTTGCACGCCCCTGTCGTTTTTTAAAAAATTCTGCACCACCAAATTCAAGGTATGTGCAAAACATGGGACGTGCTGGAATTTGCCCATATTTAATGCACACACAATATTGCTGGCGTTGTCCGATGCCACAAATCCACAGGAGAGTCCAATTGGGGTAAGCCATTCTGCGATGATCTTCCTCAGTTGCCGTAAGAGGTTTTTAGCTGTGTGCGTATTCTGGAAAGCGTTGATACAAAGCGTAGCCTGCCTAGGAAAGAGTTGGCGTTTGCGAGATGCTGCTACTGGTGCCGCCGCTGCTGTTCTTGCGGCGGGAGTCCATACATCTACCCAGTGGGCTGTCACAGTCATATAGTCCTGACCCTGCCCTGCTCCACTTGTCCACATGTCCGTGGTTAAGTGGACATTGGGTACAGCTGCATTTTTTAGGACACTGGTGACTCTTTTTCTGAGGTCTGTGTACATTTTCGGTATCGCCTGCCTAGAGAAATGGAACCTAGATGGTATTTGGTACCGGGGACACAGTACCTCCAACAAGTCTCTAGTTGGCTCTGCAGTAATGATGGATACCGGAACCACGTTTCTCACCACCCAGGATGCCAAGGCCTCAGTTATCCGCTTTGCTGTAGGATGACTGCTGTGATATTTCATCTTCCTCGCAAAGGACTGTTGGACAGTCAATTGCTTGGTGGAAGTAGTAAAAGTGGTCTTACGACTTCCCCTCTGGGATGACCATCGACTCCCAGCAGCAACAACAGCAGCGCCAGCAGCAGTAGGCGTTACACGCAAGGATGCATCGGAGGAATCCCAGGCAGGAGAGGAATCGTCAGAATTGCCAGTGACATGGCCTGCAGGACTATTGGCATTCCTGGGGAAGGAGGAAATTGACACTGAGGGAGTTGGTGGGGTGGTTTGTGTGAGCTTGGTTACAAGAGGAAGGGATTTACTGGTCAGTGGACTGCTTCCGCTGTCACCCAAAGTTTTTGAACTTGTCACTGACTTATTATGAATGCGCTGCAGGTGACGTATAAGGGAGGATGTTCCGAGGTGGTTAACGTCCTTACCCCTACTTATTACAGCTTGACAAAGGGAACACACGGCTTGACACCTGTTGTCCGCATTTCTGTTGAAATAGTTCCACACCGAAGAGCTGATTTTTTTGGTATTTTCACCAGGCATGTCAACGGCCATATTCCTCCCACGGACAACAGGTGTCTCCCCGGGTGCCTGACTTAAACAAACCACCTCACCATCAGAATCCTCCTGGTCAATTTCCTCCCCAGCGCCAGCAACACCCATATCCTCCTCATCCTGGTGTACTTCAACACTGACATCTTCAATCTGACTATCAGGAACTGGACTGCGGGTGCTCCTTCCAGCACTTGCAGGGGGCGTGCAAATGGTGGAAGGCGCATGCTCTTCACGTCCAGTGTTGGGAAGGTCAGGCATCGCAACCGACACAATTGGACTCTCCTTGTGGATTTGGGATTTCGAAGAACGCACAGTTCTTTGCGGTGCTACTGCTTTTGCCAGCTTGAGTCTTTTCATTTTTCTAGCGAGAGGCTGAGTGCCTCCATCCTCATGTGAAGCTGAACCACTAGCCATGAACATAGGCCAGGGCCTCAGCCGTTCCTTGCCACTTCGTGTGGTAAATGGCATATTGGCAAGTTTACGCTTCTCCTCCGACAATTTTATTTTAGGTTTTGGAGTCCTTTTTTTACTGATATTTGGTGTTTTGGATTTGACATGCTCTGTACTATGACATTGGGCATCGGCCTTGGCAGACGACGTTGCTGGCATTTCATCGTCTCGGCCATGACTAGGCAGCAGCTTCAGCACGAGGTGGAAGTGGATCTTGATCTTTCCCTAATTTTGGAACCTCAACATTTTTGTTCTCCATATTTTAATAGGCACAACTAAAAGGCACCTCAGGTAAACAATGGAGATGGATGGATACTAGTATACAATTATGGATGGACTGCCGAGTGCCGACACAGAGGTAGCTACAGCCGTGGACTATTGTACTGTACTGTGTCTGCTGCTAATATAGACTGGATGATAATGAGATGTAGTATGTATGTATAAAGAAGAAAGAAAAAAAAAACCACGGGTAGGTGGTATACAATTATGGATGGACTGCCGAGTGCCGACACAGAGGTAGCTACAGCCGTGGACTACCGTACTGTGTCTGCTACTAATATAGACTGGTTGATAATGAGATGTAGTATGTATGTATAAAGAAGAAAGAAAAAAAAACCACGGGTAGGTGGTATACAATTATGGATGGACTGCCGAGTGCCGACACAGAGGTAGCTACAGCCGTGGACTACCGTACTGTGTCTGCTGCTAATATAGACTGGTTGATAATGAGATGTAGTATGTATGTATAAAGAAGAAAGAAAAAAAAACCACGGGTAGGTGGTATACAATTATGGATGGACTGCCGAGTGCCGACACAGAGGTAGCTATAGCCGTGGACTACCGTACTGTGTCTGCTGCTAATATAGACTGGTTGATAAAGAGATGTAGTATGTATGTATAAAGAAGAAAGGAAAAAAAACCACGGGTAGGTGGTATACAATTATGGACGGACTGCCGAGTGCCGACACAGAGGTAGCTACAGCCGTGGACTACCGTACTGTGTCTGCTGCTAATATAGACTGGTTGATAAAGAGATGTAGTATATATGTATAAAGAAGAAAGAAAAAAAAACCACGGGTAGGTGGTATACAATTATGGACGGACTGCCGAGTGCCGACACAGAGGTAGCTACAGCCGTGGACTACCGTACTGTACTGTGTCTGCTGCTAATATAGACTGGATGATAATGAGATGTAGTATGTATGTATAAAGAAGAAAGAAAAAAAAACCACGGGTAGGTGGTATACAATTATGGACGGACTGCCGAGTGCCGACACAGAGGTAGCTACAGCCGTGGACTACCGTACTGTGTCTGCTGCTAATATAGACTGGTTGATAATGAGATGTAGTATGTATGTATAAAGAAGAAAGAAAAAAAACCACGGGTAGGTGGTATACAATTATGGATGGACTGCCGAGTGCCGACACAGAGGTAGCTACAGCCGTGGACTACCGTACTGTGTCTGCTGCTAATATAGACTGGTTGATAATGAGATGTAGTATGTATGTATAAAGAAGAAAGAAAAAAAAACCACGGGTAGGTGGTATACAATTATGGATGGACTGCCGAGTGCCGACACAGAGGTAGCTACAGCCGTGGACTACCGTACTGTGTCTGCTGCTAATATAGACTGGTTGATAAAGAGATGTAGTATGTATGTATAAAGAAGAAAGAAAAAAAAACCACGGGTAGGTGGTATACAATTATGGACGGACTGCCGAGTGCCGACACAGAGGTAGCTACAGCCGTGGACTACCGTACTGTGTCTGCTGCTAATATAGACTGGTTGATAAAGAGATGTAGTATGTATGTATAAAGAAGAAAGAAAAAAAAACCACGGGTAGGTGGTATACAATTATGGAAGGACTGCCGAGTGCCGACACAGAGGTAGCTACAGCCGTGGACTACCGTACTGTGTCTGCTGCTAATATAGACTGGTTGATAAAGAGATGTAGTATGTATGTATAAAGAAGAAAGAAAAAAAAAACCACGGGTAGGTGGTATACAATTATGGATGGACTGCCGAGTGCCGACACAGAGGTAGCTACAGCCGTGGACTACCGTACTGTACTGTGTCTGCTGCTAATATAGACTGGATGATAATGAGATGTAGTATGTATAAAGAAGAAAGAAAGAAAAACCACGGGTAGGTGGTATACAATTATGGATGGACTGCCGAGTGCCGACACAGAGGTAGCTACAGCCGTGGACTACCGTACTGTGTCTGCTGCTAATATAGACTGGTTGATAATGAGATGTAGTATGTATAAAGAAGAAAGAAAGAAAAAACCACGGGTAGGTGGTATACAATTATGGACGGACTGCCGAGTGCCGACACAGAGGTAGCTACAGCCGTGGACTACCGTACTGTACTGTGTCTGCTGCTAATATAGACTGGATGATAATGAGATGTAGTATGTATAAAGAAGAAAGAAAAAAAAAACCACGGGTAGGTGGTATACAATTATGGATGGACTGCCGAGTGCCGACACAGAGGTAGCTACAGCCGTGAACTACCGTACTGTGTCTGCTGCGACTGGATGATAAATAATGATATAAAAAATATATATATATCACTACTGCAGCCGGACAGGTATATATTATATAATGACGGACCTGCTGGACACTGTCTGTCAGCAGAATGAGTTTTTTATTTTATAGAATAAAAAAACACCACACAAGTCACACGACGTGTGTTTAACTTTTACAGGCAGACATTCACAATACAATATAGTATACTATATACTGGTGGTCAGGTCACTGGTCAGTCACACTGGCAGTGGTACTCCTGCAGAAAAAAAGTGTGCACTGTTTAATTTTAATATGTACTCCTGGCTCCTGCTATAACCTAACTGCTCCCCAGTCTCCCCCACAATTAAGCTGTGTGAGCACAGTCAGATATTATACATAGATGATGCAGCAGCACACTGGGCTGAGCACAGATATGGTATGTGACTGAGTCACTGTGTATCGTTTTTTCAGGCAGAGAACGGATTATATTAAATAATATAAAACTGCACTGGTGGTCACTGGTCAGTCACTAGTATAACTAACTAATACTATCAGCAAAATTCTGCACTCTCTGTCTGAGTACTCCTCCTAAGCTCCAGTAAATTAAGTGTCACTGTCTCACTCTGTCACTAGTATAACTAACTAATACTATCAGCAAAATTCTGCACTCTCTGTATGAGTACTCCTCCTAAGCTCCAGTAAATGAAGTGTCACTGTCTCACTCTCACTCTCCTATCTATTTCTTCTCTAAACGGAGAGGACGCCAGCCACGTCCTCTCACTATCAATCTCAATGCACGTGTAAAATGGCGGCGACGCGCGGCTCCTTATATAGAATCCGAGTCTCGCGATAGAATCCGAGCCTCGCGAGAATCCGACAGCGTCATGATGACGTTCGGGCGCGCTCAGGTTAACCGAGCAAGGCGGGAAGATCCGAGTCGCTCGGATCCGTGTAAAAAAAGCTGAAGTTCGGGCGGGTTCGGATTCCGAGGAACCGAACCCGCTCATCACTAAGTAAAACAAGAAAAAAAATAAAACAAAAAAATCAAGAAAGTAACGTCAGAAATGGAAAAAAAAAACCTGTCCGCATATTAGTATTTGCCAGTAGGAAAGCGGACAGAGACAAGGTAACCCCTGGGTATTTATTTCAGTTACCATGTAAGAAGTATTCATTCCTAGTAATGCCCCTAGTCAAGATGAGCTCGGAAATGTTTGTTGGACCATGTACAGACCCTTAATACGGGATGAGAAGGATTGAATGAATACTTTGCGTGACCTAGAAGCTTGTTAAACTTTTTTTTGTTTTTGTCTCTTGCAGTAATAGAAAACTCTCCATCTGGATAAGACCACTGGTAAACACTAATTTGGCAAATGGGAGGTGGCTGTCTCTGTGCTAATGGACGGACTCAATAAGACAGTAAGGGACAGGGTACAAACATCTTTGCCTAATTGGAGAGGGGCCACAGTAGCTTGTCTTAGAGAGTGCGCAATTGAACACCACAAGAATATTGTTAGGCGTAGAAAACAACAGGAGGAGAGGCTGAGGATGGTAAGTATACTGGCACATACCGGAAAGACCCATCAGTCCAAACCCCAGATCCCTAATGGTCAATAATATGTTACACTTGTAGGAAGGAAGGGCATTTTGCCAGAGATTGTAGGAGTAGTAGGACACATAGTC
Organism: Pseudophryne corroboree; assembly: GCF_028390025.1. Classification (NCBI taxonomy): domain Eukaryota; kingdom Metazoa; phylum Chordata; class Amphibia; order Anura; family Myobatrachidae; genus Pseudophryne; species Pseudophryne corroboree. Next base: position 342,188,484 of record NC_086453.1, read on the forward strand.
AATATAGATCCCCTAGACAGAAAACACAAGCCACATTATTAAACACATAGATGGGACCAAGGGACATATAGTAAGGAATCATAAGCCATATAGAAAACACAGATTCGGCTAATGGGAAGAACAAAATAAATGCAACATTACCCTTTGACAAAACTAGACACCCACGAAGACTAATGTTACATTTCATGGTTCTAGATTCATGTCCATCACAAGTAGAGGAAATTATCTCACAGATACCGGGTTCCCTATGAACTTAGGATGGACAGGACACTGGATTGATGGCTGGGATAGTCCCAATAGCGATACGATAAACACAGAATTTTTTTAAGGGGAGTAGACCAAGTAGAGAATCACTTCCCCGTAGTGCCCAATCCAGTTGTCAAATTTTTATAAAATCTTCTTCACATCTACAAACTCATCTGTCACCAACCTCTATTCTGTTTCTCTACAGTTTTCCTCTTTTTCTTTTGCGTTCACACAGGGTGGTACAATACATGGACCCAAGTACAGTTCAAACTCCACATGCCTAGGTCCTTCAGAGTTCTGCCCAAACCCAGTATATCTCAACAGCACGATGACACCAGTATTACTGCAGTGTGCCTTGTCATGCACAAAGGGTGGAGAATGGGAATACTGGTGAAGGAAAATTTTGTATAGACACTGATATGCCTGTTGTTGAATGACAAACCTGACATTTTCTTTTTCATTTTCTTCTTCTTTCTCTCCTCTAGAGATGTTGTTGTTTTTTTTTTTGAGTTATGCTCATGGTACTCTACATTGCAAACACACGATAGAAAATTAAAATGAAAAAATGTGTGTTCCCTACAGGAAAAGGCAGTCTGGAGGACAAAGGGGTATGGCCAGGAGTCCTCAGGACTGTGGGCAGGTGGACACTGTAAGCCAGTAGCCCCCAGAGCATACCTTCCAAGTCTAGCTGAGGTGGCACACGGTCTGACTCATCTAGGCAAAGAGGGTAGGTGCAGGCTGATGAGAGCCTACTGGTGTGCGCCAGGATTCTATTCTCATGCAGGTAAGAGAGCAATGACCTGTCTTACTTGCTTGAGGAAGAATATTGGTAAAGCAATACCAACAGAGCCATCCCATATCCCTCCTACAGACGGATCTTTTCAGGAAATACAAATCGACTTCGTACAGTTAACACCCTTTAGGAATTATTGTTATGTATTGGTGTGCACTGATGTTTTCTCAAACTGGGTAGAGGCATTTCCTGCCGCCACGGATGCTGCTGTGTTTACCGCAAAGAAAAATTGCGCAGAAATTTGTGTGTAGATAATGGTACCCCTATAAGTAGGAGCAAAGCTTGAAATTGTACTATTGTGATCATAGATACTGCCACTAGTATTATATAGCTTCGGAACCACTCCCAGATCTTCACTCAATGAATCACCCTCTTCTAAATTTGTTTTTGTTTTGGTATTTGTGTCTTTTTGGGTTGTTTTTGGAAGACAACCTCATGTCATGATTGATCCGCACAATGATCAGAAATACACCAATGAGTTGACAGTACAGTACCTTGTTGAGATGAGCCAGCATTTGAGAACTTGACAAAAGAACTTGAAACTGTTGATTGCTGGTATGCCAAATACTAATTGTCTTGATTGTGAACCAAGAGACTGTGTGATTGTTCTTACGCTCAGGTTGCCTAATAGACAGGTGGGAAGGACCAAACCAAGTTTTGTTGACAGCACTAAAGGTCGCCGAAAGAGAGATTTGGGTCCACTTGTCCCACTGCAAGAAGGTCGCTGACCCGGAGAGAACTCATGACAAAGTAGTTTATTGCTCACATTCATCGAGTTTGTGAACTGTGTGTTCCAAGTGAACTGTGTGTTCCAAGTGAACTGTGTGTTCAAAGAGCAAGGTGGAGAGCAAAGTGAACTGTGTGTTCAAAGAGCAAGGCAAAGAGAACCTCGTATCACTAGAGACTCTGGCCCTCATTCCGAGTTGTTCGCTCGTTATTTTTTTTTCCGCAACGGAGCGATTAGTCGCTAATGCGCATGCGCAATGTTCGCAGTGCGTCTGCGCCAAGTAAATTTGCTAATAAGTTTGGTATTTTACTCACGGCTTTATGAAGAAATTTCTTCGTTCTGGTGATCGGAGTGTGATTGACAGGAAGTGGGTGTTTCTGGGCGGAAACTGGCCGTTTTATGGGTGTGTGCGAAAAAACGCTGCCGTTTCTGTGAACAACGCGGGAGTGGCTGGAGAAACGGGGGAGTGTCTGGGCAAACGCTGGGTGTGTTTGTGACGTCAAACCAGGAACGAAACTGACTGAACTGATCGCAGTGGCAGAGTAAGTCTCGAGCTACTCAAAAACTGCAAAGACGTTTCTTTTCGCAATTCTGTGAATCTTTCGTTCGCAATTCTACTATGCTAAGATTCACTCCCAGTAGGCGGCGGCTTAGCGTGTGCAAACAACTCGGAATGAGGGCCTCTGTTCCGTGAAGACTGAGAGGCGGCACTGTTGAACACTACCTGAGCGTACTAAAGGACTGCAGAAAGACCAGTCATTGTAATTGATTTGTTATGAACAAGAGTTGTTTTGATCTATTTCTCTTTTCTCTCTTTGCCGCTGACAAACATTTTCTTTCAGGATATTCTATTTTTGCGAGGTTTTTTTATGAGGAGTCGAGTGTGGGACTGGAACTGGTTCTGGAGGAAGGAGTGATTTCCTTATAGGATCCCAGGGTTAGCCAATCAGTTTGTTAAAATCAGAGAAAAATCAAAGGTCTAGTAGTTATGGAGTTCAGAGGTAATCAGGAACAATCAGACAATGGCTATTCACACATTGCAGATGAAGAGCTCATTAATATATGTGGAAGAAAGGTTTATGAGTGGCTCTCCCCGAACTCCGAAGGTTTATGTTATTTAGGAAGGACACTACTTATAAACCTTGTTCAATGATTAAACAGACCTAGCATACGTTCCATAAATGGAAACAATGTTCAGAAAATGATAGGAATATGTAGATCATGAAAATTTTATATGTCACTGTCCCGATTTGTTTGTGTCCTCTTCACCTACCCAGCAGAACCTCAATCAAACCCAAACATCAGTGTACAAAGACGTAGGTACATGTATGTGTGAAATGTTCACCGCAAATCAGACATTATAGGCCAAAGCACTGTCCCAGCATACTCTCTAGGTTGAATGTTGTCCCACACCCAACAAGTGGTCCCGTGACCGCCGAGTGCATATAGAGGATGTCTCGTCCTCCTCCCTGTCTTCCCCAAATATAGTCAAGTGTCTGATTTGTGAAATGCATACATACTTGTGTCTAGGTCACCGATTATTGTATGAAATATTTTTTCTTATGTTAATAATTGATGCCAGTTATTGTTTGCTGCCAAATGGGTGGACTGTCGAAGTGAAAAAATATTACATAAAGAGAACATACAAACTACACACGTATAAGTCGCTATACTTGCAAATACTTGCAGCGAGCACAGCAATATATGGCAACACACGCATTTACACGGACATGCCACAGAGATGGATTCGACACTTATTTTTATGCAGTACATAATTATAATAATATCAAGCGCCAGACATCATGATGATTTAAAATTATCTAATGAAGTAATGTCATGTATGTGTATTATTTGAATGAAACAAGATAGACCGGTCATGTTTACTATTGAAGCAACCAGATTGATGTGTAGATTCATTTGATGCTTGTTGTGAAGTTGTGGGACACTGCAACACGGAATTATGATTAAATGTATAAAAGCTAAAATCACTCTTATTAGGACAGTGGACAGGAAACTCAGGCCAGCCCTTTGGCTATCTTCAAGGCTGAACCTGATTACCATATACAAAGGGACTGGTGACTCATCGTGAACCCCTCCCCCAGAAACTAGATAACACATTGATCACACAGGAGCTCACTTGCTTTTTGGTCTCAGAGGATGATGGACTTGCTGCCAGTTCAGTTCCTGTATTTATTTACAGAGAGAGAGAGAGACATAAGATGCATTGGAGGGAATGGTAATTGTATCGCTGGCCTATAACTGTATGTAATTGTATGTAACTGTATGTTTTAACTGCTTACTGTGTGAGTGTAACCATGTAACTATAGGTATACTGTACTTTGTAATATATATTGAATCCATATCCTTTTAATAACAAATATATACATCAATGAGCTTTGGAACTTAGATAATGTGTGGGTGTATTGTTTTCTCTTATGGGATGCAGTGTTTTGCGATGTATAGCGCACATTCATGGGATATGGTAATAAGAGGTGCAGGCGTTTACAATATATATTAGAGCGGGCATTTTAAATATTTGTGAGAAATCAATTTGGCATTCACAGCTCTCACGAGTAGGGTCCTCTTCCCTCATGTGCTTATCCTTTTTCTTACTTTAATAATCTTCAGCTGCACCAAATCCAGCAGTCTTCTGCCACCTGATACTTATTCCAGTGTCATCTGCTGATGTAACTATGTTTATTTACCCTGTACTTGTCCTATATTGTCGTCAACTGCAAGTTGCTGTTTTTCTGTTTTGATTATTTGTTTATGTACTCTGTAATTGGGCGCTGCGGAACCCTTGTGGCGCCATATAAATAAAGGATAATAATAATAATTCCTCTTTGCAGCACCTCTCAAGTTCCATCAGGTTGGATGGGAAGCATCGGTGCACAGCCATTTTCAGATCTCTCCAGAGATGTTCAATCGGATTCAAGTCTGGGCTCTGGCTGGGCCAGTCAAGGACAGTCACAGCGTTGTCCTGAAGACACGCCTTTGATATCTGGGCTTTGTGCTTAGGGTCATTGTCCTGCTGATAGGGCCGGCAACAGAAATCATGGGGCCTCATACACTGATATCACTGGGGGCCCACCCCTAGACCCCTATTTAGGGAAGCACACACGGAAAGACAGAGACTGGCGCACACACAGAGAGACAGAGACTGGCACACACAGGGGTGGGGACTGGCGCACACACAGGGACGAGGACTGGTGCACACACAGGGTTGGGGACAGGCGCACACACAGGGATGGGGACTGGCGCACACACAGGGACGGGGACTGGCGCACACAGAGATAGGGAATGGTGCACACACAGGGATGGGGACTGGCGCACACAGAGATAGGGACTGGCGCACACGCAGGGACGGGGACTGGCGCACACGCAGGGACGGGGACTGGCGCACACGCAGGGACGAGGACTGGCACACACACAGGGATGGGGACTGGCGCACACACAGGGATGGGGACTGGCGCACACACAGGGACGGGGACTGGCGCATAAACAGGGATGGGGACTGGTGCACACACAGGGATGGGGACTGGCGCACACACAGGGATGGGGACTGGCGCACACACAGGGATGGGGACTGGCGCACACAGGGATGGGGAATGGCGCATAGACAGGGATGGGGACTGGCGCACACACAGGGACGGGGACTGGCGCATAGACAGGGATGGGGCTGGCACACACAGGGATGGGGACTGGTACACACAGGGATGGGGACTGGCGCACACACAGGGACGGGGACTGGCGCACACACAGGGACGGGGACTGGCGCACACACAGGGATGGGGACTGGCGCACACACAGGGACGGGGACTGGCGCATAGACAGGGATGGGGCTGGCACACACAGGGATGGGGACTGGTACACACAGGGATGGGGACTGGCGCACACACAGGGACGGGGACTGGCGCACACACAGGGACGGGGACTGGCGCACACACAGGGACGGGGACTGGCGCACACACAGGTACGAGGACTGGCGCACACACAGGGATAGGGACTGGCGCACACACAGGGACGAGGACTGGCGCACACACAGGGGCGAGAACTGGCGCACATACAGGGACTGGGACTGGCGCACACACAGGGACTGGCGCACACACAGGGATGAGGACTGGCGCACACACAGGGAAGAGGACTGGCGCACACACAGGGACGGGGACTGGCGCACACACAGGGACGAGGACTGGCGCACACACAGGGACGGGGACTGGCGCACACACAGGGACGGGGACTGGCGCACACACAGGGACGGGGACTGGCGCACACACAGGGACGGGGACAGGGACGGGGACTGGCGCACACACAGGGACGGGGACAGGGACGGGGACTGGCGCACACACCGGGACGGGGACTGGCGCACACACAGGTACGAGGACTGGCGCACACACAGGGATAGGGACTGGCGCACACACAGGGACGAGGACTGGCGCACACACAGGGGCGAGAACTGGCGCACATACAGGGACTGGGACTGGCGCACACACAGGGACTGGCGCACACACAGGGATGAGGACTGGCGCACACACAGGGAAGAGGACTGGCGCACACACAGGGACGGGGACTGGCGCACACACAGGGACGAGGACTGGCGCACACACAGGGACGGGGACTGGCGCACACACAGGGACGGGGACTGGCGCACACACAGGGACGGGGACTGGCGCACACACAGGGACGGGGACAGGGACGGGGACTGGCGCACACACAGGGACGGGGACAGGGACGGGGACTGGCGCACACACCGGGACGGGGACTGGCGCACACACAGGGACGGGGACTGGCACACACACACAGAGATGCAGAGTTGTCACAGTGGAGATGAGTGCTGCTGTCACTGTAAATTACCACACGCTGACAGTTAGTGTTGTTTTCACTCTTATACAGCTCCAGCCAGGGTGTCTGTAGGGAGTCAGATAGTGATGGGAATGCTACGGCTGCTTATAGATTCTGTGCCGGCGATTCCCTTCCAACCCTGGCTGTTCTTCTTCATAAGTGGCCGTGCCGCAGACCGTGGCAGCAAGGACAAGCAGTTAATGGGCGGTACAGTATAATGACTTCACAACGTCATTAAAATGATGAGCAATGGCCGGGATAGCAGTGACCGAGGGAGGAAGGGGGTGGCAGAACAGTTTCACCTAAATTGCTGGCAGTGTGGAGGTTTAAAATGTACTATTAGGCAATGTGCTGCTGTTTTTCTGCCTCTGACCCATGGGGCCCCCCTGAACCTCGGGGCCCGGCACGACTGTACCCTTTGATCCCCCCCTGTTGCCGGGCCTGCCTGCTGAAAGATGAACCGTCGCCCCAGTCTGAGGTCAAGAGCGCTCTGGAGCAGGTTTTCATCCAGGATGACATTGCTGCATTCATCTTTCCCCCTATCCTGACTAGTTTCCAGTTCCTGCCACTGAAAAACATCCCCACAGCATGATGCTGCCACCACCATGCTTCACTGTAGGGATGATATTGGCCTGGTGATGAGCGGTGCCTGGTTTCCTTCAAACATGACGCCTTGCATTCACGCCAAAGAGTTACAGTTTTGTCTCATCAGACCAGAGAATTTTGTTTCTCATGGTCTGAGAGTCCTTCAGGTGCATTTTGGCAAACTTCAGGCGGGCTGCCATGTGCTTTTTACTAAGGAGAGGCTTCCGTCTGGTCACTCTACCATACAGGCCTGATTGGTGGATTTCTGCAGAGATGGTTGTCCTTCTGGAAGGTTCTCATCTCTCCACAGAGGAATACTGTAGCTCTGACAGAGTGACCATCGGGTTCTTGGTAACCTCCCTGACTAGGGCTCTTCTACCCCGTTCGCTCAGTTTAGACGGCCGGCCAGATTTAGTAAGAGTCCTGGTGGTTCCAAACTTCTTCCATTTACGGATGATGGAGGCCACTGTGCTCATTGGGACCTTCAAAGCAGCAGATATTTTTCTGTACCCTTCCCCAGATTTGTGCCTTGAGACTATCCTGTCTTGGAGGTCTACAGACAATTCCTTTGACTTCATGCTTGGTTTGTGCTCAGATATGCACTGTCAAGTAGAGATGAGCGGGTTCGGTTCCTCGGGATCCGAACCCCCCCGAACTTCACCTATTTTACACGGGTCCGAGGCAGCCTCGGTTCCTCCCGCCTTGCTCGGTTAACCAGAACGCGCCCGAACATCATCATGCAGCTGTCGGATTCTCGCGAGATTCGTATTCTATATAAGGAGCCGCGCGTCGCCGCCATTTTCACTCGTGCATTGGAGATTGAACGTAGAGGACATGGCAGCGTTCTCTCCTTGAAAAGCTCCGTAATCTGTGCTCAGTGTGCTGCAAATATCTGTGCTCAGTGTGCTGCAAATAATCTGTGCTCAGTGTGCTGAAAATATCTACGTTCTCTGCCTAAAAATACTCTATATCTGTGCTCAGTGTGCTGCAAATATCTGATCAGTGTGCTGCATTGTGGGGACCACCAGCAGGGACGTTTCTTGGGGCAGGCGAGCAGTGCAACCGCACTGGGTGCCCGCCGCGGCACTAACTGTGGCTCCCTGCTTCCCCCTCCTATTTCTCCCCGAGTAACCCGCTCGGGGGCGGAGTTTCACGGAATGACGCGGTTGCGTCGTTACGTCACGATACAACCCCGTCACTCTGCGAAACTCCCCCCCCCCCTTCCCCGAGCGGAGTAAAGAGGGGGATCCAAGTTAGGAAGAGGGAAAGGCCGGAGCGAGGAGCGACTGGTGACGCAGGCCGAAGAGCGGTAATCGCCTCTGTAAGTATTCTCTCTCTCTCTCTCTCTCAATGTGTAAAATGGGGACACCTGCCGTAATGTTTGAAATGGGGACTCTTGCCTGCCGTAGTGTGGGGATTTAATGTATCAAGGGCATTGCGGTGTGTGGCATAATATGGTGCAGGGGGCATTACTGTGTGGGGCTTAATATGGTAGAATTTGTTTTTCCTGTGGTGGTCGTGATCTGTTGGAGCAGGGTCAAAAACTGGATTGTGAGGTAGTCTTTTCAGACGAGGCCATGCCCATTTAAATGAGGCCACACCCATTTAGATGAGGCCGCGCCCCCTTGTCGGGTGCGCGCACAAGTTTTTTTTTTTATCTAGGTGTGTGGGTGGGGGGGGGGGGGGGCACATTTTTTATGTTATGGGGGGGTGCATTTTTAAATCTCGCACTGGGAGCCAAATTGGCTAGAAACAGCCCTGACCACCAGCATATAATAATTATAGTAGTACAGTACAGTAGGCCATTGCTGTATCTTGCAGCTCTGTGTCACTGCAAGTATCCATTCCATATCTGTGCGGCATTTTTGTGAGCAGTATATAGAGTATTACAGTGCAGCATTTTGGTGACTAACAGTATATAGTTGTACAGTAGGCCATTGCTGTATCTTGCAGCTCTGTGTCACTGCAAGTATCCATTCCATATCTGTGCAGCATTTTTGTGAGCAGTATATATAGTATTACAGTGCAGCATTTTGGTGACTAACAGTATATAGTTGTACAGTAGGCCATTGCTGTATCTTGCAGCTCTGTGTCACTGCAAGTATCCATTCCATATCTGTGCGGAATTTTTGTGAGCAGTATATATAGTATTACAGTGCAGCATTTTGGTGACCAACAGTATATAAGGGAAGAGGGCTCTGCTCGTGAGAGCTTACAATCTAAAGGGGAGGGGTAGATAGACATGGGTGACACAGATGGGGTACATAGAGAACGTGGAACAGGGGGTTAGGAATCAGGATGAGATTTGGCTGGGTTTGGTGAAGAAGTGGACCCCCAGAAGGCACAAGTCAATACTTAACATTGCAACATTTTACTGGGCTATGCAGGAGAAAATTAAAAATAGGGGAAAATAAAAATAAAAAAAAGAATCGATAACTTCTACCGCTTTCAAAAAGGTCAATGGAAGCTGAAATAATGGACAACTACCTCATGGAAGCCAGATACAGTATACCAAACAGTACTTAGCAGCGTTAGGAATGAGTGCTTATAAAATACAGTAACATTTTGTCATAATATTTCAGAAACTGCATGGCTGGTCTCTTGCACTCTTTTGCTCTAATACACCACCTGCTTTAGGATTTATATTCAAAAACATTATGTCTCTATAATCCCAAAAACGTCAGTCTTCTTGGAAAGTGGTTTGTTCATTTGTAAGGGAAAGAGAACAAACGTTCTCAAACAATAGTTTCTCAATTTCTTTTTCCTCTGGGAAGGGATTGCGGATTCGCAGGAATATCTGAGCATTTCTGTAATCAGAAAGCAGCGACTTTCTACAAATGTTTACGGATAATTCCAGTGATTTTGTAATTTTCTTCCAGTGATTTGGACCAATAATACCATTGATTAGAACTAATAATTCCAGTGATTTTGTCATTTTCTTCCAGTGATTTGGACCAATAATACCATTGATTAGAACGAATAATTTCAGTGATTTTGTCATTTTCTTCCAGTGATATGGACCAATAATACCATTGATTAGAACAAATAATTCCAGTGATTTTGACATTTTCTTCCAGTGATTTGGACCAATAATACCATTGATTAGAACAAATAATTCCAGTGATTTTGTCATTTTCTTCCAGTGATTTGGACCAATAATACCATTGATTAGAACAAATAATTCCAGTGATTTTGTAATTTTCTTCCAGTGATTTGGACCAATAATACCACTGATTAGAACAAATAATTCCAGTGATATTGAGGTGTTTGTCTAGCTTAGCTTAGCTGTCCAGCGACCACAGTGCACCTCTTTTTCTCTTTTCTTTGCATCATGTGCTGTTTGGGGCCAATTTTTTTAAGTGCCATCCTGTCTGACACTGCAGTGCCACTCCTAGATGGGCCAGGTGTTTGTGCCGCCCTCTTGGGTCGCTTTGCTTAGTCATCCAGCGACCTCGGTGCAAATTTTAGGACTAAAAATAGTATTGTGAGGTGTGAGGTGTTCAGAATAAACTGGAAATGAGTGGAAATTGTGGTTATTGAGGTTAATATTACTATAGGATCAAAATTACCCCCAAATTCTATGATTTAAGCTGTTTTTGAGGGGTTTTTGAAAAAAAAACCCACCCGAATCCAAAACACACCCGAATCCACACAAAAATTTCAGGGAGGTTTTGACGAAACGCGTCCGAATCCAAAACACGGCCGCGGAACCGAATCCAAAACCAGAACACAAAACCCGAAAAATGTCCGGTGCACATCTCTACTGTCAAGTGTAGGATCTTATATAGACAGATGTCAGGGCCGGCCTGAGCCTAATTTTTTTGATATGCAAATTTATATTTTGGCGCCCCTTAGTGGGGCGTGGCTTCATGGGGAAGGGGCGTGACTACAGAATAGTATCAATTCACATTTCAATAGCAGTCAATGTGATATGGTATATAACTGTAGTCAGTACCATTTGGATGATATACCCCCAATGTACATTATAGCAGTTAGTGTCATATGTACAATATCTCCCCCGATGTCACCAGTACTCACCCCTGGCAGCACATAGTCACCGCTCCCCTCCCCGTACATGCACAGTGGTCCGTTCCCCTTCCCTCCCCTCCCGGGCAGCACATACAGTGACCTGCTCACCTCCTCTCTTCTAACCAGTGCTCACCCCTGGCAGCACATAGTCACCGCTCCCCTCCCCCGCACATACACAGGGACCCGCTCCCCTCCCGTGCAGCACATTCACAGTGACACGTACCTGCCACCCGCTGACTGGATCCCCTCTGAATGTAGCCATGGCAAAGACAGCAGCAGTCCTGTCCTAGGCTAGAGGTGCCTGCTGCTGCTGGTCATCGCGGGTGCATCACGGCGGAAGTGACGGAAGTGGAGTGGTTGCGGGTGGCGACGGCTTTTAAAATGTGAGGAGCAGGTATAGGGGGTTCCATGTCTCCCTTGTACAACGAGGAGACTGTTGGTGGGCGGCTCGCTGCAGCGTGAGTGACAGTGACTCACTGTCACTATATGCAGCAGCGCCCTCAGCGGTCTGGCGCTCTACTCCGCTGCGTAGCTGGAGTATGCGTTGGGCCGGGCCTGACAGATGTGTGCCTTTCCAAATCATGTCCAATCAACTGAATTTACCACAGGTGGACTCTTAATTAAGCTGTAGGAACACCTCAAGGATGATCAGTGGAAACAAGGATGCACCTGAGCTCAATTTTGAGCTTCATGGCAAAGGCTGTGAATACTTATGTACATGTGATTTCTTAGTTTTTTTATTTTTAATAAATTTGCAAAAATCTAAAACAAAAACATGTTTTTCACGTTGTCAATCATTATGGGGTATTGGGCCTAATTCAGACCTGATCGCAGCAGCAAATTTGTTAGCTAATGGACAAAACCCTGTTGCACTGCAGGTGGGGCAAATGTAACATGTGCTGAGAGATTAAGGGGGTAATTCCAAGTCGATCGCAGCAGGATTTTTGATAGCAATTGGGCAAAACCATGTGCACTGCAGGGGAGGCAGATATAACATGTGCAGAAAGACTTAGATTTGGGTGGGTTATTTTATTTCTGTGCAGGGTAAATACTGGCTGCTTTATTTTTACACTGCAAATTAGATTGCAGATTGAACTCACCACACCCAAATCTAACTCTCTCTGCACATGTTATATCTGCCTCCCCTGCAGTGCATATGGTTTTGCCCAATTGCTAACAAAAATCCTGCTGCGATCAACTTGGAATTACCCCCTAAGATTTGGGTGTGGTTTGTTCAAACTGAAATCTAAATTGCAGTGTAAAAATAAAGCAGCCAGTATTTACCCTGCACAGAAACAATATAACCCACCCAAATCTAACTCTCGCTGCAATTGTTATATCTGCCCCAGCTGCAGTGCACATGGGGCCTAATTCAGACCTGATTACTGCTGTGCGTTGTGTGTGTAGAATTTTGATGGCAAAACTGAATTTATTCCATTTTGGAATAAGGGGGGTCATTCCGAGTAGATCGCTCGCTAGCAGTTTTTAGCAGCCGTGCAAACGCTATGCCGCCTCCCACTGGGAGTGTATTTTAGCTTAGCAGAAGTGCGAACGAAAAGATCGCAGAGCGGCGGCAAAATAATTTTGTGCAGTTTCAGAGTAGCTTCAGACCTACTCAGCGCTTGCGATCACTTCAGACTATTCAGTTCCTGTTTTGACGTCACAAACACGCCCTGCCACGCCTGCGTTTTGCCGAACACTCCCTGAAAATGGTCAGATGACACCCAGAAACACCCCCTTCCTGTCAATCACTCAGCCGCCAGTAGTGCTACTGAAAAGCTTCGCTAGACCTTGTGTGAAACTACATTGTTCGTTGTAACAGTACGACGCGCGTGCGCACTGCACCGCATACGCATGCGCAGAAGTGACGTTTTTTTGCCTGATCGCTGTGCAGCGATCGAAAGCAGCTAGCGATCAACTCGGAATGACCCCCAAGGCTGTAACATAACAAAATTTGGAAAAAGTGAAACGCTGTGAATACTTTCTGGATGCACTGTACAGTATGTCCACCCTAATCCTTGTTTGTGACCAGTGTAGACGGAGGATATCTGAGACTTATGCAGTTCGAGTACCCAAAATTTCCCCCCAGCGTCAACTCTACTCCCAGAGGAAATGGTAAACCAATAACAACATGTGGTTTACCCGCAATACCTGTTCATGCATCCGACCACATTATGAGCTAAGAAAATAGAATTTTGGGCTTTAACCCAGTATACTGTCATCACACTAGAAGGGACCCTTTCTCCCACGCCTAGGATCTGTTACGCGTTAATTAGTGCCACGAGTCCAAGTTAGGACTTGCTGGGCTGCCCGAAATGTTGGCCACAGGGCACAGCAGATGGTGCATTCTGATAAAGGACCGGAGATTCGTTTCCTGGCCCCTACTGCCTTACCTCTCCTGGGGTTCCTTTTCCCAAGCTCTCCACAGTTGTTCTGCCACCTCCTGTGACCGTGCAGCTGTCACTTATGTACTGCAGGGCTTTAGCCGCGCTAACATGGAGCTGTGTTCATAAAGGTCATTACTGAACACCCCATAACAAGAAAAGGAATATTTGGCACAAATAAAACACTGTCTTTATGTCCGCCATAGAGAAATACAATTAGTTCGTTAAGAGTAAAACTAAGGGCCTAATTCAGAACTGATAGCTCGCTAGTCGCTTGGTTTTTTTTTCAGTCCTGTGTTCGCATAGTCGCCGCCCATAGGGGAGTGTATTTTAGCTTTGCAAGTGTGCAAACGCATGTGTAGCAGAGCTGTGCGAACAGAGTCTCTGAGTTGCCCAGGACTCAGCTGTTGTGATCACTTCAGCCTGTCTGGGACCGGAATTGACGTCAGGAACCCTCCCTGCGAACGCTTAGGTATGCCTGCGTTTTTTCCAACCATTCCCTGAAAACGGTCAGTTGCCACCCACAAACGCCCTCTTCCTGTCAATCTCCTTGCGATCACCCGTGCAAATGGCTTCTTCGCACAAAGCCATCGCTGAGCGGCCATCCGCTTTGTACCCGTACAACGCGCATGTGCATTGCGGTGCATACGTATGCGCAGTTTAGCCTGACGACTAGGCAAACGCAGGACTGCAAAAAAACTCTAGCGAGCGATCAGGTCTGAATTACTCCCTAAGACTGGATGCCAGTGGCAAGCGCAGGAATTCTAGAGGGGGGTTTCCAAACGCAATCCACAATCTCCCATTGTGCATAACATGGAGTATAGCATTAATATTTAACACTATAGATGGTCTATTTTATAGGCCGTATCAAACATATTTAAATAATATAAATAAGTGGCCAGGAAAAGGTTAAATATACTATAATAAATAAATATACAAATATAGTAGAACCAGTACTGCACTTTTTAAGCACACTGCACATTCTCCCACTTCATGGTAAGGCACCTGTCTCTTCTTCCAGGTAGCTACTCTCTGGTCCAGTGCACTGAGTGAGGACTCATATCCACACACAGTGCAATTTGGTAGAAGAAGCAGCTACCACTGGGCACTTGCAGCAACTATGCTCAGTCACTTAAACTGCATGGCGGCAGCTCTAGTAGTCATATTATATATACCATTGCTAATGTTGTCCTAATTTGAGCCACTTGCCAAGAGGAGGGGGTTTCCGGGCAACCAGAACCCCCCCCCCCCCCCCTTCCCCCTGCATTTGCCTATGGATGCTGCATATGGCACTTACTATATGAGGAGTAAACACTATTTACACGGTTATACAATGTGCACCCTGCATTATGGTGGATGCTGCTCCATCTGATTGTCGGAATTAGCCACAAACAATACAGCTGCCTCTTTTGATTATGAGTGACTTGATTCTATTAAAAGTGTTTATATTTTAGGATCTTGGCAGATACTGTAGCACTCGTTCCTGGGCTGTTGTGAACGTTGGTGCTAATCAGTGGCTATGGACTGTTGGAACTAAAACGCAATGTGCATTCCATAAAGACTGCTAATCCTTAAATTAGATGTTCCAAAAGAGTTCAAATACTTAAGAACTTTATTTAACATTTGCAGTCAAATGTAGCTGCACAGTGCACACTAATGCTATACAGTATATCACACATTATTTAAAAAACTATTTACACAACTGCTACTCCCTCACTCTATTGTACCTTCTGGTATTGTCACATTATATGTACTTGTTCTGGGTTTTTTTATGAATGATTTATCTTTCTGACTGTCCGGGGACTGCAGATTTTATACAGTGAAAATGAAGAAACATCTAATTATTTCAAGGATGGTGCAGTATGTGTGCACAAAGCCTAGTGAAGAGAAAAACAAGGGTCACTGGACAGAATATGCAAATCTGGTGGTGCTGTCCTGTGCACATTGTCACTTGTTTCATCTCATTACTTTAGGTTTAGAGCCAATAAAGAGCAATTGCTATAAAGTAGATGACTTTGTACAGTTTAATGGTGGTCATTCCGAGTTGTTCGCTCGCTAGCTGCTTTTAGCACCATTGCACACGCTAGGCCGCCGCCCTCTAGGAGTGTATCTTAGCTTAGCAAAATAGCAAATGAAAGGTAAGCAGAACTGCTACTAAATAATTCCTTGCAGTTTCTGAGTAGCTCCAGACCTACTCCTAGACTGCAATCACCTCAGTCCGTTTAGTTCCTGGTTTGATGTCACAAACACGCCCTGCGTTTGGCCAGCCACTCCCCCGTTTCTCCAGCCACTCCTGCGTTTTTATCTGGCACGCCTGCGTTTTTTAGCACACTCCCTGAAAACGGCCAGTTATCGCCCAGAAACTTCCTGTCAATCACACTACGATCACTCGTGCGATGAAAAAACGTCGCTCGACCTTGTGTAAATCTACAAAGTTTTGTGTGAAAGTACTAAGCGCATGCGCACTACGTACCATGCGCATGCGCATTTTTGCAGTTTTTTTACTTAATCGCTGCACTGCGAAAATCGGCAGTGAGCAAACAACTCAGAATGACCACCTATATTGTTGGGGTCCAGTGGTCAGGACATGTTGGGGGTGTAGTGTCCTGTGTCTGTATAGGGTGTAATAGATGTATTATGGTCATGGACAGTGGTCAGGCCATGTTTGGATGTAGTGTCCTTTGTCTGTATAGGGTGTAATAGATGTATTGTGGTCATGCCCAGGTGTGACGTCATGTTGGGGGTGTAGTGTCCTATGTTTGTATACAATGTTATATACTTGTATTATGGTCATGGCCAGTGGTCAGGTCATGTTGGGGGTGTAGTGTCCTATGTCTGTATAGGGTGTTATAGATGTATTATGGTCATGGCCAGTGGTCAGGTCATCTTGGGGGTGTAGTGTCCTATGTCTGTATAGGGTGTAATAGATGTATTATGGTCATGCCCAGGGGTGAGGTCATGTTGGAATGTAGTGTCCTATGTCTGTATAGGGTGTTTTAGATGTATTATGGTCATGGCCAGTGGTCAGGTCATCTTGGGGGTGTAGTGTCCTATGTCTGTATAGGGTGTAATAGATGTATTATGGTCATGCCCAGGGGTGAGGTCATGTTGGAATGTAGTGTCCTATGTCTGTATAGGGTGTAATAGATGTATTATGGTCATGTCCAGTCATCAGGTCATGTTGGGGGTGTAGTGTCCTATGTCTGTATAGGGTGTAATAGATGTATTATGGTCATGCCCAGGGGTGAGGTCATGTTGGGGGTGTAGTGTCCTATGTCTGTATAGAGTGTTATATACTTGTATTATGGTCATGGCCAGTGGTCAGGTCATGTTGGGGGTGTAGTGTCCTATGTCTGTATAGGGTGTAATAGATGTATTATGGTCATACCCAGGGGTCAGGTCATGTTGGGGTGTAGTGTCCTATGTCTGTATAGGGTGTAATAGATGTATTATGGTCATGGCCAGTGGTCAGGTCATGTTGGGGTGTAGTGTCCTATGTCTGTATAGGGTGTAATAGATGTATTATGGTCATGGACAGTGGTCAGGTCATGTTGGCGGTGTAGTGTCCTATGTCTGTATAGGGTGTAATAGATGTGTTATGGTCATGGACAGTGGTCAGGTCACGTTGGCGGTGTAGTGTCCTATGTCTGTATAGGGTGTAATAGATGTATTATGGTAATGCCCAGTGGTCAGGTCATGTTGGGGATGTAGTGTCCTATGTCTGTATAGGGTGTAATAGATGTATTATGGTCATGTCCAGGGGTCAGGTCATGTTGGGGGTGTAGTGTCCTATGTCTGTATAGGGTGTAATAGATGTATTATGGTCATGCCCAGGGGTCAGGTCATGTTGGGGGTGTAGTGGCCTATGTCTGTATAGGGTGTAATAGATGTATTATGGTTATACCCAGTGGTCAGGTCATGTTGGGGGTGTAGTGTCCTATGTCTGTATAGGGTGTAATAGATGTATTATGGTCATACCCAGTGGTCAGGTCATGTTGGGGATGTAGTGTCCTATGTCTCTATAGAGTGTTATATACTTGTATTATGGTCATAACCAGTGGTCAGGTCATGTTGGGGGTGTAGTGCCCTATGTCTGTATAGGGTGTAATAGATGTATTATGGTCATACCCAGTGGTCAGGTCATGTTGGGGTATAGTGTCCTATGTCTGTATAGGGTGTAATAGATGTATTATGGTCATGCCCTGTGGTCAGGTCATGTGGGGGGTGTAGTGTCCTATGTCTGTATAGGGTGTAATAGATGTATTATGGTAATGCCCAGGGGTCAGGTCATGTTAGGGGTGTAGTGTCCATTGTCTCTATAGAGTGTTATATACTTGAATTATGGTCATAAAACCAGTGGTCAGGTAATGTTGGGGGTGTAATGTCCTCTTTCTTAGTGGCAAATTTCCCATTAGTTATGTGAGGCATGTGCCTAGGGTGGCACTTGTTTGGGGGCGGCACTTGGATGCTCGTGTTGGTACTGTCAGACCAAAATGTACCAGTAAATTTAGAATATTTCTACTGTACTGCACCATATGCCATCTTGAAGGGAGGGTAAATGGGTAGGACATGCCCACACTGCCCAGTAAGCTGTCCTACTTAGTTATTATGTAATGAAAAATAAAAAAAGTAGTAGTGACTTTTTTATTTTTCTATTAAATTGGCTATCATTAAATGAGAGCTTATAACCAATCAATGAAAATAATACAATTAGAGATTGTAATATGGAGTGCAGGGGAGTTACAAACCAGCTCGGCCAGCATCCAGCCCTGCCGAAAGTGTCAGCAGCGCTGATGAATAATAATGTATTTAGAGGTGTTTAGTAAAATATGGCCAATACAGATATGTCATTTATCAAGTGATTTTCTCTAGAAAGCAGAACATGGGTTCAGTGGTGTGGGACATGTATGTGTTGTGTTGATGGGAACTTGCAGATGTATGTATGTAAACACTTGAAAATCACCAAAGAGACGTTTTAATTTTCTCCCAAATCCTCTTATTTATTGGAATACAATAGCTGGCTAGCATCTTTCTTTCATTAACAAAAGCTGTAAAAATCCTCCATTTGGCAGCATTTACCTTACTAAGTGGTATATTTACTAAGCAGTGATAAGAGCAGAGAAGTGAGCCAGTGGAGAAATTGCCCATGGCAACCAATCAGCACTGAAGTAACATCTATAATTTGCATACTATAAAATGATACAGAGCTGCTGATTGGTTGATGGGGAAATTTCTCCACTGGCTCACTCCTCCGCTCTTATCACTGCTTAGTAAATGTCCCCCTTATCCTACTAAACTGTTCTGCTATCTTATTTGCTTCTTGTTCGGGGTTCAGGATGATTCCCCCTCTTTCCCGTCCGTCACACAACACACACTTTGCAGAGTCAATGCGTGACATAGGCACAATGCCCAGGATTTGCCATTTCCAATTGATTTGCGTGGGAATCGGGATTGCACTTCATGGAAATATCCCTGGAGGTGTGTAACCCGCGATCATGCAGAACAGAACTCACGGCTAATTGAATCATCCCCTAAAAAGTTTTGCTCAGAGACTATCTGCTGGTTTTGCCTTTTAAATGATTGGCCCCATTTAAACATCGGGCAGACTCGCAGGGAACTCGCTGATGCCTGTATCGCACAGGCTAATACATTTACCCCATAAACTGTGCAGCACACGCAACATCAATCACACCATCACATATACACATACAAACACTATCACATATACAGTACACACACCGTCACACAAACACCACCACACACCATAACCAGGGGCGGTTGTAGCCCTTGTGGTGCCCCGGGTGAAAATAGGGGCGTGGCTTCATAAAGGGGTGTGGTCAATGTGCCCCCAGTAGTATTGCCCCCAGTTTGTGGCCCCAATAGTATTGCCCCCGTTTGTGCCGCTTTTAAAAAATAAAATAAAAAATATACTTACCAATACATCCCCGCTCCTGATGCCCGACCGCTGCTGCCCTCTGTCTCTGGCCGGTCCTCTGATCTATGGGAGAAACGTCATGACATCTCTCCCATAGAAACGCATAGACACTAGAGGTCAATCATGACCCCTAGTGTCTAAGTGCCGCTCCCACAATGCAGTGCGCGATGACTTCATCACGCACCGTACAGCAGTACCGGCACCGGGGAGGGGGGGGGGGGGGCACCACCAGCAGCTGATCTTGCCACGGCGGCGGCGCCGCCCTCCGGAAGGCGGCGCCCCGGGCAAAAATCCTGTGGGCCCGTAGCAAGATCCGCTACTGACCATAACGTATATGTTATGCATAGCATGTCACAGACTCATCATACACACACGTGCACACACGTGTTGGAGGGGAGTGCTCCTTCCGCTGTCAGGAGCCCGTACTGCACGGCTGTTCACTGATATCACAGCACAACCTCCAACCCGGCCACCGTACGCAGCAGTTAACACGTCCCACGCAGCAGAAAAAGTGCCACCATGTAATGCAGAAAAAGACCCTGCATGTACACTGTGCCACCCCAGCTGAGTGCATTATATTCTGCACTGCCCACCACTGCCTATATATGTATAATATACACAGGTGCGTGCTTCACCTCACAGCACTCCACCTGCATTAACCCCGCATGTTCCTGGTTGGATCTGTTGCACTGGTAGTATTCCTGCGTTGTATATATAATGGAGACCAGCATTAACCCTTTGTTTTCCTGCAACCTGTTCTGCCTAAAACCCGGCGAAGTTATGGATCATGTGGACTGACCTCCATCAGATGCCGCTGTCATCTACACCGCCACCTATAGGTTCATACACACATACCAGCACACATATACACACACTATCCCTTTGCCTCGGCAGGCATTAGCTACCACAGGCATCTCTCTGTAACCTACGTGGAATGTAAATATGGATTATGAGAATGAGTCATTGTGAAAGTCTGAGGTAGGCCTAAGCCGGTGTTTTTCCTGTAAAAAGAAAATAGCCCCTTCCAGGCTGCCTACATGTAAGTCACGGGATATCAGAGGTTCAGTCGCTGAAATCGTCCAGGCTCCTTTGCCGGAGGCCATTTTATCCTTCCACGTGCGCCAGACCCACAAAGTGAAATGTGTCTGGCAAGATGGGTGAAAGGTGCTTTAAACAATGAGTTTGTACAAGGAAATTTAATTAAGCATAGAGTTTCTTCTGGCTAAGCTGGAGGAATTAGACGTTTCTTGCATCGCTTTCTCCTCTGCCAAGGGGTCTGACATTTGGGCTGCTTAGAGTGCCAGCTGGAAAGATTAGTTTGCCCAATGTTTCCCGTCCTTTGCCAAATTATTTAAAACCTTCCAGGACAGACAGCACCAGAGATCTCTCTTCTATTTCATAACACTTTCACTGCTGAAGGAAACTTTCACATAACTGCCTATTTAAGCCTGCAGGCAACAAGCCACAAATCTCTGCAACACACTCCAGCAGTGGTTCTCAAACTGTGTGCCGTGGCACCCAGAGGTTCCTCAGGACACTTGCAGTGGTGACTTGGATTGATGGTCCAGGACCAATTCTAATTATTTATGGTCAATGCAATAGGCAAAACCAGTGGTGGTGGCTGCCCTTATCTAAAATATGTGGACAAACAGAAGCAAATCTTAGTCCCTTACCACACAACTGACCCTAAGGATGACATAAAAACAAAATTTACTTACCGTATATACTCGAGTATAAGCCGACTTTTTCAGCACATTTTTCTATGCTGAAAAAGCCCCCCTCGGCTTATACTCGAGTCAACGGCTGCAGCAGACGCCGTGGGCTGTGTTGGCTTCCGCTGCAGCCGGCTCCAGGGACAGACACTAGAGGTCATTATTGACCTCTAGTGTCTGTGCGGCGTTGCTATGGGAGAGACGTCATGACGTCTCTCCCATAGAGATGATCGGGTGCCGGGAAGCGGGCGCCGGAGCGGGCGGCCAGACGGAGCGGTGGCCAGACGGAGCGGGCGGACAGACGGAGCGGAGCAGCGCAGCAGCAGAAGAAGCGGTCGGGAAGCAGGAGCGGGGCAGTGGTAAGTATTGTTTTTGTGTGTGTTTGTGTGTTTGTAAGCGGCGACGGGGGCACAGCAACAGGGGGCAAAGAAAGAGGGGGCACAACTACTGGGGGCAAAGAAAGGGGGCACAACTACTGGGGGCAAAGAAAGGGGGCACAACTACTGGGGGCAAAGAAAGAGGGGTCATAACTACTGGGGGCAATGAAAGAGGGGGCACAACTACTGGGGGCAAAGAAAGAGAGGGCATAACTACTGGGGGCAATGAAAGAGGGGGCACAACTACTGGGGGCAAAGAAGGGGCATAACTACTGGGGGCAAAGCAACGGGGGCATGTTTTTATCTGGCACTGTGGGTGGATATCTGTCACTGGGGGTATATATGGCACTGGGGGCACAACCCTAGCAACAAGCATTACCCCCTGGCAACAAGCATAACACCTACCGCATGAAACCCCTGGCAACGAGCATGACACCCTGAGCATGAAAACCCCTGGCACCGTGCATTTCCCACCCTAGGCTTATACTAGAGTCAGTAATTTTTCCCAGTTTTTTGTGGTAAAATTAGGTGCCTCGGCTTATATTCGGGTCGACTTATACTCGAGTATATACAGTAATTTAATATTTCATTCTCAATAAGAAACTTTTGCCGTAGGGGTGCTGTGAATAAAAATTATGATACTCTAGGGAACCGTGATTCAAAAAAGTTTGGGAACCACTGCACTGCAGACATAAGCAGAGCACAGAGTTAACCAGTTAACCAGTCTATATTGAAGCCACTGGCGTTTCTATAATGGGTGCAGTGTGTGCGGTGCACACAGGCTCCTGAGTCCAGAGGGGGCCCCCACCGCACACACTCCACCTATTTTCTGAATACTCACCCCTCCGGAGTCCCGTGGTGACGTCCACAGCGGTGTTAAAACTCTGTGAAAATGGCCCAGCGCAGTAGAGAAATCTCAGGGAAAATGGCCACCGCGCCATTTTCCCGGAGACCTGCGCATACGCAGTAGAGTCTGAGCGCTTTAGTGCTCAGACTCTCAGCGCTGCCGGCAGAGAGGGGGGGGGCCTGAACGGAGGAGGCTGCACCCGGGTCTCCTCCTCTCTTAAAACGCCCTTGATTCAAGCGGTACTAAATAGGGTCCCTGACAGGGTAGAGTGCCTCCGATCCCAGTAGCCTGGTTCAACATCCAAAAGAGGAGGCATGCCTGGGGATCCTAATAAAAGACTCTACACTCGCTGCTAGGTGATTGCTTGTCTTCCTGATTACAGAGTCAGTTTATGATTTAAGTAATACCCTTTTCAGACCGTCTAATGCAGGTCGCACCTGGGAGCCGTACACGGGTGCGACCCGCTTGAGATCCCATTCAGACGGTGTCCCCTGCCCGGCATGTTGGTGACGTCAGCGGTGACGCGTGTGGAGGTGGCACTTGGAGATCAGATGATCTCCAAGTGCTGTGTTTTCCTATACAGTGAACGGGTACCGGGTCGCATCGACCTGGCTTGATCCATTTACACCATACAGTGACCCCGGTTGAAGCCATATTCAACCTTGGTCCGCTCGACCCGGGATATTTCGACTGGACCCTTTCAGACCACACAACAACCCGGGTTATTGCTAGCGGTGTGAAGGGGGCATAAGACTTTTCTCAATGTATTTACCCATCCTGGTGCAATGTAGTAAAAGAAAATCCTGGGAATATCAACGAGGGCCTCCAACATTGCTGCTAGTAGATCATCTAGATCAGTGGTTCCCATACGCGGTCCTCGAGCACCCCATAGCCAGATTAAGGGGGGGATGCAGGGCATACTGTACCCCAAACCCCCCTTTGTCAGGGGGTCCCCCAGCCAGAGCACACTGACATCACTAGCTTTCCCTCTTAAGCAGCAGCAAAACCAGCAGCCAGAATGTGAGCTGGACTGTATGCAGTGCAGACAGAGACACAGGAATATCAAGTTTCATGAGCTACTGACAGAGCTTACCGACCAGAGCAGAGATAGGAGGGTGGAGAGAACTGTAAGTGACACAGGGATCTCAGCTTCTCCTCCTCCCCACTTGAGTGTCTGAGTCCTATGTAAATGGTTATGCAACTAAACCATTTGGTTCTAGAGATAGAGACACACACAGAGAGTCCTCCTGAGTCCTGTCCCAGTATGTAAGTAGTACGGAGGCTGATGCTATTCTTGCATGTGACAAGATAAAATATTTTATTTTTCTATGTGTGTTTAAAGTTAAGTTGTCTTTGTTCCTCTGCAAGAAAAGTTTATAAAATAGTTGTCTTTCAATTAGGTGGAGCTATAAATAGTACCGAGGCATTATTAAACTATTAGTTCAAACTAATATACACCATTGGTATAAATTTAATATACACAATCCAAACCTCCCAACATGACTCATTCCAAGAGGGACAAATTGCTCTCTACCTGGACTTCCATCTTAATTTATGATTGCAATCACCTGTGTTGAAATACCTTTCTTATCAATTAAGTAGTTCAATACAGGTGACGCCAATCATATATTAAGTGGGAAGTCCAAGTAGAGAGGGACATGTTGGGAGGTATGCATAATTCAATATACATCCCCCACCTTCCATCGGGGCCCCTCCTGTCTTAAGTGCCCCGGGCACCCCCAAGGCTTAATCTGGCCCTGAAGCACCCCTAACGGTTCACATTTTCCAGGTCCCCTGTGGATTTTTAATAATGTGAATAACCAGCTTGGTTCAGTATCAAAGTTATTACATGCTAGCTTGCCGGGAGATTTGAACACGGACCTCTGCCAGCAGAGCACAGAAAACGAGCTGGCTACCAAGTCTGTTCTCTAGCCAAATTCGGGTGAAGAGAACTTTTCTCAATGTCTTCAAATAATATAGTGCAACAAAGTACCACCAGAATGCTAGACCACTGGACCAGTTTAGGCTGGAAGCAAGTGTCGTATTAGGGAGATTTCCACAAGAGAGAATGATGCAGGGAGCCCACAAGTGTTTAACACAGAGCAAAAAGGAGGTGCGCACCTCATTTTTGCTCTGTGTTAAATTGCAGAGGTCATTATTATTGCTATTAGCAGTGCTTGGTGCCTAGTGTGTGCACGTGCAACATTTCTTCTTTCTGTGTGAAACTACAAGTCTCAGCATGGTAGCACCTCTCATTATGTTTGGAATTAGGGTGTGCAGTCTGCCCCCCCTCCACCCTCCTTTCCACCATTTACAGTAGTTGTAGGTGCAACAACGCGACTACGACAAATGACGCTAAAACAATCACAGCTTCTGAGCGGCATGGATGGGAGCAGTATTTGAAGGGCAAGCTGGTACTTGTAGTGCTCTTTGGAGGATCAAAGGGTGACTCCAGGTGAGTTTGCTCTCAATTTAGATATATTCTTGTATGTGCTTTTATCATGTAATATAGCTATAAGCAATTATATAACACAGAGTGGGTGCTATAATCACCAGTATCAGAGAAGCCTTGATGGGTCCTGGCAGGTTAATCATATCTTTGCAAATTTATGCAAACAAGATCTCTCAATTTCTATTACTATGGAGTATTTCAATCTTACTGCTGATACTTTTTTAATATGCTGGCTGAGAATGATCTCTAGTTTTCAAACAGCAACTGGAATATATGCTACATCAGGCATGTTTAACTTTTATTCATGTTGGCGTTTTAAAACCATCAGTAAAAGCCGCCATTAATTGATGGTTTTATAGACCCCCTTTTTAGTAGATCTACTCCCCCCTCCAGACCTGCACCAGTTTGTGTAGTGCTCTGTGCATACCCAGACAGCGCCCATGCCATACCCCTCCAACATTTTACACATAAAAATCGGTACAAATTCAAAAAGGGGGCGTGGCCACAGGTAAAGGGGGCATGGCCACACCCCTTTTCCTATACTTTCAATGGAAGTTTGGAGAGCCAAAAATCGGTACAGACCATAAAAAAAAGTTACTTTACCTGCCAAAAAGGTGCAGCTGGAGGGTATGCCATGCATGTTTGCATGAATGGGGAAGGAAGAGCACATTAATGCATACTTTCCAACTGTCCCGATTTTGGCGGGACAATCCCATTTTTTCTGGTACTGTCCCGCTGTCCCACCCGTGGGTCGCAATTGGGAGACCCTCTATCACTCGCCGCTCTGCTAAGCAGAGCAGTGGTGAATAGACGCATTCACTGGGACAAGGGGGCATGCCAGCAGCTCACAGAGGACTTGGCATGCTCCCCACAGCTGTGAAAATGGGGGCATGACCCGCGATTGCGGCATTTCCATAAGGTCACACCTCTACCTGTGAGACCACGCCCCCTCTTCCCAACATTCTAAAGTTGGAGGTATGCTAATGTTAGTCAGTTAGGGCTTGTTGTGAAGAGATGCAGACAGAGGAGCATCTCTGCCCATCCAGGTGTAAATACATGATGATAATGAAGATTCACGAACAGTACAGAGCAAACATTCATACTTTAGAAGTTTCCTCTCCAGAGGAGATGCATGTGTGCGTTGATGGGGACGGACTATTCGTGTCACTAGGTCCCGTCCCATTATGACAAAATAACATGAATTGTGCATATTTGAATACGGAGTGGGGCACAGACCCCAATTTTGGTTTGATCATGGAAAAAATAAGATTTTACTCACCGGTAAATCTATTTCTCGTAGTCCGTAGTGGATGCTGGGAACTCCGTAAGGACCATGGGGAATAGACGGGCTCCGCAGGAGACTGGGCACTCTATAAGAAAGATTTGGTACTGGTGTGCACTGGCTCCTCCCTCTATGCCCCTCCTCCAGACCTCAGTTAGGATACTGTGCCCGGAAGAGCTGACACAATAAGGAAGGATTTTGAATCCCGGGTAAGACTCATACCAGCCAGACCAATCACACCGTATAACTCGTGATACTATACCCAGTTAACAGTATGAAATATAACAGAGCCTCTCAACAGATGGCTCAACAATAACCCTTTAGTTAGGCAATAACTATATACAAGTATTGCAGACAATCCGCACTTGGGATGGGCGCCCAGCATCCACTACGGACTACGAGAAATAGATTTACTGGTGAGTAAAATCTTATTTTCTCTGACGTCCTAGTGGATGCTGGGAACTCCGTAAGGACCATGGGGATTATACCAAAGCTCCCACACGGGCGGGAGAGTGCGGATGACTCTGCAGCACCGAATGAGAGAACTCAAGGTCCTCCTCAGCCAGGGTATCAAATTTGTAGAATTTAGCAAACGTGTTTGCCCCTGACCAAGTTGCAGCTCGGCAAAGTTGTAAAGCCGAGACCCCTCGGGCAGCTGCCCAAGATGAGCCCACCTTCCTCGTGGAATGGGCTTTCACTGATTTAGGATGCGGCAATCCAGCCGCAGAATGCTCCAGCTGAATTGTGCTACAAATTCAGCGAGCAATAGTCTGCTTAGAAGCAGGAGCACCTATTTTGTTGGGTGCCTACAGGATAAGAAGCGAGTCAGTTTTCCTGACTCCAGCCGTCCTGGAAATATAATTTTTTAAGGCCCTGACTACGTCCAGTAACTTGGAATCTTCCAAGTCCCTAGTAGCCGCAGGCACTACAATAGGTTGGTTCAAGTGAAAAGCTGATACCACCTTAGGGAGAAACTGGGGACGAGTCCTCAATTCTGCCCTATCCATATGGAAAATCAGATAAGGGCTTTTACATGACAAAGCCGCCAATTTTGACACACGCCTGGCCGAAGCCAAGGCCAATAACATGACCACTTTTCACGTGAGATATTTCAGATCCACAGTTTTAAGTGGCTCAAACCAATGTGATTTCAGGAAACTCAACACCACGTTGAGATCCCACGGTGCCACAGGAGGCACAAAAGGGGGCTGAATATGTAGCACTCCCTTTACAAAAGTCTGAACTTCAGGCAGTGAAGCCAGTTCTTTCTGGAAGAAAATCGACAGAGCCGAAATCTGGACCTTAATGGAACCCAATTTTAGGCCCATAGTCACTCCCTACTGTAGGAAGTGCAGAAAACGACCCAGCTGAAATTCCTCTGTTGGGGCCTTCCTGGCCTCACACCACGCAACATATTTTCGCCAAATACGGTGATAATGGTTTGCGGTTACTTCTTTCCTGGCTTTTATCAGCGTAGGAATGACTTCCTCTGGAATGCCCTTTTGCTTTAGGATCCGAAATTCAACCGCCATGCCGTCCAACGCAGCCGCGGTAAGTCTTGGAACAGACAGGGCCCCTGCTGTAGCAGATCCTGTCTGAGCGGTAGAGGCCATGGGTCCTCTGATATTATTTCTGTAAGTTCTGGGTACCAAGCTCTTCTTGGCCCATCCGGAACCACGAGTATCGTTCTTCCTCCTCGTTTTCTTATTTTTCTCAGTACCCTTGGTATGAGAGGCAGAGGAGGGAATACATAAACCGACTGGTACACCCACGGTGTCACTAGAGCGTCCACAGCTATTGCCTGAGGGTCCCTTGACCTGGCGCAATATCTAGTTTTTTGTTTAGGCGGGACGCCATCATGTCCACCTGTGGCCTTTCCCAACGGTTTACCAACAGTTGGAAGACTTCTGGATGAAGTCCCCACTCTCCCGGGTGTCGGTCGTGTCTGCTGAGGAAGCCTGCTTCCCAGTTGTCCACTCCCGGAATGAACACTGCTGACAGTGCTAAGTTGTGATTTTCCGCCCATCGGAGAATCCTTGTGGCTTCTGCCATCGCCATCCTGCTTCTTGTGCCGCCCTGTCGGTTTACATGGGCGACTGCCGTGATGTTGTCTGATTGGATCAGTACTGGCTGGTTTTGAAGCAGAGGCCTTGCCAGACTTAGGGCATTGTAAATTGCCCTCAGTTCCAGAATATTTATGTGTAGGGACGACTCCTGACTTGACCAAAGTCCTTGGAAGTTTCTTCCCTGTGTGACTGCCCCCCAGCCTCGAAGGCTGGCATCCGTGGTTACCAGGACCCAGTCCTGTATGCCGAATCTGCGGCCCTCTTGAAGATGAGCACTCTGCAGCCACCACAGTAGAGATACCCTGGTCCTTGGAGACAGGGTTATCAGCCGATGCATCTGAAGATGCGATCCCGACCACTTGTTCAAGAGGTCCCACTAAAAGGTTCTTGTATGGAACCTGCCGAATGGAATTTTGCTTCGTAAGAAGCTACCATTTTTCCCAGGACTCGTGTGCAGCGATGCACCGATACCTGTTTTGGTTTCAGGAGGTCTCTGACTAGAGATGACAGCTCCTTGGCTTTCTCCTGCAGGAGAAACACTTTTTTTTTCTGTTCTGTGTCCAGAACCATCCCCAGGAACAGTAGGCGTGTGGTAGGAACCAGCTGTGACTTTGGAATGTATAGAATCCATCCGTGCTGTTGTAGCACTTCCCGAGATAGTGCTACTCCGACCAACAACTGCTCCTTGGACCTCGCCTTTATAAGGAGATCGTCCAAGTACGGGATAATTAAAACTCCCTTTTTTCGAAGGAGTATCATCATTTCTGCCATTACCTTGGTAAAGACCCTCGGTGCCGTGGACAGTCCAAACGGCAGTGTTTGGAATTGGTAATGGCAATCCTGTACCACAAATCTGAGGTACTCCTGATGAGGATGGTAAATGGGGACATGTAGGTAAGCATCCTTGATGTCCAGGGATACCATGTAATCCCCCTCCTCCAGGCTTGCAATTACCGCCCTGAGCGATTCCATCTTGAACTTGAATTTTTTAATGTATGTGTTCAAGGATTTCAAATTTAAAATGGGTCTCACCGAACCGTCCGGTTTCGGTACCACAACCAGTGTGGAATAGTAACCCCGTCCTTGTTGAAGTAGGGGCACCTTGACTATCACCTGCTGGGAATACAGCTTGTGAATTGCCTCTAGCACAGCCTCCCTGCCTGAGGGAGTTGTCGGCAAGGCACATTTGAGGAAACGGCGGGGGGGAGACGCCTCGAATTCCAGCTTGTACCCCTGAGATACTACTTGAAGGATCCAGGGATCCACCTGTGAGCGAGCCCACTGATCGCTGAAATTTTTGAGGCGGCCCCCCACCGTACCTGGTTACGCCTGTGGAGCCCCCGCGTCATGCGGTGGACTCAGAGGAAGCGGGGGAAGAATTTTGATTCTGGGAACTGGCTGACTGGTGCAGCTTTTTCCCTCTTCCCTCGTCTCTGTGCAGAAAGGAAGCGCCTTTGACCCGCTTGCTTTTCTGAAGCCGAAAGGACTGTACCTGATAATACAGTGCTTTTCTTAGGCTGTGAGGAAACGTGAGGTAAAAAATTTTCATCCCAGCTGTTGCTGTGGATACGAGGTCCCAGAGACCATCCCCAAACAATTCCTCACCCTTATAAGGCTCTATGTGCCTTTTAAAGTCAGCATCACCTGTCCAGTGTCGGGTCTCTAATACCCTCCTGACAGAATGGACATTGCAATAATTCTGGATGCCAGCCGGCAAAATATCCCTCTGTGCATCCCTCATATATAAGACGACGTCTTATGTTCGCAAAATAGTATCCCTGTTTGAAAGGGTTACAGACCACGCTGCAGCAGCACTATCTGCAGGTCTCAGTCTAGTACCTGAGTGTGTAAATACAGACTTCAGGATAACCTCCTGCTATTTATCAGCAGGTACCTTCAAAGTGGCCATATCCTAAGACGGCAGTGCCACCTTTTTTGACAAGCGTGTGAGCGCCTTATCCACCCTAGGGGATATCTCCCAGCGTAACTTATCCTCTGACGGGAAAGGGTACGCCATCAGTAACTTTTTAGAAATTACCAGTTTCCTATCGGGGGAACCCACGCTTTTTCACACTTCATTCACTCATTTGATGGGGGAACAAAACACTGCCTGCTTTTTCTCCCCACACATAAAACCCTTTTTTGTTTTTAGTGGTACTTGGGTTAATGTCAGAAATGTGTAACATTTTTTATTGCCGGTATCATGTAACGGATGTTCCTAGTGGATTGTGTATATGTCTCAACCTCGTCGACACTGGAGTCAGACTCCGTGTCGACATCTGTGTCTGCCATCTGAGGGAGCGGGCGTTTTTAAGCCCCTGATGGCCTTTGAGACGCCTGGGCAGGCGCGGGCTGAGAAGCCGGCTGTCCCATAGCTGTTACGTCATCCAGCCTTTTATGTAAGGAGTTGACACTGTCGGTTAATACCTTCCACCTATCCATCCACTCTGGTGTCGGCCCACAGGGGGCGACATCTCATTTATCGGCATCTGCTCCGCCTCCACATAAGCCTCCTCATCAAACATGTCGACACAGCCGTACCGACACACCGCACACACACAGGGAATGCTCTGACTGAGGACAGGACCCCACACAGCCCTTTGGGGAGACAGAGAGAGAGTATGCCAGCACACACCGGAGCGCTATATAATGTAGGGATAAACACTATCACTGAGTGAATTTTCCCCAATAGCTGCTTGTATAAACAATATTGCGCCTAAATTTAGTGCCCCCCCTCTCTTTTTAACCCTTTGAGCCTGAAAACTACAGGGGAGAGCCTGGGGAGCTGTCTTCCAGCTACACTGTGAAGAGAAAATGGCGCCGGTGTGCTGAGGGAGATGGCTCCGCCCCTTTTTCGGCGGACTTTTCTCCCGCTTTTTTCTGTATTCTGGCAGGGGTAATTACCACATATATAGCCTCTGGGGCTATATATTGTGACTATTTTGCCAGCCAAGGTGTTTTTATTGCTGCTCAGGGCGCCCCCCCCCCCCAGCGCCCTGCACCCTCAGTGACCGGAGTGTGAAGTGTGTATGAGGAGCAATGGCGCACAGCTGCAGTGCTGTGCGCTACCTTGGTGAAGACTGAAGTCTTCTGCCGCCGATTTTCCGGACCATCTTCATGCTTCTGGCTCTGTAAGGGGGACGGCGGCGCGGCTCCGGGAACGAACACCAAGGACGGGTCCTGCGGTCGATCCCTCTGGAGCTAATGGTGTCCAGTAGCCTAAGAAGCCCAAGCTAGCTGCAAGCAGGTAGGTTCGCTTCTTCTCCCCTTAGTCCCTCGATGCAGTGAGCCTGTTGCCAGCAGGTCTCACTGTAAAATAAAAAACCTAATTTAAACTTTCTTTCTAGAAGCTCAGGAGAGCCCCTAGTGTGCAACCAGCTCGGGCCGGGCACAGAAATCTAACTGAGGTCTGGAGGAGGGGCATAGAGGGAGGAGCCAGTGCACACCAGATAGTACCAAATCTTTCTTATAGAGTGCCCAGTCTCCTGCGGAGCCCGTCTATTCCCCATGGTCCTTACGGAGTTCCCAGCATCCACTAGGACGTCAGAGAAACAGGGACTTACATCAGCCCTACCTGTATACAATTTAAACAGAACCCAGCTCCTTTTGTCAGTGTACTGTAGACTCTTCAACAGGGGCATAACCAAAACTTTGTGGTCCACATA
The DNA here is from genome assembly GCF_028390025.1 of Pseudophryne corroboree. Lineage (NCBI taxonomy): Eukaryota > Metazoa > Chordata > Amphibia > Anura > Myobatrachidae > Pseudophryne > Pseudophryne corroboree. The sequence continues at coordinate 342,220,426 of NC_086453.1, forward strand.
GCAACAAATTATAGTCCTTGTCCCAATGATTCTAGAGAGACACCTGTCCGCAGCAGTTATTAATTGTATGCCCCATATTAGTGCCCTAGTTAATATTATGCCCCATAAGGCGCTCATAACTTTATTGTGATTACATAAACCTTTTCTTTAAGCTAGCTTATCACTAAAATAAACAACACCACACACTGAAATAAAGACACGGACACGGTAGTTGGAGTTAAAGGTCAGACGATGTTTATTGATTGCTGACCAACTCCTTAAACTATAATTGTGATCGAATTAGAATTGATTTTGAATATAGATTTAAATTTAGCTTGGAGGATGGCAAACAGAAAGTCGCTACCAAACACCAGCACCAGTCACCTAGATGAAAACCACCAAACCAAGGAGGGGAGTACCCAGACCCCGCCTCCTTCCCGCATAACCCGCATTGTGCTGGCCTCACCCCTCTTTTCTCTGGCAAACGTTCGGTTCCCGCAGGGGAACGTCTAAATGTCCAACCGCAAGAGAAGGACACACCTGCCGTCCTTCTAAAGAGGGAGCCCCACAATGACCACTTATGCCTGTGTGACAGCTGGTTGGTAGCGACTTCCCGCCACAAAGGTTTACAACCGCCACCGCCATCCGCAACCAAAACCAACTAAGAACAAACTAAATAGCCCTATCGAAAAGGACCAAAAATATCCTCCAGGAAAATCTGCACTCCTTCCGGAGAAAGATGAACCCCATCCTCCTTGTATAACTGCCTATTACGCAGCACAAGTAAAGGATGCCTGATCGCTACTCCATCTATGGCCCTAACAAACAGAGACACTGCCGAATTCCCTTCTTGCGGGCCTTCTCCAGCACCGAGAAACTTACCGCACCACGCCAATGAAAACGCTGCACTATCTCCGACCAAACAATGCGTACTCCTGGCCAGTGACAACGAATCGCCACCAAATCCGCCTTAACGGACAAAATCAATTCTATGCCCTTAACTCGACCTAGATCATTACCACCTAAATGAAGGACAATACAACTAGGGCGACCACAGCGGCGCTCACAGGAAAAAAGGAGCCGCAACAAGTCACCCCACAACATACCTCTGACACCTAACCATCGAAATTCCCTAGACCCAAAAACATCAGCCGCCATAAGTGCCCTGGGATGCCACGCCGCCCAAAAAAATATAGGAATGGCCAAACAGCCATATATGCTCCCCAAAATTGACGATAGCTGAAAAGGAAAACATCCTAACATCAGAATTGTGAACACAATACATAGAATGCATAACGTAACAAAAAACCCAAGTGAAGGAGAAAAATCAAAAAACCTCCCGTGGACCTTGATAGAACAGCCAATTGAAATTAGGCCCCCTCGGAGGAAAAATTTTAAAAATTCACTTCACACCCTCGATTCCTGAACGGTAAGCGTTCAAAAACCGACGAGTAAACACGTTTTTGGGTTAGCGCAACAGGCGCACCTACAACTTATCCAAACGGACATAAGACCTATAGGAGGCCGACTTCCAACGGCCCAGCTCCCGAATAGCCGTAGGGGATGAACCCGTAGCCGTTGCATGGGTAGCCGCCCCAATCCGAAAGGAATGGGTACCGAAGTCCGCCCCCCGCAAGCCGCCAAACACTTTTTAAACACAGCAGCAAATTGAAACTTTGTCAGCGGGCCAACCTGCGCGCGCACCAGCAGCTGGTCGCCCCCCGGAGGCCTCAACCGTATATACTCCTGCGTCAACCGCAGAGGGCAAGAGCCCGTTTCCTCCTGGGCCTCCAAGGACACCCCGCGACCCCGACCTGTTTGATCTGTCTTGGACCGCACAATCCTACAGAGTAACAGGCTATCCTGCATGCGCACATTACCGTAGAGCAGACCCGACTCCCGAGATGCCTTGCTGCATGCCACTAGCTCGCCTACTCGGAAAGCCCCAAAAAAGGCCAGGGAATACGCACAACTAAACAAAGCCACCTCGAATTCCGAGGTCGCAATTTGAGGCAGCACACACAGCAACTCTGTCAGAAGTTGCAACGTCACGGGTCTACGGGAGTCCGCGGGCGCCATACGCAACCTAGCCCAACCTTTCAGCGCTCTGGAAAGGACAAAAGACCCCGTGGGGTCCGTCATCCCGTGGAGCCGCGAGTGAAAAGCAATGCCCGCAAGGGCAGATGCCATGGCCGCTTTCGGCCTACCGATTTGGTAATGTTCCCAAACAAAGGCCATCAAGGCGTGAGCCGAGGACTCACCCGCTACCCCGTACCTACTTTGAAAGACCGACTAATCGCGCCAGGCTGCATCATACGCCCTGATAGTGGAGGGAGCCAGAGCACACCTGTCTAGAGTAGCTAACCCGATTCGACAATCTGCCAGACAGAAGGCGGGCACAGTAAACCCTCCGCCGTCTCTCCCGGAACCAACGCCCGGAACTTGTCAAAATGGAATCGAGACAACGCATCCGCAATTCCGTTGTCGATTCCAGGAACGTGACGGGCCCTTAAATTCATACTGCGCCTGCAAGCAAACTAACACTAGATGCCGTAGCAGCCTCAGAGCCTGTAGGAGAGGAGGAAACGCTGATTATTAATCGCATGTACCACCCCCAAATTGTCGCAACGAAACGAGATGTCCCTAATCGCGCACTGGCAGGCCCATAATTCAAGAGCCACTATGATCGGGAACAATTCCAGCAAAAGGAGGTTCTTGGTAAAAACCTTGCGTTACCCAAGGGGCCGGCCAGGCAGCAGCGCACCATGCCCCAGCAAAAAACGCCCCAGAACTTTGACTGCCCGAGGCATCCGTGAACAATTGAAGCCGCTTGCTGGAACAACAAGGCGAAGGCCACAAAACCTCCCTGTTGAAGGACACCAGGAACGAGACCAAATCCGCAAATCATCCCTGATTTTGCGGGAAAGGTACACGATGCGATGCTGCCGGACCGTCCCCGCTGTGGCCCGTTCAAGTTTGCGACAGCAAATCCTCCCCATGGGGATAATCCGGCCCGCAAAGTTGAAAGAACCCAGCAAGGACTGCACCTGCTTAAGCCGACCCCTGCGTTTGCCCAAACCATCAGTAATTAAAACCAAAAGCTTACGCACTTTATCTTCGGGTAGGCGACAGCAACCCCCCACCGTGTCTATTTAATTCCTAAATAGCTAAGACAAGTGCAGGGGCCCTCACACTTGTCCGGCGTGACCGGCACCCCTAGACTGTTGAACAAGGATCTAGCTACCGACAGAATATCCCCACAGATCGAACTGCCCCCCGGACCTACAAAGAGAAAGTCGTCCAGGTATTGAGCTACCCCGCGTTGACCGGAGGCGTACTGGACGCACCAATGCAAAATGTGCTGAAACTCTCAAAGTAGGCGCAGGAGACCGAACAACCCATGAGGAGACACTGATCCATGTAAAACTCGCCCCCTAGTTTGAAACCCAGAAAAACGCAGGGAATCCGGATGCAGTGGAAGTAGCCAGAAAGCCGACTCCACGTCCAATTTTGCCAACAGACCCCCCGGACCACAATCCCGCACCAAGCGCAGAGCGTCATCAAGACTGATAACGTACCCTGCACTCCTCCTGCGGAACAGCGTCGTTAACCGAAAAGCCCGGAGGGTGCGATAAGTGCTGTATCAGGCGGAACTTGCCCGTGGCCTTCATGGGCACCACCCCAAAGGGGGAAATGCACAAGGAGGGCAGCGAGGGAAAGGCGTAGGGCCCAGGCATGCACCCCAAGCCGATCTCCCCCTCCACTTGCCGCCGGACCTCCTGCGGGGATTCGCGCGCCGATCTAAAATTCTGGCGCGCCATAACGTGCACCGAATCCGAAATGGGCAAATGAAAACCGTGCCGCAAAGCAACCAAGAGGAATGCGCTGCCGACTTGTCGGGGTATAAGCTCAGCCAGTGCCGCAACTCGGGAACTTGAATCGGGGAGGAGGCTTTACTTGCCAATTCCCCCGGCCTCGGCAGGAGCGGAGGGCTTCCGCTCGCCGCCGAGGTGCAATCTTTGGCTGGGTGACTGGCCCCGCACAACTTACACAAGTGGCGAAAACGACAATGCACCCCCCTGACGCATTTGCCCCCGTTGTAGGCAAAAAGCTTCCCTTTCCCTATCAATCGGGAACCCGGAGCCCCGGCCGCCCCGGGCTTCTTGACCGTGACGTCCGGGGTGGGCTTAAACTGTTGCGTGACTTCCAACCACACCTCGACATCCTTGAAAACCGCGGGCAGGATGGGGTTGCCATCCTGATTATGACGGAACTTCTCATCGTAATCCCGCCAAGCGAAACCCTTGGATTTCAAGTACATGTCATGTACTAAAAACAAATATTTAACTAAACTGGCATACTCCGCGGGTCGCGATTCCGTGTAGCAAGCCGTAAAAACCAAAAAACCCTCGCAACCAATGGTGGAAATTGCGGAAAGCACTTTCCCCAATGCCGCCCGATTTTCTAGCTGCGTCAAAACCTTGCCGCATCTCATGCATAAGGGTTAAGATGTCAACGTACTTACCCTTCCGAATTTTTCGCGCATCCGTTTACGCAACCCACGTGTAACTGCCGTATTGGCGCAATGCACCATCTCCGTATAACGGGAGTGGTCCAGAGGCATAGCCGCCGCTGCCCCTTTCCGCGATTCTTTCGCCATGCGCCGCGCAATAAGTCTAGCTAATTTACGCGGGCGCCGCGGAGAACCTGAAGATACACTGCTAGACGAGGAGGAAGAAGAACTATACGAACAGTGTGAAGAAATAGCGTGCTCACCCGTGCTTGAAGGACCCGGAACAGCCTTGACGTGTGCACCCGACTCCGGTGGCGGCCGAACCTCTCCCGTCGGTGCCGCGGCCGCGACCCTCACTGACCTCCGTCCCCTCCGCGACGCCGACCCGGAACCAGCCAGCACCTGTGAGGAAGAAACATAAGGGACAACATGCGCAGGGGAGACCAGCGCGTCAACGGCAATGGGGTTAACAGGCGGGGGCGGGGGGCCAGCGGGAAGCGACAGGGCAGGACCCCCAACTGGGGGGTACGAAGAGGCCCGGGGGAATGCAGCCCCCGCCCCGGGAACGCGGCCTATGGTGTAAGCAGGCCGTCATGAAGGATGCGGCAGGTAACTGACTGCCCCTGAAAATCCCGACGAAACCGGAAGGAACTGGGGGGGTGCCGGGAGGCGGCAAACAGTGCACCAACGGATTAGCCCCAGCCAGGGACGGGCCGGAATATGAGCCCGAAACTGGAGGGGGGGGGGGAAAGGGGAACCGCACCTGAGGGCCGCCGACTGCCCACATGGGCTGGACGACGACGCCCGAGCCGGAAACATGCGTAAAAAATTGTGGGGCGGACGCAACTGGTATTCCTATGGGCGACGCTCCGACGGGCGTAGGGACCACCGGCGCAAGAGGCCAGGGAAGGCCACCGGGGAAAAATTGATCCCCAGTGAACCGTTGAGGGGGGCCAATGAGAGAGCAGGGCCGGGCAGGTGGAACGCAGCTGCGATGGCCGACTGCGTCGCCACCAGCTGCAACGCTCCCGGTGGGCCAGGGGAGGAGCCAGGAGCCTGGCACCCGGGGACGACGCCACGGGGCGCCGCGCAACGGGCGACCGGGAGCCCAGCCAAAAGGAACCCTCGCCCAGACACATCAGGAGGGGCGGGCGCACTGCCGCCCCAGCCAAGCCCCTCGCCCCGAAGATCCCGGGCCTGACCTCAGCCCTCCATCCCCGACCCCACAGCCGGGCGCCACAGTCCCCACGGTAGTGAGGGGTAAATCCGCCCCAGCTGCGGGTCCGGGGGCAGAGGGCACCCCACCCTGCTGCCCCAGAGTTAATAATTTCGTGTGGACATGCAGCCCCCCCTCTCCCCCCGCAGCCCCTCCGCGGCCGCCCGGCACCACGTGGGCGCCCGAGCCGCCGCTCAGAGCCGCAGGCGGGGAGGGAAGGGGAGGCCCGGCGCCGACCAGCGCACCGGGCGAGGAAGCCACTGGGGAAGCTAAAGCCGCCAGGGATGCAGGTGAGCGCGGCCCGGCCGAGCCGCGCGCCTCGGCGGCACGAGGAGAGCGACAGCCGGCCGCACGCCTAACGTTGGCGGGGGAGCAGGCTGTCACTGCCCGACCCCGCCGCGGGCCCGCCGTCGCCGACCGCAACCCACGGGGGGCCGTACTGCGGGAATGGGTGCGGGGGTTGTACACTGCCTCCACGAGGTGCCGGGAGGGGGGGGGGGGGAGGCGGAACGGCGTGGACGCAGCATCAGGGGGGGGGGGGGGGCAGCAATACAACACAGGCAAAACAAAATAATATGACAGGAAGGACCACCACAAGGAGGGGAGTGCATATAAAACAAATAAATCCACAAGGGAACAAATATACTGAATGATGTCTATACTTATCCTTCCTGGGCCATACAATGAATGGCAAGAGGAGGTCTAGGAAAATGGCCCTGACCTATATACTATCCTAAGACCCACCTATTAAGCTTGATGTACAACCTTCTAATCCAATAGGAAAAAACCAACAGGGAAAACTGATCTGCCTAGCAACTGCTTAGTCATTAAACAACCAATCACAAAAAGTTGAGCTCTTATATGGCCTCAGGCTTATGCAGCCTTCAGCTTATCTAGTGGTGCCCTAGTTTATATTATGCCCCATATTAGTGCCCTAGTTAATATTATGCCCCATAGTGGTGCCCTAGTTAATATTATGCCCCATATTAGTGCCCTAGTTAATATTATGCCCCATAGTGGTGCCCTAGTTTATTTTATGTACCATTACAGTTCCCTAGTTTACATGATGCCACATTGTAGGACTGCCAATGCACATTATGCCGCAGTATCCATAATTCCCATTATGACATACAGTGCCCCCTGTTCATACTGTGCCTCATCAGAGTGCCCACAAGCTCAAATTATGCCGCATTACAGTGTTCCAGTTCTTATTATGTATCATTATAGTGCCCTCCACATTACATTATGCAGATCAGATTAAGACACATTACAGTGCCCGCCAGATCATACTGTGCCACATTAAAGAGGCCACCAGTTCAAACTACGCCACATTACAGCGCCCCCTTACCACTACAGCAATCCCCACACACTCTTCTAATTGAAAATTTAATATCGCAGAATTCAGGGTGGGCAATGGATCAGACCCAATTGCTGAGCAGGCAAATCTGGGAAATTGGTATGCAACTGTATAACCTGGGTCCAGGCCCCCCTAAGCCTCCGGGCCCCATAACAATAGCACCCCTTGCACCCACTATAGTTCCACCCATGCTCTTCAATAAAGGGCCCAGTCCTTGGTGGCAAGCGCAGTGTCGGACTGGGGCATGAAGGGCCCACCGGGGGAATGTAGTGGTAGGGGCACATACGCGCACGCAGGGGGGGGGGGGGGTCCGAGTACCTAGAAACCCCCGCGCAGCAGTTTACAGATGTTTATTTATTTATTTTATACATTTTGTTTGCCGGAGCGCTGAGTCTCAGGCAGTGTGACCGGTCCCCGCGCGGCTGCAGCAGCTGCCTCACAGACGCGCTGAGAGGCTGGCTGCCGGAATGTAGGGGAAGCAACTCCTCTCAGGCTCAACACGTGGTGCGGCTTGAGACTGCAAGAGGCGCATGGTAGCCACGCAGTCTTCTCCTGTGTCTTCACTCTCTGCCGCGGCACTGTGACTGACTCCAGTGCAGTGAGGTGATCTGGGCGTCATTATTCCATATTAAATGATACTCTCCTTGGGGTGGGGGGAACGGGGGAGGGATGGTCGTGGTTCCTGTCTACTGTTTATCTGGAGGGGGCGGGATAGTCGCGGAGCCTGTCTGCTGTCCATGTGTATGTGTGTGGGGGAAGGGGGGGGGAGTCATGGTTCCTGTGTGCTGACTGTCTATGTGGGGGAGGGGGGAGTCGTGGTGCCTGTGTGCTGATTGTCTATGTAGGAAGGGGGTCCGTGGTTCCTGTGCTGTCTATCTATGTGAGGGAAGGAGGGAGTGGTCATGGTGCTTGTATGCTGTCTATGTGTGGACGGTGGGTGGTCGTGGTGTCTGTGTGCTGGCTGTCTATCTATGTAAGAAGGGGGACGCGTGGTGCCTATGTGCTGCCTACCTATGTGTGTGTGTGCGGGGGGTGGTCGTGGTTCCTGTGCTGTCAGTCACTGGAGGGGGCTGGGGTGGTCGTGGTGTCTGTGTACTGTCTATCTATGTAAGGAGGGGGGGAGATGGTCTTGGTGACTGTGTGCTATCTACGTAGGTGGGGGTGGTGGTCTTGGTGCCTGTGTGCTGTCTATCTATGACTTTTGTTTCATTGGTCCGTAATCAAGTATTTGGAACCCCCCCTTTCAAAATCCTGCATTTGCCACTGGGGCCCATGTTTATGGGTGTGGCCACTCTCCAGAGGGGGTGTTGCCATCTGCCACAGAGGCTTTGATGACCAATAGAGAGTGCATGGTCTGCGCTGCTTGATAAATATATATAGTCAATAAAAACTGCTAGTGCATCATAATAATGTGCCAGATTAATAACAGAAATACACTTTAGTGAATACATCATAGTCCTGTGCAGTATAATGTAACACATATATAATTCAAGTGCAGTCTGGAGCCTGATCCCTAGCCCCAGGCAGTTGTACCCCTGTACCCCTGTGGGCCAGTCCAACCCTGGTCAAGTGTATAATATAAAGCCCAGTTCCTGGTGGCCAATGAGCAATATAGACACCAATCCAAGTCAGTAACTTGATAAGGAATACAGACAAATGGAAGCATGTACTAAGTGGTTTTCTGGTTGAATAAATACCCATCTGTAAAGTACAAAGGAATATGTTGCCATTATATAGGTGGTGATGATGATAATAATAATAATAATAATAATAATAATAATAATATAAACACAGATGTAGGTATGGAAAAGTAAAACAGTGCTGTAGCAATGAGACTATTTTTTCTCCTATGACCTGTTTATAACCTTATCAGATTGATAATGAAATAACGGCAACAAGCGATAATTCACTATCAATGTAATTTCTTTGGCAACCACAAGTATGCAAATCCCACAGTGATGAAGTCTGATACGCAAGCGTCAAAATATTAAATTATCTGCAATATTAACTGTGTGACGCATGTGGAAATGTTTCCACTGGGATCATTTTCTGTGGTTTGGAAACCACAGTATTTCCAAATGTTGTTTAAAACTTTCTTTAAAGATAAATGTTACATCTGTGGCTGGTAATTATTTCTGGTTATTGTACTGCAGTACTTCATGATGACCTGAGGTAAATACTTCCATAATTATCTGAGGTAAGTACTCCCATGATGACCTGAGGTAAGTACTGCTATGTTGACCTGAGGTAAGTTCTGCTATGTTGACCTGAGGTAGATAATCCCATGATTACTTGAGGTAAGTACTCACATAATAACCTCAAGTCTTTATTCCCATAATGACCTCAGGTAAGTACTCCTATAATGACCAGAGGTAAGTAGTCCCATGATTACCTCAAGTAAGTACTTTCAGGGTGACCTTAGATATAGATGGAGCCACGCTCATCGAGCGTGGCTACATCACAGGTGGGGGCGCCCAGCATGCCTGGGCACGCCTGCACCCAGGCATGCCGGAGAGCATACAGAGACGCTCCCATTCACTTTGAATGGGACATGTGCATGTCTACGACACACGCGTGTCCCATTCGTGCCTCACCGGGTGCACTCAGTCGCAGATGGAGCCACAATTAGCATGGCTCCATCTGTAAGTATCTCATGATGACCTCTGGTAAACACTCCCATGATGTCCTCAGGTAAACACTCCCATGATGACCTGAGGTAAGTACTCCCATTATAACCTGAAGTAAGTACTGCTATGTTGACCTGAGGTGGATACACCCATGATGACCTGAGGTAAGTACTGCTATGTTGATCTGAGGTAGATACTCCCATGATTACCTGAGGTAAGTAGTCCCATGATAACCTCAAGTCCTTATTCCCATAATGACCTCAGGTAAGTACTCCCATGATGACCAGATGTAAGGACTCCCATGATGACCTCAGGTAAGTACTTTCAGGGTGAACTCATGTAAGTATTCCCATGATGTCCCCAGGTAAATACTCCTATGATGACCTGAGGTAAGTATGCATATGATGATCTCAGGTAAATACTCCCATGATGACCGGAGGTAAGTAATCCCATGATGACCTCAGGTAAATACTCCCATGATGACCTGAGGTAAGTACTCCCATGATGACCTCAGGTAAGCACTTTCAGGGTGACCTCAGGTAAATATTCCCATGATGATCTCTGGTAAATACTCTCATGATGTCCTCAGGAAAATACTCCCATGCGGATCAGAGTTAAGTAATCCCATAATGACCTCAGGTAAATACTCCCATTACCTCAGAAATATGCTCCCATGATGACCTGAGGTAAGTATTCCCATGATGACACGAGGTAAGTACTCCCATGATGACCTCAGATAAATACTGTCACGGTGACCTCAGGTAATCACCTGCACTTTGGGGATTTCTGCCAACAGTCCTGATCTCTGAAGTCTTCACAAAATGATCACACTCTGAAGCCCTCAGACAGGTAACGCACCTCACACCTGAAGCTCAACCTGAGCCAGAAAGGATTCATGAGCAGTGATCATTAATGGGAAATGAATATAAATGTGACATGTTTTGCAGAAAACCGAATGCTTTAAAATCTGAAAAGAGGCAAACTTATGATAATATCACTATTTATATATACAGCACTTTCCATCGCTGGGCCTGATTCATAGTTGTACACCGAACTTGTCTTCATAGTCAAGTGATTATCGGTGTCTCACTGTGCATGCATCAGTGTCTCACTGCGCATATGTCACAAAGATCTTGAAAAGACGATCGCAGAGAGCACTTAGGGGTCTATTCATGTAGAAAACGAAAACAGAATTGCTACTTATCACTATACATCGCATCGCTTCGATGCGATGTATAGCTGTGATAAGTAGCAATTCATGTATACTTACCCTTTCGACGATGCGCTGCGGTGTCTGGGGCTCCTGTGGTGAGGTCATCTCCAGCGGTCCTTCCCAGCGATGTGCGGGGTCCAGCGGCGGGTCCCTTTGCGCATGCGCAGGGTGTTGACCTCCCGGCCGGCCGCAGTGGTTGCTGGGAGGTCGGGGGGCGGAGCCAGCGCGAGGTGCAGAGCAGCGATGAGCTTCCCTGCCGTCTCCGCACTACAGTTCAGGTTACGCCGTCCTGAGATGGCGAACCTGAACTCCATGGAGAAGCGGAAAGCAGAGCTTTCCGCACCTTCATGAATCGCACTCACCATACAAAGGTATGGTGATGCGTAGAGATGAGCGCCTGAAATTTTTCGGGTTTTGTGTTTTGGTTTTGGGTTCGGTTCCGCGGCCGTGTTTTGGGTTCGAACGCGTTTTGGCAAAACCTCACCGAATTATTTTTGTCGGATTCGGGTGTGTTTTGGATTCGGGTGTTTTTTTCCAAAAACACTAAAAAACAGCTTAAATCATAGAATTTGGGGGTCATTTTGATCCCAAAGTATTATTAACCTCAAAAACCATAATTTACACTCATTTTCAGTCTATTCTGAATACCTCACACCTCACAATATTATTTTTAGTCCTAAAATTTGCACCGAGGTCGCTGTGTGAGTAAGATAAGCGACCCTAGTGGCCGACACAAACACCGGGCCCATCTAGGAGTGGCACTGCAGTGTCACGCAGGATGTCCCTTCCAAAAAACCCTCCCCAAACAGCACATGACGCAAAGAAAAAAAGAGGCGCAATGAGGTAGCTGTGTGAGTAAGATTAGCGACCCTAGTGGCCGACACAAACACCGGGCCCATCTAGGAGTGGCACTGCAGTGTCACGTAGGATGTCCCTTCCAAAAAACCCTCCCCAAACAGCACATGACGCAAAGAAAAAAAGAGGCGCAATGAGGTAGCTGTGTGAGTAAGATTAGCGACCGTAGTGGCCGACACAAACACCGGGCCCATTTAGGAGTGGCACTGCAGTGTCACGTAGGATGTCCCTTCCAAAAAACCCTCCCCAAACAGCACATGACGCAAAGAAAAAGAGATAGTATACTCGTAACTAGTATGTATGTATAAAGAAAGAAAAAAAAACCACGGTTAGGTGGTATATACAATTATGGACGGGCTGCCGAGTGCCGACACAGAGGTAGCCACAGCCGTGAACTACCGCACTGTACTGTGTCTGCTGCTAATATATAGACTGGTTGATAAAGAGATAGTATACTCGTAACTAGTATGTATGTATAAAGAAAGAAAAAAAAACCACGGTTAGGTGGTATATACAATTATGGACGGGCTGCCGAGTGCCGACACAGAGGTAGCCACAGCCGTGAACTACCGCACTGTACTGTGTCTGCTGCTAATATATAGACTGGTTGATAAAGAGATAGTATACTCGTAACTAGTATGTATGTATAAAGAAAGAAAAAAAAACCACGGTTAGGTGGTATATACAATTATGGACGGGCTGCCGAGTGCCGACACAGAGGTAGCCACAGCCGTGAACTACCGCACTGTACTGTGTCTGCTGCTAATATATAGACTGGTTGATAAAGAGATAGTATACTCGTAACTAGTATGTATGTATAAAGAAAGAAAAAAAAACCACGGTTAGGTCACTGGTATATACAATTATGGACGGGCTGCGGAGTGCCGACACAGAGGTAGCCACAGCCGTGAACTACCGCACTGTACTGTGTCTGCTGCTAATATATAGACTGGTTGATAAAGAGATAGTATACTCGTAACTAGTATGTATGTATAAAGAAAGAAAAAAAAACCACGGTTAGGTGGTATATACAATTATGGACGGGCTGCCGAGTGCCGACACAGAGGTAGCCACAGCCATGAACTACCGCACTGTACTGTGTCTGCTGCTAATATATAGACTGGTTGATAAAGAGATAGTATACTCGTAACTAGTATGTATGTATAAAGAAAGAAAAAAAAACCACGGTTAGGTCACTGGTATATACAATTATGGACGGGCTGCCGAGTGCCGACACAGAGGTAGCCACAGCCGTGAACTACCGCACTGTACTGTGTCTGCTGCTAATATATAGACTGGTTGATAAAGAGATAGTATACTCGTAACTAGTATGTATGTATAAAGAAAGAAAAAAAAACCACGGTTAGGTCACTGGTATATACAATTATGGACGGGCTGCCGAGTGCCGACACAGAGGTAGCCACAGCCGTGAACTACCGCACTGTACTGTGTCTGCTGCTAATATATAGACTGGTTGATAAAGAGATAGTATACTCGTAACTAGTATGTATGTATAAAGAAAGAAAAAAAAACCACGGTTAGGTGGTATATACAATTATGGACGGGCTGCCGAGTGCCGACACAGAGGTAGCCACAGCCGTGAACTACCGCACTGTACTGTGTCTGCTGCTAATATATAGACTGGTTGATAAAGAGATAGTATACTCGTAACTAGTATGTATGTATAAAGAAAGAAAAAAAAAACACGGTTAGGTCACTGGTATATACAATTATGGACGGGCTGCGGAGTGCCGACACAGAGGTAGCCACAGCCGTGAACTACCGCACTGTACTGTGTCTGCTGCTAATATATAGACTGGTTGATAAAGAGATAGTATACTCGTAACTAGTATGTATGTATAAAGAAAGAAAAAAAAACCACGGTTAGGTCACTGGTATATACAATTATGGACGGGCTGCCGAGTGCCGACACAGAGGTAGCCACAGCCGTGAACTACCGCACTGTACTGTGTCTGCTGCTAATATATAGACTGGTTGATAAAGAGATAGTATACTCGTAACTAGTATGTATGTATAAAGAAAGAAAAAAAAACCACGGTTAGGTCACTGGTATATACAATTATGGACGGGCTGCCGAGTGCCGACACAGAGGTAGCCACAGCCGTGAACTACCGCACTGTACTGTGTCTGCTGCTAATATATAGACTGGTTGATAAAGAGATAGTATACTCGTAACTAGTATGTATGTATAAAGAAAGAAAAAAAAACCACGGTTAGGTCACTGGTATATACAATTATGGACGGGCTGCCGAGTGCCGACACAGAGGTAGCCACAGCCGTGAACTACCGCACTGTACTGTGTCTGCTGCTAATATAGACTGGTTGATAAAGAGATAGTATACTACTAATATTATATACTGGTGGTCAGGTCACTGGTCACTAGTCACACTGGCAGTGGCACTCCTGCAGCAAAAGTGTGCACTGTTTAATTTTAATATAATATTATGTACTCCTGGCTCCTGCTATAACCTATAACTGGCACTGCAGTAGTGCTCCCCAGTCTCCCCCACAATTATAAGCTGTGTGAGCTGAGCAGTCAGACAGATATATAATATATATAGATGATGCAGCACACTGGCCTGAGCCTGAGCAGTGCACACAGATATGGTATGTATGTGACTGAGTCACTGTGTGCTGTGTATCGCTTTTTTCAGGCAGAGAACGGATTATAAATAAAAGTGGTGGTCACTGGTCACTATCAGCAAAACTCTGCACTGTACACTACTGAGTACTCCTAATGCTCCCCAAAATTAGAGATGAGCGGATTCGGTTTTACTCGGTTTTACTCGGTTCTCAAAACCGAATCCTATTGGCTATCCAAAACACGTGACATCCGTGAGCCAATAAGATTCGGTTTTGAGAACCGAGTAAAACCGAGTAAAACCGAATCCGCTCATCTCTACCCAAAATTAGTAAATCAAGTGTCTAAACGGAGAGGACGCCAGCCACGTCCTCTCCCTATCAATCTCAATGCACGTGTGAAAATGGCGGCGACGCGCGGCTCCTTATATAGAATCCGAGTCTCGCGATAGAATCCGAGCCTCGCGAGAATCCGACAGCGTCATGATGACGTTCGGGCGCGCTCGGGTTAACCGAGCAAGGCGGGAAGATCCGAGTCGCTCGGACTCGTGAAAAAAAACATGAAGTTCTGGCGGGTTCGGATTCAGAGAAACCGAACCCGCTCATCTCTAGTGATGCGATTCAGCCACAGAGCGGGGGTACCGCTGGGGAAGTCAGGGACTTCTCCACGGTAACCCGCTCTGTGAATTGCGGTAAGCAGAGAAAAGCCCTGTTTAACGCAAAACAGGGCTTTTCTCTGCTGCATGAATAGACCCCTTAGTCACATAGTAAATGACAGTCAGGCACCGTTTGGGGGGAGGTTACAGGGCAGGTGTTTGGTGACCATTTTCAAGTCTGGATACTGCTTGCGACTGTGATGCTATGTGCAGAAAAATATCTCCGGCGCTTTACTTCCTGCGGCAATGTTGCGCAGCAATAGTCAGATGGTCAACATTTGCCTGCTATACGTCCAATGATTTCGTCTGACTGTAATATGCAAACAGTAATAATAGAGAGACGCCAAATCCGGGGTCTCAATACAAATCCTGGTGGTTGCGACGTTTGCAGCCGCTGAATACAAAGACTCAGCTGCGATGGCGTTAGCGTGCATCTCTGTATCAGGGTGATAGTGGAAACGTTTACATTAATTTGGTGGCCAGAATATGATACTATTTAGTATTCAATAGTCTGTAAGAATAGACACTGAGGAGGTTGTAGCACATGGCCAGGTGGGTGCTAGGGGTCCCTCCAGGGCTGGCCCTGCACTAGGCTGTTCTTTGCAAACACTTCCCAATGGCAGTAAGCGGGTATACACAATCTATGCTGGACAAATAGATGCTTGATGCATATATTCAGTTTAGAAAATGACCCTTAGGTCTCTTACCCACTGGTGGGTCTTACAATGATCCCCATAACCCCTTGAGATAATAATGGCGTTGTATGATCCAGTTTCTGAAAAGTCTCCTTTCATTGTGTGTAACGCACATTGATGTCAGTGCAGGGACCTGGTATGGGAAATGGTAAGTTACCAATGCATTTACAGTTTATAAACCGGTTTATTGCGCTACTACTTATATGTGGGATGACATAATTTCTTCCATAGTCCTTGCACGTTCTGCTGCTGTGAGAGGTGTATTATAATAATGATAATAAAGAGCCTATACTAATCATTTCCTTTTTAAAGGAAGAATGGCTGTGATGACGTCTGATTCCACTGTGCTGTCAGTTATTCCCCTTTCCTTCTGGATTAGAACGTTTCCCTCGCTCCGTGGATGTGTTCAGCAGACCCTCCCATCCACAGCTCACTCCACAAGACTGGGATATTACATCCTCGCTTTCCCACACTTTCCCATGTGTCTCTCATGTCCATCACTGGCCGGAGTCGCCATGACAATGCAGTGTGTTTGCTGGGGTCTGGAAATGTTTTGGAGAGGGGGGAAACGTTCCAAATATTGAGCTTGGCTTGAGGGGATTTCCTCCTGCCAAAGATATCTATTCCCTCGTTCCGCCGCTATGTTATTCTGACAAAGTAGGGCTTTCCCATCATGCTTTGAGGATCACTCGTCTTTCTCTTTCATCCTCCTTCTATTTCTTTTTATTATTAATAAATGTATTAAGTTACAAGACAAGTACAAATTTGTGCAAAAGAAAATATACAAGTGTATAAATGTACTACAAGGTGCAAACCAGGACAGCTGAGAGTACTGTATAACCCTTTATAGAACAATCAGAGCCGGCCCTAACCAATATGATGCCCTAGGCAAGATTTTGGCTGGTGCCCCCTAGCACCGCCGCTAGTTCTGCAGGAGATGCCTCGCATGAGTCAGCTGGCAGCTCTGCTAATGTCGGGCACCTTTTTTTTATGAAAATGCATATTATTTGCATTACTATATGGCTAGGATGCACAAGCAGCTTCTGCTGATTAAAATGATATGCAGCATGCCTTTGCGACTGCAGCTGTATCTGCATACAAAATGCTATATTACAGTGATTTCCAGGAATACACGCAACGTAGCATTTCGTATGCAGATACAGCTGCAGTCACACACAGAATATAGGCATGCCGCATATCATTTTAATCAGCAGGAGCTGCTGGTGCCCCTAAGCATACCAAATGCCCTAGGCATTTGCCTAGTTTGCCTATGCCTAAGGCCGGCTCTGAGAACAATGCAGATTTATGTCCATGGGAATTCTTACATGTTGACAGCAAACGGATGGATACTTTCTATTGTCCCGTACATGAGAAGTAAAACATTGGATCATAGGTGCCTACCTTGCTGCACCCTGCTACGGGAGGTGGCAGCGTGGAAAGCTTAATTGGGTCGTGGCCGTCGGCAATGTGGGCTGTCGGCGGGCGTGACAAACAGGGAATTGTGCAGTCCAAGGTTTGTGGCTTCACGATCGCGTCATCATAGCCCTGCTCCCGCTAGACAGTGCAGAGAAAACAGGCACTAGTGGGGGGGGCGGAGCTATGATGAAGCGCTTCTGCGCAAATTGCGTCATAGTATCCCCCTCGGACCACCCACTTGTTCTCTGCTGCCAGGGAAAGCAAGAAACCTGCCCACTTTTCCGGGCTACCCAATTTTTAGGAGCCTCCCGGCCATTCCGGGAGGGTAGGCAAGTATGCATTGGATATACGGCCCACACAAGGATATCGGAGTGGATGCATGTGGTTGACGAAAAGGGAAAAATATCATAAAAAGTTTGAAAATTGTAACATAAACATTGTCATCTATCACGTCCATTCCGAAGGCTGAGCCTCAAGCGGTGCCTCGAGAATTTTTAACTATTATAAATGTGATGTGATGATAATAACTCCAATAATACTTAATATAGGACCTTATTCAGGATTGCAAAATTTGTGAGTTGCAATTCGGCCAATTCTCAAACGTCTGCGCATGCGTAACATCCGCATTGCGCAGGTGCGAAGGAAAATAGCAACAGAAAATGCACAGATCCAGCCGCTGTTTGACTGATGGAAAGCCAGCAATTATGGGCGAAAAAAACCCGCATTTTTGGGTGTGTCTGAAAAAACGCAGGTGTGCCCAGGCGTTTTTAAGGAGGGTCTCTGACATCAGCGATGACCGCTTACAGCCTTTTGCGTCAACACTGATTGGTTGCCATGGGCAACTTCTCTACTGGCTCACTTCTCCACAATTTTCACTGCTTCATGAATAAAACCTAAGGGAGATAGTTAGAGTTAGGCTACAGGGAGCAAGAGTTATGGTTAGGCACCACCAGGGGAGAGTCAGGGTTTGGCTGCAGGGAGGATTAAGGGGGAGATGGGGAGGGTTACTCTACTTACCTACCAGGTGTTGGGATTATACGCTTTGGGGGTACTGCTGTTGGTATCCTCTTGTCGGCATCCCAAGAACCAGGATAGCGATACTATCCCTCTGGAATCTCCCGGGCAACACAGGTAAAAGGTTTGGATAAATTGGAGCATTGCACCAACAAAGAGGAAGAAGTGTTTCAGTATTTCACCTGACACTGGGGGTCATTCTGACCCGTTTGCTCGCTGCTTTTTGTCGCAGCCGAGCGAACGGGTCCCTACTGCACATGCACCGGCGCCGTAGTGCGCCGGCGCATGCCAGACGGCCGAAGGCCGTAGTGCGCCGGCGAATGCTAGACTGTCGAAGGCCGTAGCAGGGATGCGATCGCCTCTGCCTGATTGACAGGGGCGGGAGGGGGTGGAATGGCGGAATGGAATGGCGGAATGGCGGCGTTTGGCTTTCGTTTCGTAGGAGCGGTCCGGCCAACGCAGGCGTGGCCGGATCGAACGGGGCGGGCCACAGCGGCTGCGTGACATCACACGCAGCCACTGTGGGCCGGTGAGCGATGAGTAGCTCCCGGCCAGCACGCTAAAGCTGTGCTGGCCGGGAGCTACTCTTGAAGTGCAAAGGCATCGCCGCTGTGCGATGCCTTTGCACTTCTGCGAGGGGGGGGGGGGCACTGACATGCGGGGCGGGATAGCCCTGTGCTGAGTGTGTGTCCCCCCCCCCCCCCCCCCCCCCCCGCATGTCAGTGTGAATGATCGTAGCTGTGCTAAATTTAGCACAGCTACGGTCAACTCGGAATGACCCCCAGTGTGTCACCACTTTTTTCAAGTTTTCACTGACACCTAATGCATCCATTAAATGTATATATAATACAATATAAAATAAATGGATGTAATAAGTTGTTACTAGTAATAAATACAAATCTGCACAGAAGACTATTCCATTATATGTGTTCCCTCATATACCGTACACACACCAGTATATTTCCCCTTTAAGAACAGAGCACACTCATTCCTGCATCATCCAGACTCAGGTGTTGCAGCACATACAGTAAATACGGGCAGTAAAAGTGTAATGTTTACACATTGTTTCAGTTGCCGGGTAACAGTGATCCCAGGTTGTATCATAATTCCTGTAACAGCCAGGTCACATCAGGAGCTGATACTTGTTAATATTTTAGTTTTAATCAACTCAATAATAAAATAGTTGCGTAGCTAAATCTCTCAGGAAAAGTTATTCTTTCAATTGGTTTCAAAATCTCTAATGTATGTTTCCTAAAGTGTAGTAAAAAGTAACAAAGTCATATATCGTGACTTACACGGCTCTCCATTCAGCAGAAATACGTACCGCCAGTGCGGTCAAGCGAGTATTTGATGACAATAGTGAGAAAAGATGTGATTGTGTGTTAGTGAAATAAAAAAACACTTGTCTGTAAATATTGTATGCTGCAATTAATATACATGCATCAATAAATAGTTATATTTTAATAAAGCAACTTTGGATCCTTCTAATAAATTACTGTCATTATATTAGTTGGTCAACCAGTCCGGTGGATGCCCCATATAGGAATGTTTTTCTATAGGTTTCTTCTGTGTTATATTTATTCCTGGGTGCACCTGCCATATGACATAGTTCATTAATCGAGATATATCTCAACTTAATTACGATATTTTAGATAGGGAATAGACGACTGTATAAGAATTTGAGGGTCTATGCGGACAGATCCTCTTTGTGTATTTATATTGTTAAAATGTCGACAGGCAACTTGTGAAATACCGACATTGTCACTATGTTGACATTAGAGTTAGGCTGCAGGTGGGGGGTTAGAGTTAGGCTGTGGAGGGGGGGTAGGGTTAGGCTGCGGGTAGTGGGGGTTAGTGTTAGGCTGTGGGGAGGAGGCTAGAGTTAGGCTGGGGGGGATTAGTGTTAGGCTGGGGGGATTAGGGTTAGGCTGTGGGTAGGGGGTTAGTGTTAGGCTGTGGGGGGGAGGGGTTAGTATTTGGCTGTGGGTAGGGGGTTAGCGTTAGGCTGTGGGGAGGAAGTTAGAGTTAGGCTGGGGGGGTTACTGTTAGGCTGTGGGGGGGTTAGGATTAGGCTCCCAGTAGGGGGTTAGTGTTAGGCTATGGGGAGGAGGTTAGAGTTAGGCTGGGGGGGGGTTAGTATTAGGCTGTGTGTGTGTGTGTGTGGGGGGGGGGGGTAGGACTAGGCTGCAGGTAGGGAGGTTAGTGTTAGGCTGTGGGGAGGAGGTTAGCGTTAGGCTGGGGGGATTAGTGTTAGGCTGTGGAGGGGGGTAGGGTTAGGCTGCGGATGTGGGGTTAGTGTTAGGCTATGGGGAGGAGGTTAGAGTTAGGATGGGGGGATTAGTGTTAGGCTGCAGGGGGGGAGGGTTAAACTGCCGGTGGGCGGTTAGTGTTAGTCTGTGGAGGGGGGGTAGGGTTAGGCTGCGGGTGGGGAGTTTAGTGTTAGGCTGTGGGGAGGAGGTTAGAGTTAGGCTGGGGGGATTAGTGTTTGGCTGTGGAGAGGGTTAGCGTTAGGCTGCGGGTGGGGGGTTAGTGTTAGGCTGTGGGGAGGAGGTTAGAGTTAGGCTGGGGGGATTAGTATTAGGCTGTGGGGGGGGGTTAGGATTAGGCTGCAGGTAGGGGTTTAGTGTTAGGCTGTGGGGAGGAGGTTAGAGTTAGGCTGGGGGGATTAGTGTTTGGCTGTGGAGAGGGTTAGCGTTAGGCTGCGGGTGGGGGGTTAGTGTTAGGCTGTGGGGGGGGGTTAGGATTAGGCTGCGGGTAGGGGTTTAGTGTTAGGCTGTGGGGAGGAGGTTAGAGTTAGCCTGGGGGGATTAGTGTTTGGCTGTGGAGAGGGTTAGCGTTATGCTGCGGGTGGGGGTTTAGTGTTAGCCTGTGGGGGGGGGTAGGATTAGGCTGCGGGTAGGGGTTTAGTGTTAGGCTGTGGGGAGGAGGTTAGAGTTAGACTGGGGGGGATTAGTGTTTGGCTGTGGAGAGGGTTAGCGTTAGGCTGCGGGTGGGGGGTTAGTGTTAGGCTGGGGGGAGGAGGTTAGAGTTAGGCTGGGGGGATTAGTGTTTGGCTGTGGAGAGGGTTAGCGTTAGGCTGCGGGTGGGGGGTTAGTGTTAGGCTGTGGGGAGGAGGTTAGAGTTAGGCTGCGGGTGGGGGGTTAGTGTTAGGCTGTGGGGGGGGGGGGGTTAGGATTAGGCTGCGGGTAGGGGTTTAGTGTTAGGCTGTGGGGAGGAGGTTAGAGCTAGACTGGGTGGGATTAGTGTTTGGCTGTGGAGAGGGTTAGCGTTAGGCTGCGGGTGGGGGGTTAGTGTTAGGCTGTGGGGAGGAGGTTAGAGTTAGGCTGGGGAGATTAGTGTTTGGCTGTGGAGAGGGTTAGCGTTAGGCTGCGGGTGGGGGGTTAGTGTTAGGCTGTGGGGAGGAGGTTAGAGTTAGGCTGTGGGGGGGATTAGTATTAGGCTGCGGGGGGGGGGTGGTTTAGGATTAGGCTGCGAGTAGGGGTTTAGTGTTAGGTTGTGGGGAGGAGGTTAGAGTTAGGATGGGGGGATTAGTGTTTGGCTGTGGAGAGGGTTAGCGTTAGGCTGCGGGTGGGAGGTTAGTGTTAGGCTGTGGAGGGGGGTTAGGATTAGGCTGCGGGTAGGGGTTTAGTGTTAGGCTGTGGGGAGGAGGTTAGAGTTAGGCTGGGGGGATTAGTGTTTGGCTGTGGAGAGTGTTAGCGTTTGGCTGCGGGTGGGGGGTTAGTGTTAGGCTGTGGGGAGGAGGTTAGAGTTAGGCTGGGGGGATTAGTGTTTGGCTGTGGAGAGGGTTAGCGTTAGGCTGCGGGTAGGGGTTTAGTGTTAGGCTGTGGGGAGGAGGTTAGAGTTAGGCTGGGGGGATTAGTGTTTGGCTGTGGAGAGGGTTAGCGTTAGGCTGCGGGTGGGGGGTTAGTGTTAGGCTGTGGGGAGGAGGTTAGAGTTAGGCTGGGGGGATTAGTGTTTGGCTGTGGAGAGGGTTAGCGTTAGGCTGCGGGTGGGGGGTTAGTGTTAGGCTGTGGGGAGGAGGTTAGAGTTAGGCTGGGGGGATTAGTGTTAGGCTTCGAGGGCGGGGGTGTTAAAGTTAGGCACTAGTGAAGGATCAAGGTTAGGGCAGAAATACCAGCCCCTGCAGCATTGGAAGTTTGACCTGAAAGAGACAGTCACATGACTGCCAGGACCCGGAATACGCTGCTGGAACCACCGAAGTCGCCAGTAGCA
This sequence comes from Pseudophryne corroboree, assembly GCF_028390025.1. Classification (NCBI taxonomy): domain Eukaryota; kingdom Metazoa; phylum Chordata; class Amphibia; order Anura; family Myobatrachidae; genus Pseudophryne; species Pseudophryne corroboree. Next base: position 342,242,780 of record NC_086453.1, read on the forward strand.
GGAAAGTAACTGTTGACATCAGGATGAAATGTTGATACTCTACTATATCGACATCTAATCGTTGTCTACATGATGAATGTTGACATGGTCAATGCCGACATTTCCTACTCAACACAATGTAATGTTACGCGTGATCACAGAATATAGAGCCGGACTTATTTTCATGACTGAACCAGGGTACATGAAAACTCTGCAAATGTTTTATCTTTGACATTGATGAACCAATGTGCGGAGCCAATGTTATAGGGACTATATGAGGTTTTATGACATGGAGTTGGGGTCTGATGTGACTCTTACCCTCCACATATATACAAATGATAGATGTTTTGTTCTCACAGCTGTCTGATTTGCAGGATGTGTAATGGTACTGAGGGGACCTTCAGAGATAACTCCCCTAAGATGACATACACCCCTATAATGATCTGGCTGGGGGTACGGAGAGCGTTAATGCAGGCAGTGACAGGAGGGGTTTGATCAGAACTCAGTATATACAGAACCTCTGCAATGGTTACAGTAACAGATCTGGTGTAACTCACCCTGCTCAGAAGAGTAAACATTGCACATGCTCATTTCCATATGGTAATTACAGATTGGGATGTCTAAGCAGCAGCCAAGCTGAGTAAGGAGGATTCTAGGTAATAATGCATTGCTCTGCCATCGGCACTTACATGGGCACACAATGCTCTGTACTACCCCTTTCTAAATGACAAATATATCCAGTACTCCCTCTGGGCACTGCCAGCTAGCATCCTGCCCCTGCAGCTGCGACTGTCTCTCGGCTCCCTCTAGAGCAGAGGTTCTCAAACTCGGTCCTCGGGGGCACACACAGTGCATGTTTTGCAGGTAACCCAGCAGGTGCACAGGTGTATTAATTACTCACTGACACATTTTAAAAGGTCCACAGGTGGAGCTAATTATTTCACTTGCGATTCTGTGAGGAGACCTGCAAAACATGCACTGTGTGTGCCCCCGAGGACCGAGTTTGAGAACATCTGCTCTAGAGTCTAGACTGTAAGCTCTGACGAGCAGGGCCCTCTGAATTATGTCTGCACCTACTCAATCAACCTTCCATGTCCTTGTTCTGTTTCTAGCTATGATTTGCTTGTTATACTGACTGCAGAGTTACAGTTCTGATGATATTGGGGGGGATTCAGATCTGATTGCTGGGCTGCTAGATTTGTAGTGCTGCGATCAGGTAGTCGCCGCCCAAGGGGAGTGTATATTCGCCGTGCAAGTGTGCGATCGCATGTGTACGCCGAGCTGCAAAAAATCCCTCAGAGGACAGCTGCAAATCCGTTCACACCTCACTCACCATCCAATGATTTTTGTGCAGTGTGTGCAGTGTGTGCGCAGCCCAGGACTTACTCCTACAGTGCGATGAGAACAGGCTGATCGGGGCCGGAGCTGACGTCACACACCCTCCCTGAAAACGATTGGACACGTCTGCGTTTTCCCTGACACTCCCAGAAAATGGTCAGTTACCACCCACAAACGGCCTCTTCCTGTCAATCAGCATGCGAATGGCTGTGCGATTGCATTTTTCACACCAGCCTGTCGCTGACCGGCAATACCTGTTGTTTGTCGACACGCATGCGCATTGCTATGCAGACAGCAGCGCTGGCCGGGACAGTGTTTGCCAGAGGCTGGGGGCAGCCCAGCAGCTTTCAGAGTGCTGGACTTGCCCACAGCGTGACGGTGGGCCGCATCGCATTGGGGGCGTGGCCTAACCGGCACCAAGGCCATGCCCCGAGGGTCCCGATCTGCCGGTTTTCTCGGTGCTTGGAGATGACGTCATCTCCAAGCGCCGGCCAGAAGACACTGCACCTGGGTGCAGTGTAAACAGCGCCGACCCGGGATATTCCCAGGTCGGCGCCGTTGTGGAAAAGGGGTCCGTATCGGGTCTGACCTGGCTTGGAACCGTGTTCCAAATCCTGGATCAGACCCGAGACTTCTAGTGGAAAAGTGGTATTATTGCCTATCCCAGTCAGGCTCAGCCTGTGGCCAGTATTTGTCACAGCTGTTGAGGTGAATGCTCACAGTGCAATATATGTATGGGAACAACGTGATGAGTATATGAATGATAAAGAAATGATTTGCAGGAGCCATGGTGTCTTATGAATTGCAAATTGTTTATACTATGAATCACATTTTGAGGGTTCCAAATACAGATGGGTCCACATTTATCTTGACCTTTAATAGGATTAACTGAGACTGGCCAGTCGGACTTAATCCCCTGCTGTAATGACTTAATCCCCTGCTGTATTGTTCTCTTTATTGTATTGCAGTTGAGAACAATAGATTAATGGTTTATGCTAATAAATCATGTTGTGCCTAGGCGCAGAAAACTAGTCAAGATAACCGTGGACCCATCTGTATATAATCAAGTGTATCTCTAACCAGCTTTGTAAACCAATTACATGTTGATTCTGAAAAAGCAAACAGCATATCCTTTAAGGTTCAGGAAGGTACAAGTTTATAGATCAGTTCCTAGCTGCCATTAGGGATAATCTGTACAGTACTATTATGATCTCCTAGGGGGGTCTAATCATGGGAGGCGTGGTCACATTCCCTCTCCTAGGGGGGCCTAATCAGGGAGGCGTGGTCACATTGCCTCTCCTAGGGGGCCCTAATCAGGGAGGCGTGGTCACATTCCCTCTCCTAGGGGGGGCCTAATTATGGGAGGCGTGGTCACATTCCCTCTCCTAGGGGGGCCTAATCAGGGAGGCGTGGTCACATTGCCTCTCCTAGGGGGCCCTAATCAGGGAGGCGTGGTCACATTCCCTCTCCTAGGGGGGGCCTAATCATGGGAGGCGTGGTCACATTCCCTCTCCTAGGGGGGCCTAATCATGGGAGGCATGGTCACATTCCCGTATAAAAACTAAATGATAAGAAGGATATTTTCAGCTGCCCTATGCGGTGCTGGCTAGAGATGAGCGCCTGAAATTTTTCGGGTTTTGTGTTTTGGTTTTGGGTTCGGTTCCGCGGCCGTGTTTTGGGTTCGAACGCGTTTTGGCAAAACCTCACCGAATTATTTTTGTCGGATTCGGGTGTGTTTTGGATTCGGGTGTTTTTTTCCAAAAACACTAAAAAACAGCTTAAATCATAGAATTTGGGGGTCATTTTGATCCCAAAGTATTATTAACCTCAAAAACCATAATTTACACTCATTTTCAGTCTATTCTGAATACCTCACACCTCACAATATTATTTTTAGTCCTAAAATTTGCACCGAGGTCGCTGTGTGAGTAAGATAAGCGACCCTAGTGGCCGACACAAACACCGGGCCCATCTAGGAGTGGCACTGCAGTGTCACGCAGGATGTCCCTTCCAAAAAACCCTCCCCAAACAGCACATGACGCAAAGAAAAAAAGAGGCGCAATGAGGTAGCTGTGTGAGTAAGATTAGCGACCCTAGTGGCCGACACAAACACCGGGCCCATCTAGGAGTGGCACTGCAGTGTCACGCAGGATGTCCCTTCCAAAAAACCCTCCCCAAACAGCACATGACGCAAAGAAAAAAAGAGGCGCAATGAGGTAGCTGACTGTGTGAGTAAGATAAGCGACCCTAGTGGCCGACACAAACACCGGGCCCATCTAGGAGTGGCACTGCAGTGTCACGCAGGATGGCCCTTCCAAAAAACCCTCCCCAAACAGCACATGACGCAAAGAAAAAAAGAGGCGCAATGAGGTAGCTGACTGTGTGAGTAAGATTAGCGACCCTAGTGGCCGACACAAACACCGGGCCCATCTAGGAGTGGCACTGCAGTGTCACGCAGGATGGCCCTTCCAAAAAACCCTCCCCAAACAGCACATGACGCAAAGAAAAAAAGAGGCGCAATGAGGTAGCTGACTGTGTGAGTAAGATTAGCGACCCTAGTGGCCGACACAAACACCGGGCCCATCTAGGAGTGGCACTGCAGTGTCACGCAGGATGTCCCTTCCAAAAAACCCTCCCCAAACAGCACATGACGCAAAGAAAAAAAGAGGCGCAATGAGGTAGCTGTGTGAGTAAGATTAGCGACCCTAGTGGCCGACACAAACACCGGGCCCATCTAGGAGTGGCACTGCATTGTCACGCAGGATGTCCCTTCCAAAAAACCCTCCCCAAACAGCACATGACGCAAAGAAAAAAAGAGGCGCAATGAGGTAGCTGACTGTGTGAGTAAGATTAGCGACCCTAGTGGCCGACACAAACACCGGGCCCATTTAGGAGTGGCACTGCAGTGTCACGCAGGATGTCCCTTCCAAAAAACCCTCCCCAATCAGCACATGATGCAAAGAAAAAGAAAAGAAAAAAGAGGTGCAAGATGGAATTATCCTTGGGCCCTCCCACCCACCCTTATGTTGTATAAACAAAACAGGACATGCACACTTTAACCAACCCATCATTTCAGTGACAGGGTCTGCCACACGACTGTGACTGATATGACGGGTTGGTTTGGACCCCCCCCAAAAAAGAAGCAATTAATCTCTCCTTGCACAAACTGGCTCTACAGAGGCAAGATGTCCACCTCATCTTCACCCTCCGATATATCACCGTGTACATCCCCCTCCTCACAGATTATCAATTCGTCCCCACTGGAATCCACCATCTCAGCTCCCTGTGTACTTTGTGGAGGCAATTGCTGCTGGTCAATGTCTCCGCGGAGGAATTGATTATAATTCATTTAATGAACATCATCTTCTCCACATTTTCTGGATGTAACCTCGTACGCCGATTGCTGACAAGGTGAGCGGCGGCACTAAACACTCTTTCGGAGTACACACTTGTGGGAGGGCAACTTAGGTAGAATAAAGCCAGTTTGTGCAAGGGCCTCCAAATTGCCTCTTTTTCCTGCCAGTATAAGTACGGACTGTGTGACGTGCCTACTTGGATGCGGTCACTCATATAATCCTCCACCATTCTATCAATGTTGAGAGAATCATATGCAGTGACAGTAGACGACATGTCCGTAATCGTTGTCAGGTCCTTCAGTCCGGACCAGATGTCAGCATCAGCAGTCGCTCCAGACTGCCCTGCATCACCGCCAGCGGGTGGGCTCGGAATTCTGAGCCTTTTCCTCGCACCCCCAGTTGCGGGAGAATGTGAAGGAGGAGATGTTGACAGGTCGCGTTCCGCTTGACTTGACAATTTTGTCACCAGCAGGTCTTTCAACCCCAGCAGACCTGTGTCTGCCGGAAAGAGAGATCCAAGGTAGGCTTTAAATCTAGGATCGAGCACGGTGGCCAAAATGTAGTGCTCTGATTTCAACAGATTGACCACCCGTGAATCCTTGTTAAGCGAATTAAGGGCTGCATCCACAAGTCCCACATGCCTAGCGGAATCGCTCCCTTTTAGCTCCTTCTTCAATGCCTCCAGCTTCTTCTGAAAAAGCCTGATGAGGGGAATGACCTGACTCAGGCTGGCAGTGTCTGAACTGACTTCACGTGTGGCAAGTTCAAAGGGCATCAGAACCTTGCACAACGTTGAAATCATTCTCCACTGCACTTGAGACAGGTGCATTCCATCTCCTATATCGTGCTCAATTGTATAGGCTTGAATGGCCTTTTGCTGCTCCTCCAACCTCTGAAGCATATAGAGGGTTGAATTCCACCTCGTTACCACTTCTTGCTTCAGATGATGGCAGGGCAGGTTCAGTAGTTTTTGGTGGTGCTCCAGTCTTCTGTACGTGGTGCCTGTACGCCGAAAGTGTCCCGTAATTTTTCTGGCCACCGACAGCATCTCTTGCACGCCCCTGTCGTTTTTAAAAAAATTCTGCACCACCAAATTCAAGGTATGTGCAAAACATGGGACGTGCTGGAATTTGCCCATATTTAATGCACACACAATATTGCTGGCGTTGTCCGATGCCACAAATCCACAGGAGAGTCCAATTGGGGTAAGCCATTCCGCGATGATCTTCCTCAGTTGCCGTAAGAGGTTTTCAGCTGTGTGCGTATTCTGGAAAGCGGTGATACAAAGCGTAGCCTGCCTAGGAAAGAGTTGGCGTTTGCGAGATGCTGCTACTGGTGCCGCCGCTGCTGTTCTTGCGGCGGGAGTCCATACATCTACCCAGTGGGCTGTCACAGTCATATAGTCCTGACCCTGCCCTGCTCCACTTGTCCACATGTCCGTGGTTAAGTGGACATTGGGTACAACTGCATTTTTTAGGAGACTGGTGAGTCTTTTTCTGACGTCCGTGTACATTCTCGGTATCGCCTGCCTAGAGAAGTGGAACCTAGATGGTATTTGGTAACGGGGGCACACTGCCTCAATAAATTGTCTAGTTCCCTGTGAACTAACGGCGGATACCGGACGCACGTCTAACACCAACATAGTTGTCAAGGACTCAGTTATCCGCTTTGCAGTAGGATGACTGCTGTGATATTTCATCTTCCTCGCAAAGGACTGTTGAACAGTCAATTGCTTACTGGAAGTAGTACAAGTGGGCTTACGACTTCCCCTCTGGGATGACCATCGACTCCCAGCGGCAACAACAGCAGCGCCAGCAGCAGTAGGCGTTACACGCAAGGATGCATCGGAGGAATCCCAGGCAGGAGAGGACTCGTCAGACTTGCCAGTGACATGGCCTGCAGGACTATTGGCATTCCTGGGGAAGGAGGAAATTGACACTGAGGGAGTTGGTGGGGTGGTTTGCGTGAGCTTGGTTACAAGAGGAAGGGATTTACTGGTCAGTGGACTGCTTCCGCTGTCACCCAAAGTTTTTGAACTTGTCACTGACTTATTATGAATGCGCTGCAGGTGACGTATAAGGGAGGATGTTCCGAGGTGGTTAACGTCCTTACCCCTACTTATTACAGCTTGACAAAGGGAACACACGGCTTGACACCTGTTGTCCGCATTTCTGGTGAAATACCTCCACACCGAAGAGCTGATTTTTTTGGTATTTTCACCTGGCATGTCAACGGCCATATTCCTCCCACGGACAACAGGTGTCTCCCCGGGTGCCTGACTTAAACAAACCACCTCACCATCAGAATCCTCCTGGTCAATTTCCTCCCCAGCGCCAGCAACACCCATATCCTCCTCATCCTGGTGTACTTCAACACTGACATCTTCAATCTGACTATCAGGAACTGGACTGCGGGTGCTCCTTCCAGCACTTGCAGGGGGCGTGCAAATGGTGGAAGGCGCATGCTCTTCACGTCCAGTGTTGGGAAGGTCAGGCATCGCAACCGACACAATTGGACTCTCCTTGTGGATTTGGGATTTCAAAGAACGCACAGTTCTTTGCGGTGCTTTTGCCAGCTTGAGTCTTTTCAGTTTTCTAGCGAGAGGCTGAGTGCTTCCATCCTCATGTGAAGCTGAACCACTAGCCATGAACATAGGCCAGGGCCTCAGCCGTTCCTTGCCACTCCGTGTGGTAAATGGCATATTGGCAAGTTTACGCTTCTCCTCCGACAATTTTATTTTAGGTTTTGGAGTCCTTTTTTTACTGATATTTGGTGTTTTGGTTTTGACATGCTCTGTACTATGCCATTGGGCATCGGCCTTGGCAGACGACGTTGCTGGCATTTCATCGTCTCGGCCATGACTAGTGGCAGCAGCTTCAGCACGAGGTGGAAGTGGATCTTGATCTTTCCCTAATTTTGGAACCTCAACATTTTTGTTCTCCATATTTTAATAGGCACAACTAAAAGGCACCTCAGGTAAACAATGCAGATGGATGGATTGGATACTAGTATACAATTATGGACGGGCTGCCGAGTGCCGACACAGAGGTAGCCACAGCCGTGAACTACCGCACTGTACTGTGTCTGCTGCTAATATATAGACTGGTTGATAAAGAGATAGTATACTCGTAACTAGTATGTATGTATAAAGAAAGAAAAAAAAACCACGGTTAGGTCACTGGTATATACAATTATGGACGGGCTGCCGAGTGCCGACACAGAGGTAGCCACAGCCGTGAACTACCGCACTGTACTGTGTCTGCTGCTAATATATAGACTGGTTGATAAAGAGATAGTATACTCGTAACTAGTATGTATGTATAAAGAAAGAAAAAAAAACCACGGTTAGGTCACTGGTATATACAATTATGGACGGGCTGCCGAGTGCCGACACAGAGGTAGCCACAGCCGTGAACTACCGCACTGTACTGTGTCTGCTGCTAATATATAGACTGGTTGATAAAGAGATAGTATACTCGTAACTAGTATGTATGTATAAAGAAAGAAAAAAAAACCACGGTTAGGTCACTGGTATATACAATTATGGACGGGCTGCGGAGTGCCGACACAGAGGTAGCCACAGCCGTGAACTACCGCACTGTACTGTGTCTGCTGCTAATATATAGACTGGTTGATAAAGAGATAGTATACTCGTAACTAGTATGTATGTATAAAGAAAGAAAAAAAAACCACGGTTAGGTGGTATATACAATTATGGACGGGCTGCCGAGTGCCGACACAGAGGTAGCCACAGCCGTGAACTACCGCACTGTACTGTGTCTGCTGCTAATATATAGACTGGTTGATAAAGAGATAGTATACTCGTAACTAGTATGTATGTATAAAGAAAGAAAAAAAAACCACGGTTAGGTCACTGGTATATACAATTATGGACGGGCTGCCGAGTGCCGACACAGAGGTAGCCACAGCCGTGAACTACCGCACTGTACACTGGTTGATAAAGAGATAGTAGTATACTCGTAACAACTAGTATGACGACGGTATAAAGAATGAAAAAAAAACCACGGTTAGGTGGTATATAATACAATTATGGTTGGACGGACTGCCTGCCGAGTGCCGACACAGAGGTAGCCACAGCCGTGAACTACCGCACTGTACACTGGTTGATAAAGAGATAGTAGTATACTCGTAACAACTAGTATGACGACGGTATAAAGAATGAAAAAAAAACCACGGTTAGGTGGTATATAATACAATTATGGTTGGACGGACTGCCTGCCGAGTGCCGACACAGAGGTAGCCACAGCCGTGAACTACCGCACTGTACACTGGTTGATAAAGAGATAGTAGTATACTCGTAACAACTAGTATGACGACGGTATAAAGAACGAAAAAAAAACCACGGTTAGGTGGTATATATTATAATACAATTATGGATGGACGGACTGCCTGCCGAGTTCCGACACAGAGGTAGCCACAGCCGTGAACTACCGCACTGTACACTGGTTGATAAAGAGATAGTAGTATACTCGTAACAACTAGTATGACGACGGTATAAAGAACGAAAAAAAAACCACGGTTAGGTGGTATATATTATAATACAATTATGGATGGACGGACTGCCTGCCGAGTTCCGACACAGAGGTAGCCACAGCCGTGAACTACCGCACTGTACACTGGTTGATAAAGAGATAGTAGTATACTCGTAACAACTAGTATGACTATGACGACGGTATAAAGAAAGAAAAAAAAAACCACGGTTAGGTGGTATATAATACAATTATGGATGGACGGACTGCCTGCCGAGTGCCGACACAGAGGTAGCCACAGCCGTGAACTACCGCACTGTACTGTGTCTGCTGCTAATATAGACTGGTTGATAAAGAGATAGTATACAATACTACTAATATACTGGTGGTCAGGCACTGGTCACCACTAGTCACACTGGCAGTGGCACTCCTGCAGCAAAAGTGTGCACTGTTTAATTTTAATATAATATTATTTATCATGTACTCCTGGCTCCTGCTATAACAACCTGCAGTGCTCCCCAGTCTCCCCCACAATTATAAGCTTTATATACAATACATTGATGTGCAGCACACTGGGCTGAGCAGTGCACACAGACTGAGTCACTGTGTGACTGTGTATCGTTTTTTTCAGGCAGAGAACGGATATATTAAATAAAACAAACAACTGCACTGTCTCTGGTGGTCACTGGTCACTGTGGTCGTCAGTCACTAAACTCTGTCTGCACTCTGCACTCTCTTCTAATCTACAGTATCACAGCAATCTCTCTCTCTCTCTCTCTTCTAAATCTAATCTAAATGGAGAGGACGCCAGCCACGTCCTCTCCCTATCAATCTCAATGCACGTGTGAAAATGGCGGCGACGCGCGGCTCCTTATATAGAATCCGAGTCTCGCGAGAATCCGACAGCGTCATGATGACGTTCGGGCGCGCTCGGGTTAACCGAGCAAGGCGGGAAGATCCGAGTCGCTCGGACCCGTGAAAAAAAAAGTGAAGTTCGTGCGGGTTCGGATTCAAAGAAACCGAACCTGCTCATCTCTAGTGCTGGCCCGTTGAAGCAGTGCTACTCACTGGGGGTGAGGGGGGAGGGGCCGCGGCAGACGCAGGCCCCTCCAGCAAGCCCGGGCCTGGGTTATTAGTACCCTCCTCTCAAATGACCCTTTCATTATTAGGGACCGATATTCAGCAATCTCTTGCGAGAACTAATGCCATCTCCACATGGCGCTGGTTCTCGGAGCCCTGCTCCTTATTATAGAAAGTAGGGCCGGGATTGCGAAGAGGGATCCAAGCAGATCCCTCTGCCTCCGCCGCAGTATGCAACCTTTGGCTGAGCACATGCATGCGCAGTCACCCGGACAGACAGCGGTATTGCTACCTCGTATGGACAGCTGCTGCCGAAAGGGAGGGGGAGGGTACTAATAACCCAGGCCCGGCATGATGGAGGGGACTGGGTCTGCCGCTGCCTCCCCCCGCCCACCTCACCCCCAGCCAGTATCACTGCTTCAATGGGCAGCACCGCATAGGGCAGATGAAAATACCATTCTTATCATTTCATTTTTACTATGAGAATGTGGCCACGCCTCCCATGATTAGACCATGCCCCCTACATTTCCCGGGCCAGCCAAGCTCTCTATGGCCCTGGCTGCCCCTGTACCACAGCAATATTGAATTGCTTCAGTAATTGCCGGTGATAGGTACTCCATGCATAGGGTTGTTATCGTATAGCTTTAATCAGATACACATTTGAATTGTGCAGGTTCTTTGGCTGGCTGACATTTAATTCCGCATTCCACCTGGTTGTAATCAGCCACAGTACCTGTGTAGTTCATATGTGTCTGGGCAAGCGTGAGTTGAGCAGATGGAGCTCATCCTCCGGGTGCTGACACTGACAGGAGGCACCAGTCAGGGAGGACTATTAATCCTTGCAAAAGGTTATTATAACAGATTAATGTACCGCCAGAGCGGAGATATGATGGGGGAGCCGGCAGTTTAGGGGTGGCGACAGGGAGCATTCCAGAAAATGTGTCGGCCCCATTATCTGGGCGTGGCTGCGTCCTTTGATGCAGCTTCACTGGCCCTGGCAGCCTGTTTGTCAGGACATCCTGAGTAGCCTGAGTGGGCCCGATGTCCTCGCAGATGATCTGATGATGCGACTTCAGACGCAGCAGCTGATCAGGTGACTTTTCAAACCATTCCCCTTAGAAACAGAATGGATAATAGTATAACAGTGTTCTCCAGCCCACGAGATAGTGACGCTGACTGCAGGATGCAGCCTGCCTATGAGTCGGGAAGGCGAATACGTCACTCCTGCCCTAATATTACATGTACTGACAGAACATTTATCTCCCTATACAGCAGAGATTGTGTCTCTGCAGGGTTGGCCATCGGACAGTCGAACCAATGCTGCGATAAGTGGCGATAAATAGATATAGCTAACGACGGAACATATACAATATTGATAAATTGGCCCCTAGCAACCCTAGATGTTCTGGCTAAAACTACACTTGACGCCCATTAGTTGCCCCCAGATTTTTATCTGCCCTGTGGTTTCGCTATATTATAACTTTGGTAAAATCTGTATAGATAAATAATACATCGCCGACTGAAAGCTAAAAAAAAATCCTGCACAAAAGCTTTGAGATTGAATTACATGAAATGTTTCGCCTATGGTCAACATAAATGGCACAAAGACCAAATACACAACAGAGAAATGACTACAGAATGTCTGTATAGAAATTCTCTGGCGGACACAGAATGGCAAGCAATGGGTTACCCTGTGATCCGCTAGTGTTTGACATTTACACATCAGAGGTTCTTTGTATGTCTCCCTCATAACACTGCATGCCTGACCTCAAGGTCTTAGCACTTATCCTGAGTTCAGGGAGGGAATCCTTACCCCTGTAAACATTGTGGATCTTTCCATACGGTCATGTGCAGTATACATTGTTTCTAATGTGCGATGGCAAATTATGTCTGATCTGTAAGTGACCTTTCTCCATGCTGCCCCCATCCCTCATTGTGACCATAATTCCTCTGTCTTTCATGTCGTAATTTCCATCTGTCATTGTATTGTAGGAAATCTGCCAAGTGGGGCTCATGTTTACAAGTGCTTTATTACAATGTAATATCAATTGATAAAATGATTCTATATGCTGTATGTAGATATATATATATATATATATATATAAATGTGTTCAAGTGTTGGTTAACCCTTAGAGTCTAGTATGCATGAATTTAGCAATTTCTTATACTAATTTAATAAACGAATAAAATAGCATCAGTCTTTTTCCTCGCCAAGGGATACATACATTTATTTAAAATCTTTGGCCCTCATTCCGAGTTGATCGGTCGCAAGGCGAATTTAGCAGAGTTACACACGCTAAGCCGCCGCCTACTGGGAGTGAATCTTAGCTTCTTAAAATTGCGACCGATGTATTCGCAATATTGCGATTACTAACTACTTAGCAGTTTCAGAGTAGCTTCAGACTTACTCTGCCTGTGCGATCAGTTCAGTGCTTGTCGTTCCTGGTTGACGTCACAAACACACCCAGCGTTCGCCCAGGCACTCCCACCGTTTCTCCGGCCACTCCTGCGTTTTTTCCGGAAACGGTAGCGTTTTCAGCCACACGCCCCTGAAACGCCGTGTTTCCGCCCAGTAACACCCATTTCCTGTCAATCACATTACGATCGCCGGAGCGAAGAAAAAGCCGTGAGTAAAAATACTTTCTTCATAGTAAAGTTACTTGGCGCAGTCGCAGTGCGAACTTTGCGCATGCGTACTAAGCGGATTTTCACTGCGATGCGATGAAAAATACCGAGCGAACAACTCGGAATGAGGGCCTTTGTTTCTAAAAACCTATTTGTAGTAAGACAATAGTAAATACACAAATACAATGCAAGTTTTTCTGTAAATACTTGATAGACAGTATTTTCGTTTCCTGTACGGATTCCAATACTACGTCGTCCAACGCGTTTCGTCATATATGACTTCATCAGGGGTGTCTTTAGTATACACTACTAGAACGTAAAAGGAGTTGTCTCAATAAAAACATACACACAATTCAACAGAAGACCTTGCATAATGAACAGTTCTAACATAAATCATAATACATTCTATGGAATAAAAAAAGACAGAAGATGAAGAAGATGTACAGTTGTGCAGTTAGAAATCAGATTACAAAACATATACAAATATTCACGAAGAGTTTCTTTTATATATATATATATATATATATATATATATATATTAAAACTGTAAGGGTTGTATCTGTACATAGCAATTTTGTTTGAGAAATAAACTTCTAGGGACTGTTTATGAACTATGGAGGCAATTAAAACAACAACACATTTTTGTCTGTCAGTTTGTTAGTTTTCACTATTGTATAGCTCAGTTACCTTAGAGGTGTTTAGCAATTATGGTGGGAGACTTTAACATGCCTCAAAGAGTACTGTAATTTTTCAATCTAATTAAAAAAATACCAACCACCCGGTCTAGTCTGATGAGGGTTACACTGAGATCTCCTTTTTCTGATCAGTGGATCTGCTCCTTAGATTGCAATTTAGAGAGGTATCCAATTACCGGTGAATTATTTAACATAGCGAAAAACAGACTTTCCCTGTATTATTAACGTATATGCCAGAGATTTGACTATATAAAGTATATGAAAAATATAAAGAATATATTATAAATATCTTCATGACATTATTCTAATAGTTTTTATAGTCAAACCCCTGGAGGCAGGGAGAGAGTGGAGCCAGAATTCAGCCCTGGCATTCTTGTCCGCCGCACTCGGCACGGGGGGAGTGATGTGTGTGTGCGCACAGCGGAGGGGGCGTGCGGACACAGCATACGGGGGTATGCCACGACTCAGGGGGGTGTGGACTCGTGGCAAGCCCCCATTTTTGTTAGAAACAGGTACTTCAGGCGTTGGGGGGGGGCACAAACAGAGGCCAGGTGCTGCGCTGTGTGTATAATGCTCACATGTATATACTGCTGCACCTGTGTATAATGCCTACATGTATATACTGCTGCACCTGTGTATAATGCCCACATGTATATACTGCTGCACCTGTGTACAATGCCCACATGTATATATTGCTGCACCTGTGTATAATACCCACGTGTATATACTGCTGCACCTGTGTATAATGCCCACGTGTATATACTGCTGCACCTGTGTATAATGCCCACGTGTATATACTGCTGCACCTGTGTATAATGCCCACATGTATATACTGCTGCACCTGTGTACAATGCCCACATGTATATATTGCTGCACCTGTGTATAATGCCTACATATATATACTGCTGCACCCATGTATAATGCCCACATTAACCATTGGGCTCATATACTGTGTGTAAATCTGGCTCTGGTACTAGTCAGTCCCTCCTGAGTCATTTAAGTCACCACATGTCCCTGGTATGCACCATTGTTACTTACGGTGTTAGTCTATACACCTTTAAAATGTGGAATTGCTTTGGGCAATCCAGCATCATGGACAGTGGGGCACTGTAACAGCCTCCACACAAGGTCTCAATCCTGCAACATGGACAGTGGGGCACTGTAACAGCCTCCACACAAGATCTCAATCCTGCAACATGGACAGTGGGGCACTGTAACAGCCTCCACACAAGGTCTCAATCCAGCAACATGGACGGTGGGGCACTGTAACAGCCTCCACACAAGGTCTCAATCCTGCAACATGGACAGTGGGGCACTGTAACAGCCACCACACAAGATCTCAATCCTGCAACATGGACAGTGGGGCACTGTAACAGCCTCCACACAAGATCTCAATCCTGCAACATGGACAGTGGGGCACTGTAACAGCCTCCACACAAGGTCTCAATCCAGCAACATGGACGGTGGGGCACTGTAACAGCCACCACACAAGGTCTCAATCCTGCAACATGGACAGTGGGGCACTGTAACAGCCGCCACACAAGATCTCAATCCTGCAACATGGACGGTGGGGCACTGTAACAGTCTCCACACAAGGTCTCAATCCTGCAACATGGACGGTGGGGCACTGTAACAGCCGCCACACAAGATCTCAATCCAGCAACATGGACGGTGGGGCACTGTAACAGCCTCCACACAAGGTCTCAATCCTGCAACATGGATGGTGGGGCACTGTAACAGCCTCCACACAAGGTCTCAATCCAGCAACATGGACGGTGGAGCACTGTAACAGCCTCCACACAAGGTCTCAATCCTGCAACATGGACAGTGGGGCAATGTAACAGCCTCCACACAAGATCTCAATCCAGCATCATGGATGGTGGGGCTATGTAACAGCCTCCACACAAGATCTCAATCCAGCAATATGGACAGTGGGGCACTGCAGCAGCCTCCACACAAGGTCTCAATCCAGCAACATGGACGGTGGGGCACTGTAACAACCTCCACACAAGATCTCAATCCAGCAACATGGACGGTGGGGCAATGTAACAGCCTCCACACAAGATCTCAATCCAGCAACATGGACGGTGGGGCACTGTAACAACCTCCACACAAGATCTCAATCCAGCAACATGGACGGTGGGGCAATGTAACAGCCTCCACACAAGGTCTCAATCCAGCAACATGGACGGTGGGGCACTGTAACAACCTCCACACAAGATCTCAATCCAGCAACATGGACGGTGGGGCACTGCAGCAGCCTCCACACAAGGTCTCAATCCAGCAACATGGACAGTGGGGCACTGCAGCAGCCTCCACACAAGGGCCAGTATTTACTGAAAATCCGAGTTTGGTCGATTTGTGTTTTTTTTTCTAAATCCCAATCCGGAATTCACTAAGCAGAAAACTCGGCAGTGTCTGGTCTATTCGTAATGGTTTGATTGGCAAAGTTCTGAAATACGAATGAATAGACCATCGGTCAAACGCGGCTGTTATTTCATACAACACGGGCATTCACTATTCATTCGTATTTGGGTGTTAGTCTCTGAGTTCTCAAGTGTGGGTCTATTTTTTTCGATTCGTTAAAAAAAGCAGCAAAAAAATAGACCTGCTTTTTCCAGTCGAGTTTGGATAACCATGCACGGATCAGTGAGATCTGTGCATGGTTATCTATGGGAAAGGGTCTGTTTAGTGTAAAAACAGAAAAAAAAATTGCGTGGGGTCCCCCCTCCTGAGCATAACCAGCCTCGGGCTCTTTGAGCCGGTCCTGGTTGAAAAAATATGGGGGAAAAAATGACAAGGGTTCCCCCATATTTAATCAACCAGCACCGGGCTCTGCGCCTGGTCCTGGTTCCAAAAACACCGGGGACAAAAAGCGTAGGGGTCCCCCGTATTTTTGAAACCAGCACCGGGCTCCACTAGCCAGGTACATAATGCCACAGCCGGGGGACACTTTTATACTGGTCCCTGCGGCCCTGGCATTACATACCCAACTAGTCACCCCTGGCCGGGGTACCCTGGAGGAGTGGGAACCCCTTAAATCAAGGGGTCCCCTCTCCAGCCACGCAAGGGCCAGGGGTGAAGCCAGAGGCTGTCCCCCCCCCCCCCATCCAAGGGCGGCGGATGGGGGGCTGATAGCCATGTGTAAAAAATGTGAATATTGTTTTTAGTAGCAGTCCTACAAGTCCCAGCAAGCCTCCCCCGCAAGCTGGTACTTGGAGAACCACAAGTACCAGCATGCGGTGGAAAACCTGGCCCACTGGTACCTGTAGTACTACTACTAAAAAAATACCCCCAAAAAACAGGACACACACACCGTGAAAGTATAAGTTTATTACATACATGCACACCTCCATACATACATACTTACCTATGTTCCCACGAGGCTCGGTCGTCTTCTCCCTGAAGAATCCTTGGGGTACCTGTGAAAAAAATTATACTCACATAATCCAGTGTAGATTGTGTCCAATGTATAATCCACGTACTTGGCAAAACAAAAAAACGGAAACCCGACCACGCACTGAAAGGGGCCCCATGTTTACACATGGGACCCCTTTCCCCGACTGCCAGGACCCCCCCTGACTCCTGTCAAAGAGGGTCCCTTCAGCCAATCAGGGAGCGCCACGTCGTGGCACTCTTCTGATTGGCTGTGTGCTCCTGTAGTGTCTGTGAGTCAGCACACGGCAGAGATACAATGTAGCGCCTATGGTGGGAACTTTACGGTCAGCGGTTGACCGAAAGTAACCTCACCGCTGACCGCAAAGTTCCCACCATTGGCTACAATGGAGCGCATAGGCGCAACATTGTATCTCTGCCGTGTGCTGCCTCACAGACACTACAGGAGCACACAGCCAATCAGGAGAGTGGCACGACGTGGCGCTCCCTGATTGGCTGAAGGGACCCTCTTTGACAGGAGTCAGGGGGGGTCCTGGCAGTCGGGGAAAGGGGTCCCATGTGTAAACATGGGACCTCTTTCAGTGCGTGGATCGGGTATGCAGTTTGTTTTTTTGGCAAGTACGTGGATTATTAAAAAAGGACACGACACACTGGATTTAGGTGAGTATAATTTTATTTTCAGGTACCCTGGAATCGACGTCGAGACGTGGGCCGAGTCGGCATCTGAACATAGGTAAGTATGTGTGTGTCGGAATGTATGTAATAAAGTTGTACTTTCAAGGTGTGTGTGTCCTGTTTTTATTTGGGTATTTTTTTTGCAGAAGAACTATAGGTACCAGCGGGCCCATTTAACCCCAGCATGCTGGTACTTGTGGTTCTCCAATACCAGCTTGCGGGGGAGGCTTGCAGGGACTTGTAGTTCTTGTGCAAAAAACAATATTCTTTCATTTCTCTATCGTCCTAGTGGATGCTGGGGTTCCTGAAAGGACCATGGGGAATAGCGGCTCCGCAGGAGACAGGGCACAAAAAGTAAAGCTTTTCAAGATCAGGTGGTGTGCACTGGCTCCTCCCCCTATGACCCTCCTCCAGACTCCAGTTAGATTTTTGTGCCCGGCCGAGAAGGGTGCAATCTAGGTGGCTCTCCTAAAGAGCTGTTTAGAAAAAGTTTAGCTTAGGTTTTTTATTTTACAGTGAGTCCTGCTGGCAACAGGATCACTGCAACGAGGGACTGAGGGGAGAAGAAGTGAACTCACCTGCGTGCAGGATGGATTGGCTTCTTGGCTACTGGACATCAGCTCCAGAGGGACGATCACAGGTACAGCCTGGATGGTCACCGGAGCCGCGCCGCCGGCCCCCTTGCAGATGCTGAAGTCAGAAGAGGTCCAGAATCGGCGGCTGAAGACTCCTGCAGTCTTCTAAAGGTAGCGCACAGCACTGCAGCTGTGCGCCATTTTCCTCTCAGCACACTTCACACGCAGTCACTGAGGGTGCAGGGCGCTGGGGGGGGGTGCCCTGGGAGGCAAATGTAACCTATATAAAGGCTAAAAATACCTCACATATAGCCCCCAGAGGCTATATGGAGATATTTAACCCCTGCCTGGATTCACTAAATAGCGGGAGACGAGCCCGCCGGAAAAGGGGCGGGGCCTATCTCCTCAGCACACGGCGCCATTTCCTCTCACAGCTCCGCTGGTCAGGACGGCTCCCAGGTCTCTCCCCTGCACTGCACTACAGAAACAGGGTAAAACAGAGAGGGGGGGCAAATTTATGGCGATATTTTGATATATATAAAGCAGCTATAAGGGAGCACTTATTATAAGGCTATCCCTGTTATATATAGCGCTTTTGGTGTGTGCTGGCAAACTCTCCCTCTGTCTCCCCAAAGGGCTAGTGGGTCCTGTCTTCGTTAGGAGCATTCCCTGTGTGTCTGCTGTGTGTCGGTACGTGTGTGTCGACATGTATGAGGACGATATTGGTGTGGAGGCGGAGCAATTGCCAAATATGAGGATGTCACCCCCTAGGGAGTCGACACCAGAATGGATGCCTTTATTTATGGAACTACGGGATAGTGTCAACACGCTAAAGCAGTCGTTTGACGACATGAGACGGCCGGACAATCAATTAGTGCCTGTCCAGGCGACTCAAACACCGTCAGGGGCTGTGAAACGCCCTTTGCCTCAGTCGGTCGACACAGACCCAGACACAGGCACTGACTCCAGTGGTGACGGTGACGAATCAACCGTATTTTCCAGTAGGGCCACACGTTATATGATTTTGGCAATGAAGGAGGCGTTACATTTAGCTGATACTACAGGTACCACTAAACAGGGTATTATGTGGGGTGTGAAAAAACTACCTATAGTTTTTCCTGAATCAGAAGAATTAAATGACGTGTGTAATGAAGCGTGGGTTGCCCCTGATAAAAAGCTGATAATTTCAAAGAAATTATTGGCATTATAACCTTTCCCGCCAGAGGTTAGGGAGCGCTGGGAAACACCTCCTAGGGTGGACAAGGCGCTAACACGCTTATCTAAACAAGTGGCGTTACCCTCTCCTGAGACGGCCGCACTTAAAGATCCATCAGATAGGAGGATGGAAAATATCCAAAAAAGTATATACACACATGCAGGTGTTATACTACGACCAGCTATAGCGACTGCCTGGATGTGCAGTGCTGGGGTAGTTTGGTCAGAGTCCCTGATTGAAAATATTGATACCCTGGACAGGGAC
The DNA here is from genome assembly GCF_028390025.1 of Pseudophryne corroboree. Classification (NCBI taxonomy): domain Eukaryota; kingdom Metazoa; phylum Chordata; class Amphibia; order Anura; family Myobatrachidae; genus Pseudophryne; species Pseudophryne corroboree. The sequence goes on from NC_086453.1 coordinate 342,262,469, forward strand.
AATATTTTACTGTCGTTAGAACAAATAAAGGATGCATTTCTTTATATGCGTGATGCACAGAGGGATATCTGCACACTGGCATCACGGGTAAGTGCTATGTCCATTTCGGCCAGAAGAGCTTTATGGACGCGACAGTGGACAGGCGATGCGGATTCAAAACGACATATGGAAGTTTTGCCGTATAAAGGGGAGGAGTTATTTGGAGTGGGTCTATCAGATTTGGTGGCCACGGCTACAGCCGGGAAATCCACCTTTCTACCTCAAGTCTCTCCCCAACAGAAAAAGGCACCGACTTTTCAACCGCAGCCCTTTCGTTCCTTTAAAAATAAGAGAGCAAAGGGCTATTCATATCTGCCACGAGGCAGAGGTCGAGGGAAGAGACAGCAACAGGCAGCTCCTTCCCAGGAACAGAAGCCTTCCCCGGCTTCTACAAAAGCCTCAGCATGACGCTGGGGCTTCTCAAGCGGACTCGGGGACGGTGGGTGGTCGTCTCAAAAATTACAGCGCGCAGTGGGCTCACTCGCAGGTAGATCCCTGGATCCTGCAGATAATATCTCAGGGGTACAGGTTGGAATTAGAGACAGATCCACCTCGCCGTTTCCTGAAGTCTGCTTTACCAACGTCCCCTCCGAAAGGGAGACGGTTTTGGAAGCCATTCACAAGCTGTACTCTCAGCAGGTGATAGTCAAGGTACCTCTTCTACAACAAGGGAAGGGGTATTATTCCACTCTTTTTGTGGTACCGAAGCCGGATGGCTCGGTAAGGCCTATTCTAAATCTGAAGTCCTTGAACCTGTACATAAAGAAGTTCAAGTTCAAGATGGAGTCACTCAGAGCAGTGATAGCGAACCTGGAAGAGGGGGACTTTATGGTATCCTTGGACATCAAGGATGCGTATCTCCACGTTCCAATTTACCCCTCACACCAGGGGTACCTCAGGTTCGTTGTACAAAACTGTCACTATCAGTTTCAGACGCTGCCGTTCGGATTGTCCACGGCACCTCGGGTCTTTACAAAGGTAATGGCCGAGATGATGATTCTTCTTCGAAGAAAAGGCATATTAATTATCCCATACTTGGACGATCTCCTAATAAGGGCAAGGTCCAGAGAACAGCTAGAGATGGGATTAGCACTGTCGCAAGAAGTGCTAAAACAGCACGGGTGGATTCTGAATATTCCAAAATCCCAGTTAATGCCGACAACTCGTCTGCTGTTCCTAGGGATGATTCTGGACACGGTTCAGAAAAAGGTTTTTCTCCCGGAGGAAAAAGCCAAGGAGTTATCCGAGCTTGTCAGGAACCTCCTAAAACCAGGAAAGGTGTCTGTACATCAATGCACAAGAGTCCTGGGAAAAATGGTGGCTTCTTACGAAGCAATTCCATTCGGCAGATTCCACGTAAGAATTTTCCAAAGGGATCTGTTGGACAAATGGTCAGGGTCGCATCTTCAGATGCACCTGCGGATAACCCTGTCTCCAAGGACAAGGGTGTCTCTTCTGTGGTGGTTGCAGAGTGCTCATCTATTGGAGGGCCGCAGATTCGGCATACAGGATTGGATCCTGGTGACCACGGACGCCAGCCTGAGAGGCTGGGGAGCAGTCACACAAGGAAGAAACTTCCAGGGAGTATGGACGAGCCTGGAAACGTCTCTTCACATAAACATTCTGGAACTAAGAGCAATATACAATGCTCTAAGCCAGGCAGAACCTCTGCTTCAGGGAAAACCGGTGTTGATCCAGTCGGACAACATCACGGCAGTTGCCCATGTGAACAGACAGGGCGGCACAAGAAGCAGGAGTGCAATGGCAGAAGCTGCAAGGATTCTTCGCTGGGCAGAGAATCATGTGATAGCACTGTCAGCAGTGTTCATCCCGGGAGTGGACAACTGGGAAGCAGACTTCCTCAGCAGACACGATCTTCACCCGGGAGAGTGGGGACTTCATCCAGAAGTCTTCCACTTGCTGGTAACCCGTTGGGAAAGACCAATGGTGGACATGATGGCGTCTCGCCTCAACAAAAAACTGGACAGGTATTGCGCCAGGTCAAGAGATCCGCAGGCAATAGCTGTGGACGCGCTGGTAACGCCTTGGGTGTACCAGTCGGTGTATGTGTTTCCTCCTCTGCCTCTCATACCAAAAGTATTGAGAATTATACGGCAAAGAGGCGTAAGGACGATACTAGTGGTTCCGGATTGGCCAAGAAGGACTTGGTACCCGGAACTTCAAGAGATGATCACGGAAGATCCGTGGCCTCTACCTCTAAGGAGGGACTTGCTTCAGCAGGGTCCCTGTCTGTTTCAAGACTTACCGCGGCTGCGTTTGACGGCATGGCGGTTGAACGCCGGATCCTAAAGGAAAAAGGCATGCCGGAAGAAGTCATTCCTACTTTGATTAAAGCAAGAAGGAAGTAACCGTGCAACATTATCACCGAATTTGGCGAAAATATGTTGCGTGGTGCGAAGATCGGAGTGCTCCGACGGAGGAATTTCAACTGGGTCGATTCCTACATTTCCTGCAATCAGGATTGTCTATGGGTCTCAAATTGGGATCTATTAAGGTTCAAATTTCGGCCCTGTCGATTTTCTTTCAAAAAGAATTGGCTTCAGTCCCTGAAGTCCAGACCTTTGTTAAGGGAGTGCTACATATACAGCCTCCTGTGGTGCCTCCAGTGGCACCGTGGGATCTCAATGTGGTTTTGGACTTTCTAAAATCTCATTGGTTTGAACCACTAAAGAAGGTGGATTTGAAATATCTCACATAGAAAGTGACCATGCTTCTAGCCCTGGCTTCGGCCAGGAGAGTGTCAGAACTGGCAGCTTTATCTTACAAAAGCCCATATCTGATTTTCCATTCGGACAGGGCAGAACTGCGGACTCGTCCGCATTTTCTCCCTAAGGTGGTGTCAGCATTTCATCTGAACCAGCCTATTGTAGTGCCTGCGGCTACAAGTGACTTGGAGGACTCCAAGTTACTGGACGTTGTCAGAGCATTAAAAATATATATTGCAAGGACAGCTGGAGTCAGAAAATCTGACTCGTTGTTTATATTGTATGCACCCAACAAGATGGGTGCTCCTGCGTCTAAGCAGACGATTGCTCGTTGGATCTGTAGCACAATCCAACTTGCACATTCTGTGGCAGGCCTGCCACAGCCTAAATCTGTAAAGGCCCACTCCACAAGGAAGGTGGGCTCATCTTGGGCGGCTGCCCGAGGGGTCTCGGCATTACAACTTTGCCGAGCAGCTACGTGGTCAGGGGAGAACACGTTTGTAAAATTTTACAAATTTGATACTCTGGCTAAGGAGGACCTGGAGTTCTCTCATTCGGTGCTGCAGAGTCATCCGCACTCTCCCGCCCGTTTGGGAGCTTTGGTATAATCCCCATGGTCCTTTCAGGAACCCCAGCATCCACTAGGACGATAGAGAAAATAAGATTTTACTTACCGATAAATCTATTTCTCGGAGTCCGTAGTGGATGCTGGGCGCCCATCCCAAGTGCGGATTATCTGCAATAATTGTACATAGTTATTGTTAACTAATTCGGGTTATTGTTGAAGGAAGCCATCTTTCAGAGGCTCCGCTGTTATCATACTGTTAACTGGGTTTAGATCACAAGTTGTACGGTGTGATTGGTGTGGCTGGTATGAGTCTTACCCGGGATTCAAAATCCTCCCTTATTGTGTACGCTCGTCCGGGCACAGTACCTAACTGGAGTCTGGAGGAGGGTCATAGGGGGAGGAGCCAGTGCACACCACCTGATCTGGAAAAGCTTTACTTTTTGTGCCCTGTCTCCTGCGGAGCCGCTATTCCCCATGGTCCTTTCAGGAACCCCAGCATCCACTACGGACTCCGAGAAATAGATTTATCGGTAAGTAAAATCTTATTTTTACACTTGGCTATCAGCCCCCCATCCGCAGCCCATGGATGGGGGGACAGCCTTGGGCTTCACCCCTGGCCCTTGGGTGGCTGGAGGGGGGGACCCCTTGATTTAAGGGGTTCCCACTCCTCCAGGGTACCCCGGCTAGGGGTGACTAGTTAGTGATTTAATGCCAGGGCCGCAGGGACCTATATAAAAGTGTCCCCCGGCTGTGGCATTATCTCTCTGACTAGTGGAGCCCGGTGTGGTTCAAAAAATACGGGGGACCCCTACGCTTTTTGTCCCCTGTATTTTTTGCACCAGGACCAGGCGCAGAGCCCGGTGCTGGTTGATCAAATATGGGGGAACCCCTGTCAATTTTTCCCCCATATTTTTTCAACCAGGACCGGCTCAAAGAGCCCGAGGCTGGTTATGCTTAGGAGGGGGGACCCCACGCAATTTTTTTCAGATTTTTAAACACTTTAAAAACCTTTTTAAGGTACACAATGAAGCCCTGCATGGATCTCACAGATCCGGCCGGGATTCCTTGTGTTTTGTCAGGCAGTGTTTTACTCATCACTCCCGTAAAACACTGCCTGATATTACGAATCACATCGACATCGGAAAATACGAATTGTGAAAAGTCGGCAGCTTAGTGAATGACCGTATCAGGATTCAAAAAGTTGCAGTAAAATGCACCCGATACCATTCGAGTTCAAACACCCTTCAAAACGGCCAAAACACAAATCTTTGTAAATATACCCCAAGGTCTCAATCCTGCAACATGGACGGTGGGGCACTGTAACAGCCCCCACACAAGGTCTCAATCCTGCAACATGGACGGTGGGGCACTGTAACAGTCTCCACACAAGGTCTCAATCCAGCAACATGGACAATGGGGCACTGTAGCAGCCTCCACACAAGGTCTCAATCCTGCAACATGGAAGGTGGGGCACTGTAACATCCTCCACACAAGGTCTCAATCCTGCAACATGGATGGTGGAGCACTGTAACAGTCTCCACACAAGATCTCAATCCAGCAACATGGAAGGTGGGGCACTGTAACAGCCTCCACACAAGGTCTCAATCCTGCAACATGGACGGTGGGGCACTGTAACAGCCTCCACACAAGGTCTCAATCCTGCAACATGGACAGTGGGGCACTGTAACAGTCTCCACACAAGGTCTCAATCCAGCAACATGGACGGTGGGGCACTGTAACAGTCTCCACACAAGGTCTCAATCCAGCAACATGGACAGTGGGGCACTGTAACAGCCTCCACACAAGGTCTCAATCCAGCAACATGGACGGTGGGGCACTGTAACAGCCTCCACACAAGGTCTCAATCCAGCAACATGGACGGTGGGGCACTGTAACAGCCTCCACACAAGGTCTCAATCCAGCAACATGGACGGTGGGGCACTGTAGCAGCCTCCACACAAGGTCTCAATCCAGCAACATGGACGGTGGGGCAATGTAACAGCCTCCACACAAGGTCTCAATCCTGCAACATGGACAGTGGGGCACTGTAACAGCCTCCACACAAGATCTCAATCCAGCAATATGGACAGTGGGGCACTGTAGCAGCCTCCACACAAGGTCTCAATCCAGCAACATGGACGGTGGGGCAATGTAACAGCCTCCACACGGTCTCAATCCAGCAACATGGACGGTGGGGCACTGTAGCAGCCTCCACACAAGGTCTCAATCCAGCAACATGGACGGTGGGGCAATGTAACAGCCTCCACACAAGGTCTCAATCCAGCAACATGGACGGTGGGGCACTGTAACAGCCTCCACACAAGGTCTCAATCCAGCAACATGGACGGTGGGGCACTGTAACAGCCTCCACACAAGGTCTCAATCCAGCAACATGGACGGTGGGGCAATGTAACAGCCTCCACACAAGGTCTCAATCCAGCAACATGTACTGTGGGGCAATGTAACAGCCTCCACACAAGGTCTCAATCCAGCAACATGTACGGTGGGGCAATGTAACAGCCTCCACACAAGGTCTCAATCCAGCAACATGGGCTGTAACAGCCTCCACACAAGGCCTGGCTGCTCTCATGGAGGTTGGCACATGTCTCTTATATTACTGCTGGGGAAAGATAAACTAAACATCACTTATATTTCTATAGAAGAAGCAACTGACAGCCGAGAATGCTGCAGAATAGTATTTTTGATCTTGTATGTTTCATTTTCAGACATACAGGAACGTTTGCCAATTTGTCTCGATTTCTTATCGTGAGAAAAATGTACTCCCTCAAAATACTTTTTTCAGAACTTAATTCAGTCAGTATGTCTTGTTACTAGGGATAGCGCAATGTCTGACGAGAGAGTAATGCAGTAATGTAGGTACAGAAGCAAAACATCTTATTAAAGACCTAATGACTGACTGTCTCTTTTTACTTCATCTGATGGACATCTTGCTGCTGTATCTGTATGTTTGTTCTCACTAGGGCCGGGATGTAATGAGAGACGAGTTTTAGCCGAGTTCGTAAAAAATGTCTGATTTTGCCGCAAAAGTCGGACATTTTGCAAATACGGTCAATGTAATAACATCCACGTACATGCAAATTCAGATGTTCTCTACTCTTAAAGAGAGCGGCTGGCCAAAAGTCAGATCCAGATGTTTTCCCCATGTTAAACATACAACTCGGCAGATGTAATGGAGTCGAAGTTTGGAAATCTGACACAAAACAGCTCTACAAAGTCGGACATAAATAGAGCTTTTTGGGGGGCGAGATGTATTTGACAATGTTGAAAAACAATTGTAACTTCCGTACACAATTACAGCGTATTTAGAGCAAATAAACATTTTTTTAAATATTTCTAACCTTAAAAACAAAAAAAAACCTTTGATCTCTCTAAATAGTCTGTGTACTGCACATGTCATTTTTGCACATTTTGCCAAGCAAAATGCGTCTTTGACGCAAAATGATGTGAGTAGGACGCACAAGCAGCTCCTGCTGTTTATAAGGATATGCAGCATACCTCTATTCTGTAGCTGCATAGAAAATGTTATGCTACAGTGTATTCCAGCCAAACACTGTAACATAATGTGGTATGCCGATACAGCCGCTATTACACACAGAATATAGCCATACCGCATATCATTTAAATCAGCATAAGCTGCTTGTGTGTCCTGGATGACTGGAGTTTATTAAGGATGTGTGTTAGTTTAATCATGGGACTTTTGGGTGCCAATGGTTGACATTCTATCACTATGCGACTGTTAAAATAACAGACGCTTTCTTTCTTGGTCTGAAACAAATTGGACGATTCCTGGTCTAAATAGTCCTCAGAAGTCAAATTTGTATTGTAAGCGCAAAAGATGCATGCCATTACATAGGTCAAGTTCCAGGAAAAACACGCGCATTTTAATCTCCAAGTGTGTGCGTCTTTTTCCCGGACGTTAAAATCGGCTCTCGTTACATCCTGGCCTAGATCTCACTATTTCAACCTAAAAGTTTATAAGTACACCATCACCGAGCCCATTTAATACATTGATAAAAGTATATATCATCAGATATATAGTGGAATATCCCCTGGGGTCACCTGCAGTCAGGTACCAAACGATTATCCTGGAAATAGAGAGCTGGAGCTATCAAGTCCATGACATCCGTGTTCCTTCTACCAGTCTGGCAGGTGTTGGTCCCACTGGTGGTCTCGTTTGGGATAGGCAAGTAGATGTGCTGGGGCACTCTTTTGCGATAAATTCAGTTAAAAATGTTTAAACTTTATTAGAATGCATAAAATGCACACCTGCGTTGCCCGGACCACGCCCCCCTGAACGGCGGCCAAACGCCGCTGACCCGCCCCCTCCTGCCCAGCAACCGCCTCTGCCTGATCGCAGGGCTGAGACGGCCATTGGCTGTCTGGCATGCGCCGGTGCACTGTGGTGCCGGCGCACTGCGGTGCCGGCACATGCGCAGATCCGACCTGATCGGCTGCTGTGCGAAAATACACAGCACCGATCAGGTCTGAATTAGGCCCAAGGTTTGTTACCTCTGCGTGTTATGATTTTAAGATAAGACTTGTAAAAAAAGCATGGATATGTACGTTCTGTTGTATGGTTAACAATAGTGGGTACTGGATTACCCTGTCAATCATAAATCCATTATGGTTGAATTTATTGATAAGTATTTGTATATAGACTGTTAAAAGTACTGGCAAAGATTCATTTGCCTGGGCGAAGTACTTAAGGTACCTAATCACAATGGCGCATATATATTTGTATGTTATTGGCTATTCCAACACTTACCAGTGTCTTGTAAATTAATCTATACAGTATGTCCAAAAGGAAGAAAGACAAAGTCACACAGTACAATACCCTGTCCCAATTCGTTATGGTAGAATTTGTTGGAGTTTCACCATTGTCTCTGTGCACATAATAAAGAGGTTCAAATTTGGATGTTACTGATGAGGATGATGTTTGTTTATCTTTAAATCAAGCACCAGTGGAGACAGTTGTTGCCCATGGTATGAAAAAGCCCATTGTGATGCCTGGGCAAAAGACAAAAAAAAATCCACCTCTTCTGTGTGGAATTATTTCTACCCAACTCCGGACAACAAGTGTCAAGCCATCTGTACCATTTGTAAAGCAAGAGTAAGTAGGGGTAAAGACCTTAACCACCTAGGAACATCTTTCATTATACGTCACTTGCAGCGCAGTCATCAAAACTCATTGTCAAATTGAGAAACTGGCTACAAAAACGTAACCGTCACCTAGCTGCTCCCTTCTCTCTGTTAAATCCAAGGGCCTCCAATCTCCACCACTAACACCTTCATCATCAACATACTCAGTCATGATCGAAAGTAGTCCTGTATCCAATTTCATGACTGACTCCTCTCCTATCTGGGCTTCCTCAGAAGCATCCTTGAGTGCTACACCTGTTGCTACTGCTGTTGCTTCTGCTGTCCAGAAGGGCTCCAGGAAGACTACTTATAGTAGTTTATCAAAACAATTGGCTGTTAAACAATCCTTTGCAAGGGGGAGCAAATATGACAGCAGTCACCCACTTGCACAGCGGATTATTGACGCCATAACAACTATGCTGGTGTTAGACGTGCGTCCAGTATCCGCCATTAATGCAGGGGGTTTTAGACAGTTGATCGAGGTCCTGTGTCCCCGTTACCAAATCCTATCTAGATTCCACTTCACTAGAAAAGCAATTCCCAGCCTGTACAAGGACATTAAAAAAAAGCATTATTAGTGTCCTCAGAAATGCGGTTGTACCCACTGTCCACTTAACCACGGATCTGTGGACAAATGGAACGGGGCAAACTAAAGACTATAGGACTGTGACAGCCCACTTGGTAGATGTATTGTCTTCTGCAGCAACAGCAGAATGTCACAAATGCCAGCTCATACAGAAGCAGGCTACTCTGTGTATCACCGGTTTCAGTAAGAGGCATACCACTGACAACCTCTTAGAAAAACTCAGGGAACTCATTGCACAATGGCTTACCCCACTTGGACTCTCCCCGGGATCTGTGAAAACTGACAACACCACCAATATTGTGAGAGCATTATAGCTGGGCGAATTCCAACACGTCCCCTGTTTTGATCACACAATTAACTTGGTGGTGCAATTTTAGTTTTTTAAATAACAGGGGTGTGCAGGGAGGGATCCGGTCTGAAGATCGACACTGTCTAGATCGACAATGTTTAGGTCGACCACTATAGGTCAACAGTCACTAGGTCGACAGTGTCTGAAGATCGTCAGGGTTTCTAGGTCGATATGTGCTAGGTCGACAGGTCAAAAGGTTGCAGAAAGTAAATGCCTGATGGCGCAAGTTGATGTATATAGTAAGTCTGTTACTAAAATGATGTCATCTCATAACCAATTAATAATTATTAAATGGTTCTATTTCGTCTAACCCCAGAAGCCTATCTGTGGTAGCTTCAAAAAGAAACAGATTGCAATGGGTTTTTACGGGGTCGCGCTATAGAACCAATTGAATAAGTTTAACACCAATCTTAATAAAAATATTTATTTGTTACACATAAAACAAGTATACAATGCAAAATAGACGTTATGGTAAGAACTTACCATTGATAACGTGATTTCTCTTATGTCCACAGGTATCCACAGGATAACATTGGGATATGCCGGAGCGACAGCGGAAATGGCACCAAACGGTCACGAGCTTTCTGGCCTCCCAGGATGCATCAGGGCTTCACCATATAATCCCGCCCACTGACTCAGTCAAATCAGTTCTTTCCACAGCGATTAGGCAGGAGCATCAGGTAGAAACCTATTTAGGCGATAAGAACACACATGCGCACCCTTCCATACAAGAGGGAAGAGGTTTAGTGATTGTCAAGATCCTCAAATCAGGTGCGTCAGGGTCTGACCCCTGTGGATACCTGTGGACATAAGAGAAATCATAACGTCTATTTCTCTGGCTGGGTCCACAGGTTATCCACAGGATAACAATGGGATTCCCAAAGCTAGTTTTAGTGGTGGGGACGCTCCTGATTACCCAGGAGGACCTTTCGCCTGAATTCTGCGTCATGAGAGGCAAAAGTATCCAAGGCATAATGTCTGATGAATGTGTTTATGGAAGACCATGTGGCTGCCTTACAAATCTGTTCTGCTGAAGCACCCTGGTGAAACTTTGAAACCACCTTTGGAAGATAACCAGATCTCATTCTGAGAACCGCTTTATCTGGAAAAAAACTTAGGAAAGGAGACTTATAGGCCCTACACACTGGCCGATATACTGAAAGATATGAACTATCTCGTTCATAAATGAACGAGAACTCGTTCATATCTTTCAGTGTGGAGACTCCAGCGATGAACGATGCGCGTCCCCGCGCTCGTTCATCGCTGGTCTCCCGTCGGCTGTGCATGCAGGCCAATATGGACGATCTCGTCCATATTAGCCTGCACTTCAATGCAGCCGGGTGACGGGGGGAGTGAAGAAACTTCACTCCCCCCGTCACTGCCCCCCCGCCGCCGGGTCGCTCGTCGGCCGTATCCGCCGTCGGGCAGCTCGGCGGCGGGTCGGCCAGTGAGTAGGGCCCTTTACACGACAGCGCTCCTAAATCTGATACTCTTCTAGCTGAGGTCATTTCCAGTAGAAAGAGTACTTTAGCCGTTAACCATTTAAGATCTGCTCTCTTAAGTGGTTCAAATGGAGGTCCCTGAAGGAATTTAAGAACTAGATTCAAATCTCAGGGAGCTGCAGGAGGAACAAATGGAGGTTGAATGTGTACAACTCGCTGAAAGAAAGTATGCACATCCTGTAAATTAGCAATCTTTCGCTGAAACCATACCGTTAACGCTGATACTTGAACTCTCAAGGAAGCTACTTTCAAACCCTTATCCAATCCTGCTTGAAGGAAATCCAAAATCCTGGATACCTTAAAAGATCTTGGATTCAAACTTTTTTCACTACACCAATGAATGTAGGCTTGCCATATTCGATGATAAATACGAGCTGAAGAAGGCTTTCTTGCTCTAAGCATAGTTTGAATTACTTGTTTTGAAAATCCTCTAGCTTTTAAGACAGAGGTTTTAACAGCCACACCGTCAAAGACAGACGATCCAGATGGCTGTGACAACAAGGCCCCTGCATTAGATCTGGACATTGAGGGAGCAGTATCGGCGCTTCCACGGACATTCTCAGTAGATCTGTGTACCAATGCCTTCTTGGCCAAGCTGGAGCTATTAGAATTATGGCTCCCTTTGCTTGCTTTATTTTTCTCACTACTCTGGGTAACAGAGATATTGGAGGGAACAGATACGCCAGATGAAATTTCCAATTCACTGACAGTGCATCTACAAGGACCGCTCTGGGATCTTTTGTTCTTGATCCGTACCTTGGAAATTTGTTGTTTAGACGAGACGCCATTAGATCTATCTCCGGTAGACCCCATCTGTTCACTATGGTCTGAAACACTTCTGGGTGTAATGCCCATTCGGTTTCCTGAATGGTGTGTCGACTGAGAAAATCCGCTTCCCAGTTCAGTACACCTGGAACAAACACTGCTGACAATGCTGGGAGATGGAGTTCTGCCCACCTTAGTATGGGAGTTACTTCCTCCATCAATCTTTTGCTGTGAGTTCCTACCTGATGATTGAGGTACGCTACTGCTGTTGCATTGTCTGAGCGAATCTGGACTGGTCTTCCTTGCAGACTGTCCTTTGCCTGAACTAGAGCCATATAAATGGCCCTTATTTCCAACAGATTTATTGGCAGGCGACTTTCCCTTATGGACCATTTTCCCTGGAACCAATGGCTTTCGAGTACCGCTCCCCAGCCTTGAAGACTGGCATCTGTTGTCAGGACTTGCCATTCTTTTATCCAAAAGGGTCTCCCCTTGTTTAAATGGTCTGTCTGTAGCCACCACGCTAGAGACCTTCTTACATTTACCGGAAACTTTATCATCTGCTTTTTTATTGTCTGATGATTTCCGTTCCATTTGGTCAGAATAAGGTGCTGCAGTGGTCTGGAGTGGAATTGTGCATATTCCACCATGTCGAAGGTTGATACCATCAGACCCAACAGTCGCATTGCTACATGGACTGACATTGTCTGAGTGTGCAACGCTTCCTGAGTCATGACCTGCACCTTGACTATCTTTTTCTCTGGTAAGAAAACTCTCTGTAGACCTGAATCCAATATGGCCCCCAAATGAACCATCCGCTGTGACGGATTCAGAGACGACTTTTCCCAATTTATGAGCCACCCATGTCTCTTTAGACAAACTACTGTCTGTTGAAGATGGCTCAAAAGTAACTCCTGCGAATGTGCTAGGATTAACAGATCGTCGAGGTATGGAAATATTCTTATCCCCTGCTTGCGGAGATAAGCTACCATCACCACCATAATTTTGGTAAACACCCTGGGTGCTGTTGCTAGCCCGAAGGGCAAGGCTTGGAACTGAAAATGTTCCTGGAGGATGGCAAACCTGAGGTAACATTGATGAGACCTTGCTTTAGGCACATGTAGGTAAGCATCCTGTATATCCAGAGATACCTGGTTCCATAGCCAACATTATGGAGCGTAATGTCTCCATGTGGAACCTTGGAATCCAAATGTATTTGTTTAACATTTTGAGATTGAGAATTGGTCGGAATGACCCATTTGGCTTCTGAATCAAAAATAGATTGGAGTAAAAACCCTGACACCTTTGTGATGGAGGTATTGGGACAATCACACCTGACTGCAGTAATTTTTGGACTGCTTCCTGCAGGGCATTGGCCTTCGACTCTTTACCAGACGGGCTGGTGCAAAAAAATCTTGGAGGAGGCTGCTTCCTGAATGGGAACCCATACCCGCGAGATACCACCTTCCGCACCAAAGCATCTGTCGTCTACTGTTGCCATATGTGTGCAAAACGAAGGAGTCGGCCCCCAACCCTGGAATCCTCCAGGCGGAGGCCCGTCTCTTCAGGCTGATGGTTTCTGTTCAGGCTTGGAAGCTGGCTTTCTGCTAGCCCTCTGCTTCCTACCCCTGGCTGATCTATTGAACTGGGGTTGCTTAGACTCCTCCTTAGCCTTTGCTTTGCCTTGCCATCGAAATGGCCGAAACTTTGAACCCCTAGACTTAGGGTTATAACTAGTTGGAAACCTGATCTTCTTCGACTCAGCTTCCGATTCTAGAATATCTGACAATCGCTTCCCAAACAATATATTACCAATGAAAGCCAATGCTTCCAATTCCTTCTTGGATTCTGCACCCGCTTGCCAAGTGCATAGCCAAATTGCTCTACGAGCGGCTACCATCAAGGCTGATGCTTTAGAAGCGATTGTACCCATATCAATTGCTGCTTCTTCCAAATATTGGGCAGCTTGTCTTAAACGGATTAAATTATACTCTTACTCCCTATTAGGAGGAGAGAGGCCATTCTCTAGTTCCTCTATCCATTCGCCCATTGCCTTTGCTATCCAGGCCGAAGCCATAGCAGGTCTTACCACTGCTCCTGAGAGAGAAAATATATTTTTCAAGAAGCTATCTACCCTTCTGTCTGTGACATCATTTAGTGAGGAAGATGACAGTGGTAAAGCAGATTTATGCACAAGTCGCAGTACATGTGCATCTACTTTCGGAGGAACTTCTCTTTTTGAACAATCCGCAGCTGGAAATGGATAATAAGAATCCCATTTTTTCGGAATCTTATACCTTTTACTGGGCGTCGCCCAGGATTCTCCCATCATTTCCATCAGATCATCTGACGCTAACTGTCTTTGTTCGTTTAAACACAGGTGCTTTAGATTTTGACACTGTTTTGGCTGATTCCTCCAAAGAGAGAACAGCCTTCATAGCATCAATAAGTTCAGCTACAACCTCTGAACTAAAACTCTACGATTGATCATCATACGGAATATTTGAATATACTGTATCATCATCTGTTGTATCATCTTGTGTAGTCAGCAACACAGACAAATCTGTCTTTGTCTTACCTGTCCCTTGGTTACTTGTAGAGGCTACTGGAACCAAACTGTAGGAAGGGAGCTGCATGTATGGGTTAATAGTGTAACCTATCCCCTGGGGCAGTGCCGTAACTAGGCATTTTAGCGCTGTGTGCAAGAAACGACAGTGGCGCCCCCCCCATGTAAGTTAGGGGCAGAGCGCGCGTAGGCGCGCAAAAAAAATCTAGGGGCGTGGCTTCACGGGGAAGGGGCGTGGCCACAAAATAATAGCAATTCATACTACGGTGCACAGTAGTCTACATTATTCAAATTACGCTGCACAGTAGCGCCACTACACCAGGTAGAGCCCCTTTTATACATTACAGCAGACAGTGTCCCCCTTTTTACACATTGCGGCAGCCAGTCCCCCTTTTTACACATTACAGCAGCCAGTCTCCCTTTTAACACATTGCGGCAGCCGGTCCTTCTTTTTACACATTGCGGCAGACAGCGTCCCTTTTTTACAATTACAGCAGACAGCGTCCCCGTTTTTACACATTACGGCAGACGGTGTCCCCCTTTATACACATTGCGGCAGCCAGTCCCCCTTTTTACACATTGCGGCAGCCAGTCCCATTATACACATTACGGGAGCCAGGACCTCTTTTACACATTGCGGCAGCCAGTCCCCATTTTTTTACACATTGCGGCAGCCAGTCCCATTTTACACATTGCGGCAGCCAGTCCCATTTTTTACACATTGCGGCAGCCAGTCCCATTTTTTACACATTGCGGCAGCCATCCCCATTTTTTACACATTGCGGCAGCCAGTCCCATTTTTTACACATTGCGGCAGCCATCCCCATTTTTTACACATTGCGGCATCCAGTCCCATTTTTTACACATTGCGGCAGCCATCCCCATTTTTTACACATTGCGGCAGCCAGTCCCATTTTTTACACATTGCGGCAGCCAGTCCCATTTTACACATTGCGGCAGCCAGTCCCATTTTTTACACATTGCGGCAGCCAGTCCCATTTTACACATTGCGGCAGCCAGTCCCATTTTTTACACATTGCGGCAGCCAGTCCCATTTTTTACACATTGCGGCAGCTATCCCCATTTTTTACACATTGCGGCAGCCAGTCCCATTTTTTACACATTGCGGCAGCCATCCCCATTTTTTACACATTGCGGCAGCCAGTCCCATTTTTTACACATTGCGGCAGCCAGTCCCATTTTTTACACATTGCGGCAGCCAGTCCCATTTTTTACACATTGCGGCAGCTATCCCCATTTTTTACACATTGCGGCAGCCAGTCCAATTTTTTACACATTGCGGCAGCCATCCCCATTTTTTACACATTGCGGGCAGCCAATACGGAAGGAGAGGGGAATGCTGCAGCGGCACTTACTACCAATAACATAGCGCTGCTGCGGCTCCCTGCTCCTCCTCCTTGTCCGCTGCCTCCGGCGCTGGTCTCTCTCCTCCAGCGCGGCGCACGGCGCACACAGAGGCGGCATGTAATGAGTCAATTTTACTCATTACATGCCGCTGGCCGTGCGCCCCCAGGGCAACTGCGCTGTGTGCCAAGCCCCCTTGGCACACACGTAGTTACGGCTCTGCCCTGGGGTGGTGCTGCCGGAGTTAACCTGTCCGCTATTGAAGACAAAGTCTGTGCGAGCATACTCCACGGTGGCTCTGCTGGTTGTTGAACCAAATCCTGTTTTTTACTTTGCTGAAAAGCAAAACAGTTCGCACATAACCCCTCATACATGACCAACTGGTCAATTAACCCTGTTTTACAAGATAAACATGTTAGGGATGTAGGAGTGCCTGATAAATTCTCCTCGTCACTTTTGCCGCTCACAGACATGGTAATATTCTGTTTATGACTACACAATTTGTGACTGAAAATCACCTATATATAGATATATAGAAGTGAGACCAATCAGACCACAACCGTGCACCTGAATTGAGGTTCAGAACAGGACTGACAACATAAAAAAGCCAGCACACATACTAGCAGTCAGTCACATGTTAAAGTATTAGACATTGTCATATGAGAATACAATCACCATCATAATAACTTACAAGTAAGTGGGATAATTGCATTCCTGTTTTAAACTGGTTTTTTTCAAACATAACATGCAGAAAACACAGTAATATACAGGTCTCATATGCAATATGTACCAAAATTAACAATTCATACTAACAAGTAGAGAGAATTTTTAGTACTGTATACCCTTCCTCCATAGAGCGGGATACAGGGAGACTCACCACACTTCCATATCCACAAATACGCTCGCAAGACGCTGAGTGAATTCAGACGCTACTGATGTACACTACCGCTCCTGATAACTGATGAAAGACACAGTCGCTCACTGACGGACACGGATGCTCAGTAAATGCCACGTGTATGCAGCCGCTAAGGCCTGCAACTCGGTTAGGCGGGATCTCTAGTGTACACAACCGCAGCGTCTAAGCTGCGACCGAGTACCCTCGTGGTAGCGTCTGAGACGGAAGTGAGGTCATTCAATTCATGGACGGGAGACGCACAGAAACTGGTCATGAACTTGGGGAAGGGGCGGCCAGGAGATCGTCTAATTCCCCCTGTTGACTTAACCTCTAAGGATCGCGGCCTCAACCTAGTCCTGGCGCCTATGATCTCTAGAGCGTAGCGCTGTCGCACCTGAGAGTGTTCGGCGCATCAACACACTGTTTGTAGTCTCCACCAATACAGTGTAGCTGTGTCCGGAACCCCTAGTAAGAGAAAATCCATAGACTAACCTTCTCCCCATGCTCCGGCCACAGCCTGGTTACGTCTGCTGGACCTGCTAGAACATCCGACACAGACGCCCGTCGAGACAGCACTGTACCGCGAAGGTAAGTGTTGTTGCGACCCGGTGGGGAGTTGTTGGAGCGACTCTTTCTAGTATGCGTTTAAGACGCTATTAAGAAAAGTCACTCAAAAAACATAGTAAGACTATAAAAATAAAATAATAAAAGCTTCTGGCTGCTTTAATAACAGCAGCCCTGTGACCATGGTCCGGCTCCTGCCGCACCAAACAAAAAACTGATTTGACTGAGTCAGTGGGCGGGATTATATGGTGAAGCCCCGTTGCATCCTGGGAGGCCAGAAAGCTTGTGACCGTTTGGTGCCATTTCCGCTGTCGCTCCGGCATATCCCAATGTTATCCTGTGGATAACCTGTGGATCAAGCCAGAGAAATTTAGCCTGTAGCAAAAAAGCAGGTGTGATGTGGACACCCTCTGATAAATAACAATTGTTGTATTAATTGAAACAGAATTGATACACTGTGTATAAATCAAAAGAAACAGTTGATTTCAATGCCCTAACTTGACTGAATAAGAATTATAAATAATTAAAAAACAGTCCCAATTGACAGAACTTAGGCCCTCATTCCGAGTTGTGCGCTCGCTAGCTGCTTTTAGCAGCTTTGCACACGCTAAGCCGCCGCCCTCTGGGAGTGAATCTTAGCTTAGCAATATTGCGAACGAAAGATTCTCAAAATTGCGAATAGAAATTTCTGTGCAGTTTCTGAGTAGCTCGACACTTACTCTGCCACTGCGATCAGTTCAGTCAGTTTCGTTCCTGGTTTGACGTCACAAACACACCCAGCGTTCGCCCAGACACTCCCCCGTTTCTCCAGCCACTCCTGCGTTTTTCCCAGAAATGGCAGTGTTTTTTAACGGCAGCGTTTTTTCACACACACCCATAAAACGGCCAGTTTCCGCCCAGAAACACCCACTTCCTGTCAATCACACTCCGATCACCAGAACGAAGAAAAATCCTTGTAATGCCGTGAGTAAAATACCTAACTTTTGAGTAAAATAACTAAGCGCATGCGCTCTGCGAACATTGCGCATGCGCAGTAAGCGACTAATCGCAATATAGAGAAAATCGGCAACGAGCGAACAACTCGGAATGAGGGCCTTAATCCAATAAAATTTTATGGTTGAGCTGGGGTTCCCATGAACCTGAGGTTGCCCGGCTGAGATATTTTAAGTATTGCTGGTATATTTTCCTATTAGCCGCATATATAACGGTTTTGGCCAGCCACAAATGGCTGTACTCACTCTGTCCCGTATATGCTCGTATCAGGGACCTGTTGGCAGGTGTGAGGAGATACTGTGTAACCCGAGCGTCCCCAGGTACACACAGCTTGCAGGCGGTGATGCTCGTTATCCACGGGCCAGAGCGGCTTCCTTAGTGCGGCTGACAGCTTTCATCTGTAAAGCCAGGCAGTGTGCCGCCTTGATGAACCAGAGCATCTCCCTGATATCGGTATTGGCACGATTGGCAGTTTCGCCTACACGGCCAGCGGTATGAGACACTGGGTGGTTTATAGATGCCGGACAGGGATCCCCTCTGATCAATACTGTTAGAATGGGAGTCCTGAATGTGTTTTGTAACTTCCTGTTACTTTTTCCATAGGCAATGAGTCGACATAGTGAAAAGGTCGACATGAGTTTTTCCAAAAAAATTCTTTTTTGAACGTTTTCATACTTAACAATCCATGTGGACTACGATTGGAACGGTAATCTGTGCTGAGCGAAGTGGTAGCGGAGCGAGGCACCTTACCCGAAGCATGGCGAGCGAAGCGAGGGGACACGGTGCACTAATTGGGCTTCCCGGTCACTGTACGGAGAAAACTACACCAAAAAAACATGAAAAACTCATGTCGACCTTTTGACCTGTCAACCTAGCACATGTCGACCTAGAAACCCTGTCGACCTTCAGACCCTGTCGACCTAGTGACTGTCGACCTATAGTGGTCGGCCTAAACATTGTCGACCTAGACACTGTCAATTTGATGATCCACACCCGTGATGCTGTCCGTGAGCCGGAAAATTTGGTACATTTTCGCCATTCTGCAAGTGTATGTAGAATATTGCAGCACTTGCAAGAACAGTTGATCTTCTCCTGCCATCAGCTGAAGCAAGAGGTAGTAACGAGGTGGAATTCAACCCTCTGATGGGGATGAGGAATCGGATGATGATGACGACATCTTTGCTATGTAGAGCCAGTTTGTGCACTGCCTATTGCCACTTTGCCAGCTTGTTTTGGGGGGTCCAAACAAACCAATGATTTCAGCCACAAGTGACGGTCCCTGTCGCTGAAATGATTGGTTTGTTAAACTGTGCTTGTCCTATTTAATATATACAACATGAGGGTGGAAGGACCCAAGGAGAATTCCATCTTACACCTCTTCTCTTTGCATTATGCGCTGTTTGAAGCATGCCATCCTGTCTGCCACTGCAGTACCACTCCTAGATGTGCCATTCTGGAAGTTTAAGTGCCACATGTTTGTTCCGCCCACTGCTGTCGCTTAGCTTAGTCATCCAGCTACCTCACTGCAACCTTTAGGCCTAAACTGGATGAAAACAATATTGTGAGCTGTGAGGTGGTAAAAACTGACTGGAAATGAGTGGACATTAATGTTATTGCGACACTATATATTTCAGAAGAGGCAGCCCCAACACTGACGCTCCTGGCGCTGTGATAAATAATTCTACAACTATAGATGGAAATAGATATTCACACTCAAAAGGGCCCTACACACTACGCGATAGTAATGAAAGACATGAACGATTTCGTTCATTAATGAACGAGATACCGTTCATACCTTTCAGTGTGGAGGCACTAGCGATGAACGATGCGCGGCCCCTCGCTCGTTCATCGCTGGTGCCCCATCGCCTGTGCATGATCTCGTCCATATTTGCCTGCACTTCTATGGAGCCGGGTGACGGGGGGAGTGAAGAAACTTCACTCCCCCCCGTCACTGTCCCCCCGCCGCCGGGTCGCCCGTCGGCCGTATCCGCCATCGGACAGCTCGGCGGTGGATCGCTCTGTGTGTAGGGCCCGTAAGAGTGCATTAATCCACCTCAGCTGCATGTAATAAGGGTTTGCTTAGAACCCCTGTTAGGCTGACAGAAAAGACAATAAATAGATAATTACTGTGCCTGTGGATGCATGTTACTTCTATCACATCATACTGTATATATATATTATACTGTATATATATATATATATATATATATATATATATATATATACCACTTTGCAACCCGGCACTCAAAGGGACAGCGACACCTCTGGATAACTAGCTGGGGTGCCCTCCATGAGACGATGAATCCCAATATAACCAAAAGAAAGAGGCGGCACTCCCAGCGTTTTTCAATAGTGCAAAAAGTTTATAGTCACGAACGACGTTTCGGGGGATCTCACCCCGTCATCAGGATAACAGTGCAATATACATGAACACACATTTATACTTACATGCTGCCCGTGTCTTTCCTGACGCCGGCTGCAGCCCACGGACGCCCGCACCGACTTCCGGATCCAGGACCCTGACGTCACCGGAACCCGCGAGGTCACGTGAGCCCACACCAGGCAGTCTGGAGGAAACGAACAGCAGGAGTTTACATGTTACCATAGTGACAAAAACAAAACCAGTGAGCATAAGATGTGAGGTAACAAGCCCCACAATGAAACAGTGTAAAACAACAATCAATTAGGATAAAATTACATAGTGATAACAAACTACATGATGAAGCACAAACTGTGAGCTGTAAAAACAATAAATCTTAAAACTGAATAATAATAGATCCGGAACATACCATAACTGTATGCGTTGTGCAACTATATTCATAACCCATTAAAGAGTAATATCACATGATTAACTACTTGTAATGTGTGCTGACTACTAAGTTATAACAACAATGGGGTACATGAATAAAATGTCAGGCGAGCTAGAAAAAAATGATCTTGTGCAAATAAGCAGAAATGCAGAATAAAATCTACACTTAGTTAAAAGGCAATGGACATTATTACGATGGTTAAACTTATTTAAACTTATTTAAATGAACGCAGACAAACTTAACGATTCATTCAGTCCCCTGGGGTTCACGGTATCAAGGGTATAAATCCACCAGGCCTCTAATTGTAATAGCTTCTTTCCCCTGTCGCCTCCTCGCAGAGACTTGGGTACCTGTGCAATCATTCTATATCTTAATGCCGCCAGACTGTGTCTAGCCTGCGCAAAGTGCCTGGCCACAGCTTGATCGCTGGTGCCAGACACCAATGCTGCCCTGATGGCAGTTCTGTGTTGGGCAATCCTCTCCTTGAATTGCCTTTCTGTCTTGCCCACGTAGTGCAATCCACACGGGCAAGACAGAAGATACACCACAAACTTCGAGGTACAGGATAAGGCTGGCTTGATAAAGAATACCTTCCCAGAGAATGGGTGATTAAACTTATCACCTACAATCAGTGCACTGCACGTCGTGCACCCTGTGCATCTAAAACACCCTCCTTTCCTAGATAAGAAATGCTGCTGTTTAGGTGGCCCCATCCCCGTTATGTCTGTGCGGACCACACGATCTTTAATGTTGGGACCTCTAGTAAAACTAGGTAGGAGCCGTGAATTTTGCAGTGATGGTAATTCAGGCTCCGAGTTAATGATGGGCCAGAGCTGTTTGGCCCTTTTGCAGGTATATTTACTTTTGCTGGTATACCGATTGACCCAAGGGACTGATGACTTGGCTTCTGTGCTTGGTTCTTTTTGTTTCAATAATGTAGGGCGATCCAATGACAGAGCCCTCATTTTGGCCTGTTTAAGCAATTTCTGTGGATATCCTCGTTCAAGGAATTTAGAGGCCATTTTGTCAATTTGAACCTTTCTATCCTTGACATCACTGGAAATCCGACAGGCTCTAATAAATTGGGAAAAAGGTAAACTGTCAATGGTCGCAACAGGATGAAAACTATTGTGTTGTAGGAGGGTGTTGCGGTCTGTGGGTTTTACAAACAGACTGGTACGTAGACGTCCCTCAACAATACTAATGTCTACATCAAGAAAATGTACCCTCTCAGTACTGATATTTGCTGTCAACTTGGCTGGACAGGGAGAAGCATTGTGAGCTGATATAATCTTCTGTAGCCCCTCAATGCTACCCGTCCAGAACAGAAGAATATCGTCTATATATCTAAAATACTTAAATACATAGCTTTGAACGGAGGGTTCTGAAAAAAACAGTTTACCTTCAACAACATGCATAAATAAATTAGAATACGAGGGGGCCACCCGGCTCCCCATCGCACACCCTGCTTGTTGCAAAAAGAAACTCCCATCATATAAGAAAAAATTATGCCTTAATGTAAACTCCAATAGCTTCATAAAGAAGCCTATTTCAGGTCCCTCATACAGTGGGTTATCATAAATCAATTCATGCACAGCCGCCAGGCCTAGATCATGAGGAATACAAGTATATAAACTTGTGACATCAATGCTTGCTAATATCATATCTGATGGTAATGGGCCAATATCCTCAAATTCTCTTAAAAGTGACGATGTGTCTTTAAGGTGCGTTCTAGTGCCCTGAACCACTGGCTGCAGAAAAAAATCCAAAAAGCTAGCTACAGGTTCACACAGCGACCCCCTGGCCGATATAATCGGTCTGCCAGGGGGGCGCTGCGGATCCTTGTGTAGCTTAGGGATAATGTAAAAGATTGGAACAACAGGAAATGCTTTACACAGGAATGCCTTAGTGTCAGCATCTATTACACCGTCCTGCAGTCCGTTCTGTATAATACCCAACAACTCTTTCTTGAATCTCTCAGTTGGGTCTGCAGACAATTTGCAGTACGTGTTGGCATCATCCAACAGCCTAAGACATTCCTGTTTATAAAAACTGAGGTCCATGACAACCACGGCTCCTCCCTTATCCGCTCCCCTGATGATGATATCTTGACGTTTACTTAAGTCATTCAAAGCGGATCTTTCATCCCTTGAAAGATTATGATGGATATAGGGGGCCATTGCAGGGGGTTCCTGGGTGCAGGTATCCAAAAGCCTGTGGAATGTCCGGACTGAAGGATTGAATGACTGTGGGTCAAAAGTTGAAGCTGGTTTAAATTTCTTGACTACCTGCAAGTCATCCAAAGCGCCTGTCTCATTACCATCAGTCATTCCACTAAGTCCTTTATTTTTATTCTTATTTTTATCAAAAAATTCTCTAATTTTAAGTTTTCTGTGAAACCTAAAATTATCCACCTTCCACTGAAAGTCTTGGTGAAAATGTGTAAGCACAAAGCTGAGACCCTTAGCCAACACCTGTGTCTCAGCTTTAGTCAAAGGGTGGCTAGATAAATTAAATATTAGGTCCTGCGACCCCTCGGCGGCTTGTTTGCGCCTCTGCCTTTCCGCCTGCCTCCCCCTTCTCGTGCGTTTATTCTTGACCCGGCCTTGTAGGCTCGGGTATCCACACCTAAAGGGACACTTTTTGAAGCCTGTGCTGCTTCACTATCACTGGCTGAAGTGCTGGAGTAGGTGGTGGCTCTCTGTCCTCTGGTTTTGGTAAAGTGCATTGTGCCTTTAGGTGGTCTGTTGGTGGTGTGCAACCAGTTGTAAACTCTGTGTTCCGCATAATCCTGTTGAACTTTAATGAGTTTTTCTTTTTTAAATTTGAGAAGATCCTTCTGGTATGTATCCAGCTGTTGTTGTAGCTGATTGATCCAATTCGTCTTGTCATCTTGTCGCAGAGACGTCAGATGCTCCTGTTCAAACACTGTGATTTTCTCCTTTACAGTGTTAAGTTCTTTAGTGGATTCCTCAATCACAAGAAGTATGAGGTCCATAGAGCACTTGTTGAGGATCGCAATCCACTTGGAACAAAATGGAATGCTGTACCGGCCAATCGTCGGGATGTTGTGCAGTCTGAACCCCCTAGGGATCTGTTTGTTCCTGTAGTATTCTGAGAGGGTCAGACCATGATATTTAAAGTCAATTTCCCGTTTTTTCAGTTTGAACCACTCTCTGTATAGATCCTCATTTGAGCCACTAGCCTGTAGATCAAACTGGGGTTCTGTCCGCAAAATGTCATTGGCCTCAGCATCTGAGAAGCTAAACGTGTCTGTGGTATCGCACACAAGCATCTGGTTAATGAGTTCCGTTGCTGTGCTGTCTGAGCCAGTCATCCTGCCCACAAAGTGCTTCAAAGTGACGTGCAGAAAAAAAGTTCAAGTGCTATATAATTAGACCAGTGCTGGTTTAAAGTGCTAAGTGCCAAATTCAGTGCTGCAAGTCCTGAGAGTATAAATATTGCTGATTGGTGGTGCCTTGGTAGCTAATCAGGTTCCTAGCAAGGGCCACCTGTAGCCATACATACCACTTTGCAACCCGGCACTCAAAGGGACAGCGACACCTCTGGATAACTAGCTGGGGTGCCCTCCATGAGACGATGAATCCCAATATAACCAAAAGAAAGAGGCGGCACTCCCAGCGTTTTTCAATAGTGCAAAAAGTTTATAGTCACGAACGACGTTTCGGGGGATCTCACCCCGTCATCAGGATAACAGTGCAATATACATGAACACACATTTATACTTACATGCTGCCCGTGTCTTTCCTGACGCCGGCTGCAGCCCTCGGACGCCCGCACCGACTTCCGGATCCAGGACCCTGACGTCACCGGAACCCGCGAGGTCACGTGAGCCCACACCAGGCAGTCTGGAGGAAACGAACAGCAGGAGTTTACATGTTACCATAGTGACAAAAACAAAACCAGTGAGCATAAGATGTGAGGTAACAAGCCCCACAATGAAACAGTGTAAAACAACAATCAATTAGGATAAAATTACATAGTGATAACAAACTACATGATGAAGCACAAACTGTGAGCTGTAAAAACAATAAATCTTAAAACTGAATAATAATAGATGTTCCGGATCTATTATTATTCAGTTTTAAGATTTATTGTTTTTACAGCTCACAGTTTGTGCTTCATCATGTAGTTTGTTATCACTATGTAATTTTATCCTAATTGATTGTTGTTTTACACTGTTTCATTGTGGGGCTTGTTACCTCACATCTTATGCTCACTGGTTTTGTTTTTGTCACTATGGTAACATGTAAATTCCTGCTGTTCGTTTCCTCCAGACTGCCTGGTGTGGGCTCACGTGACCTCGCGGGTTCCGGTGACGTCAGGGTCCTGGATCCGGAAGTCGGTGCGGGCGTCCGTGGGCTGCAGCCGGCGTCAGGAAAGACACGGGCAGCATGTAAGTATAAATGTGTGTTCATGTATATTGCACTGTTATCCTGATGACGGGGTGAGATCCCCCGAAACGTCGTTCGTGACTATAAACTTTTTGCACTATTGAAAAACGCTGGGAGTGCCGCCTCTTTCTTTTGGTTATATATATATATATATATATTAGATTTATTTGTATAACCACTGGTCCTCAGAAATGAATAAGTATTCAGAATTAATATCAGGAAAGCCTGTATTTATATACTATCACATTTGTTGTGCAATCACAATCAGAAATATACATCAATAAGCAACAATAAAAATGTAAAATTCCAAGGAGAGTGATAATCTCCTATATAATAGCCCAGATCTGTGACTTTGTGATTCATTTGCTAACGCTGGGCGGAGTCACAACAGTGGGCGGAGTTAGTCAAATGAGTCACAGATCTGGCCAAATCTACAGGAGACTAGGAGCAGAAGCAGATAGTATGGGCATGTCACAGGCAGGGGTGCATACCTCCCAGCTTTCTGCAGGAGCTTTCTTCAGACAGAAGGAGGGACACACACTCGGCGAAAAGGGGGCGTGGCTTCACGGGAGGGCCCCGTTTTCGTCAATGAGGGGGCATGCCCAGTGCTCTGTGAGCTGCTGGCATGCCCCCAGGGGCTGATTATGAGTCCGGGGGGGCCAGGGCACTTGAGACAGGGGAGCCCTATCTAATTGCTGTGCCTGCTGTGGGTTGGGGGCGTGGCCTAATCGCGGGCCGCGAGGCCACGCCCCCTTACGCAAATTCCTTTTTTTTTTTTTTTTTTTTTATGGAATTTTGGCCCCTCAGCTAGGGGTAAATCCAGAGGAGGTGGTCGCTCCCACCTACACACCCGCACAGGCAGAAGAAAGCAGGGAGACTGCTGCCTCCCTGCAACACCACAGACCTGCCAACACGCAGCAGCGTGTGCTGACAGTAGCACAATGCTGCCGTTGTTGCTGGCAGGACGGGGGGGGGGCTTCTGAGCTGGGACAGAGCTACTCGAGCAGGGGGGCCCCCTAAAACTGTACCCCCTGCCCCCCCCTTAATTCGGCTCTGCTGCTGGAACCCCCCCTTAATCCATACCCCCTGATGCCCCCTCTCCCTCTGTCTCCACTATTCACCGCTGCTCTGCTAAGCAGAACAGCGAGTACAGGAGCTTTCCAACTGACCCCCCTGTTACTGCGGGACACTGCGACCTGCGGGTGGACCCCAAAAAATGGGACTGTCCCGCGAAAATCGGGACATTTGGGAGGTATGGGGGTGTGTGAGGGGGTATGCCGTACAGACAGACGGGCACCGGCTCACTGTGTGCTTGACCCCCCCCTCTCTGGCGCGGAGGAGCGTCACTTTCTGGCACACTCCACGCTTCTTAGCTGCAGTTTTGTGGGGCACCTGCCGCTGTGCAGGTTCCGTACTGCCTCTGTTATCTCCAGCCCCGACAACCCCACCGCTAGCTGCAGCGCTGCCACCCACAGTGAGGTGCGCCCAGCTCCTTCACACACTTTAGCCGGCGGGTAACGCTGCAGAAGTCCGAGCTGCTTGCAGGCTCCGACCCCCTCCTCCCTCCAGCCGCAGCATCTCCTGGGGGGTAACCAGTCACTCCCAGTCTCCCCTTACCACAGTGCCCGGCAGCTGCGCGAGGTCTGCGGTGTGTGACTGAGGAGGGGGGGAGGGATGCGGACGGGCAGAGGAAGCAGGACTCCAGCCTAAGAGAGTCAGCCATGCCAAGTCTCCACCAGCAGCAGATCCCAACAGGTTGGAGTGGAACAGCAGCAGCCAGCAGCAGTGACTCCGGTAAGACACATCTGTCTGTCGCCACTGTTTTGTCCCTAATACCAATCTCTCCCGTGCCCTGTGTTCTGTCATGTCCCTGTCACCCCTGGCCTTGCCCTGCCACCCTTATCCTGGCCCTTTCACCCTTATCCTGGCCCTGTCACCCTTATCCTGGCCCTGTCACCCTTATCCTGGCCCTGTCACCCTTATCCTGGCCCTTTCACCCTTATGCTGGCCCTTTCACCCTTATGCTGGCCCCGTCACCCTTATGCTGGCCCTGTCACCCTTATGCTGGCCCTGTTACCCTTATGCTGGCCCTGTTACCGCTATCCTGGCCCTGTTACCCCTGTGCTTGCCCTGTCAACCCTATACTGGCCCTGTCACCCCTGTCCTGTTCCTGCCACCCCTACCCTGGCCTGTCACCCCTATCCTGTCCCTGTCATTTCTGTCCTGGCCCCGTCGCCCCTGTCCTGGCCCCGTCACCCCTTTTCTGACCCTGTCACCCCTGTCCTGGCCCCGTCAACCCTGTTCTGACCCTGTCACCCCTGTCCTGGCCCTGTTACTGCATACCCTCCAACTACCTTTTTGGCAGGTACAGTACCCGCAGCGCCTCCAGACCTCTCCCCAATGCACCACACCTCCGCACCTTCCCCTCCACCCCTCCCCCACACGCTGTGCCTCCAGACCCCCTACACCACCCGCGGCTCCCACTCCTCCGCCCCTTCACCACCCACAGCACCTCCAGGCCCCCTCCACCATCCACCCCCTTTATATGTCTCCCCCCACACCTGCCCCCCTCCACCCGCAGCATCTGCAGACACCCTCCTCCATCCGTGGTCCCCCCCTCACCAACCCCTCCCCCACCAATGGCACCACCTGTACCTGCCCCTCCCCTACCCATGGCGCCTGCGGACCCCTACCCCACCCCCGGCACTCCCGCCCCTTCCCATCCCACAGCACCTCCGGAACCCTTCACCCATCCACAAAATCCCCACACCTGCCCCTCTCCCACCCATGGCACCCCTGCCCCTCCCCCACCTGCAGTGCCTCTGGACCCCTCCCCAATCTGCATCCCCCACTCCTCTGCCCCTCCCCCACCCGCAGCACCTCCCGACTCTTCCCCATCCGGGCCCCACCCCCACTTCTGCCCCCCCTCCACCTGCAGCATCTACAGACACCATCCGCAGTCCCCCCCGCACCCGCTACATTCTGTACATCGTGCCCTGCAGGTGCTGTTCACGCCGTCGCAAGGGGCTGCGCCTCCTTCACCATCGCATGCCCTTTCATTGTGCAATATTTAACCACTAACAAAGGAATGCAGGTAATACTTTATATAATACAAATATTGAACCCCAGAAAGGCATGCAAGGGTTAAGGGGGCGTAGCCCCTTGCGACGGTGTGAAGAGCTCCCGTAGGGCGCGATGAAGCACCTAGTATCAATTATTTGTTCTCTCCTTCATATGCATACATAAAAACAAGTAATTTGATTCCTATAATAGTATAAAATACTTTGGAAATAATAACTATTGGCTAAGTCCTAGACTTTATCCTCCTCCGAAGAATGAAAATAATGTATTTTAGTTAATTTGTAACAATCATATTCACAGCAGCTGTTTGTGTCCAAATGGTATCATTAGTAGCTGATATGCACCTCGGAGCTGGACGTATATAATAGTGCTGCTATCCCGGCTAATAAGTTCGAGACCAGAGCAGTAATTGCTATCCTCCAGACTTCCTCCTACCACCTATCATAGCCAGATTTAGGGGTGGATGCAGGGCATACTGTACCCCGGGCCCCCCTCTGTCAAGGGACCCCCCAGCTAGAGCACACTGACATCACTAGCTCTCCCTCTTGTGCGGTAGCAGAAGAACCAGGCTGCCAGAATGTGAACAGGACAGTATGCAGTGCAAGCATAGACACAGGAGTATCAGGTTTCAAGAGATACTGATGGAGCTTTCTGACCAGAGGAGGGATAGCAGAGGAGAGAAAGCTGTAAGTGACCCAGGGATCCCAGCTTCTCCTCCTGCCTGGGTGTCAGGGTCCTCTGTAGCCTGTTATCTAATGAGAGCGTCCATGTCTAGAGAGAGACACACACAGAGCATCCTCCTGAGTCCTGTCCCAGTGTGTTAGTAGTACAGAGGCTGCTGCTATGGAAAACATTATAAAATAGTTGTCTCTTAGGTGGAGCTATAACCAGTACCCAGGCCTTATTAAATTATTAGTTTAAATCTAATATACACCATTGGTTTATATTTAATATACACAATTCATACCTCCCGACATGACCCATTCCAGGAGGGATAAAATGTTCTCTACCTGGACTTCCCTCTTAATGTATAATTGTAATCATTTTTGTTGAAATACCTTTTTTTTATCAATGAAATAGTTCAACACCTGATGCTAATCATATATTAAAAGGGAAGTCCAGTTAGAGAGCACTTTGTCCCTCCTGGAATGGGTCATGTTGGGAGGTATGCACAATCTAACATACACCCTCCACCAGGGCACCCCAGTCCTAAGTGCCCAAGGCCCCCCCAAGGCTTAATCCGGCCCTGCCACCAATTGAGCCCACCACAGCTCTGTACAAACAGCTGCTGTGAACATCATTGTTACAGATTAACTAAAATACATTATTTTCATTCTTTGGAGGAGGATAAAGTCTGGGAGTTTGCCAATATTTACTATTTCCAAAGAATTTTATACTATCACAGGAATCAAATTACTTGTTTTAATGTATGCACATGAAGGAGAGTACAAATAATTGATATCACTCTCCTTGGAATTTTACCATTTTATTGTTGCTTATTGATGTATATCTCTGATGCACATTCCTGATTGTGATTGCACAATAAATGTGATATTATATAAATACAGTCCTTCCTGATACATCCGCTACATTCTGTACATCGTGCCCTGCAGGATTTCTTCACACCGTCGCAAGGGGCTACGCCCCCTTAACCCTTGCATGCCTTTCTGGGGTTCAATATTTGTATTATATAAAGTATTACCTGCATTCCTTTGTTAGTGGTTAAATATTGCACAATGAAAGGGCATGCGATGGTGAAGGAGGCGCAGCCCCTTGCGATGGCGTGAACAGCACCTGCAGGGCACGATGTACAGAATGTAGCGGGTGCGGGGGGGACTGCGGATGGTGTCTGTAGATGCTGCAGGTGGAGGGGGGGCAGAAGTGGGGGTGGGGCCCGGATGGGGAAGAGTCGGGAGGTGCTGCGGGTGGGGGAGGGGCAGAGGAGTGGGGGATGCAGATTGGGGAGGGGTCCGGAGGCACTGCAGGTGGGGGAGGGGCAGGGGTGCCATGGGTGGGAGAGGAGCAGGTGTGGGGATGTTGTGGATGGGTGAAGGGTTCCGGAGGTGCTGTGGGATGGGAAGGGGCGGGAGTGCCGGGGGTGGGGTAGGGGTCCGCAGGCGCCATGGGTAGGGGAGGGGCAGGTACGGGTGGTGCCATTGGTGGGGGAGGGGTTGGTGAGGGGGGGACCACGGATGGAGGAGGGTGTCTGCAGATGCTGCGGGTGGAGGGGGGCAGGTGTGGGGGGAGACATATAAAGGGGGTGGATGGTGGAGGGGGCCTGGAGGTGCTGTGGGTGGTGAAGGGGCGGAGGAGTGGGAGCCGCGGGTGGTGTAGGGGGTCTGGAGGCACAGCATGTGGGGGAGGGGTGGAGGGGAAGGTGCGGAGGTGTGGTGCATTGGGGAGAGGTCTGGAGGCACTGCGGGTACTGTACCTGCCAAAAAGGTAGTTGGAGGGTATGCAGTAACAGGGCCAGGACAGGGGTGACAGGGTCAGAACAGGGTTGACGGGGCCAGGACAGGGGTGACAGGGTCAGAAAAGGGGTGACGGGGCCAGGACAGGGTCGACGGGGCCAGGACAGAAATGACAGGGACAGGATAGGGGTGACAGGCCAGGGTAGGGGTGGCAGGAACAGGACAGGGGTGACAGGGCCAGTATAGGGTTG
Source organism: Pseudophryne corroboree (assembly GCF_028390025.1). NCBI lineage: Eukaryota > Metazoa > Chordata > Amphibia > Anura > Myobatrachidae > Pseudophryne > Pseudophryne corroboree. The sequence goes on from NC_086453.1 coordinate 342,293,515, forward strand.
ACAGGGCAAGCACAGGGGTAACAGGGCCAGGATAGCGGTAACAGGGCCAGCATAAGGGTAACAGGGCCAGCATAAGGGTAACAGGGCCAGCATAAGGGTAACAGGGCCAGCATAAGGGTGACAGGGCCAGCATAAGGGTAAAAGGGCCAGCATAAGGGTGAAAGGGCCAGGATAAGGGTGACAGGGCCAGGATAAGGGTGACAGGGCCAGGATAAGGGTGACAGGGCCAGGATAAGGGTGACAGGGCCAGGATAAGGGTGAAAGGGCCAGGATAAGGGTGGCAGGGCAAGGCCAGGGGTGACAGGGACATGACAGAACACAGGGCACGGGAGAGATTGGTATTAGGGACAAAACAGTGGCGACAGACAGATGTGTCTTACCGGAGTCACTGCTGCTGGCTGCTGCTGTTCCACTCCAACCTGTTGGGATCTGCTGCTGGTGGAGACTTGGCATGGCTGACTCTCTTAGGCTGGAGTCCTGCTTCCTCTGCCCGTCCGCATCCCTCCCCCCCTCCTCAGTCACACACCGCAGACCTCGCGCAGCTGCCGGGCACTGTGGTAAGGGGAGACTGGGAGTGACTGGTTACCCCCCAGGAGATGCTGCGGCTGGAGGGAGGAGGGGGTCGGAGCCTGCAAGCAGCTCGGACTTCTGCAGCGTTACCCGCCGGCTAAAGTGTGTGAAGGAGCTGGGCGCACCTCACTGTGGGTGGCAGCGCTGCAGCTAGCGGTGGGGTTGCCGGGGCTGGAGATAACAGAGGCAGTACGGAACCTGCACAGCGGCAGGTGCCCCACAAAACTGCAGCTAAGGAGCGTGGAGTGTGCCAGAAAGTGACGCTCCTCCGCGCCAGAGAGGGGGGGGGGGGGTCAAGCACACAGTGAGCCGGTGCCCGTCTGTCTGTACGGCATACCCCCTCACACACCCCCATACCTCCCAAATGTCCCGATTTTCGCGGGACAGTCCCATTTTTTGGGGTCCACCCGCAGGTCGCAGTGTCCCGCAGTAACAGGGGGGTCAGTTGGAAAGCTCCTGTACTCGCTGTTCTGCTTAGCAGAGCAGCGGTGAATAGTGGAGACAGAGGGAGAGGGGGCATCAGGGGGTATGGATTAAGGGGGGGTTCCAGCAGCAGAGCCGAATTAAGGGGGGGGGGCAGGGGGTACAGTTTTAGGGGGCCCCCCGGTTCGAGTAGCTCTGTCCCAGCTCAGAAGCCCCCCCCCCCCGTCCTGCCAGCAACAACGGCAGCATTGTGCTACTGTCAGCACACGCTGCTGCGTGTTGGCAGGTCTGTGGTGTTGCAGGGAGGCAGCAGTCTCCCTGCTTTCTTCTGCCTGTGCGGGTGTGTAGGTGGGAGCGACCACCTCCTCTGGATTTACCCCTAGCTGAGGGGCCAAAATTCCATTAAAAAAAAAAAAAAAAAAAAACAACGGAATTTGCGTAAGGGGGCGTGGCCTCGCGGGCCGCGATTAGGCCACGCCCCCAACCCACAGCAGGCACAGCAATTAGATAGGGCTCCCCTGTCTCAAGTGCCCTGGCCCCCCCGGACTCATAATCAGCCCCTGGGGGCATGCCAGCAGCTCACAGAGCACTGGGCATGCCCCCTCATTGACGAAAACGGGGCCCTCCCGTGAAGCCACGCCCCCTTTTCGCCGAGTGTGTGTCCCTCCTTCTGTCTGAAGAAAGCTCCTGCAGAAAGCTGGGAGGTATGCACCCCTGCCTGTGACATGCCCATACTATCTGCTTCTGCTCCTAGTCTCCTGTAGATTTGGCCAGATCTGTGACTCATTTGACTAACTCCGCCCACTGTTGTGACTCCGCCCAGCGTTAGCAAATGAATCACAAAGTCACAGATCTGGGCTATTATATAGGAGATATATATATATATACATATAGATAGATAGATAGATAGATAGATAGATAGATAGATAGATAGATAGATAGATAGATAGATAGATAGATTTGATGTGATATAAGTAACAGACATCCACAAGCATAGTAATCATCTATTAATGTTGTTGAGGTTAATAATACTGTAGGAACAAAAATAGGCCAAAATTCTGTGATTCTAGCTGTTTTTGTGATTTAAAAAAAAATACAGATACAAAACACAAAACCCGAGAAAATGCCAGACGCACTAGACATAACAGTTGCTCCAGCATCCTGACAGCTACCTATTACCTACATACACTCTCCGGCTGGTGAGCTGTATGACACCCCATTCAAGCTCCTCTCCATCTACTAGTGTGTGTATAACAGTGAGTACAGCTGTACTTATCTTCATCAAAACCACTCCACTGCTTAAGCAACTGGTCTGTAATGCATCCACTGGTGTGTACAGACACTCTGCTACATCCACAGACTGTACACATGTATTCCCAACAGCTTACACTTATATTGCAGAAACTGTTAACTCCAAATTGCATTTTAACCTTGCCGCCATAGTGCCGCCGCCATAGTCCTGTCAATCGCCTAATTGTCAAAATAACATATGTATTCCTTTGTGAGCTGGATGCATCTTGAGATGCATCAGGCTAAAGATAGTGCCAGAATGACTCCTTCTTTATGTCCATCTGTTCCCAATGAATGTTTTCGTCACGTTGGTCCATGTCTAAATGAATCCCACTATGTCAACATCCTAGACTTTATTAAAAGGTGTCACCGTGACCATCCAACTGACTAGTTTCCTATCCAAAAAAGCAATTTCTCATGAGGAATATCTGACTTGATCTAATTCAGTTCAAACAGAATCCATGAAAACAAGGCAGAGTAACACAGGACAGATGATTCCAATTTATTGGGAACAAATAGTTTCCATTAGTGTACTTTCTGGCATAATCCATATTTAGTCATTAGAAATTACAGTTGCATAATTAGGAATGAGACTTTCTCTGCTAAAAATAAGAATGAGAAACAAGCTCCAGATGAATCCCGCGGCCATGTCACAGACACATTACATACTACATTATCCTGCCGGTTTCCAGGGCCCTTGGGTTCAAATGAGGAGTTCCGCTTTCTCTGGTCAGTAACTATCAATGCTATACCAGCCAATGTCATCCCTTTTATCTGACGCACATTGTTTTCCCCCTGTTTTCTTCAGGTCCCACTGAACAAAACATTTCTAGGATAATAGTAATTGTGTAAAACAAATATATCCTAATAGCAACTAAGGTGCTGTCACACAACTGGAAAAAAATGCCTCTCCCCCCACAATAAATAAGAAATATCTAAAATACATCACACTTTGGAAATGGAGACCCTGGGCTAAACCATTTCCAAATGTGCCTCCTAAATGGCACAAATACACCACAGATGGAGATAGATCTATCTTCACTAATTGTTACATAGTTGAAACGCCATATTTTCCTTCTGCTTTATGCTACCCCCCCTCCAAGACAACCCCACCTACCCCCATGTAGATGACATCAGACCTTGAACATACAACTTATATGCCACAATACTTCTTATTCTTATGAGATCTCCCTATATCACCATCACATGCCCATCAGACTCCCTCACATGCAATCACATACCCATCATACCTCCCTACATGCCATCAGATCTCCCCACATCACCATCACATGCGCATCAGACCTCTTCACATGCCATCAGATACCAATCAGACCTCCTTGCATCACTATCACCCCATCGCACCATCAGGTGCACATCAGACCTCCTCACATCACCATCACATGCCATCAGACCTCCCCACATGCCATCAGGTGCCCATCAGACATCCTTACATCACCATAACATGCCCATCAGACCTCCCCACATGCCTTCAGGTGTCCATCAGACCTCCTCACATCACCATCACATGCCATAAGACTGTTTGCTAAGACTTACAGATGGATACATCACATGGTGAGATGACAGTGGAAGAACTCTCTCCTGCCAGGTCTGATGAAGCCTTCATATTTGTTTCAGAACATGCTACCCCATGCATACTCAATCTTAGTGCCAGTAACCATTTGAAGTGAGAAAAAGGTTAGCAGGTTTTATCATAAGATAATTGTACTTAACCAATATCCTTAGGTTCAATTATGTGACCTTCATTCATCAGCAGTCTTCCAACAACTTCAAAAAGAGGAATGAAAACTATGAAGGGGGAAATGGAAGACAAAGGGAAGAAAGGTGTGGTACATGATGAAAATGGTTAGTGGGGACAGAAGGGTTAATTGGACAAAGAGAGACATATTCACACAAGGGGAGAGAGAAAGGGACATATGGTGGAGAAAGATGTATGCTATAAAATGGGGGGGTGCAGAGAGACACACACATAGACATATAGGGAGACATTAGCACACTTACAAAATTGGAGAAATAAAGCAGCAGATGTACAAAAAAATGGAAACAGAGATGCATACACACAAGTGGAGATTGGGGTGCACACGGGAAAGCAGCAGAGGCACGCAAGGGGAAGGGAAAGAGAAACACATGGAAAAGAAGGCGGAGGAACACATGGAAAGGGGTAGAGAAATACTTGATGAGTAGAGAGAAGCACACATGGAATGAGGACAGAGGCACACAAGGGAAGGGGACAGAGGCACATGTGGAGAAGAGGCAGGGGTACATATGGTTTGGGGAGAGGAGTGGCACACATGGGCCTGGGACAAAGACAAACATGAGAAAGTGGCAGAGGAACACATGGGGAGAAGGTAAGAGACACACATGGGGATGGGGCAGAGACACACATGGAGAAGCAGGAAAAGGGAAAGAGGAATACAGACCAAACTAATCAGAGAGACAAACACAAAGGGGAAGACAGAGACAAACCAACAGTTTGGGCAGAGATGAGACTATGTAGGGAAAATTGGTTTAATGCGATGTTCCTTCTCAGTGGGCCCACACCACCAGCTAATTGTAATGAGTCACATCAAAAGTGTCCCACATACTGTGCAACTCCTGGATACTTTTCCCGCCTGAACAATTATATATAGGAAGAAACCAGTTCATTGTTCATTCCTGTAGGCGGAATATCAAAGATTTAATTTATTTCCTCTCCTGCATGTCTTCCTGAGGACTAAAGTATTCTTTCTAACTGACCGAGCAATAACAGTGTTCTCCAAAGCCTTTATGACCTTGCCACCACTGCAGTGAATGATGCAGTAAATGTAATACTTGAGCCAGTGAAATGAAGGGGTTTCATAATTTTTCTGCTGCCTCATTAAACTAATGATATATAACAGTGGGGCTCTTAGTGATGGGCGCCTGCTTTCAGAAAGCTGTTCCAGTTCAGGGCTCGCCTGCCTTTATCCCAGGATTATGGCAGCTATGAGTGAGTGATTAGCAGGGGGGAGAGGGCTGTGGGTGTGGAGAGAAATATCTGCATTGGTGAGAACAGAATTTACCTGTGAGACTGAGGAACCATACAGAAATAGATGGACACTAGGACCTGCTGCCTGAAATCCTATAATACACGTCCAGCATATCCCAGGAATCCTTTCAAATGCTGACGACTTGCATTTAATTGAACTGTCCAGCAAACTTGTATTTTCTTCAGCAAACACTATACTCAGAGTTTTATAAGGGCAGTCAGCGGTTTATGGGATACCTCACACGCAGATATGTTTTTGGGGACAGAACAAGCTACCTGGCATTCAGTACTGTGTGTAGGCTATCTGGAAGGGATGCTTGGTGACTGCTGTAATAACAGGAAAGACCAAGAGACCGCAGTGTTCATAAACACGGGATGGCACGGAACGCTGAGCTGACCATTTCTAACACTGTGACAACTATTTAGTAAATATGTAGGCTTTCAGTTTATTTTCTCTCTGACATCTTATAGCGAACTGACACGACAAAGGGAAATAATTTCTTTACATATAAGTCTAGAATGTATGTGTGTACAGTATATATATATATATATATATATATATATATATGTATATATATATACTGATCCAGACAAAAACGGCACTCAGAGAACTTGAAGAAGTGAAGAAATTGATTTTAGGTCATTAACGTTAATGACCTGAAATAAATTTCTTCTCTTCTGCAAGTTCTCTGAGTGCCGTTTTCGTCTGGATCAGTATTGCATTGCTTTAACTGGCACCGGAGCAAGCTGTTGTATGGGATTTGAGTGCCGGCCGTCTCTGGAAGTATATATATATATATATATATATATATATATATATATATATATACACACACATACATATATACAGACACTAGATAGATAGATAGATAGATAGATAGATAGATAGATAGATAGATGCAGTGCCTTGCTAAAGTATTCACAGTATGGGATGTGTTGGGTTTGCGCCAGACGTAGCATTTTCCTTCGTGGCCGAAAAAGTTCAATTTTAGTTTCATCTGACCAGAGCACCTTCCTCCATACATTTGGGGAGTCGCCCACATGCCTTTTGGCAAACTCAAAACCTGCCTTCTTATTTTTAATAGTGATGAGCGGGTTCGGTTCCTCGGGAATCCGAACCCGCCCGAACTTCACCTTTTTTTTACACGGGTCAGAGCGACTCGGAACCTCCCGCCTTGCTCGGTTAACCCGAGCGCGCCCGAACGTCATCATCCCGCTGTCGGATTCTCACGAGACTCGGATTCTATATAAGGAGCCGCGCGTCACCGCCATTTTCACACGTGCATTGAGATTGATAGGGAGAGGACGTGGCTGGCGTCCTCTCCGTTGTATTAGAAAAAAAAAAAAACTGAGTGACTTAGTTTTAATTGTGGGGAGGATTGGGGACGGGGAGCAGCTGTTAGGGAGTGCAGGGTTTTGAGTTTAATCCGTTGTTTCTCTGCCTGAAAAAAAACGCTCCACCATATCTGTGCTCACTCAGTGTGCTGCACTGCTGCATGATATATCTGTGCTGAGTGCACTGCTCACACTGCCTAATTGTGGGGACTGGGGAGCAGTTATAGCAGGAGTACAGTGCACAGTTTTGCTGACAGTGACCACCAGTCCAGTATACGTTTGTCTGCCTGAAAAACACTGTGGTGTTTTTTTTTCTTTCTTCATGCTAGTTTGTTTAGCAGTCTGCTGACAGTGTCCACCAGGTCCGACCGTTATACAGTATATTATATATATAATTAAGCACTAAGCAGCAGTACGGTAGGCCACGGCTGTACCTACCTCTGTGTCGTCAGTGCACTCGTCGTCCATAAGTATAAGTAATACTATACTATCCATCCATCTACATTGTATACCTGTGGTGTTTTTTTTTTTCTTTCTTCATACTAGTTTGTTTAGCAGTCTGCTGACAGTGTCCACCAGGTCCGTTATACAGTATATTATATTTATATATAAGTACTAAGCAGCAGTACGGTAGGCCACGGCTGTACCTACCTCTGTGTCGTCAGTGCACTCGTCGTCCATAAGTATAAGTAATACTATACTATCCATCCATCTACATTGTATACCTGTGGTGGGTTTTTTTTTTTTCTTCATACTAGTTTGTTTAGCAGTCTGCTGACAGTGTCCACCAGGTCCGTTATACAGTATATCATATATATATAAGCACTAAGCAGCAGTATGGTAGGCCACGGCTGTACCTACCTCTGTGTCGTCAGTGCACTCGTCGTCCATAAGTATAAGTAATACTATACTATCCATCCATCTACATTGTATACCTGTGGTGTTTTTTTTTTCTTTCTTCATACTAGTTTAGCAGTCTGCTGACACTGTCCACCAGGTCCGTTATACAGTATATTATATTTATATATAAGCACTAAGCAGCAGTACGGTAGGCCACGGCTGTACCTACCTCTGTGTCGTCAGTGCACTCGTCGTCCATAAGTATAAGTAATACTATACTATCCATCCATCTACATTGTATACCTGTGGTGTTTTTTTTTTCTTTCTTCATACTAGTTTAGCAGTCTGCTGACACTGTCCACCAGGTCCGTTATACAGTATATTATATTTATATATAAGCACTAAGCAGCAGTACGGTAGGCCACGGCTGTACCTACCTCTGTGTCGTCAGTGCACTCGTCGTCCATAAGTATAAGTAATACTATACTATCCATCCATCTACATTGCATACCTGTGGTGTTTTTTTTTTTCTTTCTTCATACTAGTTTGTTTAGCAGTCTGCTGACAGTGTCCACCAGGTCCGTTATACAGTATATTATATATATAAGCACTAAGCAGCAGTATGGTAGGCCACGGCTGTACCTACCTCTGTGTCATCAGTGCACTCGTCGTCCATAAGTATAAGTAATACTATACTATCCATCCATCTACATTGTATACCTGTGGTGTTTTTTTTTTTCTTTCTTCATACTAGTTTGTTTAGCAGTCTGCTGACAGTGTCCACCAGGTCCGTTCTACAGAATATTATATATATAAGCACTAAGCAGCAGTACTGTAGGCCACGGCTGTACCTACCTCTGTGTCGTCACTCGTCATCCATAAGTATAAGTAATAATAGTATACTATCCATCCATCTACATTGTATACCTGTGGTGGCTTTTAGTTGTGCGCAAAATATGGAGAACAAAAATGTGGAGGTTAAAAAAATAGGGAAAGATCAAGATCCACTTCCACCTCGTGCTGAAGCTGCTGCCACTAGTCATGGCCGAGACAATGAAATGCCATCAACGTCGTCTGCCAAGGCCGATGCCCATTGTCATAGTACAGAGCATGTAAAATCCAAAACACAAAAGATCAGTAAAAAAATGACCCAAAAATCTAAATTAAAAGCGTCTGAGGAGAAGCGTAAACTTGCCAATATGCCATTTACGACACGGAGTGGCAAGGAACGGCTGAGGCCCTGGCCTATGTTCATGGCTAGTGGTTCAGCTTCACATGAGGATGGAAGCACTCATCCTCTTGCTAGAAAAAAGAAAAGACTTGCGGCAAAAGCACAGCAAAGAACTGTGCGTTCTTCGAAATCCCAAATCCCAAAGGAGAGTCCAATTGTGTCGGTTGCGATGCCTGACCTTCCCAACACTGGACGGGAAGAGCTTGCGCCTTCCACCATTTGCACGCCCCCTGCAAGTGTTGAAAGGAGCACCCGCAGTCCAGTTCCTGATAGTGAAATTGAAGATGTCAGTGTTGAAGTACACCAGGATGAGGATATGGGTGTTGCTGGCGCTGGGGAGGAAATTGACAAGGAGGATTCTGATGGTGAGGTGGTTTGTTTAAGTCAGGCACCCGGGGAGACACCTGTTGTCCGTGGGAGGAATATGGCCATTGACATGCCTGGTGAAAATACCAAAAAAATCAGCTCTTCAGTGTGGAAGTATTTCAATAGAAATGCGTACAACAGGTGTCAAGCCGTGTGTTGCCTTTGTCAAGCTGTAATAAGTAGGGGTAAGGACGTTAACCACCTCGGAACATCATCCCTTATACGTCACCTGCAGCGCATTCATAATAAGTCAGTGACAAGTTCAAAAACTTTGGGCGACAGCGGAAGCAGTCCACTGACCAGTAAATCCCTTCCTCTTGTAACCAAGCTCGCGCAAACCACACCACCAACTCCCTCAGTGTCAATTTCCTCCTTACCCAGGAAAGCCAATAGTCCTGCAGGCCATGTCACTGGCAAGTCTGACGAGTCCTCTCCTGTCTGGGATTCCTAAGATGCATCCTTGAGTGTAACGCCTATTGCTGCTGGCGCTGCTGTTGTTGCTGCTGGGAGTCGATCGTCATCCCAAAGGGGAAGTCGGAAGACCACTTGTACTACTTCCAGTAAGCAATTGACTGTCCAACAGTCCTTTGCGAGGAAGATGAAATATCACAGCAGTCATCCTATTGCAAAGCGGATAACTGAGGCCTTGACAACTATGTTGGTGTTAGACATGCGTCCGGTATCCGCCGTTAGTTCACAGGGAACTAGACAATTTATTGAGGCATTGTGCCCCCGTTACCAAATACCATCTAGGTTCCACTTCTGTAGGCAGGCGATACCGAGAATGTACACGGACGTCAGAAAAAGACTCACCAGTGTCCTAAAAAATGCAGTTGTACCCAATGTCCACTTAACCACGGACATGTGGACAAGTGGAGCAGGGCAGACTCAGGACTACATGACTGTGACAGCCCACTGGGTAGATGTATTGCCTCCCGCTGCAAGAACAGCAGTGGCGGCACCAGTAGCAGCATATCGCAAACGCCAACTCGTTCCTAGGCAGGCTACGCTTTGTATCACAGCTTTCCAGAATACGCACACAGCTGAAAACCTCTTACGGCAACTGAGGAAGATCATCACAGAATGGCTTACCCCAATTGGACTCTCCTGGGGATTTGTGGCATCGGACAACGCCAGCAATATTGTGCGTGCATTACATCTGGGCAAATTCCAGCACGTCCCATGTTTTGCACATACCTTGAATTTGGTGGCGCAGAACTATTTAAAAAACGACAGGGGCATACAAGAGATGCTGTCGGTGGCCAGAAGAATTGCGGGCCACTTTCGGCGTGCAGGCACCGCGTACAGAAGACTGGAGCACCACCAAAAAAACCTGAACCTGCCCTGCCATCATCTGAAGCAAGAGCTGGTAACGAGGTGGAATTCAACCCTCTATATGCTTCAGAGGATGGAGGAGCAGCAAAAGGCCATTCAAGCCTATACATCTGCCCACGATATAGGCAAAAGAGGGGGAATGCACCTGACTCAAGCGCAGTGGAGAATGATTTCAACGTTGTGCAAGGTTCTGCTGCCCTTTGAACTTGCCACACGTGAAGTCAGTTCAGACACTGCCAGCCTGAGTCAGGTCATTCCCCTCATCAGGCTTTTGCAGAAGAAGCTGGAGGCATTGAAGGAGGAGCTAAAACAGAGCGATTCTTCTAGGCATGTGGGACTTGTGGATGGAGCCCTTAATTCCCTTAACCAGGATTCACGTGTGGTCAATCTGTTGAAACCAGAGCACTACATTTTGGCCACCGTGCTCGATCCTAGATTTAAAACCTACGTTGGATCTCTCTTTCCGGCAGACACAAGTCTGCAGGGGTTCAAAGAACTGCTGGTGGGAAAATTGTCAAGTCAAGCGGAACGCGACCTGTCAACATCTCCTCCTTCACATTCTCCGCAACTGGGGGTGCGAGGAAAAGGCTAAGAATTCCGAGCCCACCCGCTGGCGGTGATGCAGGGCAGTCTGGAGCGACTGCTGATGCTGACATCTGGTCCGGACTGAAGGACCTGCCAACGATTACTGACATGTCGTCTACTGTCACTGCATATGATTCTCTCACCATTGAAAGAATGGTGGAGGATTATATGAGTGACCGCATCCAAGTAGGCACATCAGACAGTCCGTACATTTACTGGCAGGGAAAAGAGGCAATTTGGAGGCCCTTGCACAAACTGGCTTTATTCTACCTAAGTTGCCCTCCCTCCAGTGTGTACTCCGAAAGAGTGTTTAGTGCCGCCGCTCACCTTGTCAGCAATCGGCGTACGAGGTTACTTCCAGAAAATGTGGAGAAGATGATGTTCATTAAAATGAATTATAATCAATTCCTCCATGGAGACATTCACCAGCAGCAATTGCCTCCAGAAAGTACACGGGGATCTGAGATGGTGGATTCCAGTGGGGACGAATTAATAATCTGTGAGGAGGGGGATGTACACAGTGAAACGGGTGATGAATCGGACGATGATGATGAGGTGGACATCTTGCCTCTGTAGAGCCAGTTTGTGCAAGGAGAGATTGATTGCTTCTTTTTTGGTGTGGGCCCAAACCAACCAGTCATTTCAGTCACAGTTGTGTGGCAGACCCTGTCGCTGAAATGATGGGTTCGTTAAAGTGTGCATGTCCTGTTTATACAACATAAGGGTGGGTGGGAGGGCCCAAGGACAATCCCATCTTGCACCTCTTTTTTCTTTCATTTTTCTTTGCGTCATGTGCTGTTTTGGGGAGTATTTTTTGGAAGGGCCATCCTGCCTGACACTGCAGTGCCACTCCTAGATGGGCCAGGTGTTTGTGTCGGCCACTAGGGTCGCTTAGCTTACTCACACAGCTACCTCATTGCGCCTCTTTTTTTCTTCTTTGCGTCATGTGCTGTTTGGGGAGTATTTTTTGGAAGGGCCATCCTGCCTGACACTGCAGTGCCACTCCTAGATGGGCCAGGTGTTTGTGTCGGCCACTAGGGTCGCTTAGCTTACTCACACAGCTACCTCATTGCGCCTCTTTTTTTTCTTCTTTGCGTCATGTGCTGTTTGGGGAGTATTTTGGAAGGGCCATCCTACGTGACACTGCAGTGCCACTCCTAGATGGGCCAGGTGTTTGTGTCGGCCACTAGGGTCGCTTAGCTTACTCACACAGCTACCTCATTGCGCCTCTTTTTTTTCTTCTTTGCGTCATGTGCTGTTTGGGGAGTATTTTTTGGAAGGGCCATTCTGCCTGACACTGCAGTGCCACTCCTAGATGGGCCAGGTGTTTGTGTCGGCCACTAGGGTTGCTTAGCTTACTCACACAGCTACCTCATTGCACCTCTTTTTTCTTCTTTGCGTCATGTGCTGTTTGGGGAGTATTTTTTGGAAGGGCCATCCTGCCTGACACTGCAGTGCCACTCCTAGATGGGCCAGGTGTTTGTGTCGGCCACCTGGGTCGCTTAGCTTAGCCATCCAGCGACCTCGGTGCAAATTTTAGGACTAAAAATAATATTGTGAGGTGTGAGGTGTTCAGAATAGACTGAAAATGAGTGGAAATTATGGTTATTGAGGTTAATAATACTATGGGATCAAAATGACCCCCAAATTCAATGATTTAAGCTGTTTTTTAGGGTTTTTTGAAAAAAACACCCGAATCCAAAACACACCCGAATCCGACAAAAAAAATTCGGTGAGGTTTTGCCAAAACGCGTTCGAACCCAAAACACGGCCGCGGAACCGAACCCAAAACCAAAACACAAAACACGAAAAATTGCCGGTGCACATCCCTAATTTTTAACACTAAGTAATGGCTTTTTCTGGCCACACTTCCATAAAGCCCAGCTCTATGGAGTGTACGGCTTATTGTGGTCACATGCGCAGATACACCAGTCTCTGCTGTCAGGGCCGGTTCTATGTTTTGTGGCGCCCCGGGCAAAATATGGGGGGCGTGGCTTCAATAGGGGGCGTGGTCAACGCGCTGAAAGAAAAAAGAAAAAGAAAGAAAAAGTATACTTACCATCCCCGTTCCTGATCCAGACCCCCTCCGCCGGCGGCGCCGCTCTTCTGCTCTCCTCTTCGATCTATAGGAGAGACGTTATTACGTCTCTCCCATAGAACAGCATAGACACTAGAGGTCAATTATGACCCCTAGTGTCTGTGCCACTGTGCTGTGCGGTGCGCGATGACGTCATCGCGCATCGCACAGCAAAGGTCCTCTAGACGAAGGGAAACTAGACCGTAGCGTCTAGTTTCCCTTCATGGAGAGGACCTTTGCTGTGCGGTGCGCGATGACGTCATCGCGCACCGCACAACTAAGGTCCTCTCAATGAAGGGAAACTAGACGCTACGCGTCTGGTTCCCTTCCAAGCGGGGGGCACAGCAGGGCACTGCGGGGGGCACAGTGGCGGTTCTTGCCCTGGTGCGGCGCCCTCCGGATGGCGCCAGCGCCCTCCGGAAGGCGGCGCCCCGGGCAAAAGTACCGCTTGCCCGCGGCAAGAACCGCCACTGTCTGCTGTGGAACTCTGCAGCTCCTTCAGGGTTACATTTGGTCTCTGTGCTGCCTCTCTGATTAATGCCCTCCTTGCCCGGTCTGTGAGTTTTGGTGGCCGGCCCATATTTGTTGTGGTACCATGTTCTTTCCATTTGAAGATGATGGATTTGATGGTGCTTCGGGGGATCATCAAAGATTTGGATATTTTTTTATAACCAACCCTGACTTGTACTTCTCAACAACTTTGTCCCTGACTTGTTTGGAGAGCTCCTTGGTCTTCATGGTGTGATGCCTCTTGCTTAGTGGTGTTACAGCCTCTGGAGCCTTTCAGAAAAGGTGTTTTATATAGAGATGAGCGCCTGAAATTTTTCGGGTTTTGTGTTTTGGTTTTGGGTTCGGTTCCGCGGCCGTGTTTTGGGTTCGAACGCGTTTTGGCAAAACCTCACCGAATTTTTTTTGTCGGATTCGGGTGTGTTTTGGATTCGGGTGTTTTTTTCCAAAAACACTAAAAAACAGCTTAAATCATAGAATTTGGGGGTCATTTTGATCCCAAAGTATTATTAACCTCAAAAACCATAATTTACACTCATTTTCAGTCTATTCTGAATACCTCACACCTCACAATATTATTTTTAGTCCTAAAATTTGCACCGAGGTCGCTGTGTGAGTAAGATAAGCGACCCTAGTGGCCGACACAAACACCGGGCCCATCTAGGAGTGGCACTGCAGTGTCACGCAGGATGTCCCTTCCAAAAAACCCTCCCCAAACAGCACATGACGCAAAGAAAAAAAGAGGCGCAATGAGGTAGCTGTGTGAGTAAGATTAGCGACCCTAGTGGCCGACACAAACACCGGGCCCATCTAGGAGTGGCACTGCAGTGTCACGCAGGATGTCCCTTCCAAAAAACCCTCCCCAAACAGCACATGACGCAAAGAAAAAAAGAGGCGCAATGAGGTAGCTGTGTGAGTAAGATTAGCGACCCTAGTGGCCGACACAAACACCGGGCCCATCTAGGAGTGGCACTGCAGTGTCACGCAGGATGGCCCTTCCAAAAAACCCTCCCCAAACAGCACATGACGCAAAGAAAAAAAGAGGCGCAATGAGGTAGCTGTGTGAGTAAGATTAGCGACCCTAGTGGCCGACACAAACACCGGGCCCATCTAGGAGTGGCACTGCAGTGTCACGCAGGATGGCCCTTCCAAAAAACCCTCCCCAAACAGCACATGACGCAAAGAAAAAAAGAGGCGCAATGAGGTAGCTGACTGTGTGAGTAAGATTAGCGACCCTAGTGGCCGACACAAACACCGGGCCCATCTAGGAGTGGCACTGCAGTGTCACGCAGGATGTCCCTTCCAAAAAACCCTCCCCAAACAGCACATGACGCAAAGAAAAAAAGAGGCGCAATGAGGTAGCTGTGTGAGTAAGATTAGCGACCCTAGTGGCCGACACAAACACCGGGCCCATCTAGGAGTGGCACTGCAGTGTCACGCAGGATGGCCCTTCCAAAAAACCCTCCCCAAACAGCACATGACGCAAAGAAAAAAAGAGGCGCAATGAGGTAGCTGTGTGAGTAAGATTAGCGACCCTAGTGGCCGACACAAACACCGGGCACATCTAGGAGTGGCACTGCAGTGTCACGCAGGATGTCCCTTCCAAAAAACCCTCCCCAAACAGCACATGACGCAAAGAAAAAAAGAGGCGCAATGAGGTAGCTGACTGTGTGAGTAAGATTAGCGACCCTAGTGGCCGACACAAACACCGGGCCCATCTAGGAGTGGCACTGCAGTGTCACGCAGGATGTCCCTTCCATAAAACCCTCCCCAAACAGCACATGACGCAAAGAAAAAAAGAGGCGCAATGAGGTAGCTGACTGTGTGAGTAAGATTAGCGACCCTAGTGGCCGACACAAACACCGGGCCCATCTAGGAGTGGCACTGCAGTGTCACGCAGGATGTCCCTTCCAAAAAACCCTCCCCAAACAGCACATGACGCAAAGAAAAAAAGAGGCGCAATGAGGTAGCTGACTGTGTGAGTAAGATTAGCGACCCTAGTGGCCGACACAAACACCGGGCCCATCTAGGAGTGGCACTGCAGTGTCACGCAGGATGTCCCTTCCAAAAAACCCTCCCCAATCAGCACATGATGCAAAGAAAAAGAAAAGAAAAAAGAGGTGCAAGATGGAATTGTCCTTGGGCCCTCCCACCCACCCTTATGTTGTATAAACAAAACAGGACATGCACACTTTAACCAACCCATCATTTCAGTGACAGGGTCTGCCACACGACTGTGACTGATATGACGGGTTGGTTTGGACCCCCCCCAAAAAAGAAGCAATTAATCTCTCCTTGCACAAACTGGCTCTACAGAGGCAAGATGTCCACCTCATCTTCACCCTCCGATATATCACCGTGTACATCCCCCTCCTCACAGATTATCAATTCGTCCCCACTGGAATCCACCATCTCAGCTCCCTGTGTACTTTGTGGAGGCAATTGCTGCTGGTCAATGTCTCCGCGGAGGAATTGATTATAATTCATTTTAATGAACATCATCTTCTCCACATTTTCTGGATGTAACCTCGTACGCCGATTGCTGACAAGGTGAGCGGCGGCACTAAACACTCTTTCGGAGTACACACTTGTGGGAGGGCAACTTAGGTAGAATAAAGCCAGTTTGTGCAAGGGCCTCCAAATTGCCTCTTTTTCCTGCCAGTATAAGTACGGACTGTGTGACGTGCCTACTTGGATGCGGTCACTCATATAATCCTCCACCATTCTATCAATGTTGAGAGAATCATATGCAGTGACAGTAGACGACATGTCCGTAATCGTTGTCAGGTCCTTCAGTCCGGACCAGATGTCAGCATCAGCAGTCGCTCCAGACTGCCCTGCATCACCGCCAGCGGGTGGGCTCGGAATTCTGAGCCTTTTCCTCGCACCCCCAGTTGCGGGAGAATGTGAAGGAGGAGATGTTGACCGGTCGCGTTCCGCTTGACTTGACAATTTTGTCACCAGCAGGTCTTTCAACCCCAGCAGACCTGTGTCTGCCGGAAAGAGAGATCCAAGGTAGGCTTTAAATCTAGGATCGAGCACGGTGGCCAAAATGTAGTGCTCTGATTTCAACAGATTGACCACCCGTGAATCCTTGTTAAGCGAATTAAGGGCTGCATCCACAAGTCCCACATGCCTAGCGGAATCGCTCCCTTTTAGCTCCTTCTTCAATGCCTCCAGCTTCTTCTGCAAAAGCCTGATGAGGGGAATGACCTGACTCAGGCTGGCAGTGTCTGAACTGACTTCACGTGTGGCAAGTTCAAAGGGCATCAGAACCTTGCACAACGTTGAAATCATTCTCCACTGCGCTTGAGACAGGTGCATTCCATCTCCTATATCGTGCTCAATTGTATAGGCTTGAATGGCCTTTTGCTGCTCCTCCAACCTCTGAAGCATATAGAGGGTTGAATTCCACCTCGTTACCACTTCTTGCTTCAGATGATGGCAGGGCAGGTTCAGTAGTTTTTGGTGGTGCTCCAGTCTTCTGTACGTGGTGCCTGTACGCCGAAAGTGTCCCGCAATTTTTCTGGCCACCCACAGCATCTCTTGCACGCCCCTGTCGTTTTTTAAAAAATTCTGCACCACCAAATTCAAGGTATGTGCAAAACATGGGACGTGCTGGAATTTGCCCATATTTAATGCACACACAATATTGCTGGCGTTGTCCGATGCCACAAATCCACAGGAGAGTCCAATTGGGGTAAGCCATTCCGCGATGATCTTCCTCAGTTGCCGTAAGAGGTTTTCAGCTGTGTGCGTATTCTGGAAAGCGGTGATACAAAGCGTAGCCTGCCTAGGAAAGAGTTGGCGTTTGCGAGATGCTGCTACTGGTGCCGCCGCTGCTGTTCTTGCGGCGGGAGTCCATACATCTACCCAGTGGGCTGTCACAGTCATATAGTCCTGACCCTGCCCTGCTCCACTTGTCCACATGTCCGTGGTTAAGTGGACATTGGGTACAACTGCATTTTTTAGGACACTGGTGAGTCTTTTTCTGACGTCCGTGTACATTCTCGGTATCGCCTGCCTACAGAAGTGGAACCTAGATGGTATTTGGTAACGGGGGCACACTGCCTCAATAAATTGTCTAGTTCCCTGTGAACTAACGGCGGATACCGGACGCACGTCTAACACCAACATAGTTGTCAAGGACTCAGTTATCCGCTTTGCAGTAGGATGACTGCTGTGATATTTCATCTTCCTCGCAAAGGACTGTTGAACAGTCAATTGCTTACTGGAAGTAGTACAAGTGGGCTTACGACTTCCCCTCTGGGATGACCATCGACTCCCAGCGGCAACAACAGCAGCGCCAGCAGCAGTAGGCGTTACACGCAAGGATGCATCGGAGGAATCCCAGGCAGGAGAGGACTCGTCAGACTTGCCAGTGACATGGCCTGCAGGACTATTGGCATTCCTGGGGAAGGAGGAAATTGACACTGAGGGAGTTGGTGGGGTGGTTTGCGTGAGCTTGGTTACAAGAGGAAGGGACTGCTTCCGCTGTCACCCAAAGTTTTTGAACTTGTCACTGACTTATTATGAATGCGCTGCAGGTGACGTATAAGGGAGGATGTTCCGAGGTGGTTAACGTCCTTACCCCTACTTATTACAGCTTGACAAAGGGAACACACGGCTTGACACCTGTTGTGCGCATTTCTGGTGAAATACCTCCACACCGAAGAGCTGATTTTTTTGGTATTTTCACCTGGCATGTCAACGGCCATATTCCTCCCACGGACAACAGGTGTCTCCCCGGGTGCCTGACTTAAACAAACCACCTCACCATCAGAATCCTCCTGGTCAATTTCCTCCCCAGCGCCAGCAACACCCATATCCTCCTCATCCTGGTGTACTTCAACACTGACATCTTCAATCTGACTATCAGGAACTGGACTGCGGGTGCTCCTTCCAGCACTTGCAGGGGGCGTGCAAATGGTGGAAGGCGCATGCTCTTCACGTCCAGTGTTGGGAAGGTCAGGCATCGCAACCGACACAATTGGACTCTCCTTGTGGATTTGGGATTTCAAAGAACGCACAGTTCTTTGCGGTGCTTTTGCCAGCTTGAGTCTTTTCAGTTTTCTAGCGAGAGGCTGAGTGCTTCCATCCTCATGTGAAGCTGAACCACTAGCCATGAACATAGGCCAGGGCCTCAGCCGTTCCTTGCCACTCCGTGTGGTAAATGGCATATTGGCAAGTTTACGCTTCTCCTCCGACAATTTTATTTTAGGTTTTGGAGTCCTTTTTTTACTGATATTTGGTGTTTTGGTTTTGACATGCTCTGTACTATGCCATTGGGCATCGGCCTTGGCAGACGACGTTGCTGGCATTTCATCGTCTCGGCCATGACTAGTGGCAGCAGCTTCAGCACGAGGTGGAAGTGGATCTTGATCTTTCCCTAATTTTGGAACCTCAACATTTTTGTTCTCCATATTTTAATAGGCACAACTAAAAGGCACCTCAGGTAAACAATGGAGATGGATGGATTGGATACTAGTATACAATTATGGACGGGCTGCCGAGTGCCGACACAGAGGTAGCCACAGCCGTGAACTACCGCACTGTACTGTGTCTGCTGCTAATATATAGACTGGTTGATAAAGAGATAGTATACTCGTAACTAGTATGTATGTATAAAGAAAGAAAAAAAAACCACGGTTAGGTGGTATATACAATTATGGACGGGCTGCCGAGTGCCGACACAGAGGTAGCCACAGCCGTGAACTACCGCACTGTACTGTGTCTGCTGCTAATATATAGACTGGTTGATAAAGAGATAGTATACTCGTAACTAGTATGTATGTATAAAGAAAGAAAAAAAAACCACGGTTAGGTCACTGGTATATACAATTATGGACGGGCTGCCGAGTGCCGACACAGAGGTAGCCACAGCCGTGAACTACCGCACTGTACTGTGTCTGCTGCTAATATATAGACTGGTTGATAAAGAGATAGTATACTCGTAACTAGTATGTATGTATAAAGAAAGAAAAAAAAACCACGGTTAGGTGGTATATACAATTATGGACGGGCTGCCGAGTGCCGACACAGAGGTAGCCACAGCCGTGAACTACCGCACTGTACTGTGTCTGCTGCTAATATATAGACTGGTTGATAAAGAGATAGTATACTCGTAACTAGTATGTATGTATAAAGAAAGAAAAAAAAACCACGGTTAGGTGGTATATACAATTATGGACGGGCTGCCGAGTGCCGACACAGAGGTAGCCACAGCCGTGAACTACCGCACTGTACTGTGTCTGCTGCTAATATATAGACTGGTTGATAAAGAGATAGTATACTCGTAACTAGTATGTATGTATAAAGAAAGAAAAAAAAAACACGGTTAGGTGGTATATACAATTATGGACGGGCTGCCGAGTGCCGACACAGAGGTAGCCACAGCCGTGAACTACCGCACTGTACTGTGTCTGCTGCTAATATAGACTGGTTGATAAAGAGATAGTATACTACTAATATTATATACTGGTGGTCAGGTCACTGGTCACTAGTCACACTGGCAGTGGCACTCCTGCAGCAAAAGTGTGCACTGTTTAATTTTAATATAATATTATGTACTCCTGGCTCCTGCTATAACCTATAACTGGCACTGCAGTAGTGCTCCCCAGTCTCCCCCACAATTATAAGCTGTGTGAGCTGAGCAGTCAGACAGATATATAATATATATAGATGATGCAGCACACTGGCCTGAGCCTGAGCAGTGCACACAGATATGGTATGTGACTGACTGAGTCACTGTGTGTATCGCTTTTTTCAGGCAGAGAACGGATATATTAAATAAACTGCACTGTGTGTC
Source organism: Pseudophryne corroboree (assembly GCF_028390025.1). Lineage (NCBI taxonomy): Eukaryota > Metazoa > Chordata > Amphibia > Anura > Myobatrachidae > Pseudophryne > Pseudophryne corroboree. The sequence goes on from NC_086453.1 coordinate 342,313,907, forward strand.
TGGTGGTCACTCACTATATAATATATTATGTACTCCTGGCTCCTGCTATAACCTATAACTGGCACTGCAGTAGTGCTCCCCAGTCTCCCCCACAATTATAAGCTGTGTGAGCTGAGCAGTCAGACAGATATATATAATATTATATATAGATAATAGATGATGCAGCACACTGGCCTGAGCCTGAGCAGTGCACACAGATATGGTATGTGACTGAGTCACTGTGTGCTGTGTATCGCTTTTTTCAGGCAGAGAACGGATTATAAATAAAAGTGGTGGTCAGTCACTGGTCACTATCAGCAAAACTCTGCACTGTACACTACTGAGTACTCCTAATGCTCCCCAAAATTAGTAAATCAAGTGTCTAAACGGAGAGGACGCCAGCCACGTCCTCTCCCTATCAATCTCAATGCACGTGTGAAAATGGCGGCGACGCGCGGCTCCTTATATAGAATCCGAGTCTCGCGATAGAATCCGAGCCTCGCGAGAATCCGACAGCGTCATGATGACGTTCGGGCGCGCTCGGGTTAACCGAGCAAGGCGGGAAGATCCGAGTCGCTCGGACCCGTGAAAAAAAACATGAAGTTCTGGCGGGTTCGGATTCAGAGAAACCGAACCCGCTCATCTCTAGTTTTATACAGACAGATCATGTGACACTTAGATAGCACACAGGTGGAATTCATTTCACTAATTATGTGACTTCTGAAGGTAATTGGTTGCACCAGAACTTTTGAGGGACTTCATAGCAAAGGGGGTGAATACATATGCACATGCCCATGCCAATTTTCAGATTTTTATTTATAAAAATTCTTTTTTTATATACATTTTTGTCATTTCACTTCACCAATTTAGACTATTTTGTGCAGATCCATCACATAAAATTCAGATAAAAAAAAAAAACTTAATTACAGGTTGTAAGTAATAAAATAGGTAAAAAGCCAAGGGGGTGAATACTTTAGCAAGACACTGTAGATAGGTAGATATAGATAGAAATTGTATGAAGCGACACTCAGAAGACTTTCCAAGCAAAAATATATATAGGCTTCAAGCACCTGTAATCTTATCAATGTTTCAGTTATATTTATCAAAACTTTCATCAGTTTTTTTTATAAAACTAAAACGTTGCTAAGATTACAGGTGCTTGAAGCCTATGTATACTTTTAGTTGAAAAGTCCTGTGAGTGTCGCTTCATACAGTATCCATATGTTGCCCACTACCGTGGTCTGAAAAGGGTTTCCTCTAAGAGTCTGCAGGCTTATGCTGCAGACAGGGTTAATCCTCCACATTCTGCACAGACAACACAGCTTCACAGGTGGACCACATGTGTGTGACTGTTCACCTAGTTAGTGCTTGGGAATAGCTGGTCTTTTGTTGGGGCCAGCACAACCAATGACGAGTTAGTTGGCTGGTAACTAGAGAGGTGACAACAGTGTCTAGTCAGGGTCGTGGGAATATACTATGTTGGTGTGATGGCTGGAACCAGAGATTTATGCTGATTGCAACATCCGGACACCTCAATAAACGGCAGTGCACCGGCTCAGCAAGACCTGCGTGGGCATCATTTATGATCGTGTTTGCCGTAATTAGGGAGGCCAATCCCGGGTTCGGGATCGGCGGGATCCCGGGATTTGGGCCCAAAAATGCCGGGATTTGAATCCCGGGATTGGAGCATCCAATCCCGGGATTCACGGGATTGCACTGCGCATGTGCGGGAGGGAGTGTGTGTAAGTAATACTACTTACACTTAGGCGGGTGGCAGCCATAGACGAACGCTGAACGCGGCGGCACTTCAATTGTGGCGCCGGCCGCCAGCCAATCAGAGCTGGCGGTTCGGCAGCCAATGAGGGAAGCTGCCGCGGCAGCCAATCAGGAGCGACTGCTGTGGCCGCTTCCCTGATTGGCTGCTGGTCCGCCAGCTCTGGTTTGCTGGCGGCCGGCGCTTCATTTGAAATGCCGCCGCGTTCAGTGTGTCCATGGCTGGCGCCCACCTAATAGTAAGTGGTATTACTTACACCCACCCTCCCGCGCCGCTACCAACCCTCCCCGCTACCTACTGTACACCCTCCCACCCAGCTACCTACACTCTCCGCACCGCTACCTACACCCTCCGCACCGCTACCTACACCCTCCCGCCCAGCAACCTACACCCTCCCTCCCTTCCCCGCCGCTACCTACACTCTCCCGCACCGCTACCTACCCTCCAGCACTGCTCCCTACACCCTTCTTCACTGATCCCTACTGCAATCCCGGGATCCTGGGAATCCCGGGATTGATCGTTTTTCAATCCCAAATCCCGGGATTGAAAAAACGGCCCGGAATTGGCCTCCCTAGCCGTAATATATCAGATTCCACTTAAAATGTATCTAGCTGCTTCTAGAAGATAATAGATATAATCTGATTGGTTGCTATAGGCAACATCTCCACTTCTAAAAAACTCACACCTTAGTAAATATAACCCATATTGTACTGTGCGCTGTAACCAATCAGATTGAGGCTGGTGTTGCCCTGATGTTTCAGACAAACTGGGGAATATTATGGATTATTACATTCTGTATTGTTTATGGGCCATTTTACATACCCAGGACATATTTCTGACCAAACCCCGCCATTACCTCACAGGATAAAAATGTCTCCCTAATCTGACCAACTGGGTAAATTTTGCAGGAGTTAAGACATCTTAGTATATGACCAATTGCCCACCCCCTCCCTCTCTTCCCTCAGTCGTATGTTTGGGACACGTCCAGGTGTCCGCTGCCCATTGTTCTTACAATCCAGATGATGTGACATCAGTAGATGAAGCTCAGGAGTTTCTCAGCAGTGGCGCCAAATGGATTCAGCTCTGCAGGACATATGGGTCCATTTTGGTCTTTCATCTGCCCTCCTCTAAGGGTGTTATGGGGTTTGTGACTTTATTTTTGAATGTCCCACAGAGATGACAACGCCACATCGCAATCACACAGGCTCAAGCATGTTACACATACGGTCCAGGCGCTCTATCCTTGTTTGGGATTTTGTCCTTATTTTCACCAGGAACGAAGGACAAGAAAACATCTAACTACATGTGTTGTGTGATGTGGCTTCCTGCCTTTCTAGAAATATAACACGCAGCTAGTCCTGGAACAAAGAACAACACAATTCTACACTGTGCTTAGAACAGTGTTGTGAAAAAAATTGTGAAATAAATCTCAGGTTCCTGCGTCATCTCCGTGGCTGTGGGTGGTGTTGTAACGTCAGAACAAGCAGCCAATCAAATCCCTCCGTTCAGCAGCAGTCATTTAGAGGACTTTCATAGAAACACTGTTTTGGGGGGACAACATCCCTGATGGGGTGTCATGTGCTCTTATGACGCAGGATGGTAGAATACAACATAGTAGCAGGAGACAAACTTGTACAATATGGGAATAAAAGATTGCAGTCTCGGAACGTCAAATAATGGTGGTAATTCAGATCTGACCGCTGCTGTGCATTTTTGCACATCGGGTGATCGTCGACTAACTGCGCATGGGTATGCACCACAATGCGCACGCACGTCGCCAAACAACAATAGTCATCGCCATTCAGCGACAGGCTGGTGCGAAACTTCTAATCGCACAGCCATTCGCATGCTGTTTGACAGGAGGAGATTGTTTGTGTGTGGTAACTGATCATTTTCTGGGAGTGTCATGGTAAACGCAGGCGTTCCCAAGCGTTTTCAGGGAGGGTGTGTGACGTCAGCTCAGAAACTGCACAAAGTTATTTTGTAGCGCTCGGCTGCACATGCGATCGTACACTTGCAAAACAAAAATACACTCCCCTATGGGTGGCGACTATCTATTTGCAGCATTGCAAAAATAGCTTAGTGAGCGATCAGGTCTGAATTAGGCCCATTGAGTAACAAAGGCTCTATCTATTTGGAGTTTGTATGTTCTCCCCCTGTTATATGTGAGTTTCCTTCAGGTGCTCCTGATTCCTCCACACTCCAAAAACATACTCGCAAGTTAACTGGCTTCTGACACAAAAAAATAAAAATAACTCTAGTGCAGCGTTTTTCAACCACTGTGCCAGGCAGACTAGATGGACCGAGTGGTTTTATCTGCCGTCAAATTCTATGTTTCTATGTTACTAGTGGGTACAATAGGAAATGTAATTACTCTAGGGGACAATGTGTTTTTTTACTTTGGGGCCAATGTGTTTAAATTGCTGAGGGGGCCAATCTGTGTGTTTTACTCCTATGGGGGCGAATGTGTGTGTTTTTCGCATGTGATGGCCAATGTGTGTGTGGGGGTTTTTTATTTATGGGGAACAATGTGTGTGTGTGTGTTTTCTCATGAGGGACTGATGGTGTGCCTTGGCAATTTTAAAATCTTGGTGGTTGAAAATCACTGCCCTAGTGTATTTGTCTCTCAATTTGGTTAGGAATATAGGGTCCCATTTTATCAACGGGTGCTAGCTATTTAAAACTTGTTGCATATGATATATGGTGCTCCAGCCAGTCAGCTCCTGTCATTTCTCAAACACATGACAGCAGGGAGTACGGTTGCTATGGGGCCTGCACTGCCTCTGGGGCCCGCCTTTACCCCCCTCCCGCATCCAATCACCCATCATACTGTGGCCTCCGCTGTCCATCCTCCTTACTTCACCACTCTGAGCTGCAGCTGCCCAACACCTCCTCCCAACTCTCCGCACCCCATTTCACCACAGAGTCCACCCCAGCTGCCCATCAGGGTATGTGATGGTTGTGACCAGAGTCAGAAAAGTCCCATACAAGTCAGAAGCTCCATGGGGCTGGTGCCTTGCGGCATTGAAAACACTGAAAAGTAGCTCCATGGGAGTGGGAATCTGTACAGAATGTCTGCTGGCCAATTGCAGGAGAGAAAAACAAGACAATGATATTTTCTAAGCTTCCTTTAACCCTCTGGGGCTCCCGGGTCCAGTCGCAGTGCGCCTGACAGGTGCCTGTTAGAAAATCGTCATTAGCACCTAATTAACTAAATTCTAACGCTCTTAAAGTGATCAGTGACCTTCATTAGGACATACAGAGAGAGAAATCGTAGGTTTTACAGCAGAAAATCTGAAGCAAAAAAGAGAAAACACAAACATGAGTATAAGTTTGGTTGCACTGTGCCTGAGAGGCCACCCTGGACAAACCTACATATTTCCATAAAATATCCACAACCTTTGTAAGTTTCATTCATAAACTGAGCAAAATAAACAATTAATAGATGAAAATCAAAGGAAAAACAAACCTTCAAAAGTGGGAGGAGTTTGGGCGTAGTGTGCCTGAGAGGCCAGGAGGGGCACTACTGCACTCCACGCAGGCGGCGGGAAAACTGACTAGGGAGGTTTCCAACAGCACCCAGAGATAGGAAGTTACTAGGAGAGAGAGGCCCTGCACACCCTTGGGGTGGAGAGGGGAGCGAGAACAACTTTGCGGCGCCTGTCAGGCCGGCTGCGCCTAACTGAGGGTTAAAAGTGATTGCAGAACAGAATAGCTGCGGTCAGGCACACATATGTCTAGCATACATTACCTAATGTGCATAGGGATAACAATGAGGATGGTGGAAATCTCCTAGAGATTGGGAGTGGCGGGGTGTGCAAAGCACGAGCTCTAAACACATGTGTTTTTTATCGTACACCTCAGGCACTGCTCACATTACCCAGCGGTAACCTGCTAAATGACTAACACAGACAGACCTATCGTACAGCTGTAGGACGCAAACATTCCGCGGTCTCACCTGGACGCTGCACAGGTCACCAGGACGCTCAATGCTGCACTGTTTCCCCCAAATCTACAAATACTAATATTATGGTAACATAACTCAGCTCTTCACATTCATTGCAAACTGAGCTGAGGGTCAACAAGGTATTCTAGAGAACACAGTTTGCAGAGCTCCCTGCTGAACATAAAATTGCTCTGCCAATAAAGGATTACATAGGTGTCACGCTGAATTACCGTGCGCGTCTCTCTTCACCGCTGCAATTCTCTCTGGATGAGAAGGGGATTCTGGGGCTCTAGATGTTTGCAGGAAAAACAAAACATTCATTATGAAAAAGAAAATCATTAAGCGGAGATGATGATGATGTTGCCTGTAAGATCGCAAGGACACAGGCAGGGGTGTGGTATTGAAAGTCGACAGTAACTTGGTCGACAATGTCTAGGTCGACCACTATTGGTCGACAGTAACAAAGTCGACAGGGAGTCTAGGTCGACAGGGTCTTTAGGTCGACATGTTCTAGGTCGACAGGTCAAAAGGTCGACATGAGTTTTTAATGTTATTTTGGTGTCATTTTCTTCGTAGAGTGACCGGGAACCCCAATTAGTGCACCGCGTCCCCTCGCATGGTGCCTTCGCTCGGCACAGATTACCGTTCCAATCGTAGTCCACGTGGATCGTTAAGTATGAAAAGGTTAAAAAAAAGAAAAAAATTGTGACAAACTCATGTCGACCTTTTGACCTGTCGACCTAGAACATGTCGACCTAAAGACCCTGTTGACCTAGACACCCTGTCGACCTAGTTACTGTTGACCAATAGTGGTCAACCTAGACATTGTCGACCTAGTTACTGTCGACTTTCAATCCGGATCCCCACAGGCAGTTATAGCGTTAGTAGCACCTAGAACTCAGGCTCTCTGTACTTATGACATCATCGATAAAACATTCACTCCTGATCTATTCCTCATAATGAGGGGTAATGACTGCATAAAGTCGCTCATTACATACAGAAGAGGGTGAGCTTTGGCGAGCACCCAAGTTAATTTCATAGAGTCACACACTACGATAGCAATTTAGATTTCAGTTTAAACACACCCCACCCAAATCTAACTCTCTCTGCACATGTTACATCTGCCCCACCTGCAGTGCAGCATGGTTTTGCCCATTACTATGCTTTTTTGGTTTGCTAACAAACCCCCACAGTCCACAAATGTGATATCTATCCACTGAAAGCAACAGTATCGCCATCGGTGAGTAAAATCACGAGTAAGGGAATAATAAAGGGCAAAGTATATCTCATTACAATATGTAGCTAAGCAGTTCCATTACTTTCAGGATTGTCGCAGGTTTCACCGCCATAAAGCATTTTGCTGTACTGTGGGACAGATTCTGAGTCACCCGCAGCGGCGCCATCGGACGCAGTGGAGCGATGTTTACCATCTGCGAGTGTGTTACACCGCGTATTCGTCCCAATTTTGTACGTACAGAGTCACAGTACAGATTTAGATGCACCATAGCAGAAGTGTACTGGGAATGTATGGGGCATTACTAGGTCTTAGGCAAATGCAAGGGGGGGTTTCCGGTTGCCTGGAAATCCCCCTCCTTTTGGCAGGTGGCTCAAATTATGACAACAATAGCAATGGTATATAATACGATTACTAGAGTGCTGACACATTATGCAGTTTAAGGGACAGAGTGGAGCTGCTGCACATGCCCAGTGGTAGCAGCTTCTTATATCAAAGTTGCTGTGTGTAGTTCTGAGTCCTCAGTCAGTGCACTGGACCAGGGAGTAGCTACCAGGAAGAAGAGACAGGAGCTTTACAATGAAGTGGGAGGATGTCTAGGGTCGTTACTAGGTTCTTCTACAGCACCCCCAGACTTCAGCACTTGCTCCAATGTTTCACAGAGTGGGAGATTGTGGACTGCATTTGGAAACCCCCCTCTAGAAATCCTGCATTTGCCACTGCAGGCGGTGACTGGGAGGTAACAGGAGTGTGGGTAATCAGATGCACAGAGATGTTGCATCATATGGGACTGTCGCAGGCATGTCACTAATAATATCTGCATATGATTACAGCATGGAGTGTGCTCAAAGTGGGAGCCTCAGTCCTTGCACATTCGAACGCAACGATACACACAGGGAAGGGCTACATAGCGGCTGCGTTCCTCTCCGAATCAGGCCCCTATGGCAACGTATCACTATATTGTACTTTGTAGACTTCAACCAAGTTTATTGCTGTTTGTTTTGCTGAAATGAAGCATAAAATCCAATCTTCAATTAGAGATGAGCGGGTTCGGTTTCTCTGAATCCAAACCCGCCAGAACTTCATGTTTTTTTTCACGGGTCCGAGCGACTCGGATCTTCCCGCCTTGCTCGGTTAACCCGAGCGCGCCCGAACGTCATCATGACGCTGTCGGATTCTCGCGAGGCTCGGATTCTATCGCGAGACTCGGATTCTATATAAGGAGCCGCGCGTCGCCGCCATTTTCACACGTGCATTGAGATTGATAGGGAGAGGACGTGGCTGGCGTCCTCTCCGTTTAGACACTTGATTTACTAATTTTGGGGAGCATTAGGAGTACTCAGTAGTGTACAGTGCAGAGTTTTGCTGATAGTGACCAGTGACTGACCACCACTTTTATTTATAATCCGTTCTCTGCCTGAAAAAAGCGATACACAGCACACAGTGACTCAGTCACATACCATATCTGTGTGCACTGCTCAGGCTCAGGCCAGTGTGCTGCATCATCTATTATCTATATATAATATTATATATATCTGTCAGACTGCTCAGCTCACACAGCTTATAATTGTGGGGGAGACTGGGGAGCACTACTGCAGTGCCAGTTATAGGTTATAGCAGGAGCCAGGAGTACATAATATATTATATAGTGAGTGACCACCAGACACACAGTGCAGTTTATTTAATATATCCGTTCTCTGCCTGAAAAAAGCGATACACACAGTGACTCAGTCAGTCACATACCATATCTGTGTGCACTGCTCAGGCTCAGGCCAGTGTGCTGCATCATCTATATATATTATATATCTGTCTGACTGCTCAGCTCACACAGCTTATAATTGTGGGGGAGACTGGGGAGCACTACTGCAGTGCCAGTTATAGGTTATAGCAGGAGCCAGGAGTACATAATATTATATTAAAATTAAACAGTGCACACTTTTGCTGCAGGAGTGCCACTGCCAGTGTGACTAGTGACCAGTGACCTGACCACCAGTATATAATATTAGTAGTATACTATCTCTTTATCAACCAGTCTATATTAGCAGCAGACACAGTACAGTGCGGTAGTTCACGGCTGTGGCTACCTCTGTGTCGGCACTCGGCAGCCCGTCCATAATTGTATATACCACCTAACCGTGGTTTTTTTTTCTTTCTTTATACATACATACTAGTTACGAGTATACCAGTGGTGCAAGTAGAAAAAATGTCTTACGGGTACTGTGTGCGCGCGCCTTCGGCGCGCGTGCAAAAAATGGGTGTGGCCAAATGCCACATGGGGCATGGCCAATGAAAATGGGGGCGTGGTACACATATGGGGGGAGGGGCAGATACACGTATGACCCCAATAGTGCCAGATACACGTTGCCCCACAGTGCCAGATATACATTGCCCCACAGTGCCAGATACACATTGCCCCACAGTGCCAGATACACATTGCCTCACAGTGCCAGATACACATTGCCCCACAGTGCCAGATACAGAAATGCCCCCAGAGTGCCAGATATACATTGCCTCACAGTGTCAGATACACATTGCCCCACAGTGCCAAATACACAAATGCCCCCACTGTGTCAGATATACATTGCCCCCCGTGCCAGATACAGAAATGCCCCTACAGTGCCAGATATGCCCCCAGTGCCAGATATCCCCCAGTGCCAGGTATACATGCCCCCCCAGTGCCAGATATCCCCCAGTGCCAGGTATACATGCCCCCCTGTGCCAGATATCTCCCAGTGCCAGGTATATATGCCCCACTGTGCCAGATATCCCCCAGTGCCAGGTATACATGCCCCCCCCCCCAATGCCAGATATCCCCCAGTGCCAGGTATACATGCCCCCCTGTGCCAGATATCCCCCAGTGCCAGGTATATATGCCCCCCTGTGCCAGATATGCCCCCAGTGCCAGATATTCCCCAGTGCCAGGTATACATGCCCCCCCTGTGCCAGATATCCCCCAGTGCCAGGTATATATGCCCCCCTGTGCCAGATATGCCCCCAGTGCCAGATATCCCCCAGTGCCAGATAGAAATGCCCCCCAAGTGCCAGATATCCCCCAGTGCCAGATAGAAATGCCCCCCCCCCCCCCAGTGCCAGATATCCCCCAGTGCCAGGTATAACATGCCCCCCCCTTCCCTGCTCACCGCTGCCCGCTGCCGTCCTGTCTGTCATGTGAGGGAAGCAGAGCGCTGCCTGCGCCTCTCCTTCCCCTCAGTCTCCGGCGGGTGTCTCACGGTTTTATTCAGCGCCGATCCGTGAGCCAATCAGAGCTCATCAGCGGCGATGCGGCGGGGACGGCGGGTGCGGCGTGGAGCAGCAGAGGGAGGGAAGAGGAGCGGCGGCCCGTCGGTGTGGGTACGGCGTACCCACGGCTAAATTCTTACGGGTACGCCGTACCCACCCGTACCCGCCCACTTGCACCACTGGAGTATACTATCTCTTTATCAACCAGTCTATATATTAGCAGCAGACACAGTACAGTGCGGTAGTTCACGGCTGTGGCTACCTCTGTGTCGGCACTCGGCAGCCCGTCCATAATTGTATACTAGTATCCAATCCATCCATCTCCATTGTTTACCTGAGGTGCCTTTTAGTTGTGCCTATTAAAATATGGAGAACAAAAATGTTGAGGTTCCAAAATTAGGGAAAGATCAAGATCCACTTCCACCTCGTGCTGAAGCTGCTGCCACTAGTCATGGCCGAGACGATGAAATGCCAGCAACGTCGTCTGCCAAGGCCGATGCCCAATGTCATAGTACAGAGCATGTCAAATCCAAAACACCAAATATCAGTAAAAAGCCTCTTTTTTTCTTTGCGTCATGTGCTGTTTGGGGAGGGTTTTTTGGAAGGGACATCCTGCGTGACACTGCAGTGCCACTCCTAGATGGGCCCGGTGTTTGTGTCGGCCACTAGGGTCGCTAATCTTACTCACACAGCTACCTCATTGCGCCTCTTTTTTTCTTTGCGTCATGTGCTGTTTGGGGAGGGTTTTTTGGAAGGGCCATCCTGCGTGACACTGCAGTGCCACTCCTAGATGGGCCCGGTGTTTGTGTCGGCCACTAGGGTCGCTAATCTTACTCACACAGCTACCTCATTGCGCCTCTTTTTTTCTTTGCGTCATGTGCTGTTTGGGGAGGGTTTTTTGGAAGGGACATCCTGCGTGACACTGCAGTGCCACTCCTAGATGGGCCCGGTGTTTGTGTCGGCCACTAGGGTCGCTTATCTTACTCACACAGCGACCTCGGTGCAAATTTTAGGACTAAAAATAATATTGTGAGGTGTGAGGTATTCAGAATAGACTGAAAATGAGTGTAAATTATGGTTTTTGAGGTTAATAATACTTTGGGATCAAAATGACCCCCAAATTCTATGATTTAAGCTGTTTTTTAGTGTTTTTGGAAAAAAACACCCGAATCCAAAACACACCCGAATCCGACAAAAAAAATTCGGTGAGGTTTTGCCAAAACGCGTTCGAACCCAAAACACGGCCGCGGAACCGAACCCAAAACCAAAACACAAAACCCGAAAAATTTCAGGCGCTCATCTCTATCTTCAATACTACTTCAGTCTATTTATAAATCCTTAATTTGCTTTCAATGCTATTCTCTAACTTTTTTTTTCAATTTTTTCCAAGATCTTATCTTAGACCAGGGGTGGGGAACCTTTTTTCTGCAAAAGGCCATTTGGATATTTTCAACATCATTTGCGGTCCATTTTTTAAGCCAACCCCCCAGCCCAATGCGCGTGCTCTCCTAGGAAAGTAGGCGTGGCCTTACACATAATGCCCACATTAGTGCTCTTTACACATAAAGGCCACAGTAATAGCTGCTCACATATACTGCCCCCAGTAATGACAGACACACATAATGCTCCAGCATAGTGCCAGTCACACATACTGTCCCCAGTAATGACAGACACACATAATGCTCCAGTATATATAGTGCCAGTCACACATACTGCCCCCAGTAATGACTGACACACATAATGCTCCAGCATAGTGCCAGTCACACATACTGCCCCCAGTAATGACAGATACACATAATGCTCCAGCATAGTGCCAGTCACACATACTGCCCCCAGTAATGACAGACACACATAATGCTCCAGCATAGTGCCAGTCACACATACTGCCCCCAGTAATGACAGACACACATAATGCTCCAGCATAGTGCCAGTCACACATACTGCCCCCAGTAATGACAGACACACATAATGCTCCAGTATATATAGTGCCAGTCACACATACTGCCCCCAGTAATGACAGACACACATAATGCTCCAGCATAGTGCCAGTCACACATACTGCCCCCAGTAATAATGACAGACACACATAATGCTCCAGCATAGTGTCAGTCACACATACTGCCCCCAGTAATGACAGACACACATAATGCTCCAGTATATATAGTGCCAGTCACACATACTGCCCCCAGTAATGACAGACACACATAATGCTCCAGTATAGTGCCAGTCACACATACTGCCCCCAGTAATGACAGACACACATAATGCTCCAGTATAGTGCCAGTCACACATACTGCCCCCAGTAATGACATACACACATAATGCTCCAGCATAGTGCCAGTCACACATACTGCCCCCAGTAATGACAGACACACATAATGCTCCAGTATACTATAGTGCCAGTCACACATACTGCCCCCAGTAATGACAGACACACATAATGCTCCAGTATAGTGCCAGTCACATATACTGCCCCCAGTAATGACAGACACACATAATGCTCCAGTATAGTGCCAGTCACACATACTGCCCCCAGTAATGACAGACGCACATAATGCTCCAGTATAGTGCCAGTCACACATACTGCCCCCAGTAATGACATACACACATAATGCTCCAGTATACTATAGTGCCAGTCACACATACTGCCCCCAGTAATGACAGACACACATAATGCTCCAGTATAGTGCCAGTCACATATACTGCCCCCAGTAATGACAGACACACATAATGCTCCAGCATAGTGCCAGTCACACATACTGCCCCCAGTAATGACAGACACACATAATGCTCCAGTATACTATAGTGCCAGTCACACATACTGCCCCCAGTAATGACAGACACACATAATGCTCCAGTATAGTGCCAGTCACACATACTGCCCCCAGTAATGACAGACACACATGATGCTCCAGTATATATAGTGCCAGTCACACATACTACCCCCAGTAATGACAGACACACATAATGCTCCAGTATAGTGCCAGTCACACATACTGCCCCCAGTAATGACATACACACATAATGCTCCAGTATACTATAGTGCCAGTCACACATACTGCCCCCAGTAATGACAGACACACATAATGCTCCAGTATAGTGCCAGTCACATATACTGCCCCCAGTAATGACAGACACACATAATGCTCCAGCATAGTGCCAGTCACACATACTGCCCCCAGTAATGACAGACACACATAATGCTCCAGTATACTATAGTGCCAGTCACACATACTGCCCCCAGTAATGACAGACACACATGATGCTCCAGTATATATAGTGCCAGTCACACATACTGCCCCCAGTAATGACAGACACACATAATGCTCCAGCATAGTGCCAGTCACACATACTGCCCCCAGTAATGACATACACACATAATGCTCCAGTATACTATAGTGCCAGTCACACATACTGCCCCCAGTAATGACAGACACACATAATGCTCCAGCATAGTGCCAGTCACACATACTGCCCCCAGTAATGACAGACACACATAAGGCTCCAGTATATATATTGCCAGTCACACATACTGCCCCCAGTAATGACAGACACACATAATGCTCCAGCATAGTGCCAGTCACACATACTGCCCCCAGTAATGAGAGACACACATAATGCCCCAGTATACTATAGTGCCAGTCACACATACTGCCCCCAGTAATGACAGACACACATAAGGCTCCAGTATATATAGTGCCAGTCACACATACTGCCCCCAGTAATAATGACAGACACACATAATGCTCCAGCATAGTGTCAGTCACACATACTGCCCCCAGTAATGACAGACACACATAATGCTCCAGTATATATAGTGCCAGTCACACATACTGCCCCCAGTAATGACAGACACACATAATGCTCCAGTATAGTGCCAGTCACACATACTGCCCCCAGTAATGACATACACACATAATGCTCCAGTATACTATAGTGCCAGTCACACATACTGCCCCCAGTAATGACAGACACACATAATGCTCCAGTATAGTGCCAGTCACATATACTGCCCCCAGTAATGACAGACACACATAATGCTCCAGTATACTATAGTGCCAGTCACACATACTGCCCCCAGTAATGACAGACACACATAATGCTCCAGTATAGTGCCAGTCACATATACTGCCCCCAGTAATGACAGACACACATAATGCTCCAGTATAGTGCCAGTCACACATACTGCCCCCAGTAATGACATACACACATAATGTTCCAGTATACTATAGTGCCAGTCACACATACTGCCCCCAGTAATGACAGACACACATAATGCTCCAGTATAGTGCCAGTCACATATACTGCCCCCAGTAATGACAGACACACATAATGCTCCAGCATAGTGCCAGTCACACATACTGCCCCCAGTAATGACAGACACACATAATGCTCCAGTATACTATAGTGCCAGTCACACATACTGCCCCCAGTAATGACAGACACACATGATGCTCCAGTATATATAGTGCCAGTCACACATACTGCCCCCAGTAATGACAGACACACATAATGCTCCAGCATAGTGCCAGTCACACATACTGCCCCCAGTAATGACAGACACACATAATGCTCCAGTATACTATAGTGCCAGTCACACATACTGCCCCCAGTAATGACAGACACACATAATGCTCCAGCATAGTGCCAGTCACACATACTGCCCCCAGTAATGACAGACACACATAATGCCCCAGCATACTATAGTGCCAGTCACACATACTGCCCCCAGTAATGACAGACACACATAAGGCTCCAGTATATATAGTGCCAGTCACACATACTGCCCCCAGTAATGACATACACACATAATGCTCCAGTATAGTGCCAGTCACACATACTGCCCCCAGTAGTGACATACACACATAGTATAGTGCCAGCAGGATGCTCACCACCACTGCAGGACAGGTCCAATCCAGACTCCTGCACACCACTGGTCCAGATCCGCAGCACACCCATTCCTCATCGCCCGCAGCCAGGACAGCAGACCTTTCTATCCAAAGCTGCCTCATATAATCTCCCGGAACCATCTGTCGCACACTGCATCATGGGAGATGTAGTTTTCTCACACTGTACACTGAATACAGAGCACAGTGTGAGAAACCTACATCTCCCAGGATGCCGTGTGTGGCAGACGGCTTTACACAACTGCCTCATATCATTTCTCGTAGCCATCTGCCATGCACTGCATCATGGGAAATGTAGTTTTCTCACACTGTAGATTGAATACAGTGCACAATGTGAGAAAATGACATCTCCCAGGATGCCTTGCGCGGCAGATGGCTTTACACTCGACGGCTGCCTTGGCTGGGGCCCAGGCCGGTCAAAATGCTTTGCCGGGCCGGAGGTTCCCCACCACTGTCTTAGAAAATGCTTTACCCAACAATGGTCATGCAGTATAAAAATGGAAGCTGCTCAATCAAATTAGTAATCATCAGGTGCTTGAGAAAGGTTATTCTAAACAAGAAAAACAGATTTTCCCAGCACCCCAAAAGGGCACCAACAATAAGATTTGATAAACTTCATGGTAGTAGATAATTCGGAGATCTTAGGGCCTGATTCATTAAGGATTGCAAATGCAAAGCTTTTGGCAGCAGCTTTATTAGTCCATTAGTACATATATTTGCAAAAATATGGTTAAGCCACCAGGCCACTTCAAGGCTTCCCTGATACTGGTTGTCCCTAACGCTGCATGATAACTAGGGTTGCAACCTCATGCATCATCGATTCCTGGAGATCCACCCCCCAATCCCACTCGCCCCCACGTGCAGTGTCCGCACGCCCCTCTCTCGTCAGGACCGGAAAGTGGCTCCAGCCCATCCATGGCCACATGACATTCCGCAGGGTCGAGACAACCTTAAATCTTTGCAGACTTTACCACTCAGGAACATTTCCTTATTAAATTCTACAAAAGAGAATCTTGTGTTTGTAAATAAGGAAGCATCAATTCCAATTGTCAATAGCTAAGCTATAGCACATAACATGCTAAGAATTGGGGATGTTAGGGACCCATCTGAGGGGCTTTGCCTCTTCATGGTAGATGGGCATGCATTACTAATGTATACTCCATGTTAAGTTCTTAGGGGCCTATTTATCACCATCCGTATCTTGGATGCGGATGTCATGTGATAAAATCGCCTAAACTCGCACTGCGATAAGTGATTACATCTCAGGGATGTATCAATTATCGCATGCAGGGACAGGACTTGCGGTCAAGCACTGTCCCTGTGATGCCTCTTCGCAGCATCATCGGGGTATTGTTCGTAAAAAATACCCCGATGTCCTGCTGTGCTTGCGCCGCCCTCGCCCGGTCAACCCCCCCCCCCTCCGTCACGACTACCCCCGCGCGCCGCGGACCCCCTCCCCCCATCAGGATAATATACTCACCTGTCCAGGGAGCCGGTCCGTGCTGCCTCTGCTGGGCTGCCGGCCGCCGGATCCTGTGCGCTGCGGTGACCCTCGGTGCTGTAAAGTGCGCTGCCTGCTTTGCAGCGTCACTTTACTGCAGCGGGGTCACATTGCAGCATATGGGGGACCCGGCGCCCAGATGCGCTCACCGGAACAGCGGACACCGGCTCCCAGGACAGGTGAGTATGTTTTGTTTTTGTTCTCTTTACTTTGTTCCATCGTACATACAGAGCTAATCACTGGAGCCGGGTCCCGCACAGCTTTCTCTGCCAGGGGCAGAGAAAGCTGGGCAAATGCCTCCCTATCGCAGAGCTGCCCTGTGATCTCACCAGCCTGAGCTGGCGAGATTATCACAGGGCACACTGCGGTATATTTTCACATTTTTTTTCTTAGTAAATCTGGTCAGATTGCATTTCCCATTATAAGTATGGGGAATGCGATGTGGCTTACTAAAAAAAAAGTGAATTAAAGGGTTTGGAGCAGTTTTTCATGAAAATTGCTCCAAATGCCCTTTAATACATTCAGGTGATACTAAAATAATGTGAAAAGGGTGGAAAACACCCTTTTTCACATTACTTTACTAAAAATAATGTTAATAAATAGACCTCTTAGTGATTAGAGTGTACATATGTATCTTCTTTTTCCTGCATGGTACTGCAAGTCTTAGCATGGCAGCACCAGGGTCGTAACTAGGGGTATGCAGGCTGTCGCCGCACAGAGCGCAATACCTAGAACAGAACCCTGCAGTCAGGATCTCTGCCTCCTGCAACCAGGATCTCTGCCTCCGAATCCTTCAAACACAACAGGCAGGCCCCCTGTAGTCTGTGCAGGCCCTCGTTGCGTTCTGCTGACACTCCAGGCAGTGCTGCACTTACTGGTGGCTGTGGACTGCCCCCTTTTTGACATAATTCGGGACCATCATACCTCCCAACTATCTGTCCCTATTTTCGCTGGACAGTCCCGTTTTTCAGCGCGTGGTCAGCGATGAATGCGCACAGCGTCTATTCACCATGAGAGAGGGGCTGGGGGCATGGCCAGCAGCTCACAGTGCAGTGGGCATGCTCCCACAGTGACAATAATGGGGGAGTGGCTTGCGATCACAGCATTCCCACGAAGCCACGTCCCTTTCCCAGAGGCTACGCCCCTTTTTCTGGCGCACGGAAGAGTCCTGCTACACGGGGACTAGATGCATATATATATATATATGAAAGTAGAGGAAGAAACAACAGAGCGCCTATAGTGTTGTATCCCTTAAATTAGTTTTTGTCACACGCAAGAATAATATTGCGTACCGGATTACGGCTTGATTCAATGCCTATCGGTCCCCCGGTCTTCTAGTCCACGTCTCTGTCGGAATATGTCGTTAATAATCACAGTTGCTGGGGTGCAAAATCCAGGAACAGGTCCTATCAGAACAAAGTTCCACGATACATGTGCACAAATAAGGATGCACTCACCAGACTTGTCCAGGGTGAAATTGATAGATTTTAATCCAGACAGCACATACTCACAAATAGAAGGTCAACGTTTCGGCTCACAGCAGAGCCTTTGTCAAGACCATCTGGCAACCTGGTAATCTGGTCTTGACAAAGGCTCTGCTGTGAGCCGAAACGTTGACCTTCTATTTGTGAGTATATGCCGGCTGTGTCTGTGCCGTGTGGGCCGACATATGATGCAGCAAATGACAGTTTCCCGAACATTCTATGTACACGTGTTCCTTTCGCTGTAAAACCGCCCTCTGACATAGTTTCCCCCTGTACCTATCACAGGCCAATTGCCCAGGTCAATGCTCAGCAATTATATAGAGACAGACTAATCATCTGCATATCAGTAAAAATAAAAAATATTTAAAAAAAAAAAAGTAATTCTCAGGTTGGAAATTTACCACTAATGACTTTAAATGATCCAAACTCCATTAATATAAATGTACAGAGCTTGGGCACACCAGGCTTCCACCCCTACGTTAGACAGACATCTGCCCGCATTCACCATTTCCTATTCTAGCTGCTGTTTGACACAATATAAAATAGGAGGATTTCCTAATATTTGCCGAAGGTCTGGGATTCTTCTAACCTTCCTAATCTCTCGTTTCCATTCACATACTTCCTACATCCCACAACCCACTGCAATTCTGACTTAACATAACATTTCAGTCATCAATGTCACCACACATTTACTCTCACACAGCGTCCGACTGTCAGCGCACCATGAAAATATACCTCTAGCTGGAAGACTGCTTGTTCCCTCTACATTTCCTGTGGTTACTTTTTTTCCCATAAGGTCTGTCAAATATCCAGAATAAACTCTTCATATAAATATGATTGCCACGTCTGGGTGCTTAGCCATAAGTTCTCCTACACACAGGAGGACAGCCATTTTGTGGACTGAACCAATGTTGATGACAGTCATAGTACCATGAACACCGGTGCCTGGGAACAACATACGAATAAAAGCGATTCCAACACTATGGTGTAAATTTACTTAATTCTTCTAAAACAGAGAATTGATGATGTTACCCACAGCAACTGATCAGATGCTATAATTTTCTAAACTGCAATAGAAAAATGATAGACAGCATCTGATTGGTTGCTACGGGCAACATCACTAATTCTCTGTTTTAGAAGCAGTAAATGTACCCCTCAGATGTCTGAGATACCTGCTGTGATCCCCCCCTATACACAGTATACTGTATATTCAGGGGATACGGTCAATTTGCAGTATCCCACAAGTTTCTTTTGGTAAATAGGCCCCTTAAGCTCTGTTGATACTGCTCATTATCCTGGCTCTCATCACAATGGGAATACAAGTCATCAACTCACTCGGATCTACTGACATGTGACAGTAATGTATATTGCCTCCACTGAAGATAGGTGACGATGTACCATAAAGAGCCACACGTGCCCATAGATAGTTACTAGTAGAAATGTGACAATCCACAGACTAATGTAACCACAATATACAGATACTCAACATGGCAGATAATAGGCACAAATGAAGAAGCAACCAGCACAAGGTCAACACAAGAGTCTGAGCCAAGAACCAGAAGATCAAGCAACAGCTTTCTCAGTGTATCTCAGCTACAAACAGTAGGGTGTTTTTGGGGATTCCCAGGCACCACTGGAGATGCCTCTGACACCACTGGAGCTGCCTCTGACACCACTGGAGCTGCCTCTGACACCACTGGAGCTGCCTCTGACACCCCCATGGAGCTGCCTCTGACACCCCCATGGAGCTGCCTCCGACACCACTGGAGCTGCCTCCGACACTACTGGAGCTGCCTCTGACACCCCCATGGAGTTGCCTCTGACACCTCTGGAGCTGCCTCTGACACACCAATGGAGCTGCCTCTGACACACCAATGGAGCTGCCTCTGACACCACTGGAGCTGCCTCTGATACCACTGGAGCTGCCTATGATACCACTGGAGATGCCTCTGACACCCCAATGGAGCTGCTTCTGACACCCCAATGGAGCTGCCTCTGACACCACTGGAGCTGCCTCTGACACCCCAATGGAGCTGCCTCTGACACCACTGGAGCTGCCTCTGACACCACTGGAGCTGCCTCTGATACCACTGGAGCTGCCTCTAACACCTCTGGAGCTGCCTCTGACACACCAATGGAGCTGCCTCTGACACACCAATGGAGCTGCCTCTGACACCACTGGAGTTGCCTCTGATACCACTGGAGCTGCCTATGATACCACTGGAGATGCCTCTGACACCCCAATGGAGCTGCTTCTGACACCCCAATGGAGCTGCCTCTGACACCACTGGAGCTGCCTCTGACACCCCAATGGAGCTGCCTCTGACACCACTGGAGCTGCCTCTGACACCACTGGAGCTGCCTCTGATACCACTGGAGCTGCCTCTAACACCACTGGAGCTGCCTCTGACACCACTGGAGCTGCCTCTGACACCACTGGAGCTGCCTCTGACACCACTGGAGCTGCCTCTGATACCACTGGAGCTGCCTCTTACACCCCAATGGAGCTAAGTATAGTGGATAACCTGCGCTTTAAAGGTTTTGTGGAGCTGCTCCTTTAAAAAATGAATAACAGTAAAACGGAATAAGGTGAGCGCTTAAAATGTACCAAATAATGATAAATAAAAAATAAATAAAAGAAAGAACCAAAGTCTGGACGTGACTAAAGGTAGGCAGCACTAGGGAAAGAGAGATAGATAGATTTCCCCACTGCAGCCGCAGTACGGACCGCAGCGCCGGCATCTATAAAGGGACTCCCGCACAGGACTTTTACATCAGCACGAAAGTGCTGTAAACATTACTCACTAACCAATTTTTTTTTTTTCTCACAGGTGTTTGCAATTTTTTATTTATTATTATTTGGTACATTTTAAGCGCTCCTCTTATTCCGTTTTACCCAATGGAGCTGCCTCTGACACCACTGGAGCTGCCTCTGACATCACTGGAGCTGCCTCTGATACCACTGGAGCTGCCTCTGACACCACTGGAGCTGCCTCTGACATCACTGGAGCTGCCTCTGATACCACTGGAGCTGCCTCTGACACCACTGGAGCTGCCTCTGACATCACTGGAGCTGCCTCTGATACCACTGGAGCTGCCTCTGACACCACTTGAGCTGCATGCCAACACCGGAATTGCCCCTGACAACATTGTAACTGCCTCTGACAAGTTAAAAAGATGTAGGGGATGGGTATGTGGGATGAACAATCACTTATCAACTACTTATGGTCACCGCATCTCAATTGGTCCTTTCTTCCATTTTCAGGTTGTCCTGCTGCTCTCCTCTATTCACTCCTAATGCAGCGGACCTGCTGAATGCTGGGAGAGGAGACTACGGTACTAGCTCCTGTAGCCAAGAGAATATGGTATAAGCCATGAGAATATGGTATAATCACATGAAAGATATGGTATAATCACATGAAAATACTGAACGTGCCAGTGGGACTCATTTACAGAATGAAGTTGTTGCACTGGTATGACCGGAAGTTAAAGTAAACACCTACTGTATGGTCTGTTTTTGGGATATACCCCAACAAACTACATGTGCCTCTGGGAGTGGGGAGGGGCACATTGGTGGTCATTCCGAGTTGTTCGCTCGCTGCTATTTTTAGCAGAATTGCTAATAGGGTAAAAGCCGACAGTTCTGCGCATGCGTATGCACCGCAGGGCGCACACGCTAAGCAATTTCACACAAACTATGCTATTTTACTCACGGGCGAACAAAGCTTTTCAGTCTCTCTGTTGATCGGAGAATGATTGACAGGAAGTGGGTGTTTCTGGGAGGTAACTGAGCGTTTTCTGGGAGTGTGCTAAACAACGCAGGCGTGTCAGGCTAAAACGCAGGAGTGGCTGGAGAAACGGGGGAGTGGCTGGCTGGACGCTGGGCGTGTTTGTGACGTCAAACCAGGAAATAAACGGACTGAGGTGATCGCAATCTAGGAGTAGGTCTGGAGCTACTCAGAAACTGCAAGGAAATACTTAATAGCAGAATTGCTAATCTTTCGTTAGCAATTCTGCTATGCTAAGATACACTCCCAGAGGGCGGCGGCTTTGTGTTTGCATTTCTGCTAAAAGTAGCTAGCGAGCGAACAACTCGGAATGAGGGCCATTGTGCAGTAGTGTAGACCCCACATCAAAGACCAGCCTTCTATCAGTTTGGAACTAGCTACTGTGGCAGCTACAGTACTGTATGTTTTGTTATACACTGCTCAAAAAAAATAAAGGGAACACTTAAACAACACAATGAAACTCCAAGTCAATCACACTTCTGTGAAATCAAACTGTCCACTTAGGAAGCAACACTGATTGACAATCAATTTCACATGCTGTTGTGCAAATGGAATAGACAACAGGTGGAAATTATAGGTAATTAGCAAGATACCCCCAATAAAGGAGTTGTTCTGCAGGTGGTGACCACAGACCACTTCTCAGCTCCTATGCTTTCTGGCTGATGTTTTGGTCACTCTTGAAAGCTGGCGGTGCTTTCACTCTAGTGGTAGCATGAGACGGAGTCTACAACCCATACAAGTGGCTCAGGTAGTGCAGCTCATCCAGGATGGCACATCGATGCGAGCTGTGGCAAGAAGGTCTGCTGTGTCTGTCAGCGCTACCAGGAGACAGGCCAGTACATCAGGAGATGTGGAGGAGGGCGTAGGAGGGCAACAACCCAGCAGCAGGACCGCTACCTCCGCCTTTGTGCAAAGAGGAACAGGAGGAGCACTGCTAGAGCCCTGCAAAATGACCTCCAGCAAGCCACAAATGTGCATGTGTCTACTCAAACGATCAGAAACAGACTCCATGAGGGTGGTATGAGGGCCCGACGTCCACAGGTGGGCGTTGTGCTTACAGCCCAACACGTGCAGGACGTTTGGCATTTGCCAGAGAACACCAAGATTGGTAAATTCGCCACTGGCGCCCTGTGCTCTTCACAGATGAAAGCAGGCTCTCACTGACAGACGTGACAGAGTCTAGAGATGCCAAGGAGAGCGTTCTGCTGCCTGCAATATCCTCCAGCATGACCGGTTTGGCAGTGGGTCAGTAATGGTGTGGGGTGGCATTTCTTTGGGGGGCCGCACAGCCCTCCATGTGCTTGCCAGAGGTAGCCTGACTGCCATTAGGTACCGAGATGAGATCCTCAGACCCCTTGTGAGACCATATGCTGGTGCGGTTGGCCCTGGGTTCCTCCTAACGCAAGACAATGCTAGACCTCATGTGGCTGGAGTGTGTCAGCAGTACCTGCAAGACGAAGGCATTGATGCTATGGACTGGCCCGCCCGTTCCCCAGACCTAAATCCAACTGAGCACATCTGGGACATCAAGTCTCGCTCCATTGCACCACAGACTGTCCAGGAGTTGGCGGATGCTTTAGTCCAGGTCTGGGAGCAGATCCCTCAGGAGACCATCCGCCACCTCATCAGGAGCATGCCCAGGCGTTGTAGGGAGGTCATACAGGCACGTGGAGGCCACACACACTACTGAGCCTCATTTTGACTTGTTTTAAGGACATTACATCAAAGTTGGATCAGCATGTAGTGTGTTTTTCCACTTTAATTTTGAGTGTGACTCCAAATCCAGACCTCCATGGGTTAATAAATTTGATTTCCATTGATCATTTTTGTGTGATTTTGTTGTCAGCACATTTAACTATGTAAAGAACAAAGTATTTAATAAGAATATTTCATTCATTCAGATCTAGGATGTGTTATTTTAGTGTTCCCTTTATTTTTTTGAGCAGTGTATTTTTGTATTTTTTTGCACTGCTGCGACCAGATAATTGCCACCTACAGGGGGAGGAGGTAAGGGCTTTGCAGGGGTGCAATGGTCTGTGCAGTGAGCTGCACAAACAAAAGTTTGTGCAGTTTCTGCACAGCCCAGAACTTACTCAGATGCTGCGACGATCTTGGCCGGTGGTGACGTCAGGAACCCTCCTCCAGTACGGCCGGGCACGCCTGCGTTTTTTCTGACACTCACAGAAAACGGTGAGTTGCCACCCAGGAACGCCTTCTGCCTGTCAATCTACTTGCGATCGCCCCTGTGATCGCTTTCGTCGTAGAACCCGTCGTTCTCCAGCGACCCCCGTCGCCAGCAGCGACGCACCTGCACATTGCGATTCACACGCATGCGCCGTTCAGACCCGATCGCACAGCTGCAAGAAATTGCAGCATGCGATCGGGTCTGAATGACTCCCTGAAAGTAGCCATGTGCCCCATATGGCAAGAAACAGCCACCTCTAAAACCCTCAATGAAATCACGGTTTTATTCCGCTTGTCAGAACTATAAGCACCACTGAGCCTTCTCTGTGCTTTCCAGCAAATGCCCTCATCCCACCCACCTCCTCTGCTCGCCTCATGCAAGCATTGCCATCTTGTGCCGCACACTTCATAGGAGCATTACGTATACTGGCGTATTCCAGGAGACTCACAAATTTAGGGGTGTTCTCTGGGCTCCAGAGTGAGTAGAGAACCCTCCTGAATCCTGGACAGTTATTGAGCAAAGTGTGCAGGGACAGGACAGTGATGATGACATGACTTGCTGTGAAGCACGTCATTATGGCCCAGGTTTATCAAGTCTTGGAGAGTAATAAATTGCACGGTGATAAACTACCAACCAATCAGCTCCTCTGTGACATGGCAGTTAGGAGCGGATTGGTTGGTACTTTATCACCGTGCATTTTATCACTCTCCAAGGCTTGATAAGTCTGGGCCTATGGCTCTGCCACCTGCAGTATAATGCAATGCAGAGAACCGTGGCACTATGGCAATGGGGACATTCACATTACCACTCCCTCCGTGAATTCCACGTGGACATCCCCGTCCCCCGGTGAAAAGTAGATTAGTATGGCAAGGTTGAGTAAATGGAGCTGTG
The DNA here is from genome assembly GCF_028390025.1 of Pseudophryne corroboree. Classification (NCBI taxonomy): domain Eukaryota; kingdom Metazoa; phylum Chordata; class Amphibia; order Anura; family Myobatrachidae; genus Pseudophryne; species Pseudophryne corroboree. Next base: position 342,338,836 of record NC_086453.1, read on the forward strand.
TGTAGATCCACAGAGGATTTTTCTTCCAGGGGGAGCAGTATCAAGCCTTGGCGAGAGTGGAGTTGTCCAAAGCAACTAATCTGCTTCTGACCAGTGGCGTAAATTCGTCACAGTTGCCCGGAGGCAAAATAAAAATTGGTGCCCCCCCTATTTCCTATATTAAGATAAATATATGTATGTATGTGTGCGTGTGCGTGTGCGTGTGTGTGTGTAGTTTTCTGAAAAAATGTATATACTGTATTTATACATTTAATTTAATTTTATTTTAAATGACACATTTCATAGCAGTCATACCCAGGATTAGAACTAATGACCTGTTACACTGACAGCAGACACTTTACTGATGGAGTTATTTTGCTCCTGTAGAGGAAGCATGAGAATTCTAACTATATGAAGTTACATGTAATTGTCAGAGAAGTATCTTCATTTAGTTAAAATTCTCATATTTCCTATACAGGAGCAAATAGCTTAATCAGTAAGGTGTCTGCTTCCAGTGTAACAGGTTGTGGTTTCTAATCCTGGGTGTGATACTTGTAAAATGTGTATATTCAGTATAATAAAGAGGGTGTGATTTGTAAGGTGCAGGGACCAGTGAGGAAGTCGGCCACTGAAAAGACAGCGACAGCTATCAATTAACTTAATTCAATGGTGTCACAGAATGGGAGGAGAGGTGCCCCCCTTCAGAGCAGGAGCCCGGCGGCAGATGACTCCATTGCCTCCCAGAGTTCTGCCTCTGCTTCTGACTGTCTTTTATCTAGCACAACCTTTGAAATGACAGAAACTGGTTGCTATGGGCAACTAGTCCACTTCTCTCTCTCTCCAAGACCTGATACAGCTCCCCTCCAATGTGAACCACTGCCCTAATGATGAGGTACAGTTCTCCATCAGACCTTTGTATTGTGCAGAATCTTAGTGGTTACCGAGCAGCGAATCTATCTGGCACATTATGCCCATTCCGGAGAGGAAAGTAATTCCTTGTGCCACAGAAAGTGCCCAGTTCATGGAAATACCTGCTATAAGGTCCCAGATGTTCCTTTGCAACCCTGATATTTATCCCCTCCCCCCCATACAAAGTCACTTATACATACACTCAGGCTGTCTGGCACTTATTTATTAAATAGTTGACTGATTTTCATCCAGTTTATTTAATCCACATTGAGATTCCTTTCTCTGCATCTGGGGACTATTTTCTTCTTAGTTGCATACTCCGACGCCTTTGACTGCAGATTTGAGGGAAACGGCAGATTTTGGTTTTGAATGCAGATGAAATAATAAACAATTAAGAAGTCACTTAAATGATGATGGATACTAATACAAAATACCATGGACAAACACAAAGCACATGCTGAATCTATGTATATCCTACCACTAGTACAAATAATTCAGCAGCTGCTAAACCAGAAGAATAATTACAAGCAGGGAGAAATTATATGTATAAGATAGAAATGGCCACGGCCACTGGCGTACCAGATAAACCATAAGTGTGGTCTGTGTACAGTTCCACACTACGGAAGACTATGCGACGTATATTGTAAATATGTACCCACCATTATAACTCTACAGCATGGCCGCAACTAGGGAAGGGGGGGGCGCTAGGGGGGCACGTGCCCTGGGCGCAGAATTTGAGGGGTGGCACACTGCGTGTGTCTGTCCTTCCAGCGCTGTGCACCTCTACCACCAGCTTCCTCTCTGCCGGCCTGACTGTGCCACCGCCTAGCCTGTGTGAAGTCTGACCTAAGCAGGAAGGATCCAGAGAAGCCAGAAGTGCACCTTGCCAGCGCACTATGGCAGACTCGGAGGTGAGGGCGAAGCTGCAGTTTGGGATGTGAAGGGGAGCGCTCCTGCAGGTTCTCCTCCCTAATTCATTCTCATCTCAGGTACGTATCTCGGGCGGCTATGGGGGGTTGCCATGGACGGTGCATGTGCCCACCAGATCTGCACACTAGGTGGTGGTGAGTGACAGGGAACCAGCAGCAGCTCTCCCCCAGCCCCAGTAACCTTTATTCTACAGAATGCTCTGCCACTTACCCTCAGACACGGGCTTATCCCTTATACAGCTGCTTTATGGCATGCGTTGTTAGGACAGGGCTTGCTGTATAGCTGCTGGAGACATTGCAGTCAGTTGATGAGCATTGCACTGTACAGTAAAAACCACCTGCATAGTCATACATACAGTAATCTGTATAAGGCATAACAGGTATATGCTTCTTCCATGGCATGCAGTCCCAGCTATTACATTTTCTGATGCCACCTACTGTAAGTATTTATTTGTAATTGTGTCTGTTTAATGTCATACGCACCAAATGATAATGCAATGAATTTCCAACATATAGGGGGACATGTACTAAGCAGTGATAAAAGCAGAGAAGTGAGCCAGTGGAGAAGTTGCCCATGGCAACCAATCAGCACTGACGTAACATTTATAATTTGCATACTATAAAAGTATACAGAGCAGCTGATTGGTTGCCATGGGCAACTTCTCCACTGGCTCACTTCTCCACTTTTATCACTGCTTAGTTAGTACATGCCCCCCTAAATATCAATGTTCTGCCATTTTATGATAAAGAATTAACTGTACAACTTGACGGCTTCCCTGCATTTATATAGATAGTTGCCTAAAGGATAAATGAAAAAAAGGCTAGATGGGCCGAGGAGTTCTTATATACAGTACTGTCAAGTCTATGTTTCTATCTAACGGTGGAGCTGATACAGATGGAGGACCGGGACTCCATTATACCATGCATCATTGTTGTAGTCTCTAACATCCACTTCTGGATACATTCAGTACACGGCTATCCCAACACTTTTTTTTTGGGGGGGGGGGGAGGGGGGTGTTGGGGCTGGGGAGGTGCCGAACTGCTGCCTTGCTGGCCGCGGGTGATGAGAATCCTAATTTCGTCCCTGACTACAGTAATGGCTGCTACCACCATATGTACTATGGGGCTAATTCAGGTTGGATCGCAAATCAGAATTATTGCGATCACCCAATGGGCGCATGCGCAGCGACCATCCTGCTCATGCGCCTACACTTTCTGCGGGGGGGGCAGGGGGCAGGCAGAGGCTGTCGCAGGGCGCGGGGGGGGAGGGGGGGGCAGCAATGCTCCTTTCCCAGGTGAAGACGGAGCGTTGCAGGGGCAGAGGCAGCCACAAAGGGGGTGGCGTGGCGTGAACGGGGCGTGGCAGGAGCGTGATTGCGGCATCTGCGTGATGTCACATGCAGCCGCTGCGATCAGGAACATGGCTCCTGCAGGCGTAGCTAAGCCGCGCCGGCAGAAACATCCCTAATTTCTGCGATGAAGCAGAAATTGCGATGCAATTGCAATTTCTGCTTCATCAAGGGGGGAGGCGGCGGTCAGCATGCTGGGTGGCCTTGCCCTGCGATGGGCGGCCCCCAGCATGCGATTCAAAGGATCGCAAATTCTGCTAATTAGAAGAATTTGCAGTCCTTACTGAATTAGGCCCCATATGTAAATTGCTTCCTTGTCCCTGGGTGATAGAAATTGTAGTTTCGGCCCTGAGGAGCAGAACACAGAACACAGTTAGGAAATGATTGGCTGGAGCACCATTTATCATATGCAACGCGTTTTATCACTCACAGCAAGTTTTATCACTCTGTGATAAATAGGCCGCTATATTTCTTCTTAGCGCTCTGAGGCCCATAGTATCTAAAGCTGAACGGGAACAGAAGATGGGGTGTAAAGCCAAGAGCGAACATACAGTACTATATCGTGTAATGCCTAGTGGGAACATACTGTATAACGGAGCCAGTGAAAGGGTTAAGAAAAAAGTCCAGGCAATATCTGGCGTTATAGGAAGAGGACTAGATATAATGGATTGAATACATTTGAATGTATATTTCTGTGGAGAATGCATCTGAGATTAGTCAGGGTGGGGTTACAACTAGAGATGTGCACCGGAAATTTTTCGGGTTTTGTGTTTTGGTTTTGGGTTCGGTTCCGTGGCCGTGTTTTGGGTTCGAACGCGTTTTGGCAAAACCTCACCGAATTTTTTTTGTCGGATTCGGGTGTGTTTTGGATTCGGGTGTTTTTTTCAACAAACCCTAAAAAACAGCTTAAATCATAGAATTTGGGGTCATTTTGATCCCAAAGTATTATTAACCTCAATAACCATAATTTCCACTCATTTTCAGTCTATTCTGAACACCTCATACCTCACAATATTATTTTTAGTCCTAAAATTTGTACCGAGGTCGCTGGATGACTAAGCTCAGCGACCCAAGTGGCCGACACAAACACCTGGCCCATCTAGGAGTGGCACTGTAGTGTCACGCAGGATGGCCCTTCCAAAAAACACTCCCCAAACAGCACATGACGCAAAGAAAAAAAGAGGCGCAATGAGGTAGCTGTGTGACTAAGCTCAGCGACCCAAGTGGCCGACACAAACACCTGGCCCATCTAGGAGTGGCACTGCAGTGTCACGCAGGATGGCCCTTCCAAAAAACACTCCCCAAACAGCACATGACGCAAAGAAAAATGAAAGAAAAAAGAGGTGCAAGATGGAATTGTCCTTGGGCCCTCCCACCCACCCTTATGTTGTATAAACAGGACATGCACACTTTAACCAACCCATCATTTCAGTGACAGGGTCTGCCACACGACTGTGACTGAAATGACGGGTTGGTTTGGACCCCCACCAAAAAAGAAGCAATTAATCTCTCCTTGCACAAACTGGCTCTACAGAGGCAAGATGTCCACCTCATCATCATCCTCCGATTCATCACCGTGTACATCCCCCTCCTCACAGATTATCAATTCGTCCCCACTGGAAACCACCATCACAGCTCCCTGTGTACTTTGTGGAGGCAATTACTGCTGGTGAATGTCTCCATGGAGGAATTGATTATAATTCATTTTAATGAACATCATCTTCTCCACATTTTCTGGAAGTAACCTCGTACGCCGATTGCGGACAAGGTGAGCGGCGGCACTAAACACTCTTTCGGAGTACACACTTGTGGGAGGGCAACTTAGTTAGAATAAAGCCAGTTTGTGCAAGGGCCTCCAAATTGCCTCTTTTTCCTGCCAGTATACGTACGGACTGTCTGACGTGCCTACTTGGATGCGGTCACTCATATAATCCTCCACCATTCTTTCAATGGGGAGAGAATCATATGCAGTGACAGTAGACGACATGTCCGTAATCGTTGGCAGGTCCTTCAGTCCGGACCAGATGTCAGCATCAGCAGTCGCTCCAGACTGCCCTGCATCACCGCCAGCGGGTGGGCTCGGAATTCTGAGCCTTTTCCTCGCACCCCCAGTTGCGGGAGAATGTGAAGGAGGAGATGTTGACAGGTCGCGTTCCGCTTGACTTGACAATTTTCTCACCAGCAGTTCTTTGAACCCCTGCAGACTTGTGTCTGCCGGAAAGAGAGATCCAAGGTAGGTTTTAAATCTAGGATCGAGCACGGTGGCCAAAATGTAGTGCTCTGATTTCAACAGATTGACCACCCGTGAATCCTTGTTAAGCGAATTAAGGGCTCCATCCACAAGTCCCACATGCCTAGCGGAATCGCTCTGTGTTAGCTCCTCCTTCAATGTCTCCAGCTTCTTCTGCAAAAGCCTGATGAGGGGAATGACCTGACTCAGGCTGGCAGTGTCTGAACTGACTTCACGTGTGGCAAGTTCAAAAGGTTGCAGAACCTTGCACAACGTTGAAATCATTCTCCACTGCGCTTGAGACAGGTGCATTCCACCTCCTATATCGTGCTCAGTTGTATAGGCTTGAATGGCCTTTTGCTGCTCCTCCAACCTCTGAAGCATATAGAGGGTTGAATTCCACCTCGTTACCACTTCTTGCTTCAGATGATGGCAGGGCAGGTTCAGGCGTTTTTGGTGTTGCTCCAGTCTTCTGTACGTGGTGCTTGTACGCCGAAAGTGTCCCGCAATTCTTCTGGCCACCGACAGCATCTCTTGCACGCCCCTCTCGTTTTTTAAATAATTCTGCACCACCAAATTCAAGGTATGTGCAAAACATGGGACGTGCTGGAATTTGCCCATATTTAATGCACACACAATATTGCTGGCGTTGTCCGATGCCACAAATCCACAGGAGAGTCCAATTGCGGTAAGCCATTCTGCGATGATCTTCCTCAGTTGCCGTAAGAGGTTTTTAGCTGTGTGTGTATTCTGGAAAGCGGTGATACAAAGCGTAGCCTGCCTAAGAAAGAGTTGGCGTTTGCGAGATGCTGCTACTGGTGCCGCCGCTGCTGTTCTTGCGGCGGGAGTCAATACATCTACCCAGTGGGCTGTCACAGTCATATAGTCCTCAGTCTGCCCTGCTCCACTTGTCCACATGTCCGTGGTTAAGTGGACATTGGGTACAACTGCATTTTTTAGGACACTGGTGAGTCTTTTTCTGAGGTCTGTGTACATTTTCGGTATCGCCTGCCTAGAGAAATGGAACCTAGATGGTATTTGGTACCGGGGACACAGTACCTCAATCAAGTCTATAGTTGGCTCTGCAGTAATGATGGATACCGGAACCACGTTTCTCACCACCCAGGATGCCAAGGCCTCAGTTATCCGCTTTGCAGCAGGATGACTGCTGTGATATTTCATCTTCCTCGCAAAGGACTGTTGGACAGTCAATTGCTTGGTGGAAGTAGTAAAAGTCGTCTTACGACTTCCCCTCTGGGATGACCATCGACTCCCAGCAGCAACAACAGCAGCGCCAGCAGCAGTAGGCGTTACACGCAAGGATGCATCGGAGGAATCCCAGGCAGGAGAGGACTCGTCAGAATTGCCAGTGGCATGGCCTGCAGGACTATTGGCATTCCTGGGGAAGGAGGAAATTGACACTGAGGGAGTTGGTGGGGTGGTTTGCGTGAGCTTGGTTACAAGAGGAAGGGATTTACTGGTCAGTGGACTGCTTCCGCTGTCGCCCAAAGTTTTTGAACTTGTCACTGACTTATGATGAATGCGCTGCAGGTGACGTATAAGGGAGGATGTTCCGAGGTGGTTAACGTCCTTACCCCTACTTATTACAGCTTGACAAAGGCAACACACGGCTTGACAAATGTTGTCCGCATTTCTGTTGAAATACTTCCACACCGAAGAGCTTATTTTTTTGTGTATTTTCACCAGGCATGTCAATGGCCATATTCCTCCCACGGACAACAGGTGTCTCCCCGGGTGCCTGACTTAAACAAACCACCTCACCATCAGAATCCTCCTTGTCAATTTCCTCCCCAGCGCCAGCAACACCCATATCCTCCTCATCTTGGTGTACTTCAACACTGACATCTTCAATCTGACTATCAGGAACTGGACTGCGGGTGCTCCTTCCAGCACTTGCAGGGGGCGTGCAAATGGTGGAAGGCGCATGCTCTTCACGTCCAGTGTTGGGAAGGTCAGGCATCGCAACCGACACAATTGGACTCTCCTTGTGGATTTGTGATTTCGAAGAACGCACAGTTCTTTGCTGTGCTTTTGCCAGCTTAAGTCTTTTCATTTTTCTAGCGAGAGGCTGAGTGCTTCCATCCTCATGTGAAGCTGAACCACTAGCCATGAACATAGGCCAGGGCCTCAGCCGTTCCTTGCCACTCCGTGTGGTAAATGGCATATTGGCAAGTTTACGCTTCTCCTCCGACGATTTGAATTTAGATTTTTGAGTCCTTTTTTTACTGATCTTTTGTGTTTTGGATTTTACATGCTCTGTACTATGACATTGGGCATCGGCCTTGGCAGACGACGTTGATGGAATTTCATCGTCTCGGCCATGACTAGTGGCAGCAGCTTCAGCACGAGGTGGAAGTGGATCTTGATCTTTCCCTATTTTTGGAACCTCAACATTTTTGTTCTCCATATTTTAATAGGCACAACTGAAAGGCACCTCAGGTAAACAATGGAGATGGATGGATACTAGTATACTTATGGATGACGAGTGACTGACGACACAGAGGTAGCTACAGCCGTGGACTACCGTACTGCGTCTGCTAGTATAGAGATGATAATGATATAAAAAATATATATATATCACTACTGCAGGTATATATATATAATATAATGACGGACCTGCTGGACACTGTCAGCAGACTCCTAAACTACTAGTATGAAGAAGATAGAAAAAAAAACCCCCACCACAGGTAGGTATACAATTATGGACGAGCACTGACGACACAGAGGTAGCTACAGCCGTGGACTACCATACTGCGTCTGCTAGTATAGAGATGATAATGATATAAAAAATATATATATATCACTACTGCAGGTATATATATAATATAATGACGGACCTGCTGGACACTGTCAGCAGACTCCTAAACTACTAGTATGAAGAAGATAGAAAAAAAAACCCCACCACAGGTAGGTATACAATTATGGACGAGCACTGACGACACAGAGGTAGCTACAGCCATGGACTACCGTACTGCGTCTGCTAGTATAGAGATGATAATGATATAAAAAAAATATATATATCACTACTGCAGGTATATATATAATATAATGACGGACCTGCTGGACACTGTCAGCAGACTCCTAAACTACTAGTATGAAGAAGATAGAAAAAAAAACCCCACCACAGGTAGGTATACAATTATGGACGAGCACTGACGACACAGAGGTAGCTACAGCCGTGGACTACCGTACTGCGTCTGCTAGTATAGAGATGATAATGATATAAAAAATATATATATATCACTACTGCAGGTATATATATAATATAATGACGGACCTGCTGGACACTGTCAGCAGACTCCTAAACTACTAGTATGAAGAAGATAGAAAAAAAAACCCACCACAGGTAGGTATACAATTATGGACGAGCACTGACGACACAGAGGTAGCCACAGCCGTGGACTACCGTACTGCATCTGCTAATATAGAGATGATAAAGATGATAGAGATGAACAAAAAAAATATAACACTACTGCAGGTAAATATTTATATAATATAATGAATGACGGACCTGCTGGACACTGTCAGCAGAATGCGTTTATAGAATAAAAAAAAAAAACACCACAGGAGTGTTTAACTTTTTCAGGCAGACAATATACTGGTGGTCACTGGTCAGTCACACTGGCAGCAAAAGTGTGCACTGTACTCATGCTATAACTGCACCCCAGTCTCCCCCACAATTCAGCTGTGTGAGCAGTGAGCACTCAGCACAGTCAGATATACATAGATATATCATGCAGCACACTGAGGCTGAGCACAGATATGGTATGGAGCGTTTTTTTCAGGCAGAGAACGGATTAAAAAAAACTAGCAAAACTCTGCACTGACTGTACTCCTCCAAACAGCTCTCCCCAATCCTCCCCACAATAAGGTAAGCAGCAATCAGATCAACTAACTACTAACAGTAACTATAAACGGAGAGGACGCCAGCCACGTCCTCTCCCTATCAATCTCAATGCACGTGTGAAAATGGCGGCGACGCGCGGCTCCTTATATAGAATCCGAGTCTCGCGATAGAATACGAGCCTCGCGAGAATCCGACAGCGGGATGATGACGTTCAGGCGCGCTCGGGTTAGCCGAGCAAGGCGGGAAGATCCGAGTCTGCCTCGGACCCGTGTAAAAAGGCTGAAGTTCGGGGGGGTTCGGATTCCGAGGAACCGAACCCGCTCATCTCTAGTTACAACGTGGAGTGGGGAGGGGGGGGGGGGGCAAAACCTGCTGACCCAATGAAACTAATCCGAATCAGAATCAGCTTTATTGGACAGGTATACTTGCGAATACTAGGAATTTGTTTTCGGTTTACAGTGCAGCAGACACAAAGGGAACAAGTAAACAGGAAGGGGGGACATGTGGAACCCAGGATTCAGGTTCTCCTGCTGGCTTGTCACTGCTCCTCTCACTTCTGAACACTTCCGCTGACTTCTGCAGGGCTACATTTGGGAGGTCTGCAGACACGCACCGACCGCAGTGCATGTGCGCGACCCTACATCTTGCGGTCACATCTTTCTAGGATGCGGCTACAAGGTGACTGACAGCGGCGGGCGTCAGGGAGGGCGTTGACGCAGCGTTTCACAGGCGGGCCGAATGGAGGCATGTAGGGAGCATTTTCGGGGCGGCTGCGTTACATCAGGCAGCCGCTCCGATTAAAAAAATGGCGGGGGACGGCCTGACAGCGCAACCTGGCCAGGGGTCAACCTTAATTTGATGCGTCCACATCGGAAAGGTGGCACCACACATGCTGGGCGGCCTTGCCCTGTGCTGCGTAGCCCCCAGCACGTAACAAGATGGACATAGTATGCAGCGATCTGCGTCCATCTCTGGATCGAGTCCAAATTCTGGGTTGGCGGAGTGAGAGGAACCCATTGGTTTGCAGGCAGTTTTCTACAGATAGGATCTGGCAACACACCGGCAGCGGAAGCAGTGACAGGTGGGCATAGGATGTCAGCACCCACCTCAGAACCTGAAGGCCAGACCCCAAGTAACATTTTGTTGCAGGGTCTCACAATAGTCAATAGCTGATCAGCAATGACTCCTGTAAGCATACAGAGGTGAGGGGCACCCTGCCTAGACCTGGATAATGCTGTGTAAAGTCTCATATCTCCCTACTCCCCCATAAGGCACTGCCAGGTGAATTCCAGAAAGGAAAGGACTCACACCTCACTCTTCCCCTCCCGCAAGTGCCAGCTGGCCCTGCCACACAGCCAGCTTCCAGGGGGTTTGGGCAAGGTTTCCATCGGTTGCTGTAGCAACTCAGCAACAAACAGGTCTGCCCTGAAATTTTCCTATTGCTGGAGTGAAAAGATTTCAGGCCAGGTGTATCCTGCATCTCCCGTGAACCCAGTCTGCAAGCTGCCTTCTTGGTCGGAGAATACATCCCTCAGTTATTGTCTAGATCAGTGGATGGAGAATCAAGCACCGCACAGCAACCTGCAGTTCTCATGCACAGTCCCCATAATGTTCTGACTGACCAGTTACTACAGCCACTGGGAGATACGGACAGGCTTCCCCTAGAGGGCATACAGTATGCTGTACTCATGACCCATCTGTCCTATTAAATAGCTGCTAATTTGCTAAGGGGCTGATTCGTCGTTGTACGCATGTCAGTTTGCGTCCGAATCTTGCTATACTTGTCGGAATTGGGGGGCTATAAGCAGGGGGGCATACTGTACACAGAGATCTGACTGATATCACGAGTGGATGGACAGGGACATTGCTAGTACATAGATACAACTAACTCTGAATACAGTCAACGATCTGCATATATTTCCGAGCATAAGGGCCCTGATTCAGATGCGGTCGCAGTGCAGACGCAGCAGAGATCCTTTTCCGTGACAGAACTGTGAGGCATCGCAAGTGTAGCAGCCGCCCAAAAGTGAACAGAGATGCCCCGCCGAAGCCATCGCAACATACTCCGCAACTGCATACTGTGCCATAACCACCACACAGATGCTAGGAACATCAACACCCTGAGTGCCTCCGTGGCCACGCAGAATGGCCGTGGGAGCTGCGATGCTGGTACCATGCTATATTCATACGAGATCGCAGTCGCCCTGAAATCTGTCATAAAACGCCTGAGTTTTTACAGACGCTATACATGACCTCAACCGAACGGCTTCTTCCTGTCAGTTACTCTGCCACTGATTCCTCACTGCAAGCGGCTTCGCAAATGGTTCCTTGGCCATACCGCCCAACATCCGGACCCTCTAATATGGGACTCCCTTGTGCAGCAAAGGTGGTGGTAAGGGGGTGTGGCTTTGTGGGAATGCCTCAATCGCATGCCACGCCTCTCATTTTTGTCACTGAGGGGGCATGCCCAGCGCTCTTTGACCTGTTGGCACACCCCCAGCCCTCTGTCTCCCATAAATAGATGCTGTGCGCATGTGCAAGGCATCTATTCACCGCTGCTACAACAAGTGACAGGAGCCTCCCAACTGCCCCCCACCACCACGGGACACTACAGCCGCCACGCTTGCACATTATACCGTCAAAGTTGCGACCACATCTGAATCAGGCTCAGATTGCGGCCAACTTGTGTGCCAGTCTGAATCCGTCTCTAAGGAACCTATTTATTTCCATCCGCATCCTTGGATGCGGATGTCATGTGATAAAATCGCCCGAACTCGCACTGCGATAAATGATTACATCGCAGGGTTGTATCAATTATCGCATGTACCTGCGATGCCTCTCCGCAGCATCATTGGGGGATTTTTTGTAAAAAATACCCCGATGTCCTGCTGCGCATACGCTGCCCCCACCGCTGCCCAGTCGACCCACCCCTGTCGCTATTAGCCCCGCGCGCCGCGGACCTCTCCCTGGCAGGATAATATACTCACCTGTCCAGGGAGCTGGTCCGCGCTGCTTCTGCTGGGCTGCCAGGCACTGGATTCTGTGTGCTGATGTGACCCCGGTGCTGTAAAGTGTGCTGCCACTATGCAACGTCACTTTACTGCACCGGGGTCACATTGCAGCATATGGGGGACCCGGCGCTCACCGGAGCAGCGGACACCGACTCAGTGGACAGGTGAGTTTTTTTTTTTACTTAACAAAAAAAAAAAAATTTACACTGTGATCAGCTTGTGTGTCCATCGGACACACATAGCTGATCTCTGGAGCCAGGTCCCGCACAGCTTTCCCTGCCAGAGGCATGGAAAGCTGGGCAAAAGGGTGCAGATCGCAGTGCTGCCCTGTGATCTCACCAGCCTGAGCTGGCGAGATTATCACAGGGCACACTGCGGTATTTTTTCACATTTTTTTTTAGTAAATCTGGTCAGATCGCATTTCCCATTATAAGTATGGGGAATGCGATGTGGCTTACTACAATAAAGTGAATTAAAGGGTTTGGAGCAGTTTTTCATGAAAACACCCTTATTCACATTATTTTAGTAAAAATAATATTAATAAATAGACCTCTAAGTCACTAGTGTTTGTTTGTTTATTTATTTATCACAAGACATGGTGGCACAGTAGTCTAAGATGATGCAAACTGTATACAGAGCACATAAAAAATAAGACATAACTGAGGCACAAGGGGGATAATTCAGACCTGATCACTAGCAGGCGATTTTTTGCACTGCTGCGATCAGACAGTCGCCGCCTACAGGGGGAGTGTATTTTAGCTGCGCAAGTGTGCGAACGCATGTGTAGCAGAGCTGTACAAACAGATATTGTGCAGTCTCTGCACAGCCCAGAACTTACTCAGCCGCTGCGATCACATCAGCCTGTCCGGGACCGGAATTGACGTCAGACACCCGCCCTGCAAACGCGTTGACATGCCTGCGTTTTTCCAGACACTCCCTAAAAACGGTCAATTGACACCCACAAACGCCTTCTTCCTATCAATCTCCTTGTGATCGCCCGTGCAAACGGATCCGTCGCACAAACCCATCGCTGAGTGGCAATCCGCTTTGTACCCGTGTGATGCGCCTGCGCATTGTGGTGCATAGGAATGCGCAGTTTGGACCTGATTGTCTACTGTGCGAAAACGCACAGCAGCGTTCAGGTCTGAATTACCCCCAAAGTGCGATCCTGGCAGCCAGTTCTCTTACTCCAGCCTGCAGTGCACAGACTGCTCAGGACTGAGACGTGGCATAGGCAGAATAATGCATGGAGAATATAAGTACTTGGCAGAAGCAGAGACTACGGGGACAATGTCCAAGGTTTGCGAGACAGAGAATCCTGATGCCAAGACGGGGAGCCAGCGCAGATCTCTCAGCAACAATTAGGCAGCACTGCTTCACATAGTGTGATGCCACATCCAGCCATCATATAGATTCAGACTCTCTCTGTGCCCGGCTGAGCAGACAAAGCTGACCTGCTCCCTCGCCTCATCACAGCTTTTACATTTGTTTCTACAGGTAATCAATAGCTAAGAATAAAATCACAACAAACAAACATCAATGGGCAACAACCTAAAGCGCACACCACTGTATAATACGTATGTATCAATAATGAAGGAATACTGGGGGTCATTCCGAGTTGATCGCTCGCTAGCTGTTTTTAGCAGCCGTTCAAACACTATGCCACCGCCCTATGGGAGTGTATCTTAGCTTAGCAGAAGTGCGAACGAAGGGGGCGTGGCCTGGAGGCTGAACTGAGTGGTAGCACGAAAAGTGTGCTCCAGTACTGCTGAGGTGAAAACACTCTTATTATCATCCCCATGTGCCATGGGAGCCTTATACACTCAGCCCCTGTCGTAGAAAAGACCCCTCACAGTGGTGGGCTAGCGCTGCGGAATCGGGGAGCCGGTATACTGGCTCCTGCGGGTTGCGGCCTGCCCACCACCTAGAAGCCGGGGCCTCGATTTGTGACCAGCGTGACCAGCCGTGCAGTATCTGCACTCGGAGTGCCCGACGGGGACCCTTAACTTGTACTCCCGCGCCCGGACCACCTCACCTGTGTTGCTGGGACCGGCGGCACTGCGAGAGGAGGGAGAGTCCGGCTGGACGCCGGAGCGGGAGGCCCGGAGCCCCGGCGGCGGCGGCCATCTTGCGTCTCGGGAGCCGGAGAGAGGCGCGGAGGACGCTCGGCGCAGGGGATCCCCCCCCTGACGAGGTGAGCTGTCCCTCTGGCCCTGATTACTAGCGGTGATCCCCCCTATTGACACCCTACACTTGCTGGATACAGCTGCCACTAGCAGACCTGAATGAGACGACAGGCTGGACGCAGCACCATCCCTCCTGCGTGTCTACCCTGGGGCTGGCTTTTAGTCTCCTCTGAGACTGCATCACATTCCCCACTCTATTTGGGTCACCTAACCAGATCTCCTCTTGCTCCCTGGCACACATTATTATCTGGAGGCAGTGTAGGAGCCCCTCAGGCTATAGTTAAGGCCCTGTCAGAAACACCGTTTGTGGGGGGCGTGGCTTAGCGGCGGAGCTGACTAGAAGAGCAGTCAGAGAGCTCCTGCTACTTTATGCCCAAGGTGCACGACTACAGCCTCCTTGGCAGCCCCTACAGCCCTCCTGCAGCTGCCCGCGGTGGTGGGAAGCCCACAGCACTTACCCCGGGTGGGGGGACCGCCGGAGAAGAGGTTCCCGTCATGCGGCCTACTCCAGCTCCAGAAGCCGGGGGCTAGATTTTATACTCCTGCCCGGCGGTGAGTTCCGTGGCCGGATCGCGGACGCGACGGCCGAAACGGACACCTGGGAGGCTCCACAGCAACAACCAGCACCGGCCCCTATATCGCCTCTGGATCCTCTCCTCTAGGGCCCTCTCCCCCACAGAATAGGGCTCATAATCGGGGACTGAATATCTGGCCCAGGAGACAGGGGGCGGCGGCCATCTTCTCACTGCAGTGCATAAGGAGAGCCCAGGACACTGTGCTGCTGTGTTGCCCTATCAGCTGCTCTATTACTATTCTGCACCTCTGCAGCTCAGATTATTCTTCTGAAGCCCTGTCTACCTGCATGACCAGTCCAGAGGTCGGAGTCCTCTGACTCTGCAGCTGCTTCCACATTCTCCATTGGGTCCACTGGGCCCTATTTGTTGAGAAATTGACAACATCTACTCCCCGGAGTCGTGCACGCTGCTGTACCTATAGGATGTAGGCACCTCTCCAACGCAATCACGCACGTGGCATAGAGGATATCTACCGTTCTGGGCCTCTGACGGAATTCTCCTTTCTACTGGGGTTCTTCTATCTCCTCAAGGTGATACATGATGCCTCCAAAAAAACATAAAGCCTCTAAATCAATCTCTCAAGTAGCCTTTTTCAAGCCTTCCCCTTATCGTAATAAGTCTCAAGGGCCTGGGGCTTCTGCCACCGGATCGGATCCCCCGCCTACAACTTCCTCGCCCAGGATGGCTCTATCTTCATCTCAGGATCCCCCCTCCTCTCCACGCCTGGAAGACAGTGAAGCCTTAACGGTGGGCGCCATGAAGCTTTTGTTACACCAGTTTAAAGATGAGGTGGCGTCTGAATTTCGTACTATGTTGCAATCTTGCCAGCGCTCCGCTGAGGATTTGGGCGAGAGGACCGGACATTTGGAAACAAAGATGGATGAGGTAGTGGGCTCTCATAATACCCTTATCGACTCCCATGATACTCTAGAGGGGGAGGTGGCGGCCTTGCGGGATAAAGTAGCAGACTTGGAGGACCGCTCACGCAGAAATAATCTCAAGCTCAGAGAGGTTCCTGAATCCGTATCTAATAGCAGCCTACATGACTATACAATCGAAATATTCAAGAAGCTACTACCCTCCGCTACATCTGCAGACTTGATATTGGACCGTATCCATAGGGTCCCGAAGGCCCGCAGTGCTCCCGAAGGGGCGTCGAGGGATGTCTTAATGAGAGTCCATTTTTTCCACATTAAAGAATCCCTGCTTAAAGCGGCTAGACCTGCCTCTGACACGGTGAAAGCTTTGGGCCCGCTTCAACTTTTTGGAGACCTATCACAATACACCCTCATCAGGAGACGTTCCTTTCGGCCTGTCACCGCGGCCCTTCGGAAAGCTGGAATCATATATAGATGGGGTTATCCCACGCGTTTATTGATTTCTAGAGAAGGTTCAACTATTGTGGTGTCTTCGGTCGAGGACGGTATGAAACTTCTTCACAAATGGAATATAGCTGGAGATCAAGGGTCCGGCTCTCCTGACCGCCGACTTCAGCCGGACTGGTCGATGGTTGGGAAGTAGGCCCTTCCCACTGCGGTACTTTCCCTGCCAAGAATGGCCATCTATAGGACTAGCGCTGTTTCTATACGATAGTACTAATTTCAGTGTTTACTATAAGCTAATTGCATTGTTATTCCATGCTTAATACCTTTTATGCTATTGTATGGCGGGACTTTTCTCTTTAACGATTATTGTTGTTTCACAGGTTCCTGGTCTGGTTTGTATGCTCCCCTTTGGGCCGTCCTATTGCTGTAATTACAGTATTACTCTTTGCCGGTTCCAGGATCCTGTGACTCATTCCAACTTAGCCTATTATTCCATTCTTAATGACATTCCTTTGATATGCCATGTGCGACTGTTTGTTTATAATGTTTACAAATTTTTGGTTACTTGATTGTGGGGAGGTTGGCCACTAACTTCCCGACCTTGTTGGGTGAGGCGCTGTATGTTTTGGCGTCTTACTATGACTTTGTCTCTGCTAGAGATGAGCGGGTTCGGTTTCTCTGAATCCGAACCCGCCCGAACTTCATGGTTTTTTTCACGGGTCCGAGCAGACTCGGATCCTCCCGCCTTGCTCGGTTAACCCGAGCGCGCCCGAACGTCATCATGACGCTGTCGGATTATCGCGAGACTCGGATTCTATATAAGGAGCCGCGCGTTGCCGCCATTTTCACACGTGCATTGAGATTGATAGGGAGAGGACGTGGCTGGCGTCCTCTCCATTTAGATTATAAGAGAGAGAGATTTACTGGAGCTTAGGACTAGGAGGAGTACTGTAGAAGTGTAGAGAGTGCAGAGAGTTTACTAGTGAGTGACCACCAGACAGTGCAGTTTATTTAATATATCCGTTCTCTGCCTGAAAAAAGCGATACACACAGTGACTCAGTCACATACCATATCTGTGTGCACTGCTCAGGCTCAGCCCAGTGTGCTGCATCATCTATATATATTATATATCTGTCTGACTGCTCAGCTCACACAGCTTATAATTGTGGGGGAGACTGGGGAGCACTGCAGTGCCAGTTATAGGTTATAGCAGGAGCCAGGAGTACATAATATTATATAGTGAGTGACCACCAGACAGTGCAGTTTATTTAATATATCCGTTCTCTGCCTGAAAAAAGCGATACACACAGTGACTCAGTCACATACCATATCTGTGTGCACTGCTCAGGCTCAGCCCAGTGTGCTGCATCATCTATATATATTATATATCTGTCTGACTGCTCAGCTCACACAGCTTATAATTGTGGGGGAGACTGGGGAGCACTGCAGTGCCAGTTATAGGTTATAGCAGGAGCCAGGAGTACATAATATTATATTAAAATTAAACAGTGCACACTTTTGCTGCAGGAGTGCCACTGCCAGTGTGACTGACCAGTGACCTGACCACACTGACCACCAGTATAGTTAGTAGTATACTTATATTGTGATTGCCTGAAAAAGTTAAACACTCGTCGTGTGACTTCACTTGTGTGTTGTTGTTTTTTTTATTCTATAAAAATAAAACTCATTCTGCTGACAGACAGTGTCCAGCAGGTCCGTCATTATATAATATATAATATATACCTGTCCGGCTGCAGTAGTGATATATATATATTTTTTATATCATTTATCATCCAGTCGCAGCAGACACAGTACGGTAGTTCACGGCTGTGGCTACCTCTGTGTCTGCACTCGGCAGGCAGTCCGTCCATAATTGTATACCACCTAACCGTGGTTTTTTTTTCTTCTTTATACATACATACTACTACGACATCTCTTTATCAACCAGTCTATATTAGCAGCAGACACAGTACAGTACGGTAGTTCACGGCTGTGGCTACCTCTGTGTCTGCACTCGGCAGGCAGTCCGTCCATAATTGTATACCACCTAACCGTGGTTTTTTTTTCTTTCTTCTTTATACATACATAGTTACATAGACATCTCTTTATCAACCAGTCTATATTAGCAGCAGACACAGTACAGTACGGTAGTTCACGGCTGTGGCTACCTCTGTGTCTGCACTCGGCAGGCAGTCCGTCCATAATTGTATACCACCTAACCGTGTTTTTTTTTTCTTTCTTCTTTATACATACATAGTTACATAGACATCTCTTTATCAACCAGTCTATATTAGCAGCAGACACAGTACAGTACGGTAGTTCACGGCTGTGGCTACCTCTGTGTCTGCACTCGGCAGGCAGTCCGTCCATAATTGTATACCACCTAACCGTGGTTTTTTTTTCTTTCTTCTTTATACATACATAGTTACATAGACATCTCTTTATCAACCAGTCTATATTAGCAGCAGACACAGTACAGTACGGTAGTTCACGGCTGTGGCTACCTCTGTGTCTGCACTCGGCAGGCAGTCCGTCCATAATTGTATACCACCTAACCGTGGTTTTTTTTTTCTTTCTTCTTTATACATACATACTACTACGACATCTCTTTATCAACCAGTCTATATTATTAGCAGCAGACACAGTACAGTACGGTAGTTCACGGCTGTGGCTACCTCTGTGTCTGCACTCGGCAGGCAGTCCGTCCATAATTGTATACCACCTAACCGTGGTTTTTTTTTCTTTCTTCTTTATACATACATAGTTACATAGACATCTCTTTATCAACCAGTCTATATTAGCAGCAGACACAGTACAGTACGGTAGTTCACGGCTGTGGCTACCTCTGTGTCTGCACTCGGCAGGCAGTCCATAATTGTATACTAGTATCCATCTCCATTGTTTACCTGAGGTGCCTTTTAGTTGTGCCTATTAAAATATGGAGAACAAAAATGTTGAGGTTCCAAAATTAGGGAAAGATCAAGATCCACTTCCACCTCGTGCTGAAGCTGCTGCCACTAGTCATGGCCGAGACGATGAAATGCCAGCAACGTCGTCTGCCAAGGCCGATGCCCAATGTCATAGTACAGAGCATGTCAAATCCAAAACACCAAATATCAGAAAAAAAAGGACTCCAAAACCTAAAATAAAATTGTCGGAGGAGAAGCGTAAACTTGCCAATATGCCATTTACGACACGGAGTGGCAAGGAACGGCTGAGGCCCTGGCCTATGTTCATGGCTAGTGGTTCAGCTTCACATGAGGATGGAAGCACTCAGCCTCTCGCTAGAAAAATGAAAAGACTCAAGCTGGCAAAAGCAGCACAGCAAAGAACTGTGCATTCTTCGAAATCCCAAATCCACAAGGAGAGTCCAATTGTGTCGGTTGCGATGCCTGACCTTCCCAACACTGGACGTGAAGAGCATGCGCCTTCCACCATTTGCACGCCCCCTGCAAGTGCTGGAAGGAGCACCCGCAGTCCAGTTCCTGATAGTCAGATTGAAGATGTCAGTGTTGAAGTACACCAGGATGAGGAGGATATGGGTGTTGCTGGCGCTGGGGAGGAAATTGACCAGGAGGATTCTGATGGTGAGGTGGTTTGTTTAAGTCAGGCACCCGGGGAGACACCTGTTGTCCGTGGGAGGAATATGGCCATTGACATGCCAGGTGAAAATACCAAAAAAATCAGCTCTTCGGTGTGGAGGTATTTCAACAGAAATGCGGACAACAGGTGTCAAGCCGTGTGTTCCCTTTGTCAAGCTGTAATAAGTAGGGGTAAGGACGTTAACCACCTCGGAACATCCTCCCTTATACGTCACCTGCAGCGCATTCATAATAAGTCAGTGACAAGTTCAAAAACTTTGGGTGACAGCGGAAGCAGTCCACTGACCAGTAAATCCCTTCCTCTTGTAACCAAGCTCACGCAAACCACCCCACCAACTCCCTCAGTGTCAATTTCCTCCTTCCCCAGGAATGCCAATAGTCCTGCAGGCCATGTCACTGGCAATTCTGACGATTCCTCTCCTGCCTGGGATTCCTCCGATGCATCCTTGCGTGTAACGCCTACTGCTGCTGGCGCTGCTGTTGTTGCTGCTGGGAGTCGATGGTCATCCCAGAGGGGAAGTCGTAAGCCCACTTGTACTACTTCCAGTAAGCAATTGACTGTTCAACAGTCCTTTGCGAGGAAGATGAAATATCACAGCAGTCATCCTGCTGCAAAGCGGATAACTGAGGCCTTGACAACTATGTTGGTGTTAGACGTGCGTCCGGTATCCGCCGTTAGTTCACAGGGAACTAGACAATTTATTGAGGCAGTGTGCCCCCGTTACCAAATACCATCTAGGTTCCACTTCTCTAGGCAGGCGATACCGAGAATGTACACGGACGTCAGAAAAAGACTCACCAGTGTCCTAAAAAATGCAGTTGTACCCAATGTCCACTTAACCACGGACATGTGGACAAGTGGAGCAGGGCAGGGTCAGGACTATATGACTGTGACAGCCCACTGGGTAGATGTATGGACTCCCGCCGCAAGAACAGCAGCGGCGGCACCAGTAGCAGCATCTCGCAAACGCCAACTCTTTCCTAGGCAGGCTACGCTTTGTATCACCGCTTTCCAGAATACGCACACAGCTGAAAACCTCTTACGGCAACTGAGGAAGATCATCGCGGAATGGCTTACCCCAATTGGACTCTCCTGTGGATTTGTGGCATCGGACAACGCCAGCAATATTGTGTGTGCATTAAATATGGGCAAATTCCAGCACGTCCCATGTTTTGCACATACCTTGAATTTGGTGGTGCAGAATTTTTAAAAAAACGACAGGGGCGTGCAAGAGATGCTGTCGGTGGCCAGAAGAATTGCGGGACACTTTCGGCGTACAGGCACCACGTACAGAAGACTGGAGCACCACCAAAAACTACTGAACCTGCCCTGCCATCATCTGAAGCAAGAAGTGGTAACGAGGTGGAATTCAACCCTCTATATGCTTCAGAGGTTGGAGGAGCAGCAAAAGGCCATTCAAGCCTATACAATTGAGCACGATATAGTAGGTGGAATGCACCTGTCTCAAGCGCAGTGGAGAATGATTTCAACGTTGTGCAAGGTTCTGATGCCCTTTGAACTTGCCACACGTGAAGTCAGTTCAGACACTGCCAGCCTGAGTCAGGTCATTCCCCTCATCAGGCTTTTGCAGAAGAAGCTGGAGACATTGAAGGAGGAGCTAACACGGAGCGATTCCGCTAGGCATGTGGGACTTGTGGATGGAGCCCTTAATTCGCTTAACAAGGATTCACGGGTGGTCAATCTGTTGAAATCAGAGCACTACATTTTGGCCACCGTGCTCGATCCTAGATTTAAAGCCTACCTTGGATCTCTCTTTCCGGCAGACACAAGTCTGCTGGGGTTGAAAGACCTGCTGGTGACAAAATTGTCAAGTCAAGCGGAACGCGACCTGTCAACATCTCCTCCTTCACATTCTCCCGCAACTGGGGGTGCGAGGAAAAGGCTCAGAATTCCGAGCCCACCCGCTGGCGGTGATGCAGGGCAGTCTGGAGCGACTGCTGATGCTGACATCTGGTCCGGACTGAAGGACCTGACAACGATTACGGACATGTCGTCTACTGTCACTGCATATGATTCTCTCAACATTGATAGAATGGTGGAGGATTATATGAGTGACCGCATCCAAGTAGGCACGTCACACAGTCCGTACTTATACTGGCAGGAAAAAGAGGCAATTTGGAGGCCCTTGCACAAACTGGCTTTATTCTACCTAAGTTGCCCTCCCACAAGTGTGTACTCCGAAAGAGTGTTTAGTGCCGCCGCTCACCTTGTCAGCAATCGGCGTACGAGGTTACATCCAGAAAATGTGGAGAAGATGATGTTCATTAAAATGAATTATAATCAATTCCTCCGCGGAGACATTGACCAGCAGCAATTGCCTCCACAAAGTACACAGGGAGCTGAGATGGTGGATTCCAGTGGGGACGAATTGATAATCTGTGAGGAGGGGGATGTACACGGTGATATATCGGAGGGTGATGATGAGGTGGACATCTTGCCTCTGTAGAGCCAGTTTGTGCAAGGAGAGATTAATTGCTTCTTTTTTGGGGGGGGGCCAAACCAACCCGTCATATCAGTCACAGTCGTGTGGCAGACCCTGTCACTGAAATGATGGGTTGGTTAAAGTGTGCATGTCCTGTTTTGTTTATACAACATAAGGGTGGGTGGAAGGGCCCAAGGACAATTCCATCTTGCACCTCTTTTTTCTTTTCTTTTTCTTTGCATCATGTGCTGATTGGGGAGGGTTTTTTGGAAGGGACATCCTGCGTGACACTGCAGTGCCACTCCTAAATGGGCCCGGTGTTTGTGTCGGCCACTAGGGTCGCTAATCTTACTCACACAGTCAGCTACCTCATTGCGCCTCTTTTTTTCTTTGCGTCATGTGCTGTTTGGGGAGGGTTTTTTGGAAGGGACATCCTGCGTGACACTGCAGTGCCACTCCTAGATGGGCCCGGTGTTTGTGTCGGCCACTAGGGTCGCTAATCTTACTCACACAGCTACCTCATTGCGCCTCTTTTTTTCTTTGCGTCATGTGCTGTTTGGGGAGGGTTTTTTGGAAGGGACATCCTGCGTGACACTGCAGTGCCACTCCTAGATGGGCCCGGTGTTTGTGTCAGCCACTAGGGTCGCTAATCTTACTCACACAGCTACCTCATTGCGCCTCTTTTTTTCTTTGCGTCATGTGCTGTTTGGGGAGGGTTTTTTGGAAGGGCCATCCTGCGTGACACTGCAGTGCCACTCCTAGATGGGCCCGGTGTTTGTGTCGGCCACTAGGGTCGCTAATCTTACTCACACAGCTACCTCATTGCGCCTCTTTTTTTCTTTGCGTCATGTGCTGTTTGGGGAGGGTTTTTTGGAAGGGACATCCTGCGTGACACTGCAGTGCCACTCCTAGATGGGCCCGGTGTTTGTGTCGGCCACTAGGGTCGCTTATCTTACTCACACAGCGACCTCGGTGCAAATTTTAGGACTAAAAATAATATTGTGAGGTGTGAGGTATTCAGAATAGACTGAAAATGAGTGTAAATTATGGTTTTTGAGGTTAATAATACTTTGGGATCAAAATGACCCCCAAATTCTATGATTTAAGCTGTTTTTTAGTGTTTTTTGAAAAAAACACCCGAATCCAAAACACACCCGAATCCGACAAAAAAAATTCGGTGAGGTTTTGCCAAAACGCGTTCGAACCCAAAACACGGCCGCGGAACCGAACCCAAAACCAAAACACAAAACCCGAAAAATTTCAGGCGCTCATCTCTAGTCTCTGCACGGAGTCGGCTTTCTTTGTTTTGTGCACTGTGTTTTTCTCTTTTCTCTCTTTGTCCTCCTCCGTGTGTCTCCCTTTGTGTCTCTTCCCCCCCATGCTTTTTTCTTCTTTCACTCTGTGTTCAGGGTATTGTACCTTTTTAATTGCATTCTTTGGTTTCAGCGGATGCTCCGCCTCCTGGTTAGTTTGTTATGGTTAATTTGGTATCACTGAATGTTAAGGGATTGAATTCCCCACAGAAGCGTAGATTGGCCTTATCTTCCTTCTATAAACTGAAGGCGAATGTGGTCGCTATCCAGGAAACCCATTTTAGGAAATTAGATCCCCCCAGACTCTATGATAATCATTTCCCTACCTGCTACATGGCTAATGGTCCTGCAAAAAAGGCCGGAGTGGCTATACTAATTTCTCGTGACTGCCCATTCACTCTAGAATCCCAAATCGTAGACCCCGAAGGAAGGTATTTAATATTAATTGGACAGCTTGAAGATACTACTGTTACCTTGGCTTCCTGTTATGCACCCAACTCTGGTCAACTCTCCTTTTGTAGGAAACTATTCTCCCTGATACAGAAGCATGCTAAAGGTGCCGTCATGCTTTTGGGGGATTTCAACTTAGTTGTAGACCCCTCTGTTGATAGATCTCTCCCCACTAGAAGCCCCTTAGCTAAACCCAGAACTTCCCCTGTTAATACCCTTGGACTTCGACAATTGTTAGGAGAGTACGATCTCTACGATGCGTGGAGAACTAAACATCCTACTGATAGAGATTACTCCTTTTATTCACATGTCCACTCCTTATATTCTAGAATCGATCTCGTTTTGACTGACAGAGCGTCACTACCGGCTATTATGAAAATTTATATATTACCGATGTCATGGTCTGACCATTCTCCGCTGAAGGTGGTGTGGAAACTTGGGGCCCGTAAAGTATCTCCGGGCCCTTGGAGACTAGGAAATTTCCTGTTATGCCATCAAGAGGCTTCACATGCCATACATCAAACCTTAAAGGTATATTTAGAAATTAACAAACCCGAAGATACTTCGGTCTTTAATAATTGGTGCTCTTGTAAGGCTGTAATGCGGGGGGCTGCCACAAACACCTGGCCCATCTAGGAGTGGCACTGCAGTGTCACGCAGGATGGCCCTTCAAAAAAATAGTCCCCAAACAGCACATGATGCAAAGAAAAAAAGAGGCACAATGAGGTAGCTGTGTGACTAAGATAAGCGACCCAAGTGGCCGACACAAACACCTGGCCCATCTAGGAGTGGCACTGCAGTGTCAGACAGGATGGCACTTCAAAAAAATAGTCCCCAAACAGCACATGATGCAAAGAAAAAAAGAGGCGCAATAAGGTAGCTGTGTGACTAAGCTCAGCGACCCAAGTGGCCGACACAAACACCTGGCCCATCTAGGAGTGGCACTGCAGTGTCAGACAGGATGGCCCTTCAAAAAAATAGTCCCCAAACAGCACATGATGCAAAGAAAAAAAGAGGCGCAATGAGGTAGCTGTGTGACTAAGATAAGCGACCCAAGTGACCGACACAAACACCTGGCCCATCTAGGAGTGTCACTGCAGTGTCACGCAGGATGGCCCTTCGAAAAAATACTCCCCAAACAGCACATGATGCAAAGAAAAAAAGAGGCGCAATGAGGTAGCTGTGTGACTAAGCTAAGCGACCCTAGTGGCCGACACAAACACCTGGCCCATCTAGGAGTGGCACTGCAGTGTCACGCAGGATGGCCCTTCAAAAAAATATTCCCCAAACAGCACATGACGCAAAGAAAAAAAGAGGCGCAATGAGGTAGCTGTGTGACTAAGATAAGCGACCCAAGTGGCCGACACAAACACCTGGCCCATGTAGGAGTGGCACTGCAGTGTCACGCAGGATGGCCCTTCAAAAAAATACTCCCCAAACAGCACATGATGCAAAGAAAAAAAGAGGCGCAATGAGGTAGCTGTGTGACTAAGCTAAGCGACCCTAGTGGCCGACACAAACACCTGGCCCATCTAGGAGTGGCACTGCAGTGTCAGACAGGATGGCACTTCAAAAAAATTGTCCCCAAACAGCACATGATGCAAAGAAAAATGAAAGAAAAAAGAGGTGCAAGATGGAATTGTCCTTGGGCCCTCCCACCCACCCTTATGTTGTTTACTATAAACAGGACATGCACACTTTAACGAACCCATCATTTCAGCGACAGGGTCTGCCACACGACTGTGACTGAAATGACTGGTTGGTTTGGGCCCCCACCAAAAAAGAAGCAATCAATCTCTCCTTGCACAAACTGGCTCTACAGAGGCAAGATGTCCACCTCATCATCATCGTCCGATTCATCACCTCTTTCACTGTGTACATCCCCCTCCTCACAGATTATTAATTCATCCCCACTGAAATCCACCATCTCAGGTCCCCGTGCACTTTCTGGAGGCAATTGCTGCTGGTGAATGTCTCCACGGAGAAATTGATTATAATTCCACATTTTCTGGAAGTAACCTTGTACGCCGATTGCTGACAAGGTGAGCGGCGGCACTAAACACTCTTTCGGAGTACACACTGGAGGGAGGGCAACTTAGGTAGAATAAAGCCAGTTTCTGCAAGGGCCTCCAAATTGCCTCTTTTTCCTGCCAGTATACATACGGACTGTCTGACGTGCCTACTTGGATGCGGTCACTCATATAATCCTCCACCATTCTTTCAATGGTGAGAGAATCATATGCAGTGACAGTAGACGACATGTCAGTAATCGTTGGCAGGTCCTTCAGTCCGGACCAGATGTCAGCACTCGCTCCAGACTGCCCTGCATCACCGCCAGCGGATGGGCTCGGAATTCTTAGCCTTTTCCTCGCACCCCCAGTTGCGGGAGAATGTGAAGGAGGAGCTGTTGACGGGTCACGTTCCGCTTGACTTGACAATTTTCTCACCAGCAGGTCTTTGAACCCCTGCAGACTTGTGTCTGCCGGAAAGAGAGATACAACGTAGGTTTTAAATCTAGGATCGAGCACGGTGGCCAAAATGTAGTGCTCTGATTTCAACAGATTGACCACCCGTGAATCCTGGTTAAGCGAATGAAGGGCTCCATCCACAAGTCCCACATGCCTAGCGGAATCGCTCTGTTTTAGCTCCTCCTTCAATGTCTCCAGCTTCTTCTGCAAAAGCCTGATGAGGGGAATGACCTGACTCAGGCTGGCAGTGTCTGAACTGACTTCACGTGTGGCATGTTCAAAGGGTTGCAGAACCTTGCACAACGTTGAAATCATTCTCCACTGCGCTTGAGACAGGTGCATTCCACCTCCTTTGCCTATATCGTGGCCAGATGTATAGGCTTGAATGGCCTTTTGCTGCTCCTCCATCCTCTGAAGCATATAGAGGGTTGAATTCCACCTCATTACCACCTCCTGCTTCAGATGATGGCAGGGCAGGTTCAGGTGTGTTTGGTGGTGCTCCAGTCTTCTGTACGCGGTGCCTGAACGCCGAAAGTGGCCCGCAATTCTTCGGGCCACCGACAGCATCTCTTGCACGCCCTAGAGATGAGCGCCGGAAATTTTTCGGGTTTTGTGTTTTGGTTTTGGGTTCGGTTCCGTGGCCGTGTTTTGGGTTCAACCGCGTTTTGGCAAAACCTCACCGAATTTTTTTTGTCGGATTCGGGTGTGTTTTGGATTCGGGTGTTTTTTTCAAAAAACACTAAAAAACAGCTTAAATCATAGAATTTGGGGGTCATTTTGATCCCAAAGTATTATTAACCTCAAAAACCATAATTTACACTCATTTTCAGTCTATTCTGAATACCTCACACCTCACAATATTATTTTTAGTCCTAAAATTTGCACCTAGGTCGCTGGATGACTAAGCTAAGCGACCCTAGTGGCCGACACAAACACCGGGCCCATCTAGGAGTGTCACTGCAGTGTCACGCAGGATGTCCCTTCCAAAAAACCCTCTCCAAACAGCACATGACGCAAAGAAAAAAAGAGGCGCAATGAGGTAGCTGTGTGAGTAAGATAAGCGACCCTAGTGGCCGACACAAACACCGGGCCCATCTAGGAGTGTCACTGCAGTGTCACGCAGGATGTCCCTTCCAAAAAACCCTCCCCAAACAGCACATGACGCAAAGAAAAAAAGAGGCGCAATGAGGTAGCTGTGTGAGTAAGATAAGCGACCCTAGTGGCCGACACAAACACCGGGCCCATCTAGGAGTGTCACTGCAGTGTCACGCAGGATGTCCCTTCCAAAAAACCCTCCCCAAACAGCACATGACGCAAAGAAAAAAAGAGGCGCAATGAGGTAGCTGTGTGAGTAAGATAAGCGACCCTAGTGGCCGACACAAACACCGGGCCCATCTAGGAGTGTCACGCAGGATGTCCCTTCCAAAAAACCCTCCCCAAACAGCACATGACGCAAAGAAAAAAAGAGGCGCAATGAGGTAGCTGTGTGAGTAAGATAAGCGACCCTAGTGGCCGACACAAACACCGGGCCCATCTAAGAGTGTCACTGCAGTGTCACGCAGGATGTCCCTTCCAAAAAACCCTCCCCAAACAGCACATGACGCAAAGAAAAAAAGAGGCGCAATGAGGTAGCTGTGTGAGTAAGATAAGCGACCCTAGTGGCCGACACAAACACCGGGCCCATCTAGGAGTGTCACTGCAGTGTCACGCAGGATGTCCCTTCCAAAAAACCCTCCCCAAACAGCACATGACGCAAAGAAAAAAAGAGGCGCAATGAGGTAGCTGTGTGAGTAAGATAAGCGACCCTAGTGGCCGACACAAACACCGGGCCCATCTAGGAGTGTCACTGCAGTGTCACGCAGGATGTCCCTTCCAAAAAACCCTCCCCAAACAGCACATGACGCAAAGAAAAAAAGAGGCGCAATGAGGTAGCTGTGTGAGTAAGATAAGCGACCCTAGTGGCCGACACAAACACCGGGCCCATCTAGGAGTGTCACTGCAGTGTCACGCAGGATGTCCCTTCCAAAAAACCCTCCCCAAACAGCACATGACGCAAAGAAAAAAAGAGGCGCAATGAGGTAGCCGTGTGAGTAAGATAAGCGACCCTAGTGGCCGACACAAACACCGGGCCCATCTAGGAGTGTCACGCAGGATGTCCCTTCCAAAAAACCCTCCCCAAACAGCACATGACGCAAAGAAAAAAAGAGGCGCAATGAGGTAGCTGTGTGAGTAAGATAAGCGACCCTAGTGGCCGACACAAACACCGGGCCCATCTAGGAGTGTCACTGCAGTGTCACGCAGGATGTCCCTTCCAAAAAACCCTCCCCAAACAGCACATGACGCAAAGAAAAAAAGAGGCGCAATGAGGTAGCTGTGTGAGTAAGATAAGCGACCCTAGTGGCCGACACAAACACCGGGCCCATCTAGGAGTGTCACTGCAGTGTCACGCAGGATGTCCCTTCCAAAAAACCCTCCCCAAACAGCACATGACGCAAAGAAAAAAAGAGGCGCAATGAGGTAGCTGTGTGAGTAAGATAAGCAACCCTAGTGGCCGACACAAACACCGGGCCCATCTAGGAGTGTCACTGCAGTGTCACGCAGGATGTCCCTTCCAAAAAACCCTCCCCAAACAGCACATGACGCAAAGAAAAAAAGAGGCGCAATGAGGTAGCTGTGTGAGTAAGATAAGCGACCCTAGTGGCCGACACAAACACCGGGCCCATCTAGGAGTGTCACTGCAGTGTCACGCAGGATGTCCCTTCCAAAAAACCCTCCCCAAACAGCACATGACGCAAAGAAAAATTAAAGAAAAAAGAGGTGCAAGATGGAATTGTCCTTGGGCCCTCCCACCCACCCTTATGTTGTATAAACAGGACATGCACACTTTAACCAACCCATCATTTCAGTGACAGGGTCTGCCACACGACTGTGACTGAAATGACGGGTTGGTTTGGACCCCCACCAAAAAAGAAGCAATTAATCTCTCCTTGCACAAACTGGCTCTACAGAGGCAAGATGTCCACCTCATCATCATCCTCCGATATATCACCGTGTACATCCCCCTCCTCACAGATTATCAATTCGTCCCCACTGGAATCCACCATCTCAGCTCCCTGTGTACTTTGTGGAGGCAATTGCTGCTGGTCAATGTCTCCACGGAGGAATTGATTATAATTCATTTTAATGAACATCATCTTCTCCACATTTTCTGGATGTAACCTCGTACGCCGATTGCTGACAAGGTGAGCGGCGGCACTAAACACTCTTTCGGAGTACACACTTGTGGGAGGGCAACTTAGGTAGAATAAAGCCAGTTTGTGCAAGGGCCTCCAAATTGCCTCTTTTTCCTGCCAGTATAAGTACGGACTGTGTGACGTGCCTACTTGGATGCGGTCACTCATATAATCCTCCACCATTCTTTCAATGGTGAGAGAATCATATGCAGTGACAGTAGACGACATGTCCGTAATCGTTGTCAGGTCCTTCAGTCCGGACCAGATGTCAGCATCAGCAGTCGCTCCAGACTGCCCTGCATCACCGCCAGCGGGTGGGCTTGGAATTCTGAGCCTTTTCCTCGCACCCCCAGTTGCGGGAGAATGTGAAGGAGGAGATGTTGACAGGTCGCGTTCCGCTTGACTTGACAATTTTGTCACCAGCAGGTCTTTCAACCCCAGCAGACTTGTGTCTGCCGGAAAGAGAGATCCAAGGTAGGCTTTAAATCTAGGATCGAGCACGGTGGCCAAAATGTAGTGCTCTGATTTCAACAGATTGACCACCCGTGAATCCTTGTTAAGCGAATTAAGGGCTCCATCCACAAGTCCCACATGCCTAGCGGAATCGCTCCGTGTTAGCTCCTCCTTCAATGTCTCCAGCTTCTTCTGCAAAAGCCTGATGAGGGGAATGACCTGACTCAGGCTGGCAGTGTCTGAACTGACTTCACGTGTGGCAAGTTCAAAGGGCATCAGAACCTTGCACAACGTTGAAATCATTCTCCACTGCGCTTGAGACAGGTGCATTCCACCTCCTATATCGTGCTCAATTGTATAGGCTTGAATGGCCTTTTGCTGCTCCTCCAACCTCTGAAGCATATAGAGGGTTGAATTCCACCTCGTTACCACTTCTTGCTTCAGATGATGGCAGGGCAGGTTTAGTAGTCTTTGGTGGTGCTCCAGTCTTCTGTACGTGGTGCCTGTACGCCGAAAGTGTCCCGCAATTCTTCTGGCCACCGACAGC
This sequence comes from Pseudophryne corroboree, assembly GCF_028390025.1. Lineage (NCBI taxonomy): Eukaryota > Metazoa > Chordata > Amphibia > Anura > Myobatrachidae > Pseudophryne > Pseudophryne corroboree. Next base: position 342,369,708 of record NC_086453.1, read on the forward strand.
ATCTCTTGCACGCCCCTGTCGTTTTTTAAAAAATTCTGCACCACCAAATTCAAGGTATGTGAAAAACATGGGACGTGCTGGAATTTGCCCATATTTAATGCACACACAATATTGCTGGCGTTGTCCGATGCCACAAATCCACAGGAGAGTCCAATTGGGGTAAGCCATTCCGCGATGATCTTCCTCAGTTGCCGTAAGAGGTTTTCAGCTGTGTGCGTATTCTGGAAAGCGGTGATACAAAGCGTAGCCTGCCTAGGAAAGAGTTGGCGTTTGCGAGATGCTGCTACTGGTGCCGCCGCTGCTGTTCTTGCGGCGGGAGTCCATACATCTACCCAGTGGGCTGTCACAGTCATATAGTCCTGACCCTGCCCTGCTCCACTTGTCCACATGTCCGTGGTTAAGTGGACATTGGGTACAGCTGCATTTTTTAGGACACTGGTGAGTCTTTTTCTGAGGTCTGTGTACATTTTCGGTATCGCCTGCCTAGAGAAGTGGAACCTAGATGGTATTTGGTAACGGGGGCACACTACCTCAAGAAATTGTGTAGTTCCCTGTGAACTAACGGCGGATACCGGACGCACGTCTAACACCAACATAGTTGTCAAGGCCTCAGTTATCCGCTTTGCAGCAGGATGACTGCTGTGATATTTCATCTTCCTCGCAAAGGACTGTTGGACAGTCAATTGCTTACTGGAAGTAGTACAAGTGGTCTTCCGACTTCCCCTCTGGGATGACCATCGACTCCCAGCAGCAACAACAGCAGCGCCAGCAGCAGTAGGCGTTACACGCAAGGATGCATCGGAGGAATCCCAGGCAGGAGAGGAATCGTCAGAATTGCCAGTGACATGGCCTGCAGGACTATTGGCATTCCTGGGGAAGGAGGAAATTGACACTGAGGGAGTTGGTGGGGTGGTTTGCGTGAGCTTGGTTACAAGAGGAAGGGATTTACTGGTCAGTGGACTGCTTCCGCTGTCACCCAAAGTTTTTGAACTTGTCACTGACTTATTATGAATGCGCTGCAGGTGACGTATAAGGGAGGATGTTCCGAGGTGGTTAACGTCCTTACCCCTACTTATTACAGCTTGACAAAGGCAACACACAGCTTGACACCTGTTGTCCGCTTTTCTGTTGAAATACCTCCACACTGAAGAGCTGATTTTTTTGGTATTTTCACCAGGCATGTCAACGGCCATATTCCTCCCATGGACAACAGGTGTCTCCCCGGGTGCCTGACTTAAACAAACCACCTCACCATCAGAATCCTCCTGGTCAATTTCCTCCCCAGCGCCAGCAACACCCATATCCTCCTCATCCTGGTGTACTTCAACACTGACATTTTCAATCTGACTCTCAGGAACTGGACTGCGGGTGCTCCTTCCAGCACTTGCAGGGGGCGTGCAAATGGTGGAAGGCGCATGCTCTTCACGTCCAGTGTTGGGAAGGTCAGGCATCGCAACCGACACAATTGGACTCTCCTTGTGGATTTGGGATTTCGAAGAACGCACAGTTCTTTGCGGTGCTTTTGCCAGCTTGAGTCTTTTCAGTTTTCTAGCGAGAGGCTGAGTGCTTCCATCCTCATGTGAAGCTGAACCACTAGCCATGAACATAGGCCAGGGCCTCAGCCGTTCCTTGCCACTCCGTGTGGTAAATGGCATATTGGCAAGTTTACGCTTCTCCTCCGACAATTTTATTTTAGGTTTTGGAGTCCTTTTTTTACTGATATTTGGTGTTTTGGATTTGACATGCTCTGTACTATGACATTGGGCATCGGCCTTGGCAGACGACGTTGCTGGCATTTCATCGTCTCGGCCATGACTAGTGGCAGCAGCTTCAGCACGAGGTGGAAGTGGATCTTGATCTTTCCCTAATTTTGGAACCTCAACATTTTTGTTCTGCATATTTTAATAGGCACAACTAAAAGGCACCTCAGGTAAACAATGGAGATGGATGGATACTAGTATACTTATGGATGGACTGCCGAGTGCCGACACAGAGGTAGCTACAGCCGTGGACTACCGTACTGTGTCTGCTGCTAATATAGACTGGATGATAATGAGATGAAATCAATATATATATATGTATGTATATATAATATCACTAGTACTGCAGCCGGACAGGTAGATAATATATTTATTAGGTAATGATGACTGATGACGGACCTGCTGGACACTGTCAGCTCAGCAGCACCGCAGACTGCTACAGTAAGCTACTATACTATAGTAGTATGTACAAAGAAGAAAGAAAAAAAAAACCACGGGTAGGTGGTATACAATTATGGATGGACTGCCGAGTGCCGACACAGAGGTAGCTACAGCCGTGGACTAACGTACTGTGTCTGCTGCTAATATAGACTGGATGATTGATAATGAGATGAAATCAATACAGATGTAGCCACCTTTATCTTGACTGGCTGAGGCGTTTGTCCCGATCGAGCATACGCAGCGTAGGGAGGCGCGCCTAGTCACAGAGAGGCGTACCTAATCGCACGGAGGCAGACAGAGCGTTTGGCGTTAACTTTACGTGTAATACCTGCGATCATCCACCAGATGTCGCCTTTTACAATCACCACTGCGCATGCGTGTGGTCTCCCGTAAAATACAATACTGAAATATATAATAAGGACTACTTTACTAAGCGTCTCATTACGCTGCATACAGTAAAAACTCATTACGCTGCATTATTTAATACAGTAAATACTCATTACGCTGCAATATTTAATACAGTATATACGGTACAGACGCAAATAGTACAGCATACAGTATATGATCCATCTACAGTACTTTATGAATATGTGAGCGTCCAAGTCCCGCAGACAAAACAACATAAAACCAGTAGTTTACACTGTCGCAAATGGACGTGTTAGAAGTTCACTATTGCCTCTTGAGATTAGGAATTTTGTACAGTATGTTAGCGTCCTAATCCCATAGCCATTACAGCATAATCAAAACCAATGGATTTATTCATCTGTCTGCGGCGAAGTGGTGAAGTGTTCCGCTTCCTATACTCAGAGTCCCGAGTTAGATTTCTAAAGTACGAATGCATGTTAGTTTTTTCCAGACACTTTATTATTTTTTTATTCACATAAACCAGGGCAAAGCTGCAGGAGCGGTTCTGTTAAGGTTCTATGCACCGTACAGTACACATACAATTCTGTAGCAGGGCAGACTCAATTGAAATGGCTACCACCTATGACTCCTTGCTCCACGGAGGCCCTAGGCTACGGAGCAAGTAACAGTCCAGATTGTGCAGGCTATGGGGCAATGCTGAAGGAGCATCACAATCCCCTAGCTAAAATACACAGGGGCGATAGGACTAAGCGAGGTATATGCACATAACGATACACTGCAAAGTTCCCCATGGTTTTAATTATGCCTTTTCTTTGAACACAGTATTTTCGACTGCCTCGCCCTACACCCATCCCACTTTCCCCTTCCCCCCTGGGAGCCTGCAATGTACATGCAGTAGACAGGGAGGGAGTTCCGATCAGGTTACAAGACGTGCAACAGTATACTACTGTATGTAGGAAAATCCCCCGCCCACTCTGATTTATGTGAAACCTGTGTGCACCCTTCCATTGAATGTATAACAAAGAAAAAAAATAATAATAAAGTGAAAGTTACAGGAACACATTAAAAAAAGGTTGGCACTTCCTTCCCATTGGTGTTGGTTTATGCCTTAGGGGACTCGGACACAAATACTTGTATTTGAAAAGCACGTATTTTCCACTGCCTCTCCCTACCCCCATTGCCCTTCCCCCCTGGGAGCCTGCACAGGTCATGCAGTGGACAGGGAGGGAGTTCAGGTCAGGTACAATACACAAATGCCGACAATCTACAGTACTGTGTTGCTCAGTTAGTTGCGTCGGAATACACTAGTGTATACTCATTACCGCTGTGTATTTGTATATAGCGGAATGAATCGCTGCTGCAGATTTACTTTGATTTATGTGAAACCTGTGTGCACCCTTTCATTGAATGTATAACAAAGAAAAACAATAATAAAGTGAATGTCACGGGAACATATAAAAAAAAAAAGGTTGGCACTTTGGGACTCAAAGCTGGGACTCTCAGTGTGGGATGTAAGAGCCTTCATCGCTAGGTTGGTATGGAAGAGGAGACAATTAGCTACCAGAGGGTACCAACTCCAAGTTTCTGTGACCCCCACAAGGCTCATGGCAAGCGTCGGAACCCATGGTGGGTCTGAATTAACGGGCCCATTATAGTCTATGGGAAAATTAGTCCACTTTGCGTACTGATATCTCTGGTTCTGGGTGTCCCAGAGACTCGGTACTGGTACCATTTAAAAGAGGAGACTCTTGGCTTTCAGGGCAGACCAACGACTAGTTTATGTGACACTGGAAAGGGAAACAGTAAGCAACCGTATATCGGGTCCCCTCCAGTTGTCCGCCTAGCTTGCACAGGATGCAGGGTTTCTGGCTAGCTAGGAAATACTGTACAGAAATGCTAAGCATGGTAATTTGACATCCAGGAACATAGGGAGGAGTTTATCTCTCTCCATTATACTTAGAAAAATTACACTTGCCACTGTACGTTACAAGCTGTTCGTGCTAATTAGTACAATAGTAGAACATACTGTACAGAGATACTAAGTACAGTGATTTGGCATCCATAAACTTAGGGAGGAGCTTTAATCTCTCTCCATTGTAATCTTTCTAAGCATAATGGAGAGAGATAAAAGCTCCTCCCTAAATTCCTGGATGTTAAATTGCCATCCAGAGTATCGCTGTACTCTATGTTCTACTAGTGTACTAATTAGCACGAACAGCTTGTAACATACAGTGGCAAGTTTAATATTTCTATGTATAATGGAGAGAGATAAAAGCTCCCCAGTAAGTTCCTGGATGCCACATCACTGTACTTAGTATCTCTGTACAGTATTTTCTGTTAGGGTACTAATTAGCTATTCGTGCTAATTAGTACCCTAATAGAACATACTGTACAGAGATACTAAGGACGGTGATTTGGTATCCAGGAACTTACTGAGGAGCTTTTATCTCTCTCCATTATACATAGAAAGATTAAACTTGCCGCTGTATGTTACAAGCTGTTCGTGCTAATTAGTACCCTAATAGAACATACTGTACAGAGATACTACAGACAGTGATTTGGCATCTAGGAACTTAGGGAGGAGCTTTTATCTCTCTCCAATATACTTAGAAAGATTACAGCGGAGAGAGATAAAAGCTCCTCCCTAAGGTTCCTGGATGCCAAATCACTGTCTGTAGTATATCTATACAGTATGTTCTACTAGTGTACTAATTAGCACGAGCAGCTTGTAACGTACAGTGGCAGTTTTGATCTTTCTATGTATAATGTAGAGAGATAAAAGCTCCTCCCTCAGTTCCTGGTTGCCAAATCACCATCCTTAGTCTCTCTGTATAGTATTTTCTATTAGGGTACTAATTAGCACGAACAGCTAATTAGTACCCTAATAGAAAATACTGTACAGAGATACTAAGTACAGTGATGTGGCATCCAGGAACTTACTGAGGAGCTTTTATCTCTCTCCATTATACATAGAAAGATTAATCTTGCCACTGTACGTTACAAGCTGTTCGTGCTAATTAGTACACTAGTAGAACATACTGTACAGAGATACTACATACAGTGATTTGGCATCCAGGAACCTTAGGGAGGAGCTTTTATCTCTCTCCATTATGCTTAGAAAGATTACAATGGAGAGAGAATAAAGCTCCTCCCTAAGTTCGTGGATGCCAAATCACTGTACTTAGTACCTCTGTACAGTATGTTCTACTAGTGTACTAATTAGCACGAACAGCTTGTAACGTACAGTGGCAAGTTTAATCTTTCTATGTATAATATAGAGAGATAAAAGCTCCTCCCTAGGTTCCTGGTTGCCAAATCACCGTCCTTAGTATCTCTGTATAGTATTTTCTATTAGGGTACTAATTAGCACGAACAGCTAATTAGTACCCTAATAGAAAATGCTGTACATAGATACTAAGTATAGTGATGTGGCATCCAGGAACTTACTGAGGAGCTATTATCTTTCTCCATTATACATAGAAAGATTAATCTTGCCACTGTAGGTTACAAGCTGTTCATGCTATTTAGTACACTAGTAGAACATAGAGTACAGCGATACTCTGGACAGCAATTTGGCATCCAGGAATTTAGGGAGGAGCTTTTATTTCTCTCCATTATACTTAGATAGATTACATTGGAGAGATTAAAGCTCCTCCCTAAGTTCGTGGATGCCAAATCACTGTACTTAGTATCTCTGTACAGTATGTTCTACTAGTGTACTAATTAGCACGAACAGCTTGTAATGTACAGTGGCAGTTTTGATCTTTCTATATATAATGTAGAGAGATAAAAGCTCCTCCCTCAGTTCCTGGTTGCCAAATCACCATCCTTAGTTTCTCTGTATAGTATTTTCTATTAGGGTACTAATTAGCACGTACAGCTAATTAGTACCCTAATAGAAAATACTTTACAGAGATACTAAGTACAGTGATGTGGCATCCAGGAACTTACTGAGGAGCTTTTATCTCTCTCCATTATACATAGAAAGATTAATCTTGCCACTGTACGTTACAAGCTGTTCGTGCTAATTAGTACACTAGTAGAACATACTGTACAGAGATACTACATACAGTGATTTGGCATCCAGGAACCTTAGGGAGGAGCTTTTATCTCTCTCCATTATGCTTAGAAAGATTACAATGGAGAGAGAATAAAGCTCCTCCCTAAGTTCGTGGATGCCAAATCACTGTACTTAGTATCTCTGTACAGTATGTTCTACTAGTGTACTAATTAGCACGAACAGCTTGTAACGTACAGTGGCAAGTTTAATCTTTCTATGTATAATATAGAGAGATAAAAGCTCCTCCCTAGGTTCCTGGTTGCCAAATCACCGTCCTTAGTATCTCTGTATAGTATTTTCTATTAGGGTACTAATTAGCACGAACAGCTAATTAGTACCCTAATAGAAAATACTGTACAGAGATACTAAGTATAGTGATGTGGCATCCAGGAACTTACTGAGGAGCTTTTATCTCTCTCCATTATACATAGAAAGATTAATCTTGCCACTGTACGTTACAAGCTGTTCGCGCTATTTAGTACACTAGTAGAACATAGAGTACAGCGATACTCTGGACAGCAATTTGGCATCCAGGAATTTAGGGAGTAGCTTTTATCTCTCTCCTTTATACTTAGATAGATTACAATGGAGAGATTAAAGCTCCTCCCTAAGTTCGTGGATGCCAAATCACTGTACTTAGTATCTCTGTACAGTATGTTCTACTAGTGTACTAATTAGCACGAACAGCTTGTAACGTACAGTGGCAGTTTTGATCTTTCTATGTATAATGTAGAGAGATAAAAGCTCCTCCCTCAGTTCCTGGTTGCCAAATCACCATCCTTAGTTTCTCTGTATAGTATTTTCTATTAGGGTACTAATTAGCACGAACAGCTAATTAGTACCCTAATAGAAAATACTGTACAGAGATACTAAGTATAGTGATGTGGCATCCAGGAACTTACTGAGGAGCTTTTATCTCTCTCCATTATACATAGAAAGATTAAACTTGCCGCTGTACGTTACAAGCTGTTCGTGCTAATTAGTACCCTAATAGAACATACTGTACAGAGATACGAAGTATGGTGATTTGGCATCCAGTTAAAAGCTGTTCGTGCTAATTAGTATACTAGTAGAACATACTGTACAGAGATACTAAGAATGGTGATTTGGCATCTGTGAACTTCCCGAGGAGCTTTTATCTCTCTCCATTTTACATAGAAAGATTAAACTTTCCGCTGTACTTTACAAGCTGTCCGTGCTAATTAGTACCCTAATTGAAAATACTATACAGAGATACTAAAGACGGTTATTTGGCACCCAGGAATTTAGGGAGGAGCTTTTATCTCTCTCCATTATACTTAGAAAGATTACAATGGAGAGAGATAAAAGCTCCTCCCTAAGTTCGTGGATGCCAAATCACTGTCCTTAGTATCTCTGTACAGTATGTTCTACTAGTGTACTAATTAGCACAAACAGCTTGTAACGTACAGTGGCAAGTGTAATTTTTCTAAGTATAATGGAGTGAGATAAAAACTCCTCCCTATGTTCCTGGATGTCAAATTACCATGCTTAGCATTTCTGTACAGTATTTCCTATCTAGCCAGAAACCCTGTATCCTGTGCAAGCTAGGCGGACAACTGGAGGGGACCCGAAACACGGTTGCTTCCCGTTTCCTTTTCCAGTGTCACATAAACTAGTAGTTGGTCTGCCCCGAAAGCCAAGAGTCTCCTCTTTTGTATGGTACCAGTCCTGAGTCTCTGGGACACCCAGAACCAGAGATATCAGTACGCAAAGTGGACCCATTTTCCCATAGACTATAATGGGACCGTTAATTCAGACCCACCATAGGTTCCGACGCTTGCCATGAGCCTTGTGGGGGTCACAGAAACTTGGGGTTGGTACCCTCCGGTAGCTAATGGTCTCCCCTTCCATACCAACCTAGTGATGAAGGCTCCCACCTCCCATGCTGAGAGTCACAAAGTGCCAACCTTTTTTTTTCTATGTTCCCGTGACATTCACTTTATTATTGTTTTTCTTTGTTGTACATTCAATGAAAGGGTGCACACAGGTTTCACATAAATCAAAGTAAATCTGCAGCAGCGATTCATTCCGCTATATACAAATACACAGCGGTAATGAGTATAAATTAGTGTATTCCAACGCAACTAACTGAGCAACACAGTACTGTAGATCGTCAGCATTTGTGTATTGTACCTGATCTGAACTCCCTCCCTGTCCACTGCATGACCTGTGCAGGCTCCCAGGGGGGAAGGGCGATGGGGGTAGGGAGAGGCGGTGGAAAACACTGTGCTTTTGAAATACAAGTATTAATGTCCGAGTCCCCTAAGGCATAAACCAACACCAATGGGAAGGAAGTGCCAACCTTTTTTTAATGTGTTCCTGTAACATTCACTTTATTATTATTATTTTTCTTTGTTATACATTCAATGGAAGGGTGCACACAGGTTTCACATAAATCAGAGTGGGCGGTGGATTTTCCTACATACAGTAGTATACTGTTGCACATGTCTTGTAACCTGATCGGAACTCCCTCCCTGTCTACTGCATGTACTTTGCAGGCTCCCAGGGGGGGAAGGGGAAAGTGGGATGGGGGTAGGGTGAGGCAGTGGAAAATACCGTGTTCAAAGAAAAGGCATAATCAAAACCATGGGGAACTTTGCGGTGTATCGTTATGCGCAAAGACCTCACTTATCCCTATCACCCCTGTGTATTTTAGCTAGGGGATTCTGACGCTCCTTCAGCATTGCCCCGTGACCTACCAAATCTGTGCTGTTACTTGCTCCATAGCCGAGGGCCTCCATTGGGCGAGGAGACACAGGCGGTAGCCATTTCAATTGAGTCTGCCCTGCTATAGAATTGTATGTATACCATATGGTGCATAGACCCTAAACAGTACAACTGCTCCTGCAGCTTTGCCCTAGTTTACGTGAATAACTCCCTCCCTGTCTACTGCATGACCTGTGCAGGATCCCAGGGGGGAAGGGCGATGGGCAAGCGGTGGAAAATACTGTGCTTTTGAAATGCAAGTACTGTATGAGTCTGAGTCCCCAGTAGCCTCCTGTTAGCCTATTGCCCTTCCCCCCTGGGAGCCTGCACAGATCATGCAGTAGACAGGGAGGGAATTCAGGTCATGTGCAATACACAAACGCCGAATATCTACTGTATAGTACTGTTTTGCTCACAGTAGCGTCAGAATACACTCATTTCTACTCATTCCCGCTGTTTAGTTGCATTTAGCGTAAAGAATCGCTCCTGCAGATGTACTCTGATTTATATGTAACTTGTGTGCACCTTTCCATTGACTGTCTTACAATGTAGATAAAATAATACAGTGTATTATTACAATAAAAAAAAAAAAGAAGGCACATCACGTCTCGAACCCTGGACCCCCAGCGTGGGAGGTAGGAGCCTTCACCCCTAGCCCACGACGCCTCATGAGAGACTCCCAATTTCATGTGTGAAAGTACTGCAAACAGCGCCCGGCCCCCACCCCATTGGTGTTGGTTTATGCCTTAGAGGACTCGGACGCTCGCATTTGTAAAGCACGGTATTTTCCACCGCCTCCTGCTAGCCTATTGCCCTTCCCCCCTGGGAGCCTGCACAGATCATGCAGTAGACAGGGAGGGAATTCAGGTCATGTGCAATACACAAACGCCGAATATCTACTGTATAGTACTGTTTTGCTCACTTAGTAGCGTCAGAATACACTCATTTCTACTCATTGCCGTTGTGCAGTTGCATTTAGCGTAAAGAATCGCTCCTGCAGATGTACTTTGATTTATGTGAAAACTGTGTGCATCCTTCCATTGGATGTATTAGAGAGAAAAAAAATTTTTTTTAAATGAATGTCACGGGAACACAAAAAAAAATGGTTGGCATTTCCTTCCCATTGGTGTTGGTTTACAGTATGCCGTAGTGGACTCGGACGCTCATGTAATTGCATTTCAAAGGCACAGTACAGTATTTCCTATTGTCTCCCCCTACCCCCATAGCCCTTCCCCCCTGGGAGCCTGCACAGGGAGGGAATTCAGGTCATGTGCAATACACAAACGCTGAAGATCTACAGTACTGTTTTGCTCAGTTAGTAGCGTCAGAATACCCTCATTTCATTCCCGCTATTTAGTTGCATTTAGCGTAAAGAATCGCTCCTGCAGATGTACTCTGATTTATATGTAACTTGTGTGCACCTTTCCATTGACTGTCTTACAATGTAGATAAAATAATACAGTGTATTATTACAATAAAAAAAAAAGAAGAAGGCACATCACGTCTCGAACCCAGGACCCCCAGCGTGGGAGGTGGGAGCCTTCACCCCTAGCCCACGATGCCTCATGAGAGACTCCCAATTTCATGTGTGAAAGTACTGCAAACAGCGCCCGGCCCCCACCCCATTGGTGTTGGTTTATGCCTTAGAGGACTCGGACGCTCGCATTTGTAAAGCACGGTATTTTCCACCGCCTCCTGCTAGCTACTGTAGCCCTCCATTCCCAGACGCTCATGTATTTTAAAAGCACGGTGTTTATACATTGTCCTGTACATTCTTCCTTTTACACAATTACTGTAGTTGCGTCTCCATACACATACAGTACTCCATACTTTTTCCACCGCCTCCCGTTACGCCTACAGTATTGCCAGAGCTGTAGATCAATCCGCCCTATACTGTACGATCGAAAGTACTGGATTAGTGGAGCATTAGCCACACAGTGGTGGAGATGTGTAATGCATGATGAGTATCTAGATCGCCTCAACGCGCCTACCTGTGATTAAACTCAGCTATCGCCTTAGCGTGACTAAACGCCCGTCTCGGCGGAGAAACAGTCAAGATAAAGGTGGCTACATCTGTATATATATGTATGTATATATAATATCACTAGTACTGCAGCCGGACAGGTAGATAATATATTTATTAGGTAATGATGACTGATGACGGACCTGCTGGACACTGTCAGCTCAGCAGCACCGCAGACTGCTACAGTAAGCTACTATACTATAGTAGTATGTACAAAGAAGAAAGAAAAAAAAAACCACGGGTAGGTGGTATACAATTATGGATGGACTGCCGAGTGCCGACACAGAGGTAGCTACAGCCGTGGACTAACGTACTGTGTCTGCTGCTAATATAGACTGGATGATTGATAATGAGATGAAATCAATATATATATGTATGTATATATAATATCACTAGTACTGCAGCCGGACAGGTAGATAATATATTTATTAGGTAATGATGACTGATGACGGACCTGCTGGACACTGTCAGCTCAGCAGCACCGCAGACTGCTACAGTAAGCTACTATACTATAGTAGTATGTACAAAGAAGAAAGAAAAAAAAAACCACGGGTAGGTGGTATACAATTATGGATAGACTGCTGAGTGCCGACACAGAGGTAGCTACAGCCGTGGACTAACGTACTGTGTCTGCTGCTAATATAGACTGGATGATTGATAATGAGATGAAATCAATATATATATGTATGTATATATAATATCACTAGTACTGCAGCCGGACAGGTAGATAATATATTTATTAGGTAATGATGACTGATGACGGACCTGCTGGACACTGTCAGCTCAGCAGCACCGCAGACTGCTACAGTAAGCTACTATACTCTATAGTAGTATGTACAAAGAAGAAAGAAAAAAAAAAAAACACGGGTAGGTGGTATACAATTATGGATGGACTGCCGAGTGCCGACACAGAGGTAGCTACAGCCGTGGACTAACGTACTGTGTCTGCTGCTAATATAGAGTCTAGACTGGATGATAAATTATTGATAATGAGATGAAATCAATATAATATCACTAGTACTGCAGCCGGACAGGTACTATATATATTTATTATGTAATGACTGATGACGGACCTGCTGGACACTGTCAGGTCAGCACAGCACCGCAGACTGCTACAGTAAGCTACTATAGTAGTATGTATAAAGAAGAATGAAAAAAAAAAAAACCACGGGTAGGTGGTATACAATATTATATATATATATATATATATTATATACAATTATATATATATATATATATATATATATATATATATTAAACTGGTGGTGATTGATTATTAAACTGGTGGTCACTTCAGGTCACGTTGCAACTTGCAACTAGTACTCCGAGGCCTAAGCAGACAATCACAAAATATATTATTATTATACTGGTGGTCAGTGTGGTCACAACAATGGCAGTGTGGCACTGACTCTGGCAGCAAAAGTGTGCACTGTACGTTATATGTACTCCTGAGTCCTGCTCTCAGACTCTAACTGCTCCCCACTGTCAGTGTCTCCCCCACAAGTCAGATAATACACTTACAGTCACACTATCTAATCTATAAATATCACTTCAGCAAGTAGTATAGTAGTATACAGTACAGTAGTACTCCTCCTAATAATGCTCCCCAAAATACTGTGTCTCTCTCTTCTCTAAACGGAGAGGACGCCAGCCACGTCCTCTCCCTATGACTCTCAATGCACGTGTGAAAATGGCGGCGACGCGCGGCTCCTTATATAGAATCCGAGTCTCGCGATAGAATCCGAGCCTCGCGAGAATCCGACAGCGTGATGATGACGTTCGGGCGCGCTCGGGTTAGCCGAGCAAGGCGGGAAGATCCGAGCCTGCTCGGACCCGTGTAAAAAACCTGAAGTTCGGGCGGGTTCGGATTCAGAGGAACCGAACCCGCTCATCTCTAGCACTCCCCTGTCGTTTTTTAAATAATTCTGCACCACCAAATTCAAGGTATGTGCAAAACATGGGATGTGCAGGAATTTGCCCAGATGTAATGCACGCACAATATTGCTGGCGTTGTCCGATGTCACAAATCCCCAGGAGAGTCCAATTGGGGTAAGCCATTCTGCGATGATCTTCCTCAGTTGCCGTAAGAGGTTTTCAGCTGTGTGCGTATTCTGGAAAGCGGTGATACAAAGCGTAGCCTGCCTAGGAACGAGTTGGCGTTTGCGAGATGCTGCTACTGGTGCCGCCGCTGCTGTTCTTGCAGCGGGAGGCAATACATCTACCCAGTGGGCTGTCACAGTCATATAGTCCTGAGTCTGCCCTGCTCCACTTGTCCACATGTCCGTGGTTAAGTGGACATTGGGTACAACTGCATTTTTTAGGACACTGGTGACTCTTTTTCTGAGGTCTGTGTACATTTTCGGTATCGCCTGCCTAGAGAAATGGAACCTAGATGGTATTTGGTACCGGGGTCACAGTACCTCAATCAAGTCTATAGTTGGCTCTGAAGTAACGATGGATACCGGAACCACGTTTCTCACCGCCCAGGCTGCCAAGGCCTCAGTTATCCGCTTTGCAGCAGGATAACTGCTGTGATATTTCATCTTCCTCGCAAAGGACTGTTGGACAGTCAATTGCTTACTGGAAGTAGTACAAGTGGTCTTCCGACTTCCCCTCTGGGATGACGATCGACTCCCAGCAGCAACAACAGCAGCGCCAGCAGCAGTAGGCGTTACACTCAAGGATGCATCGGAGGAATCCCAGGCAGGAGAGGACTCGTCAGACTTGCCAGTGACATGGCCTGCAGGACTATTGGCTTACCTGGGTAAGGAGGAAATTGACACTGAGGGAGTTGGTGGTGTGGTTTGCGGGAGCTTGGTTACAAGAGGAAGGGATTTACTGGTCAGTGGACTGCTTCCGCTGTCGCCCAAAGTTTTTGAACTTGTCACTGACTTATGATGAATGCGCTGCAGGTGACGTATAAGGGAGGATGTTCCGAGGTGGTTAACGTCCTTACCCCTACTTATTACAGCTTGACAAAGGCAACAGCTGTGTGCGTATTCTGGAAAGCGGTGATACAAAGCGTAGCCTGCCAAGGAACGAGTTGGCGTTTGCGAGATGCTGCTACTGGTGCCGCCGCTGCTGTTCTTGCAGCGGGAGGCAATACATCTACCCAGTGGGCTGTCACAGTCATATAGTCCTGAGTCTGCCCTGCTCCACTTGTCCACATGTCCGTGGTTAAGTGGACATTGGGTACAACTGCATTTTTTAGGACACTGGTGACTCTTTTTCTGAGGTCTGTGTACATTTTCGGGGTGGTTAACGTCCTTACCCCTACTTATTACAGCTTGACAAAGGCAACACATGGCTTGACACCTGTTGTCCGCATTTGTGTTGAAATAATTCCACACCGAAGAGCTGATTTTTTTTGTATTTTGACCAGGCATGTCAATGGCCATATTCCTCCCACGGACAACAGGTGTCTCCCCGGGAGCCTGACTTAAACAAACCACCTCACCATCAGAATCCTCCTTGTCAATTTCCTCCCCAGTGCCAGCAACACCCATATCCTCATCCTGGTGTACTTCAACAGTGACATCTTCAATTTGACTATCAGGAACTGGACTGCGGGTGCTCCTTCCAGCACTTGCAGGGGGCGTGCAAATGGTGGAAGGCGCAAGCTCTTCCCGTCCAGTGTTGGGAAGGTCAGGCATCGCAACCGACACAATTGGACTCTCCTTGGGGATTTGTGATTTCGAAGAACGCACAGTTCTTTGCTGTGCTTTTGCCAGCTTAAGTCTTTTCTTTTTTCTAGCGAGAGGATGAGTGCTTCCATCCTCATGTGAAGCTGAACCACTAGCCATGAACATAGGCCAGGGCCTCAGCCGTCCCTTGCCACTCCGTGTCGTAAATGGCATATTGGCAAGTTTACGCTTCTCCTCAGACGCTTTTAATTTAGATTTTTGGGTCATTTTACTGATCTTTTGTGTTTTGGATTTTACATGCTCTGTACTATGACATTGGGCATCGGCCTTGGCAGACGACGTTGATGGCATTTCATCGTCTCGGCCATGACTAGTGGCAGCAGCTTCAGCACGAGGTGGAAGTGGATCTTGATCTTTCCCTATTTTTTTAACCTCCACATTTTTGTTCTCCATATTTTAATGCGCACAACTAAAAGGCACCACAGGTATACAATGTAGATGGATGGATAGTATACTTTATGTATGACGAGTGACGACACAGAGGTAGGTACAGCAGTGGCCTACCGTACTGCTATATACAGTATAATGGACCTGGTGGACACTGTCAGCAGACTGCGTTTATACTATAGTATAAAAAAAAAAAGACACCACAGGTATACAATGTAGATGGATCGATAGTATACTTATGGACGACGAGTGACGACACAGAGGTAGGTACAGCAGTGGCCTACCATACTGCTATATACAGTAAAATGGACCTGGTGGACACTGTCGGCAGACTGCGTTTATAGTATAAAAAAAAAGACACCACAGGTATACAATGTAGATGGATGGATAGTATACTTATGGACGACGAGTGACGACACAGAGGTAGGTACAGCAGTGGCCTACCGTACTGCTATATACAGTATAATGGACCTGGTGGACACTGTCAGCAGACTGCGTTTATAGTATAAAAAAAAAAGACACCACAGGTATACAATGTAGATGGATGGATAGTATACTTATGGACGACGAGTGACGACACAGAGGTAGGTACAGCAGTGGCCTACCGTACTGCTATATACAGTATAATGGACCTGGTGGACACTGTCAGCAGACTGCGTTTATATTATAGTATAAAAAAAAAAGACACCACAGGTATACAATGTAGATGGATGGATAGTATACTTATGGACGACGAGTGACGACACAGAGGTAGGTACAGGAGTGGCCTACCGTACTGCTATATACAGTATAATGGACCTGGTGGACACTGTCAGCAGACTGCGTTTATATTATTAAAAAAAAAGACACCACAGGTATACAATGTAGATGGATGGATAGTATACTTATGGACGACGAGTGACGACACAGCGGTAGATACAGCAGTGGCCTACCGTACTGCTATATACAGTATAATGGACCTGGTGGACACTGTCAGCAGACTGCGTTTATAGTATA
Source organism: Pseudophryne corroboree (assembly GCF_028390025.1). Taxonomy (NCBI): domain Eukaryota; kingdom Metazoa; phylum Chordata; class Amphibia; order Anura; family Myobatrachidae; genus Pseudophryne; species Pseudophryne corroboree. Next base: position 342,386,172 of record NC_086453.1, read on the forward strand.
TTAAAAAAAAGACACCACAGGTATACAATGTAGATGGATGGATAGTATACTTATGGACGACGAGTGACGACACAGATGTAGGTACAGCAGTGGCCTACCGTACTGCTATATACAGTATAATGGACCTGGTGGACACTGTCAGCAGACTGTGTTTATATTATAGTATAATAAAAAAGACACCACAGGTATACAATGTAGATGGATGGATAGTTTACTTATGGACGACGAGTGACGACACAGAGGTAGGTACAGCAGTGGCCGACCGTACTGCTATATACAGTATAATGGACCTGGTGGACACTGTCAGCAGACTGCGTTTATAGTATACAAAAAAAAGACACCACAGGTATACAATGTAGATGGATGGATAGTATACTTATGGACGACGAGTGACGACACAGAGGACGGTACAGCAGTGGCCTACCGTACTGCTATATACAGTATAATGGACCTGGTGGACACTGTCAGCAGACTGCTAAACTAGTATAAAAAAAAGCCACCACAGGAGTATGGTATGGAGCGTTTTTTTCAGGCAGAGAACGGATAAAAAACTGGTGGTCACTATTAGCAAAACTCTGCACTGTACTCCTCCTAACAGCTGCTCCCCAATCCTCCCCACAATAAGCTAAGCAATCAGATCAACTGTGTAGTATATAACTATATAAACAGAGAGGACGCCAGCCACATCCTCTCCCTATCAATCTCAATGCACGTGTGAAAATGGCGGCGACGCGCGGCTGCTTATATAGAATCCGAATCTCGCGAGAATCCGACAGCGGGATGATGACGTTCGGGCGCGCTCGGGTTAGCCGAGCAAGGTGGGAGGATCCGAGTCTGCTCGGACCCGTGTAAAAAAGGTAAAGCTCGGGTGGGTTCGGTTTCTCGGAAACCGAACCCGCTCATCACTAGAAATAAGGCAGGGCGTCTCTTGGCACGGAAACTGCGAGGCCAGCGAGCTAAGACTAGACTTCACTTTGTTTATTCTCCTACGGGCTCAAGAGTCTCCGACCCTTATAGTATAGCAGACACTTTTGCAAAGTATTACTCCCGACTCTACAACCTACAGTCAGATCCTAATACTCCCCAACCCATTGAAGCTGAAATCCAGTCCTTTTTAAAAAACCTGTCCCTACCGACACTGACCTCCGAGGCCTGCCTGTCCCTCAGCTCTCCCTGGACTATTCCTGAACTCGAGGCAGTTATTGACGGTCTTCCACGAGATAAAGCGCCGGGGCCAGATGGATTTCCGTCTAATTTCTACAAAACTTATAAAGCAGATTTGGCACCAGTGCTATTGGCAGTCTTCAACGAGGCGTCGGAGGCAGGGAGGTTCCCGAGGGAGATGCTGGAAGCGCGGATAGTGGCTATCCCTAAGCCGGGTAAATCTCCCACATCCGTTCAAAATTACCGACCGATAGCTCTGTTGAATACAGACGTAAAGCTTTTTGCTAAGGTTATCACTAACCGTCTTTGCCCTCTATTGCCTTCCCTTATAGCTGCTGATCAGGTTGGCTTCGTCCCGGGCAGGCAGGCCCCGGAAAACACTCGGAGAGTTTACAATGTCATGGAGTATTGTGATGCTAATAAAGCGCCCCTCCTCGTCCTATCGCTGGACGCTGAGAAGGCGTTTGATAGGTTACACTGGGGGTATCTGAAATCAGTCCTGGGTAAGTTTGGCTTCCGGGGAAGGTTTCTGGATTCCATTTTTGCATTATATTCTGCCCCCTCTGCTAAGGTGTATGTTAATGGGTGTCTATCCAGGGGTTTCGATATTCTTAACGGCACCAGACAGGGGTGCCCTTTGTCTCCCCTTATCTTTGCCCTGGCTATTGAACCCCTGGCTGAGACTATTAGGTCTGATACGAGGGTCTCGGGACCCGAGATCGGAGGATTGAGTCATAAAGTCAACCTTTTCGCAGATGATATTCTACTCTGTTTGACCAACTCTGAATCCTCCCTTGTCGGTCTTCATACCATATTAGATAAGTATTCTAGATTATCATACTAAAACTGAATACTTCCAAAACGGAGGCGCTACCGCTTCATATCCCACCACATATCCTGGCTCTACTTAAGGATAGATACAGATATGCTTGGCAAACGAAAACTATTAAATATTTAGGTATACATCTATCGCTTGACAGAGATCTGTATGACTGTAACTACTCACCTCTGTTTAGCGCCTTCGAAAAATTGATCAAAGAGTGGTCTTTACATGAAATCTCTTGGCTGGGGCGTATCTCTGCAACTAAGATGGTACTGCTACCTAAACTCCTTTACTTATTTCGGGCCATCCCCCGCAATTTCCCTAAACCTCTTAGTGTTAGGGCTAATAAAATTCTATCACACTTCATCTGGAAGGGATCTAGACCGCGTATCTCTAGGCAGGTTCTGTCATTGCCCAAAGGCTTTGGTGGGGTTGCTTACCCCAACTTAGATGCATATCACTCCGCCTGCCTTCTTAGCCAGGCCCGCGACTGGTATGCCGCTCATTCCCCCAAACCATGGGTAATTATTGAAAAATCCTTCCTAGGGGCGATTAACATTACAGATCTATTTCTACTGCCTATAAATAGCGTTCCGAAATGGACTGGTCCTGGGGAAGCGATTAGATGTACTTTGAAGTTATGGCACTCAGTGGTTGTGTCTGACCCAACTATTGCATTACCTGCAGCGGATCTTCCTATCAGGACCGTGGCTTATACTATCCCTGATCTTATATTAAACACCTTTATATTGATTCCCTTCTCTCAGCTTCAGTCTCAATTTGGGATATCAAAGCATGACTTTTTCAAGTTCTTACAACTACGCCATTGGCTCCATTCTTATGTTGACAGGTCTGGTGGCCCCCTTCCTCTACCTGCTATTATGCTCTCTAGATTGTCTACCCCGGGTCATAGGGGTGGGGTATCCAGATGGTATCAGTATATTATTCTTTTGAATAAAACCGGTAAACTACCTTTGCAGACTAAGTGGGAGAGGGATCTTTCTATTGTACTTCGAGAGGAAGAGTGGGATACAATTTCCTCACAGTGCTTTAAAATCTCTAAATGTCTCCAGCATTCAGAAATGTTCTATAAATTATGCAATAGGGCGTACTTCACTCCGCAGAGGCTTCAACGTATCTGGCCCTCGACCTCCCAGCTATGCTGGCGAAACTGTGGTGAGGTGGGTACCATTCTACATATTTTCTGGGATTGCCCAGTTTTGGGGCCTCTGTGGACGGAAGTGTTCTCTCTTTTGGCGGAAGTGGTGGGAGCGAATATGCCACTAGATCCACTATTTGCCTTATTCCACTACTCTCCTCACGCTCTCCTCAGCTGCGACAAGTTTATTGTAGGTCACATCTTAATATCAGCTAAGGCAGCGATAGGCCAATTGTGGAAATCACAGTCCATACCTCACATTCAGACGGTTATTAATAATACCCATAAGCATTTCCTTTTTGAAACGGCGGGATGTGTGTACTCTTCATCTCCTTCTTCTATCTATATGAGATGGTTTAAATGGAGTGAATTCCGGGAGAGACAGGGCCACTCCGTAATATTTAGTGATCCCATTGACATGACAATTCTGCACTCTCCACAATCTGATAATACCCGTATGTGACAGATGCCCCCTATCTATCTATCTATCTATCTATCTATCTATCTATCTATCTATCTATCTATCTATCTATCTATCTATCTATCTATCTATCTTTATGTTACAATATCTGAGTAAGGTACTCCCCTGACATATATGTTCTCCTCTCTTTGTCTATTTTTCTTCCCTCGTGTGTCGCTGTCTTGTTATGTCTTTTCCTCTTTCACTCTCTACTGTGCTCTCTACTACATTATTAGTGAACTGAGCTTCTGAATCCAGATTTGCTGTGAATGATCGGGTCTCATGTATTAGCTCAATGTTGTACTCTTTATACGATCTCTGTTCATGTACATTTATTGTTTTTTTTCTCTATATTTGGAAATTAATTAAAAAAAAAAACATTATTGAAAAAAAGAAGTGCGAACGAAAGGATCTGTAAATGCTGATTTACTTACAGGACTAAAAGCAATACCTTAATACACTCAATACACTTTAAATCGAGCCGCTGCGGCCGCTGTATGTAATCCTTAACCTACGTACTTTTTACTCAGTTAGCGTACAAAGACCAGTACCGTGTTCGCACTTTGCGTACACACGCCACGACGGACGTACAAAGTACATGCAGTGCATACACACACACACCGACACGCTGAGAGCACAATGCAGCTACACGTGTGGCTGAAATACACTTTAAACCTTAGCAGGAAGGAGACACGACACCAATTGTATTTAAGATGTTGGGATCCGACCCACCAACATATAATTGCTGAAAGGGGGTTACAACAGATATACAATCACAATAACAGAAAAGAGGCTACAATCAATGGTACATACGTTTGGTTTCACCAGCGCCACACAGTCCGGTGCTCAGTCAATCTAGCCAGATGACCTTCAAAGAGAGATCTGACCGGCTAGGCAGCTTTGCTTTTTATACAGTTGGTCAAAACACAATACAATGGAAACTGTAACCTCTTCATCTATAGGACAAAGGGCTGGTCATTTACAGTACAGGAGGGGTCATAGGTTGGTTTGAATAGGTGGGCGATGTCTGGTCCAGGTGTGCTTGCTGTTGGTCTAAACTGGGTTCCCGCCGAATATCAGAGTACAGTAAACACAGTATAATATTAATATCCTGTTCCTGCGCATAATTATGCGCAGGAGCGTGCTATCTTCTGCAAACTGATACCGGAATTTTTGCCCTTAAAATACCCTATGGTTGGATACCAAACACCACCTCATAACCTAATGCTGTCCCCTCATATCCTGTAAAGGTGAATCCCTTTGTTGTTGTACCTTTTAAACAAGTATAACTTGCTGGTGTGGTGCGTGTGAGCTATGTGTACATTGTGCACTATGTGGATTAAATATGAGATATGTCTTTGTGGCTTTTCCATGCGAATACAAATGCTACCGTAATTACTCATACCACGCGCTAATATGGAGGACCACGTGAGCGGTCATACGCAACTTGCGAATTTGCGCATGCACGGCAGAACAAGTACGCGCATGGAGGCCATCTGTGTGGAGTTTGTACGTAATGTGTCTACTGTAATATTTTCCGACTTCGACAGTTCACCCTTTGGCAGTCATCAATAACTGCCACTCTTAACTAATAAACTAAAAATATTACCTATACAATATATACAAAGCTTGGATGATCGGGGGAGAGTTGTAGGTGGGAAATGTATAGCCTAGTGGGATAGTAAAAGCATGTATGTATGAATCAATGTCTGAGGGGCATGTATCATTGTGCCGTATATGTTCTAAGTAGGCTTCAAGGTATTGCGAAGTATACATTAAATCCTTCTTATCCCGTATTAAGGGTCTGTACTTGGCCAAACAAACACTACCGAGCTCCTTTCGGGCAAGGGCTTTTGACCCTCGCCTCTTCGGCTTCAAATACCAACAAATGGGGAGCACATTTAGTTGATGATACATGGAGGGGGAACATATGTGAATGCTACGATATGTGTATAACACCTGTCGACTATGTGTGCCATTACCTGAGGGTTGCAGAGATGAAGATAAGACACATATATAAAAATGCATTCACATAAACATTGGGTAGGGTTGACGTCTTTTCCGGTTGGATGTTTCTGGGTAAAAAGGGGGAGACAGAGAAAAATGGTGAAAGAAACAGGCCATGAAATTCATTTGCAATCCTTATCATGACACTGTTTCTATTGATGGGTCATAACCCAAATCTGCTGCTGTGACAACGCCCTCACGCCTTAGACTCATCAAATTTGTGCCGTGCTTGCGCCGCGTTAAGATTCGAACATACCTGAATATCAAGCCAATAATTATGATGACACCCAGGATACAAAGGAGAAACTTTCCCACACTCATGATAACATTCGGTGCCCACTCTCCTAACCCTGAGAACCATTTGCGTGGGTTCAACCATGAGACCCAGCCAGTCAGTTCATTGCCCACAGCCATCAAGGTAAGGTTGTGTTTCCTCCAGAACTCCCACTTCAATTGTAAGATCTCATCCATCTTTTGATCGATGATCTCCGTGGGGTCGTTAGTGCTATTCGTGATATACATACAACACTTCATGCCATATTGAGTTGCCAGGGTAACACAGTACCCATCTGTCACAGCTGTAACGTAATTAAGGACCATCCTGTGCTGGATCAGTTCTTTCTTGTAGGCTTGTAACTCCCTTCCTGTATACCTGAAGGTGTCATCATACATCTCAGTGATATTATCTATCAAGTCCGCCAGCGCATGGATGTACCTATAATTTATAGTTCCTCTGGCAGTACGGGTGATATCTAATGCGAGTAGGAACTGAATCCCGGTGGATTCGTGGATCAAATCAGAGGCTGCGTGCTCTGTCCTATCTATGAGGTGTCTCTAGATGATGTGTTCATAATGGGTATGAGTATAAGGAGTCTGAGCGCTGTGGTGAATGTCTTTCATTTTGTTGTGGGTTATGGTCATGACCTCTGGTAGTACTCTCCCAATATAACACAATCCCTCAGAGCTCGGAGTAAGCCACTTATATGCTTTCCTCCCACATATGAAACAGGCATCATCTGGAAGAACATAGGGGACAAAATGTAACAACACCATATTGCAAATCTTCCATGTAAAGAATCCAGTCCCTAGTTCTCCCATTTGCTCAGTACAAGTATCGGGCTGGATGATGTGGGCACAATACCCCTGCGATACCTTTCCAACCCACATGGTTTTGCTTCCACGTGTATACTGGTACCGAAAATACTTCCCACTGTTGGCTATCTTGCGTACAAGTTCAGAGTTGGTAGGTATCCTATCAGCTCTGTGCGAAAAGGTCATTGTCTGGTTATTCCACGTCACTTCCCAATTTCCTGGTTTTCGGAAATTGGAAATATTAAAACACAACAGTGACTTATCTACATGATACTGGTGGAGCTTCAAACTAGGGGGCCTAGATATATACCGGTCTCCCACCCCGTAATTCGAGTACCTCATCTATTGCTAAAGGGTATGGCACTAATCCTGACTTACTCTGTACTTGAGGTACCTGTGAGCACACTCAACATTCTGTCCGGTTTAAGACCTTACCCACTAATGAGTGGTAATCACTCAACGGATGTCGGTTCATGTCGATATTAATGTTGGACTGACTTCTCTGGATGCACCCATCTTCGACTATGTTCTCACAATTCCTACAAATACAATATTCATCAGACAATAACCCCTCGCATTGCCCCCGAGCTCTGTGACTACCAGAGTGCTTACTGATACCAGCCTTTACTAGAGTTATGTGCTGCTCCTGAGATCCTACAAATCCGTACTCGCCATCAGAACCCATTCCAGATCCTTGCTCGACTTCTCTGGGACCCTCTTCAAAACAGATTGTCCTGGGCAAAAACAGAATTACCAGAAAAACACGAAACGCAGTCTCTTGAGGTAGATCCATTTCGTTAGGGAAAAAGAAGGGAAATAAGAAGGAGGAGAGAGAGAAAAGGGCAGTGGGAGGTGAAAAAAGAAAACTGGTACGACAACCGTCTTTGATCTTGTTGTTCTCCGCGCTCACGTGCCTTTTCAACAGTCCTGCCTCTCAGCTTTCCCGCAACAAACACTCCAGTGATACGAGGTTCTCTTCACCTTGCTCTTTGTCACGAGTTTTTCTCCGGGTCAGCGACCTTCTTGCCGTGGGACGAGTGGACCCAAGTCTCTCTTTCGGCGACCTTTAGTGCTGTCGTGCTGATTAACAAGACTTGATACGGTCCTTCCCACCTGTCTATGAGGCAACCTGAGCGTAAAAATTTTTGAATCATCACATAATCCCCAGGCTCAATATCATGACAATTACTGTTCGGTAGGTCAGGAATCACCAGCTTTAGATTTCTTTGTTGATTTCTCAGCTGCCGGCTCATCCTAACCAAATATTTCACAGTTATTTCGTTATTGCATTTCAAATCATCCTGGGGGTTTATCATTACATGAGGTTGTCGACCAAAAAGAATTTCAAAGGGTGATAAGTTAAGCGGTGACCTGGGAGTGGTTCAGATGCTGTATAACACTAGTGGCAAAGCTTCTGGCCACAGCAATCCAGTTTCAGCCATTACTTTGCTCAGCTTATTCTTAATAGTGCTATTCATTCTCTCCACCTTCGCACTCGCCTGTGGCCGGTACGGAGTATGCAGCTTGCTATTAATTCCCATCAGTTTGCACATGACCTGAAAGACTTCACCTGTAAAATGGGTACCCCTATCACTCTCAATCATTCTAGGGATACCATATCTGCACACAAATTCCTGCATGATTTTCTTTGCAGTGAACACAGCAGTATTTGTGGCAACGGGGAATGCTTCTACCCAGTTGGAAAACACATCAGTACATAATAATACCTATTTTAAATTCCTACAGGGTGGTAACTGTATGAAGTCGATTTGTATTACCTGAAAAGGTCCGTCTGTAGGAGGGATATGGGATGGCTCCATTGGTATTGCCTTACCAATATTCTTCCTCAAGCAAGTAAGACATGTCATTGCTTTCTTACCTGCATGAGAAGAGAATCCCGGTGCACTCCAGTAAGCTCTTACCAGCTTGCACATACCCTCCTTGCCCAGATGAGTCAGACCATGTGCCGCCTCAGCTAGACTTGGGAGATATGTTCTGGGGGCCACTGGCTTACCGTGTCCATCTGTCCAAAGTCCTGAGGACTCCTGACCATATCCCTTTGCCTTCCAGACTGCCTTTTCCTGTAGGGAACACAAATTTTGAATATCAATTTAATTATTTCATGTTATCCGTTGTGTGAAGTAAAAAAACACATCTCTGGATGAGCGAAGAGAGGGAAAATGAAAAAGAAAATGTCAGGTTTGCCATTCACCAACAGGCCATCACACCATCATGCATATCAGTGTCTGTACACAATCTCCCTTCACCAGTATTCCCATTCTCCAACCTTTGTGCATGACAAGGCACACTGCAGTAATACTGGTGTCATCCTGCTGGTGAGATATACTGGGTTTGGGCAGAACTCTGGAGGACTGAGTAGGCATGTGGTGTTTGAACTGTAATCGGGTCCATGTATTGGACCACCCCGTGTGAACGAAAAAGATGAAGAGGCAATTGTGGAGAAACAGAACAGAAGTTGGTGACAGATAAGTTTATAGAGATAAAGAAGATTTTATAAAATTTGACAAATGGATTGGGCACTACGGGGAAGTGATTCTCTACTTGGTCTACTCCCCTTAAAAAAAATCTATGTGTGTTGTATCTCTACTGGGACTATCCCAGCCATCAATCCAGTGTCCTGTCCATCCTAAGTTAAAAGGGAACCTGGTATTTTAGCGAGACATTTTCCTCTACCAGTGATGGACATGAATCTAGAACAGTGAAATGCAACATTAGTCTTCGTGGGTGTCTAACATACTTTGTACTTCCTGAGCGGGAGCACATTATATGTATATCATTTTTAACAAATGTTTCTGTTACGTTAGTCAGGGGCCATTTCTGCTGGAAAAAGAAGCAAAGGTTTAGAGGCCCCCTCTTAACCCCAGCAAGTTTTGTCAAAGGGTAATGTTGCATTTATTTTGTTCTTCCCATTTAGCCGAATCTGTGTTTTCTATATGGCTTGTGATTCCTTACTATATGTCCCTTGGTCCCGTCTATGTCTTTAATAATGTGGCTTGTGTTTTCTGTCTAGGGGTTCTATATTGACTATGTGTCCTACTACTCCTACAATCTCTGGCAAAATGCCCTTCCTTCCTACAAGTGTAACATATTATTGGTCTTCTCCAAACATCAAGGGTCTGGGGTTTAGGCAGATGGGACTTTGCTGTAAGAGCCTGTATACTTACAGTCCTCAACCTCTCCTCCTGTTGTTCTCTGCGCATAGTGATATTCTTGTGATGTTCAATAATGCACTCTCTGAGATTATCTACTGTGGCCCCTCTCCAAGTAGGCAAAGATGTTTGCACCCTGTCCCTCAATGCCTTATTGAGCCCGTCCATTAGCACAGAGACAGCTACCTCCCTGTAATTCGCATTGTTCCCTATATCCGATACCCCAGTGTATCTAGCCATTATTTGCAAAGCTCTATGGAAATATTCAGATGTCATTTCACTGTCCTTCTGTCTTATGGAGAAAAATTTGCTCCACTTAACAGCAGTGGGAAAATACAATCCTAGTTGTATATTAATTCGTTCCACGTTCTCCTGATTGTGTTCGTCAGTCATAGGACCATCTGACTCTAATTTACAATCCGTAATACATTTTTGGGTGTCAATATTAGGGGGTAGGCATGCTTTCAAGAATAACCGCCAATCTTTGGAGGTTTATGGGTATTGGTGGCCATTCCGAGTTGTTCGCTCGGTAAATGTTTTCGCATCGCAGCGATTTTCCGCTTAGTGCGCATGCGCAATGCCCGCACTGCGACTGCGCCAAGTAAATTTGCTATGCAGTTAGGTATTTTTACTCACGGTTTTTTCTTCGTTCTGGTGATCGTAATGTGATTGACAGGAAGTGGGTGTTTCTGGGTGGAAACAGGCCGTTTTATGGGCGTGTGGGTAAAAACGCTACCGTTTCTGGGAAAAACGCAGGAGTGGCTGGAGAAACGGAGGAGTGTCTGGGCGAACGCTGGGTGTGTTTGTGACGTCAAACCAGGAACGACAAGCACTGAACTGATCGCAGATGCCGAGTAAGTCTCGAGCTACTCAGAAACTGCACAGAGATGTCTTTTCGCAATATTGCGAATCTTTCGTTCGCAATTTTAAGAAGCTAAGATTCACTCCCAGTAGCGTGTGTAAAGCTACTAAAAGCAGCTTGCGAGCGAACAACTTGTAATGAGGGCCCTTACCCAGATCCTTGATAAACTTCTGGCTAAATGCTTCCGGGGATCGGGGAATTCTGAAATTATTGACCGCAGCTCTGATATGGACCAAGGGCAATACATTGCATTGTTCCTGGTGAGGGTTATTCCCTGACTATCGGTTCTCCCAATGGGAGTTACTATTTCCAAGACAGGATGTAACTCTACCATTCCATTCATAATTTGCTCACTGTGAGGTGTTATTGTCTCTGTGTAATGAACAGTCTCACACTTACCGATGTCTGTGCTCTCACCAGTCCTTTCAGTAGGGGACACCGTCACTGCTCTTATTGGTTGGGCAGGGCCCACCTGAGTTTCCTGTAAGGCGACTGCCTGATTGAGAGCTGAGATTAAGCTGGATCCTTCATCTTCCTGTGACCTATAACCTTGGAGAGAATTCAAAACAGGATTCAACTTGCAAGGGTTAGGGTTAACAGACTCATCATGAATGTCTCTATCGTTTTCCAATGTACCATTGATTGTAGCCATTTTCTCCCCTTCGACCTGTGTCGGTAATGGTGTGTTTGTACTCACATTCCTGCCAGGTATGGAACCTGCTGTGCGAGTCAGTTCACTTTGTACCTCCCCCTCCTGCTGACACAAATTTAAACAGTCATTATGTCTGATCCTTTGTTTTCTAGATTTGATAAGACATATTCTAATCTTTACGTTTTGCAGTACCTCTGATTCAAAGCTGCCCATCCTGGGGAATGATGCCCTATCTTCAGCAGTCATACATACCCATTCATTGCAATAAGCCTCCGTGTGTGGACCATATTTCTCACACATAATAAACCTCGCTGACCCTCTCGGCCGAAATTCTCCAGCCTGAACCCTGCATACTGAACGTCTCTCACTTGAGCAACTGGCTCCCATATTTGTGGGCCTTTTCCCACAAACACCAAAATACTCAATGCAAGCAGACGGTGAAAGTTCACTGAGCGCTCTTCACCCGCTCTCGCCCACGTTGGCCAGTACAACGATACACTGTTGATAGTGGATCGCAATGTGCCCAACCTTGGGCCCTATCAGACCTTACAGCACCGTAATTTCTTTCGGTGGAGGTTCTGTTGGAATCTTTTCCTGAGAGAGGCAGCGAAAAAATTTCTTTTCGGTATCTTTCGACTGGAATTTTTGTAGGGTGAAAAAAACAGTTGCCTAATAACTATTGCTCACCCTTTCCAGTGGAAGCCCACCAGGGAGATTTCCAGACGTTATCAAAGAAAAACCCCTTGTTTACACAATCACATCTGCGTATGCTCTCCACAGCGCATATGACACAATAATATCACTTTGTGCTGTGTAAAACACACGGACGTGCGGTTCAATCGCACAGCCTATAGATACTAGTTATCTATATGCCCTACGATTGCGGGAGTCGAATTCACAAGCTGCGCTCCTCAGCCGGAGCGTAACAAAAAAAAATCTATACGTTTGGGATTCACCTTTACTTCAATTCACGATTTCTATACTTCTCAATGCACAATTCCTTGTTACGCTCCTGTGCAAGCCTCCTCACGACTTGCGTATTTCTTTCTTTATGTTCACGTAAAGTAGCGAACCTTACGCCACCGGGCCTCTACTAGCCCAGTGTTCCCACGGGACCCGAATTTCCGGGGTTCAGCTCCACTCACTCTTACTTTCACTCACTCAGATACACCTTGTTTTTCTTTTCTGTACAGAAAATACCACTCTCCTAGGTTGGTTACTTTACCCCAGAGGTACTTACAGTTTAAACAAAATATTTAAGGTAACCTGCTTTTGAAATCGGATAGTTATGTGCTATTGTATTAAATGTATACTATCCCGCTTTTAATTGAACAACTATCATGTGATTTGTACATAGCATCCGCAATCCTTCGCAACCTTGTGTAAACACGCGACCGTGCATGCCTTTTATGCCACGTGTGCGACCCTGCGCCACGTGTGCGCTCCTGTACTTTGTCTGTACCACGTGTACAAATGTACGTCCGCAATTCATCAAACCACACAATGTCTATAAATGTGAGCAATACAAACTATTATCACTCACTAACACAACCCACACTTGTTCTGTATAAACCTTTAATGACTAGGCCAGAACTGCGTTTTATGTTTTATGATTACACCCTTAATACTTATTTCAAATTTATCTATATAGCAAACAGATGTATCCGATTTCACACAGGTCTATAATGACTGTAATAACCTATGAACCTATGGCAGCAGTATGTGAGAGGGTATGCAAAGTATCGGTACGCTTTGTATACGCTTTTGGCGCCAAAAAAAATTACACAGATTTTTTAAACAGCTTTTTTCCTGTTCACCTCCGGGTTCTATCAGCACCTCTGCAGACTAGACAGAGCAGACGCAATCTAACAGCACAAAATAGAGTTTTAAAACATCCAAGCAACCAGGAAAAGGTTTTACTTAAAGATGTATCTCCATCCTTTGCTGATAGATTAAAGTCTGCTATGATCTGCAAGCCTACGAGCGTGTGAAAAACCGGATCGAGCGCCCAATTGTAAATGCTGATTTACTTACAGGACTAAATGCAATACCTTAATACACTCAATACACTTTAAAATCGAGCCGCTGCGGCCGCTGTATGTAATCCTTAACCTACGTACTTTTTACTCAGCGTACAAAGGCCCGTACCGTGTATGCACTTTGCATACACACGCCGCGACGGATGTACAAAGTACACGCAGTGCATACACACACACACCGACATGCTGAGAGCACAATGCAGCTACACGTGTGGCTGAAATACACTTTAAACCTTAGCAGGAAGGAGACACGACACCAATTGTATTTAAGATGTTGGGATCCGACCCACCAGTATATAATTGCTGAAAGGGGGTTACAACAGATTTGCAATCACAATAACAGAAAAGAGGCTACAATCAATGGTACATACGATTGGTTTCGCCAGCGCCACACGGTCCGGTGCTCAGTCAATCAAGCAAGATGACCTTCAGAGAGAGATAACTGACTGGCTAGGCAGCTTGGCTTTTTATACAGTTGGAAACTGTAACCTCTTCATCTATAGGACAAAGGGCTGGTCATTTACAGTACAGGAGGGGTCATAGGTTGGTTTGAATAGGTGGGCGATGTCTGGTCCAGGTGTGCTTGCAGTTGGTCTCCACTGGGTTCCTGCCGAATATCAGAGTACAGTAAACACAGTATAATATTAATATCCTGTTCCTGCGCATAATTATGCGCAGGGAGCGTGCTATCTTCGGCAAACTGCTACCGGAATGTTGCCCTTAAAATACCCTACGTTGGATAACAAACACCACCTCATAACCTAATGCTGTCCCCTCATATCCTGTAAAGGTGAATCCCTTTGTTGTTGTACCTTTTAAACAAGTATAACTTGCTGGTGTGGTGCGTGTGGGCTATGTGTACATTGTGCACAATGTGGATTAAATATGAGATATGTCTGTGGCTTTTCCATGCGACTAGAAATGCTACCGTAATTACTCATACCACGCGCTAATACGCAGGACCGCGTGAGTGGTCATACGCAACTTGTGAATATGCGCATGCACGGCAGGACAAGTACGCGCATGGAGGCCATCTGTGTGGAGTTTGTACGTAATGTGTGTACTGTAATATTTTCCGACTTCGACAGATCGCACATCGGCTACAAAAAAATATTGGGGGTCATTCCGAGTTGTCCGCTCGTTATTTTTTTCCGCAACGGAGCGATTAGTCGCGAATGCGCATGCGCAATGTCCGCAGTGCGACTGCGCCAAGTAAATTTGCTATGCAGTTAGGAATTTTACTCAAGGTTTTTTCTTCGTTCTGGTGATCGTAATGTGATTGACAGGAAGTGGGTGTTTCTGGGCAGAAACTGGCCGTTTTATGGGAGTGTGTGAAAAAATGCTACCGTTTCTGGGAAAAACGCGGGAGTGGCTGGAGAAACGGAGGAGTGTCTGGGCGAACGCTGGGTGTGTTTGTGACGTCAAACCAGGAACGATAAGCACTGAACTGATCGCAGATGCCGAGTAAGTTTGAAGCTACTCAGAAACTGCTAAGAGGTGTGTAATCGCAATTTTGAGAATCTTTCGTTCGCAATTTTACTATGCTAAGATTCACTCCCAGTAGGCGGCAGCTTAGCGTGTGCAAAGCTGCTAAAAGCAGCTTGCGAGCGAACAACTCGGAATGACCCCCCTTGTGCAGTTTCTGAGTAGCTTCAGACCATCCAGTTCTGGATTTGACATCACAAACACTCCCTGCGTTCGCCCAGCCACGCCTGCGTTTTTCCTGGCACGCCTGCGTTTTTCCAAACACTCCCTGAAAAACGGTCAGTTGACACCCAGAAATGCCCACTTCACGTCAATCACTCTGCGGCGGCCATTGCGACTGAAAAGCTTCGCTAGACCTTGTGTGAAAATACATCGGCCGTTGTGAAAATACATCGCGCTTGCGCACTGCGCCGCATGCGCAAAAGTGCCGGTTTTTCACTTAATCGCAGCGCAGCGAACATTTTCATCTAGCGATCAACTCGGAATGACCCCCATTGTCCTTGTAGGATGCAGGTTTTCTTTCTTTTTTGATATTTTTGTCTTTTCTGTCGAAACGGAGAGATCTGGCTACGAGCACTGTATTATTCATTCCTTCTGGTAGTCGGCTGATTTTAATAGATTGTATGGAGATTTTTTATGTTGTTCATGTTTTATGCTGCTAGAGTTACCACATTCTCCGTGAGTGTGATGTGTATTAAAATTTGATACGCTTTTTAAAACTGTATTATACTAAGTATTTTTTTTTTCACTTGCAATTCCTATGTATCCATGTAATATGTGGAATATGTTCGTCAAACTTAGGAATCCTCATTTACATTGCTGATGCGCTACCCATCAAGAAAATTTTCTGTACGCCTAATATCACATGGGTTTTTGCAGGGCATCAAGAGCTGCCGTGGGCCTGGGTACTGGGGGGTGACCATACAGTGCAATGTACAATATGGGTAGAACCGAGAGCGACCATATTTCTTTTTTGTTTTTTTTCACAACATTTTGCCTAGTGCTATCATGGCAGCTTACAATTAAGGCTATAAGAAGCCTAAGTAGGTGTGGCTCACAAGTCAGCCCTGTATACTGTATATATACCCCTCTATCTGAGTGAATGGTGAGCTGAGCCTATACTCTATGCTAGTGTAGGGACTTGCAGAAAATTGGTGTCCCTTCATGTCGGCTGCAAGCTTCAATGTTTTTATGAGAATATGACAAAATCCCCTCTATTTTATTTGCTACATACACACAGGTATGCAGTAATTTTGGGTTTGATAGTAAATGCCAGCGGTCGGGATACCGGCGGTCACATGACCGACCGCAAGCATCCTGATTTTTGGAATGCAGACAGGGAATGGGGTAATTAATTTACCCCTTCCCTGCCCCCTACCCTACCCACCTGGGGTGGAGGCTAGGGCTAAGATAGTGGAAGTGGCGGCTATGGCTAATCACAGGGGTTGGTCGCTATGGCTAACTCCACTGTAGTGCCTAACCCTAAACACCGCCACCCCGGGCCCTAACCAGCACCCCAATACTTACCTTTGGTATGTTGGTGGTCAGGGTTCCGACGGCGAGATTCGGAGTGGTGACGGGATTCCAGCATCAGTCACCTCACTGTCGGCATCCAGTGCGTCAGGATGCTGACCGCATTCCGTATATTGGCCCTCATTCCGAGTTGTTCGCTCGCAAGCTGCTTTTAGCATTGCACACGCTAAGCCGCCGCCTACTGGGAGTGAATCTTAGCTTATCAAAATTGCGAACGAAAGATTCTCAAAATTGCGAATAGAAATTTCTTAGCAGTTTCTGAGTAGTTCGAGACTTACTCTGCCACTGCGATCAGTTCAGTCAGTTTCGTTCCTGGTTTGACGTCACAAACACACCCAGCGTTCGCCCAGACACTCCCCCGTTTCTCCAGCCACTCCCGCGTTTTTCTCAGAAACTGCAGCGTTTTTTCACACACACCCATAAAACGGTCAGTTTCCGCCAAGAAACACCCACTTCCTGTCAATCACACAACGATCACCAGAACGAAGAAAAAACCTTGTAATGCCGTGAGTAAAAAACCAAACTTCTTAGCAAATTTACTTGGCGCAGCCGCAGTGCGAACATTGCGCATGCGCAGTTAGCGGAAAATCGCACCGATGCGAAGAAAAATAACGAGCGAACAACTCGGAATGAGGGCCACTATTGTTAACGCCGACAGCAAATTTCTTTCAGTTCCAGGATCGGCCTGCGCCATCCAACTGCCACTTCACTCCTCTTGCTTCCCTGAATCCTGAATCTGGACTTCTGTCCATGAGTAATTTTACTTGGTGTCTCATATTCCTGTACCTTATTGTTTATCTCCAGAATAGACCGTGCACATCTCCAGAAAATCATATTGCTTTACTCCACACAGTGGGCCTAATTTAGATCTGATCACAGCAGCAAATTTGTTAGCTAATGGGCAAAACCCTGGGCCTAATTCAGATTGCTGGGCTGTGTTTTTTTACTGCCCTGCGATCATATAGTCGCCGCCTACAGGGGGAGGGGAAAACACTGTGCAAGTGTGCAATCGCTTAGTTAGCAGAGCTGCACAAAAATCAGTTTGTGCAGTCTCTGCGCAGCCCAGGACTTACTCAGCCGCTGCGATGGGATCCTGCTGATCGGGGCTGGAGCTGACATCAGACACCCTCCCTGGAAATGCCTGAGCCCGCCTGCGTTTTTCCGGACACTCCTGGAAAACGGTCAGTTTCCACACACAAACGGGCTCTTCCTGTCAATCTCCTTGCGAACGACGTGCGTTCAAATTTTTCGCACCATCCCGTCGATAGGCGCCGATGCATGTCGCTGTTGTGTGACGCGCTGGTGGATAGCGGTGCATATGCATGCGCTGTTCAGATCTGATCGCCCGCTGTGCGAAAACGCACAGCAGCGATCAGATCTGAATTAACCCCCATGTGCACTGCAGGGGGCGGGGAGGGGGAGCAGATGTAACATGTGCAGAGAGAGTTAGATTTGGGTGGGGCATGCTCAAACTGAAATCTAAATTGCAGTGTAAAAACTAGAGATGAGCGGGTTCGGTTCCTCGGAATCCGAACCCGCCCGAACTTCATTTTTTTTTACACGGGTCCGAGCGACTCGGATCTTCCCGCCTTGCTCGGTTAACCCGAGCGCGCCCGAACGTCATCATCCCGCTGTCGGATTCTCGCGAGGCTCGTATTCTATCGCGAGACTCGGATTCTATATAAGGAGCCGCGCGTCGCCGCCTTTTTCACACGTGCATTGAGATTCATAGGGAGAGGACGTGGCTGGCGTCCTCTCCGTTTATAGAGAAGAGAGTGAGACAGTAGAGAGAGACACAGTAGTAATTTTGGGGAGCATTAGGAGCATTAGGAGGAGTACTAGACTAGTTACTTGCTGAAGTGATAGATAGTGTGACTGTATTATCTGACTTGTGGGGGAGACACTGACAGTGGGGAGCAGTTAGAGTCTGAGAGCAGGACTCAGGAGTACATATAACGTACAGTGCACACTTTTGCTGCCAGAGTGCCACACTGCCATTGTGACCACACTGACCACCAGTATAATATATATTGTGATTGTCTGCTTAGGAGTACTACTTGCAAGTTGCTGATAGTGTGACCAGTGACCTGACCACCAGTTTAATAATCACCACCAGTTTAATATATATAATATATATATAATATTGTATACCACCTACCCGTGTTTTTTTTTTTTTTTCTTCTTTATACATACTACTATAGTAGCTTACTGTAGCAGTCTGCGGTGCTGCAGAGCTGACAGTGTCCAGCAGGTCCGTCATCAGTCATTACATAATAAATATATATACCTGTCCGGCTGCAGTACTAGTGTGATATAATATATATTGATTTTATCTCATTATCATCCAGTCTATATTAGCAGCAGACACAGTACGGTAGTCCACGGCTGTAGCTACCTCTGTGTCGGCAGTCGCTCGTCCATCCATAATTGTATACCACCTACCCGTGGTTTTTTTTTTTCTTTCTTCTTTATACATACTACTATAGTAGCTTACTGTAGCAGTCTGCGGTGCTGCTGAGCTGACAGTGTCCAGCAGGTCCGTCATCAGTCATTACATAATAAATATATCTACCTGTCCGGCTGCAGTACTAGTGTGATATAATATATATTGATTTCATCTCATTATCATCCAGTCTATATTAGCAGCAGACACAGTACGGTAGTCCACGGCTGTAGCTACCTCTGTGTCGGCAGTCGCTCGTCCATCCATAATTGTATACCACCTACCCGTGTTTTTTTTTCTTCTTTCTTCTTTATACATACTACTATAGTAGCTTACTGTAGCAGTCTGCGGTGCTGCTGAGCTGACAGTGTCCAGCAGGTCCGTCATCAGTCATTACATAATAAATATATCTACCTGTCCGGCTGCAGTACTAGTGTGATATAATATATATTGATTTCATCTCATTATCATCCAGTCTATATTAGCAGCAGACACAGTACGGTAGTCCACGGCTGTAGCTACCTCTGTGTCGGCAGTCGCTCGTCCATCCATAATTGTATACCACCTACCCGTGGTTTTTTTTTTTCTTTCTTGTTTATACATACTACTATAGTAGCTTACTGTAGCAGTCTGCGGTGCTGCTGAGCTGACAGTGTCCAGCAGGTCCGTCATCAGTCATTACATAATAAATATATCTACCTGTCCGACTGCAGTACTAGTGTGATATAATATATATTGATTTCATCTCATTATCATCCAGTCTATATTAGCAGCAGACACAGTACGGTAGTCCACGGCTGTAGCTACCTCTGTGTCGGCAGTCGCTCGTCCATCCATAATTGTATACCACCTACCCGTGATTTTTTTTTTTCTTTCTTCTTTATACATACTACTATAGTAGCTTACTGTAGCAGTCTGCGGTGCTGCTGAGCTGACAGTGTCCAGCAGGTCCGTCATCAGTCATTACATAATAAATATATCTACCTGTCCGGCTGCAGTACTAGTGTGATATAATATATATTGATTTCATCTCATTATCATCCAGTCTATATTAGCAGCAGACACAGTACGGTAGTCCACGGCTGTAGCTACCTCTGTGTCGGCAGTCGCTCGTCCATCCATAATTGTATACCACCTACCCGTGGTTTTTTTTTTTTCTTTCTTCTTTATACATACTACTATAGTAGCTTACTGTAGCAGTCTGCGGTGCTGCTGAGCTGACAGTGTCCAGCAGGTCCGTCATCAGTCATTACATAATAAATATATATACCTGTCCGGCTGCAGTACTAGTGTGATATAATATATATTGATTTCATCTCATTATCATCCAGTCTATATTAGCAGCAGACACAGTACGGTAGTCCACGGCTGTAGCTACCTCTGTGTCGGCAGTCGCTCGTCCATCCATAAGTATACTAGTATCCATCCATCTCCATTGTTTACCTGAGGTGCCTTTTAGTTGTGCCTATTAAAATATGGAGAACAAAAATGTTGAGGTTCCAAAATTAGGGAAAGATCAAGATCCACTTCCACCTCGTGCTGAAGCTGCTGCCACTAGTCATGGCCGAGACGATGAAATGCCAGCAACGTCGTCTGCCAAGGCCGATGCCCAATGTCATAGTACAGAGCATGTAAAATCCAAAACACCAAATATCAGTAAAAAAAGGACTCCAAAATCTAAAATAAAATTGTCGGAGGAGAAGCGTAAACTTGCCAATATGCCATTTACCACACGGAGTGGCAAGGAACGGCTGAGGCCCTGGCCTATGTTCATGGCTAGTGGTTCAGCTTCACATGAGGATGGAAGCACTCAGCCTCTCGCTAGAAAAATGAAAAGACTCAAGCTGGCAAAAGCAGTAGCACCGCAAAGAACTGTGCGTTCTTCGAAATCCCAAATCCACAAGGAGAGTCCAATTGTGTCGGTTGCGATGCCTGACCTTCCCAACACTGGACGTGAAGAGCATGCGCCTTCCACCATTTGCACGCCCCCTGCAAGTGCTGGAAGGAGCACCCGCAGTCCAGTTCGTGATAGTCAGATTGAAGATGTCAGTGTTGAAGTACACCAGGATGAGGAGGATATGGGTGTTGCTGGCGCTGGGGAGGAAATTGACAAGGAGGATTCTGATGGTGAGGTGGTTTGTTTAAGTCAGGCACCCGGGGAGACACCTGTTGTCCGTGGGAGGAATATGGCCGTTGACATGCCTGGTGAAAATACCAAAAAAATCAGCTCTTCGGTGTGGAAGTATTTCAACAGAAATGCGGACAACATTTGTCAAGCCGTGTGTTGCCTTTGTCAAGCTGTAATAAGTAGGGGTAAGGACGTTAACCACCTCGGAACATCCTCCCTTATACGTCACCTGCAGCGCATTCATAATAAGTCAGTGACAAGTTCAAAAACTTTGGGCGACAGCGGAAGCAGTCCACTGACCAGTAAATCCCTTCCTCTTGTAACCAAGCTCACGCAAACCACCCCACCAACTCCCTCAGTGTCAATTTCCTCCTTCCCCAGGAATGCCAATAGTCCTGCAGGCCATGTCACTGGCAATTCTGACGATTCCTCTCCTGCCTGGGATTCCTCCGATGCATCCTTGCATGTAACGCCTACTGCTGCTGGCGCTGCTGTTGTTGCTGCTGGGAGTCGATGGTCATCCCAGAGGGGAAATCGTAAGACCACTTTTACTACTTCCACCAAGCAATTGACTGTCCAACAGTCCTTTGCGAGGAAGATGAAATATCACAGCAGTCATCCTGCTGCAAAGCGGATAACTGAGGCCTTGGCATCCTGGGTGTTGAGAAACGTGGTTCCGGTATCCATCATTACTGCAGAGCCAACTAGAGACTTGTTGGAGGTACTGTGTCCCCGGTACCAAATACCATCTAGGTTCCATTTCTCTAGGCAGGCGATACCGAAAATGTACACAGACCTCAGAAAAAGAGTCACCAGTGTCCTAAAAAATGCAGCTGTACCCAATGTCCACTTAACCACGGACATGTGGACAAGTGGAGCAGGGCAGGGTCAGGACTATATGACTGTGACAGCCCACTGGGTAGATGTATGGACTCCCGCCGCAAGAACAGCAGCGGCGGCACCAGTAGCAGCATCTCGCAAACGCCAACTCTTTCCTAGGCAGGCTACGCTTTGTATCACCGGTTTCCAGAATACGCACACAGCTGAAAACCTCTTACGGCAACTGAGGAAGATCATCGCGGAATGGCTTACCCCAATTGGACTCTCCTGTGGATTTGTGGCATCGGACAACGCCAGCAATATTGTGTGTGCATTAAATATGGGCAAATTCCAGCACGTCCCATGTTTTGCACATACCTTGAATTTGGTGGTGCAGAATTTAAAAAAAAACGACAGGGGCGTGCAAGAGATGCTGTCGGTGGCGGGACACTTTCGGCGTACAGGCACCACGTACAGAAGACTGGAGCAACACCAAAAACGCCTGAACCTGCCCTGCCATCATCTGAAGCAAGAAGTGGTAACGAGGTGGAATTCAACCCTATATATGCTTCAGAGGTTGGAGGAGCAGCAAAAGGCCATTCAAGCCTATACAATTCAGCACGATATAGGAGGTGGAATGCACCTGTCTCAAGCGCAGTGGAGAATGATTTCAACGTTGTGCAAGGTTCTGCTGCCCTTTGAACTTGCCACACGTGAAGTCAGTTCAGACACTGCCAGCCTGAGTCAGGTCATTCCCCTCATCAGGCTTTTGCAGAAGAAGCTGGAGACATTGAAGGAGGAGCTAACACGGAGCGATTCCGCTAGGCATGTGGGACTTGTGGATGGAGCCCTTAATTCGCTTAACAAGGATTCACGGGTGGTCAATCTGTTGAAATCAGAGCACTACATTTTGGCCACCGTGCTCGATCCTAGATTTAAAACCTACCTTGGATCTCTCTTTCCGGCAGACACAAGTCTGCTGGGGTTCAAAGACCTGCTGGTGAGAAAATTGTCAAGTCAAGCGGAACGCGACCTGTCAACATCTCCTCCTTCACATTCTCCCGCAACTGGGGGTGCGAGGAAAAGGCTCAGAATTCCGAGCCCACCCGCTGGCGGTGATGCAGGGCAGTCTGGAGCGACTGCTGATGCTGACATCTGGTCCGGACTGAAGGACCTGACAACGATTACGGACATGTCGTCTACTGTCACTGCATATGATTCTCTCCCCATTGAAAGAATGGTGGAGGATTATATGAGTGACCGCATCCAAGTAGGCACGTCACACAGTCCGTACTTATACTGGCAGGAAAAAGAGGCAATTTGGAGGCCCTTGCACAAACTGGCTTTACTCTACCTAAGTTGCCTTCCCACAAGTGTGTACTCCGAAAGAGTGTTTAGTGCCGCCGCTCACCTTGTCAGCAATCGGCGTACGAGGTTACTTCCAGAAAATGTGGAGAAGATGATGTTCATTAAAATGAATTATAATCAATTCCTCCGTGGAGACATTGACCAGCAGCAATTGCCTCCACAAAGTACACAGGGAGCTGAGATGGTGGATTCCAGTGGGGACGAATTGATAATCTGTGAGGAGGGGGATGTACATGGTGATATATCGGAGGATGATGATGAGGTGGACATCTTGCCTCTGTAGAGCCAGTTTGTGCAAGGAGAGATTAATTGCTTCTTTTTTGGTGGGGGTCCAAACCAACCCGTCATTTCAGTCACAGTCGTGTGGCAGACCCTGTCACTGAAATGATGGGTTGGTTAAAGTGTGCATGTCCTGTTTATACAACATAAGGGTGGGTGGGAGGGCCTAAGGACAATTCCATCTTGCACCTCTTTTTTCTTTAATTTTTCTTTGCGTCATGTGCTGTTTGGGGAGTGTTTTTTGGAAGGGCCATCCTGCGTGACACTGCAGTGCCACTCCTATATGGGCCCGGTGTTTGTGTCGGCCACTAGGGTCGCTTAGCTTACTCACACAGCTACCTCATTGCGCCTCTTTTTTTCTTTGCGTCATGTGCTGTTTGGGGAGTGTTTTTTGGAAGGGCCATCCTGCGTGACACTGCAGTGCCACTCCTAGATGGGCCAGGTGTTTGTGTCGGCCACTAGGGTCGCTTATCTTACTCACACAGCTACCTCATTGCGCCTCTTTTTTCTTTGCGTCATGTGCTGTTTGGGGAGTGTTTTTTGGAAGGGCCATCCTGCGTGACACTGCAGTGCCACTCCTAGATGGGCCCGGTGTTTGTGTCGGCCACTAGGGTCGCTTATCTTACTCACACAGCTACCTCATTGCGCCTCTTTTTTTCTTTGCGTCATGTGCTGTTTGGGGAGTGTTTTTTGGAAGGGCCATCCTGCGTGACACTGCAGTGCCACTCCTAGATGGGCCAGGTGTTTGTGTCGGCCACTAGGGTCGCTTATCTTACTCACACAGCTACCTCACTGCGCCTCTTTTTTTCTTTGCGTCATGTGCTGTTTGGGGAGTGTTTTTTGGAAGGGCCATCCTGCGTGACACTGCAGTGCCACTCCTAGATGGGCCAGGTGTTTGTGTCGGCCACTAGGGTCGCTTATCTTACTCACACAGCTACCTCATTGCGCCTCTTTTTTTCTTTGCGTCATGTGCTGTTTGGGGAGTGTTTTTTGGAAGGGCCATCCTGCGTGACACTGCAGTGCCACTCCTAGATGGGCCAGGTGTTTGTGTCGGCCACTAGGGTCGCTTATCTTACTCACACAGCTACCTCATTGCGCCTCTTTTTTTCTTTGCGTCATGTGCTGTTTGGGGAGTGTTTTTTGGAAGGGCCATCCTGCGTGACACTGCAGTGCCACTCCTAGATGGGCCAGGTGTTTGTGTCGGCCACTAGGGTCGCTTATCTTACTCACACAGCTACCTCATTGCGCCTCTTTTTTTCTTTGCGTCATGTGCTGTTTGGGGAGTGTTTTTTGGAAGGGCCATCCTGCGTGACACTGCAGTGCCACTCCTAGATGGGCCAGGTGTTTGTGTCGGCCACTAGGGTCGCTTAGCTTAGTCATCCAGCGACCTCGGTGCAAATTTTAGGACTAAAAATAATATTGTGAGGTGTGAGGTATTCAGAATAGACTGAAAATGAGTGGAAATTATGGTTTTTGAGGTTAATAATACTTTGGGATCAAAATGACCCCCAAATTCTATGATTTAAGCTGTTTTTTAGTGTTTTTTGAAAAAAACACCCGAATCCAAAACACACCCGAATCCGACAAAAAAAATTCGGGGAGGTTTTGCCAAAACGCGGTCGAACCCAAAACACGGCCGCGGAACCGAACCCAAAACCAAAACACAAAACCCGAAAAATTTCAAGTGCACATCTCTAGTAAAAACAAAGCAGCCAGTATTTACCCTGCACAGAAACAATATAACCCACCCAAATCTAACTCTCTCTGCACATGTTACATCTGCCCCCCCCCCCCTCCCCCTGCAGTGCACATGGTTTTGCCCATCTGCTAACAAATTTGCTGCTGCGATCGGGTCTGAATCAGGCCAAGTGTCCACAGCTATCTAGCAGATCTGTGAAGCAGCACTCAATAAACGTAATAAAAAAAACACCGGGCCCTCGTCTACCATTGGTGGCGGGAAACCATCTGATCTTCCCCATCGATGGCAAAAGTATTCAACATTGGGTATAGACCTTCGATGATTTTGAATCATCGATGGTCGAAAGCCTTTCCTACCCACAGGCCGGACTGGCCATCTGGCATATGCCAGAAGGGCCGATGGGCAGGTGTGCCGTTCCGGTCCCTCAGAGTGCCGGGAAGGCCGCGCACATCGCAGCCTCTGGCTGTCTGGTTGAGAAGCCCCCACCAGTCTCCACGAAAATGGGGGCGTGCCGCGCGTCCATGCCTCCGGACACGAGGCGTGCCCCCTTCCTCCCGCACCCAGCAAGCATTGCCATGGTAAAAGGGGGCGTGCCACGATTCCACGCCCCCATGATTTGCGGCACGCCCCCGTATTACGTGATGGTGTGCCCCCCATGACGTGCGCGCCTCCCCCTTCCCGTGACGAGCGCGCGCGTTCACAAGTTCCCGGGACGAAATGGAGGCCCAGTCCGTCACTGTCTACCCATGGGCCTGGTACAGCGCTGCACCTCCTGCACTTGGTATAAGATGATATATGCCACATCCGGCTCTTACTGAGTACAGTAGATGCATTTATATAGAGACTACTGATCTATATGATGACAGGGATGCACCCTGCATTCTCTACATGGAGTCTGCACTGAAAATAACATGCTATTACGTCATTCACTATGTATGTATGCCAGGGCATTGCCAGAACTGTGTGAACCCCATAGCAACATGTTGATGGGGCCCCTGTTCCAATTCTCCTATAGACACCTTTCCGCAGCTGGTGTTAATTTTATGCTCCATAGTAGATCCTTAGTTCATTTTCTGAACCATAGTAGTGCCTTAGTTAATGATATACCCCATAGTAGTGACCTAGTTCACATTATGCCACACAGTATCCCCCGATTCACATTATGACATACCATGGCATCAATTTATATTATGCCACGTTACAATGCACCCAGATCATGTTGTGCCACTTTACAGTGCCCCCAGCTCATATTATGCCACATTATTGTGCCTCCACTTCATATTATGCCTCATTACAGTGCCCCAGTTCATATTGTGCTTCATTACAGTGCCCCCAGCTCATATTATGCCACATTATTGTGCCTCCACTTCATATTATGCCACATTACTGTGCCCCCAGCTTATATTATACCACATTACAGTGCACCCAGATCATGTTGTGCCACATTACAGTGCCCCCAGCTCATTATGCCACATTATTGTGCCTCCACTTCATATTGGGCCTCATTACAGTGCCCCAG
This sequence comes from Pseudophryne corroboree, assembly GCF_028390025.1. NCBI lineage: Eukaryota > Metazoa > Chordata > Amphibia > Anura > Myobatrachidae > Pseudophryne > Pseudophryne corroboree. The sequence goes on from NC_086453.1 coordinate 342,412,873, forward strand.
TTCATATTGTGCTTCATTACAGTGCCCCCAGCTCATATTATGCCACATTATTGTGCCTCCACTTCATATTATGCCACATTACTGTGCCCCCAGCTTATATTATGCCACATTGTAATTTACAGTGCACCCAGATCATGTTGTGCCACATTACAGTGCCCCCAGCTCATATTATGCCACATTATTGTGCCTCAACTTTATATTGGGCCTCATTACAGTGCCCCAGTTCATATTGTGCCTCATTACAGTGCTCCCAGCTCATATTATGCCACATTATTGTGCCTCCACTTCATATTATGCCACATTACATACAGTGCCCCCAGCTTATATTGTGCCACATTACAGTGCTCCCAGCTCATATTATGCCACATTATTGTACCTCCACTTCATATTATGCCACATTACAGTGCCCCCATCTTATATTATGCCACATTACAGTGTTCCCAGCTCATATTATGCCACATTACAGTGCTCCCAGCTCATATTATGCCACATTACAGTGGTCCAAGCTCATATTATGCCACATTATTGGGCTTCCACTTCATATTGTGCCACATTACAGTGCCCCCATCTTATATTATGCCACATTACAGTGCACCCAGATCATGTTGTGCCACATTACAGTGCCCCTAGCTCATATGCCACATTAAAGTACTCCCAGCTCATATTACGCCACATTATTGTGCCTCCACTTCATATTGTGCCTCATTACAGTGCCCCAGTTCATATTGTGCCTCATTATGCTGCTCTCCAGTTCATATTATACCACTTTAAAATAAGCTTCAGACTGGGAAATCGGTGTGCAACTACAGTATAAAATCTGGGTACAGGGGCCCCCTAAGCCTCTGCTCCCTATTGCAATGGCACCCCCTGCACCCACTATAGCTATGCCCATGTACAGTCAGTCTATTTACTCCCCAATAAAGACTTCATCCCTTCAGGGTTGCCAGAGATAAAGGGGGTCATTCCGAGTTGATCGTAGCTGTGCTAAATTTAGCACAGCTACGATCATCTTCCCTGACAGCACAGGTCTAGTCCGCCCCGCCCCCACACGCAGCCGCTGCGGCCCGCCCCCCTCATGATCCGGCCACGCCTGCATTGGCCGGCCCGCGCCCCCATAACGGCGGTCAAATGCCTCCGTGCCGCCCCCTCCCGCTCAGCGACCGCCTCTGCCTGTCAATCAGGCAGAGGCGATCGCTAGTAAACGACGGCCGATTGCTGCGCTGCGAAAAACTGCAGCGAGCGATTGGGTCGGAATGACCCCCAAAGTTCCTTTACTTTCAATGGAATTTCTTTTCATTATCCAGGTACACGTTGGGCCTCATTCAGCATTAGGAGAGATTACAGTTGGTGGAAGGGAACATTCTACTTTTGTAGAAATTAAGGGATAACGAATTCAATCCAAAAGTGATATTACCGAAGCGTAAATTCCTATTTACTGCCATGTGCATTGATAGTTTAGAATCCATGATTGTGTAAGACGGGTGTGGTATGGTATGCCGGCGGCCGGGCTCCCGGCGACCAGCATACCGACGCCAGAAGCCCGACCGCCGGCATACCGACAGCGTGGTGAGCGCAAATGAGCCCCTTGCGGGCTTGCTGCGCTCGCCACGCTGCAGGCACGGTGGAGCGCTAAGCGCACCACGCTATTTATTCTCCCTCCAGGGGCGTCGTGGACCCCCACGAGGGAGAAAAACTGTTGGTATGCCGGCTGTCGGGATTCCGGCGCCAGTATACTGTGCGCCGGGATCCCGACAGTCGGCAACCTGAAGACCACCCTGTAAGACATACTGTAATCATGAAGGCAGTTCTTGAACATAATAAAGGGGAACACTTTATAGAGGTGTATAGTGGCCAAATGGTGAGCAGCGGCACAAAGCCGACGTAATCTGCGTCCACACATTTCCATGTGTATTGCTGTCTTTCATAGTAACAGAGGTCTTTATGTATTCCTGTGCTTGTTAAGTGAATACATTCTCTGGGGATGCGGTCCCGGCTGTCTGGATGCCAGCGGTCATGTGACCAATGCCGGAATCCCATTCTCTGCTATCATATGCCTGAAATTGCTACACTTATCAGGCACACAGGCCGCCTGCAGCAGAACTATAGCAGTCAGCGCTACCGCGCTCCCACTATATGCTGCCTGCTTCACAAGGAACATGCTACAAAGTATTCATCACTACAAGACCTGTATCAGACTATCTATGTTTATTCCCAAATCCCTGTTACATTTCATGCACCACGAGAGATTACATTCAGCGCCAGTAAAACAATTATCCTTCATATTCCGGTTTTAATTACAGAGTCGCATAATAATTGTTTACTTCTCTGTAAAAGTGTCATTGGGTTCTTTAGCTGAGAATTTACACAGTGTCTGGTTCTCACACTTTTGATGGCACCTGGAATAAAATACACCCCGTTTATAATTAGAGAAAATGAGAAATACACAATGCGGGTAAAACTGAAAGTGTTCCCAAGAGAACCTATCCAGTCATTGATGGCATTCCCCGCTTTACTCATAGCCCCAGAGAATTTCTGCGGTCTGTCCATCCATTGGCCAACACCACACACACGTCCTTACGCTTTATCTGGGACTTTATATCTATTCCTGTGCAACAATAAACTAATCCACGTACCTACAGATGCAACCACGCTCATCCAGCCTGCGGCACTGCCGCACGGGCACACCCACCGCGCCGAGGCATGGGTGCGACTTAGAACGCCGAGCTGCGGCTTAGTACGCCTCCCATGTAATCCTATGGACGCGCATACTTAGACACACGCGTGCATCCTTGTCACGGACACACTTACCGTGCCTGGCTTGTCGCGAATACGGCAATCTGCTGGCTAGATAGGCGTGGCTACATCCGTACTGCACTATTTGTGCATTAAGGAAAATTGGAAAATGTAGAAAAGTTGAGTAAAAATTAGCAAAATTAAGGAAAAAGTACAGTATGCAGCATGGGAATCACACCATACAGCGCAAAAGGGATAGATGAGCCTAACATATCACTGAGACTAACTATAACATCTTCATTGTACAATACATATAACATATACATGAGCTTTCATCATAGAAAGCTATAAATCCACACTGTGGTACTCTAGGAACTCTGTCTGGATAATGATTTTGGAATCCCTGAGGAGTAGATTAGGTCTCTAACGTTCCTTCCTCTGTAATCAGCAGCATTTTATCTTCAGAGTGATTTTCTACACCTGAGAGAAGGTTCAAGACAGGTTCTCAAGCATCCTCCACAGGAACTTCCATCTCTGCAGATGTAGGTGTCTGAATTCATGAAGAAACTGGTAAGACTGGTTCTTCCACACAAGGAGTTCCTGGAGATATGGGACTCATAATCTGGTCAACATTTGTCCCACTGGGGTAATGATCTCACCAGTATATGTATTTCAACAGAGGTGTCTTGCAAAGGAATGTGCGGGAACAGGCATTCATAATCTTCGAAACCAATGACAGACAGGGTAGACATGTTGTCCAATTTCAATTTCAGCTTTATAAACTATCGTTTTGCAAATGATGGTTTGATCTTGAACGGTGACTAAGGGGTAGCAAACAGTGGCATGTCACGTGTGTTGGGGGCGTGTTGGAGTCATAGCGGCCATCAGTGCTTAAAGTGGTCCTAGAGAGGTGGTGGAACTCACCCCCCTCCCCACGGCGCCCATGGAATAAAGGTATTGCGCACACTGCAAAAAAGGGGTGTGGTTTCAAAAAGAAAGGGGCGTGGTCACACAGTAATAATACCCACAGTAGTAGCACCCCATAATACACATAATGCCCACAGCAGTAGCGCCCCTTATACAATGCCCACAGTAGTAGTGCTCCTTATGCAATGTCCACTGTACTGGTAGTGCCCACAGTGGTAGTGCCCCTTATATAGAGCCCATAGTAGTGGTGCCCCTTATGCAATGCCCCCAGTAGTAGTGCCCCTTATGTCCCCAGGAGTGATGCCCCTTATGAAGTGCCCCCTTTACAATGCCCTCATTAGTAGTGCCTCCAGTAGTAATGCCCTTAATGGTAATGCCCGTGTAGTATTGCCCCCAGTAGTAATGTTTCCTGCAGTAATGCCCCCAGTAGTTATGCCCCCAGTGGTAATGCCCCTGCAGTTATGACCCCAGTAGTTACCCCCCCTTTAGTTCAGCCTCCCAGTGGTAATGCCCCCAGTAGTTTAGCCCAAGTAGTTTGCCCCTTGTAGTTTAGCCACCAGTAGTAATGCCCCCAGTTGTAATGCCCACTTGTAGTTTAGCCCCTGTAGTCATGCCCCCTTGTAGTTTAGCCCCCAGTAGTAATGCCCCCAAGTAGTAATTCCCCCAGTAGTTTAGCCCCCAGTAGTATTGCCCCTGTAGATACGCCCCCAGTAGTAATGCCCCTGTAGTTATGCCCCCAATAGTAATGCCCTCCTGTAGTCTGCCCCCTTGTAGTTTGCCCCCAGTAGCTTTCCCCCAGTAATAATGCCCCCCAGTAGTTTGCCCCAGTAGATGCTTCACAGTAGTTTGCCCCCAGTAGTAATGTCTCCCAGTAGTTTTGCCCCCAGTAGATGCCCCCCAGTAGTTTGCCCCCAGTAGTTTGCCCCCTTGTAGTTTGCCCCCAGTAATAATGCCCCCCAGTAGATGTCCCCCAGTAGTAATGTCCCCCAGTAGTTTGCCCCCAGTAGATGCCCCCCAGTAGTAATGTCCCCCAGTAGTTTACCCCCAGTAGATGCTTCCCAGTAGTAATGTCCCCAGTAGTTTGCCCTCAGTAGTAATGCCTCCCAGTAGTAATGTCCCCCAGTAGTTTGCCCCCAGTAGATGCCCCTCAGTAATAATGCCCCCCAGTAGTTTGCCCCCTGTAGGTGCCCCTCTGTAGTAATGCCCCCCAGTAGGTGCCCCTCTGTAGTAATGCCCCCCAGTAGTTTGCCCCCAGTAGGTGCCCCTCTGTAGTAATGCCCCACAGTAGATGCCGCTATACAAAAGAGAAAAAAACAAACAAAATACACCATACTCACCGAGCCCCGCTCCGTGTCCGGCCGCTGCAGTCCTCTGGGCGCCCGCTCTTCAGCACTATGAGAGAGGCGTCATGACGTCTCTCCCATAGCGCACAGTGACAGAGCCGGAAGCCGGAGCTCAGTACTGAGCTCCTGCCTCCGGCTGCCGCTGTGGAAAGAGAGCCAGGCGCCGGCTGGTAACACCATCTCAGTGGGCGCCCGGCATCTCCCTGCAGCGCCGGCCACACATTGGGTTACAACGCAGTTCCGCCTCAAAGTGGAACTGACGGAACGCAGTTCCGCCCCGTTCTGCGTCACTTTAACCCCTTGCAACCATGCTCCAACAGTAGGATTGCTCTAATGTTCTATGGTGCAGCTGATGTCTTATTGTACACACATTAGCGGATATGCACTGCTGCTGGTGGGCAACCTACCAGTCTGGTGGACGGTAGGATGCCCATCAACCGCAACACTGGCATAAAAACATATTTAAAAAGAAAAGAAAACTAGTAGTATTCATCATTGAAAATGTTTCAATTAATTAATAATTATTTTCTTTATATTGTAGCACCATTTGCTAGTTCATAAGACGCAGCAACATTTTTGCTGGCAATGCTAGTCCAAGCGGACAAAGAGACTGTGTATTGGTGTAATACTGACAGAGAAATTGTGGCTCCCTACAGCAAACTCTGCTGTTCCAGAACTTGTAGTGTGCTTGTAGTGCTTGGGGGTGTCCTGTCACAGACACCTCATGGAAGGGCCACTGGGCGGACGTGGACGACCATGAGAAACTCCAGAATTGCAGAGTTTGCTGCAGGGAGTCCAGACCAATCCAGTTTTTACCCAAACCTGCATGAGTCCAAGGATCCTTCCTACCAAGCGTCAACTATCGGCTGCTGGTGGAGCAGTCGTCCAGTTCCAGTGAGTACATACTGACTGTTGATACAGATAGAGCAATACTTGGATGCTACGCCATTGAGGAAGCCCACTCTCATCAACAGCAAATCTCATGGTCAATGAGATGCGGAAATGGTTCCAGAAAGCCAACAGAGAATTTAGCGGAGTTCCTTATCACCATACTGTATGCCAATGCAACATCTGCTGGATGAGAGGATAAGCTATTCAGAACAGTATCCCAATGCCTTGTCCTGTCGGAATTATGCCACAAAGAATTCAGTCTGTTCTGTGGGCAAATGAGCATGCAACTCACAATTAGGTGCATACTATGACAACCAAAGTGGCAATCTAGCACTAAAGTGGCAATGTAGCACTAAAGTGGCAATCTAGCACTAAAATACCATAACTGTACAGTATATACTGTATCTTTATTTTTACCACTAGAATATGTTTCTTTTTTTTTTTTTAGAATGTTTTCTTTCTTTTCCAAATTGCTGGTTCCTCAGAGCATTTTGTGATATGGAATTTAAAAACTGTACAAGTCCTCAACTTGCATGCCACCTTGCAGGATTGGGGCAGATGTATTAAGCCTGGAGAAGTGATAAAGCAGTGATAAATCAGTGATAAGTGGAAGGTGATAACGCACCAGCCAATCATTATGGGTTTGAAAAATTACAGTTAAGGCCCGTACACACTGGTCGATGTATCGGCCGTTCTCTTGTACGGCCGATACATCGCGGGACCGTCGGCCAGTGTGTACGGGCGATACGTCTGTGAACTCCGTCGTTCACAGACGTATCGCGTCGGCCGCGCAGCACAGCCGACAGCCAATATATCTAACGATATATTGGCCCGTCGCTGTGTGTGTACGGGGCGGTCGTCCGACCGCCCGTACACATGCTGCGGCGGCCGGCGGTGATTGACAGGTGAACTGGGCGGGCGCGAGCGCCCGCCCAGTTCATGACGTCAGTCCCCCGACGGATCGGGCTGTGTGTATGCGCAGCACACTGCCCGATCCGTACATAGATATATCTGCAGATCAATTGATCTGCAGATATATCTACTAGTGTGTACCCACCTTTAGGAGCTGATTGGCTGGTGCGTTATCACTGCTTTATCACTTCTCCAAGCTTAATACATCTGCCCCAATATATTTGGTTCTTGGTATTTCAATACTATTAATGACAATCTGTTGCAAATGTTTTTTTTATTTATTTTTTTATTTTATGTTGCCCTAAAAGGGTTAATGTAAAATGAAATACGAAAACGATCTGACCTAGAACTTTACAGCGGCGCAAGTTCTGAGTAGGGTGAGATTCCAGCTGTTTCATAACACTTTAGCTGAGAAATGAGCCAATGATACAGTCCCTGCCATGAAAGGTGTTAGCTTCTCATTAAAGTGCTTTTTATTACCAGGCACTCAGTGTTGTTTTGACCTCTTAAATGCAAAGTTAGTCCTGACCTCTGCAGGTTTCTACAAAGAGCTGGACAGCCGTAAGTGCCATACCATCCATTTACAGCAAGGAAAGTGAGGCTAGTCTATTCCTAATCCTAATTCCACATTATAGTATTAGCATAGTGGATCCAGCAAGAGAATGGCTGTGTCTTTGGTGTTTGCAGGTTCCGTCAGGATCCTGTAGATGCACTTGTGTGTGTGATAAAGTATGTGGTTATGTTTTGTATAGCTGGGAAAGGCAGTGTGCAATTTGGGTAGGATTTTATGAGTGCAAAGATGTTTGAAATTACAGCAGAACTCTGCCTTACAGGACTGTTATGCTATTGGCACCATATTATTACATAAGACTTTTGTTGTGCCCAGCCACGGAAAAGGATCACTATTATATGATTCTGTGCCGCAAGACTGCAGGCTGAAAAGGAAGCTGAATTAGCACGTTGCAGGGTGGGAGAGCGATGAGAGAGAATTTTGCTGCCACATCACTTAATCTCAACTCACCAGTTAGACATTTAATGGACGACTACAGCCAAGAGTAATGCAATTTTCTCCTGTGCATTACCGCGCTCTAATTAGGGCAGTACCGGTGACTTGTTAACAATAATTCCCTCTGAAACCATCTACAGTACAGTACGGGTCATTGTACTACAGTCACAGGTGGCAAATGCCACTGTAATAGTACATGTCGACCTAGAAACCCTGTCGACTTTCAGACCCTGTCGACCTAGTGACTGTCGACCTATAGTGGTCGACCTAAACATTGTCGACCTAGACCGTGTCGATCTTCAGACCGGATCCCGATAATATAGCACAGGACTGCATAACTACACAGCTCTCCATAGCATCATTGCAGGAAACACGAGCGTGGTAGTATACCATGGCAACTTTCAGATTGCCGACACACAGAATATCTATAGTCAGAATGTCATAATTCAGAAAATTTATATGGTCACAATATCAACACTGATATAATGTCTGCATTATTCAAATGTCAACGTTATGCAAGCCGACAGCACTTTTACCCTTATTGCAATGCCGACATGTTGAATGTGTTGGCATTCTGGGGGCTATTCAGGTTGGATTGCAGATTCTGCTAAAAAGCAGAATCTGCAATCTTTTTTTCTGCATGCTGGGGGCCGCCCATCGCAGAGCAAGGCCGCCCAGCATGCCGAATGGCGTGCTTAGCTTCTGCGACCGCAATTTAATTGTGGTCACAGCAACTGTGGATGATCCCCTGCAGCCGCTGCTAGGCTGCGTATGCAGGCGGTCCGCCGCCATTTTCTTGATTGGAGTGGCTGCCACCCAGTTTTAAATGCAATGCCCTCACAACACTTGGTTGCCGCCCCCCCGCCTGCCTCTGCCTCAGGGCCGGAGCTACCATTAGGCAGCTTTAGGCAGCTGCCTATGGGCGCCGGCCACTAGAGGGCGGCAAGCTCCCGCTGAACCAGTTTTACTTAAAAATTATTCTAGTGGCTGCCGCGGCGCGGGTCTGGCCAGCCGCAGCCACCACTGTCAGTCACCCTCCCCACCGGCCAGGGTGAATTGCGTTTGCCACCCTCTGCTGACGGACCCCAGACTGGACACAACCGCCAGTCAACAGCTGCGGCTCCCGCTCACCTCCGCCGCCGCAATGAAAGAAGTCAAAAAGGCTACGTACACTTAAAGCACTTGCGGCCGGGCCACCCTTATTGACTATCAGAGGCTGACAGTCGGCCTGCTGCGCGATGCTGCTGTGTCTCTCTTCTGGCCAGACAAGCAGCAGAAGCATCGTTTTCTCCCTTCCCGTCCTGCAGCGCCCCCTCTCAAAGCCGCAGGCAGGGAGGTCCGGTCACTGCCCCCAGCCTTGCATGCTCCCTCAGTCGCCCATCGTTTTCCACAAGCTGCTGGCAGCCGCCCACCTGCTCCAGGCTCCCTTGTATCTGCCTGACCCCGGCCAGCTCCACCTCCTGCCCCTGCAAGCTCTGTGTGCAGAGAGGAGCGATGGAGTGCTGCATTGGAACCGCACTTCTAGGACAAAAAGTCCCCCCCTGCCACAGTCATCAAATATATGTAAGTGAAAATGGTGTGTGGCACCATGACATTAAACTAAATTAGGGTTGTTAGGTATAATTTATATAAAGGAAAGAAAGAGGGGGGGGGGATAGGCACAACGCATATAAGGGGTGGAGGTATGGTTAACAAAAACATATAAGGGGTACACAAAATTGTCCTATATATATATATATATATATATATATATATATATATATATGTTCCGTATGGTTTACCGTTTGGATGGGATGCCAGCTGTCACAATCCCAACAGCAGCATCCCGCCCGCCAGAATGCCTCCCTGTCGTCTCTCTGGCTGTCCCTGTCGTCTCCTTGGCTGTCCCTTTCTTCTCTCTGGCTGTCCCTGTCTTCTCTCTGGCTGTCCCTGTCGTCACTCTGGCTGTCCCTGCTGTCACAATTTCAGCTCATTCAGTGTGCTATAATGTGAATTTCGGCTCATTCAGTGTGCTACAATGTGAATTTCGGCTCATTTAGTGTGCTACAATGTGACTGTCGGCTCATTCAGTGTGCTACAATGTGAATTTCGGCTCATTCAGTGTGCTATAATGTGAATTTCGGCTCATTCAGTCTGCTATAATGTGAATTTCGGCTCATTCAGTGTGCTATAATGTGAATTTCGGCTCATTCAGTGTGCTACAATGTGAGTTTCGGCTCATTCAGTGTGCTACAATGTGAATTTCAGCTCATTCAGTGTGCTACAATGTGAATTTCGGCTCATTCAGTGTGCTACAATGTGACAGTCGGCTCATTCAGTGTGCTACAATGTGACTGTCGGCTCATTCAGTGTGCTACAATGTGAATTTCGGCTCATTCAGTGTGCTATAATATGAATTTCGGCTCATTCAGTCTGCTATAATGTGAATTTCGGCTCATTCAGCGTGCTATAATGTGAATTTCGGCTCATTCAGTGTGCTACAATGTGAGTTTCGGCTCATTCAGTGTGCTACAATGTGAATTTCAGCTCATTCAGTGTGCTACAATGTGAGTTTCGGCTCATTCAGTGTGCTACAATGTGAATTTCGGCTCATTCAGTGTGCTACAATGTGAGTTTCGGCTCATTCAGCGTGCTACAATGTGACTGTCGGCTCATTCAGTGTGCTACAATGTGAATTTCGGCTCATTCAGTGTGCTATAATGTGAATTTCGGCTCATTCAGTGTGCTATAATGTGAATTTCGGCTCATTCAGTGTGCTATAATGTGAATTTCGGCTCATTCAGTGTGCTACAATGTGAGTTTCGGCTCATTCAGTGTGCTACAATGTGAATTTCGGCTCATTTAGTGTGCTACAATGTGAGTTTCGGCTCATTCTGTTCTACAATGTGACTGTCGGCTCATTCAGTGTGCTACAATGTGAATTTCGGCTCATTCAGTGTGCTATAATGTGAATTTCGGCTCATTCAGTGTGCTACAATGTGAATTTCGGCTCATTCAGTGTGCTACAATGTGAGTTTCGGCTCATTCAGTGTGCTACAATGTGAATTTCGGCTCATTCAGTGTGCTACAATGTGAGTTTCGGCTCATTTAGTGTGCTACAATGTGACTGTCGGCTCATTCAGTGTGCTACAATGTGAATTTCGGCTCATTCAGTGTGCTATAATGTGAATTTTCGGCTCATTCAGTCTGCTATAATGTGAATTTCGGCTCATTCAGTGTGCTATAATGTGAATTTCGGCTCATTCAGTGTGCTACAATGTGAGTTTCGGCTCATTCAGTGTGCTACAATGTGAATTTCAGCTCATTCAGTGTGCTACAATGTGAATTTCGGCTCATTTAGTGTGCTACAATGTGAGTTTCGGCTCATTCTGTTCTACAATGTGACTGTCGGCTCATTCAGTGTGCTACAATGTGAATTTCGGCTCATTCAGTGTGCTATAATGTGAATTTCGGCTCATTCAGTGTGCTACAATGTGAATTTCGGCTCATTCAGTGTGCTACAATGTGAGTTTCGGCTCATTCAGTGTGCTATAATGTGAATTTCGGCTCATTCAGTGTGCTATAATGTGAATTTCGGCTCATTCAGTGTGCTATAAATTTCGGCTCATTCAGTGTGCTACAATGTGAGTTTCGGCTCATTCAGTGTGCTACAATGTGAATTTCGGCTCATTTAGTGTGCTACAATGTGAGTTTTGGCTCATTCTGTTCTACAATGTGACTGTCGGCTCATTCAGTGTGCTACAATGTGAATTTCGGCTCATTCAGTGTGCTATAATGTGAATTTCGGCTCATTCAGTGTGCTACAATGTGAATTTCGGCTCATTCAGTGTGCTACAATGTGAGTTTCGGCTCATTCAGTGTGCTACAATGTGAATTTCGGCTCATTCAGTGTGCTACAATGTGAGTTTCGGCTCATTTAGTGTGCTACAATGTGACTGTCGGCTCATTCAGTGTGCTACAATGTGAATTTCGGCTCATTCAGTGTGCTATAATGTGAATTTTCGGCTCATTCAGTCTGCTATAATGTGAATTTCGGCTCATTCAGTGTGCTATAATGTGAATTTCGGCTCATTCAGTGTGCTACAATGTGAGTTTCGGCTCATTCAGTGTGCTACAATGTGAATTTCAGCTCATTCAGTGTGCTACAATGTGAATTTCGGCTCATTTAGTGTGCTACAATGTGAGTTTCGGCTCATTCTGTTCTACAATGTGACTGTCGGCTCATTCAGTGTGCTACAATGTGAATTTCGGCTCATTCAGTGTGCTATAATGTGAATTTCGGCTCATTCAGTGTGCTACAATGTGAATTTCGGCTCATTCAGTGTGCTACAATGTGAGTTTCGGCTCATTCAGTGTGCTACAATGTGAATTTCGGCTCATTCAGTGTGCTACAATGTGAGTTTCGGCTCATTCAGTGTGCTACAATGTGAGTTTCGGCTCATTCAGTGTGCTACAATGTGAATTTCGTCTCATTCAGTGTGCTACAATGTGAATTTCGTCTCATTCAGTGTGCTACAATGTGAATTTCGGCTCATTCAGTGTGCTACAATGTGAGTTTCGGCTCATTCAGTGTGCTACAATGTGAGTTTCGGCTCATTCAGTGTGCTACAATGTGAGTTTCGGCTCATTCAGTGTGCTAAAATGTGAGTTTTCGGCTCATTCAGTGTGCTACAATGTGAGTTTCGGCTCATTCAGTGTGCTCACAGTGCTTTTATGTGGCTTGATAAAAGCGCTGAAACGTTACCGATCAGAGCCGTGTCCTGTTGTCATTATTTACGAGACCTGAGTGCCGCCATTGGAGGGAATATAGATATATAGATATATATACGTTAATGCTATATAGTCTGTGCGTTTCCAGTATGAACAGCTGGGCTTGGGGAACCAGTGTAGCATTGTAGGATGGGTCCAAATTACTATTTTGGGGGAGAGGTTAGGCTGCGGGGGTGGGTGGGTTAGGGTTAGTCTGCAGGGGTGGGAGGGTTTTGCTGTGGGTAGGGGGGATTAGGCAGCCCTGGGGAGGGTTAGGATTAGGCTTTGGGGGAGGAAGGGTTAGCTGGGGGAAGGGGGAGTTAAGGTTAGGCACCACTGGGGAGGGTTAGGATTAGGAAGGGGGGGGAGATTAGGGATCAGGGTTAGTTTACATAATTAGCAAGTGTTGGAATTTTAATCTTCGGGATGCCGCTGTCCGTATTCTGACAGCCGGCATCCCGAGCGCCAGGATATCGTGTGTAACATATATATATATATATATATATATATATATATATCCCTAATAATAACACCTAACCTTAACCCACACTGATAAATCAACCCTTATTTCCTATCCCTAATACCGTAACCCCAATATCCTAACCCAAACAGATAAATTGTGAGGCGGTTACCTGGGTGGGGGGTGGGTGGGGGGCTGCTGCTGACTATTTGCCTAGGGTGCAGAGAAACCTTGCACCGGCCCTGCTCTGCCTGTCAATCAAGCAGAGGTGTTTGCAGCCAATGCGATCAGATAGCATTGCCGGCTAGCGCACGCGCAGGTTATTGCAGTTGCATCAATTAGCGATGCGGCATGAATAACCCCCTCTGATCGAATATGTTGACTTTGTATCATATACCTTTAGTAAAGTACTGTATATAATAATATTTTTCCAGTGATGATCCTATAGAGAGGTTTGCATGTTGATGTTCAGAATGTGAACAGGTTCAGAAGGTATATGATACTCATTAGAATTAGAGATGAGCGGGTTTGGATGTAACGCCAGAATTAACGCCAGTTCGGTTTTATCCGGATGTTTCTTATTGGATATCCAAAACACGTGACGTCCATGAGCCAATAAGATGCCATTTTGAGAACCGAGTAAATCCGAGTAAAACCGAACCCGCTCATCTCTAATTAGAATACACCATAAACACATTTTATAAATGAGTTTAAATATGAATTATCGCAAGAAGACAATGAAAAATAGAACAGTAGAAACCTCATAAAGAAACACTAGTGCTCAGATATCCAGGTGTTATATAACATGCTATTTACAAATATTGGGGTCTATGCAAATAAATGGCCATTGCACACTGTCTGCACAGGTGTGAAATGGTCTTCCTGGCCTAGCAAACGACAGTTTGTTTGCCCAGGAACCAGGTCCAGGGCTTTAAAGCAAGCCATAAAGATGAAAGTAACAACCCTACTAGATTGGCTGGGAAACCCCAACGTGTAAACTGACACTCAATCCACTTTAGTTTTGGGAGGGTTAAAGGAATCCCAAAGAAGTGGGGCTGGGGGGGAAGATGCAGCATGGAGGTTTAAATATGAGAAGTTGTCATTATCATTGAGGTGGCATTCAGGGAGAGACTGGGGCCTATAATGTACAGGATATGAAGAGAGACCTCACTCAACCAGCATTCGACTCTACAGGTGATCGGAACGTTGTCTTTCCCCCCCTTATTTTTATTTCTTGAAATTGTGATTACTGTGACTATTTACACTATTATGGGGGTCATTCTGTTTTTCGGTCGCAGCGCAGCGATTAGGTAAAAAAGTGGCACTTATGCGTATGCATATGGGACGCAATGCGCACGCGGGACGTACTTTCACAAAAGCCGATGCAGTTTCACACAAGGTCTAGCGACGCTTTTCAATCGCACTGCTGGCCGCAGAGTGATTGACAGGAATTGGGTGTTTCTGGGTAGTAACTGACCGTTTTCGGGGAGTGTGTGTAAAAACGCAGGCATGTCAGATAAAAACACAGGCGTGCCTGGGGAAACGCAGGCGTGCCTGGGGAAACGCAGGCGTGGCTGGCCGAACGTAGGGCGTGTTCGTGACGTCAAAACAGGAACTAAACAGTCTGAAGTCTCGAGCTGCTCAGAAACTGCACAATCTTTTTTTGTAGCAGCGCTGCGATCCTTTCGTTCGCACTTCTGCTAAGCTAAGATACACTCCTAGAGGGCGGCGGCTTAGCGTTTGCACGGCTGCTAAAAGCAGCTAGTGAGCGAACAACTCGGAATGAGGGACAATATTCTTGTAAGCATTCATTTTCTGTAACTATAAGCTTTGAAGTTTTTACTTGAATTAAAAATCTTAATTTTAGTTTTGGATTCTGTGTTTTCATACCCAAACCCTGAGAGCCTCATGTTACCTATTTTTTTTTTACGTATTAATAATTGCGTGTGCAGGTGAGAACAGAAGCTCGCCCTGGGTGTGGCCCCTCAAAGTCGCTTGGCCTGACTGGTGCAGTAACTGCATTGATTTACCACATGTGCTGAGGTAATCAGTAAGATGTCATGGTCAGCAGTTCTCAGATTGGCGTACCTGGAGAATCATGACAGCAGGCGCAATTAGGGTTTCGTGTGATTTGTGTGCAGCCCTAAATCAGGCCCATAGTGTATTAGCTCCTCCTCGACAGGAGCTTATACTTTGTTTTATGTCCCAAATGAATTATCTGCCATACTAGATTAAGTCCAACCAAGCAAAGAAGATTTTAGGCATTTGTATTGATACAATATTTATTTCTAAGTTATAGGGATCTAAATATTTAGATATATTATACAGCTATG
This sequence comes from Pseudophryne corroboree, assembly GCF_028390025.1. Classification (NCBI taxonomy): domain Eukaryota; kingdom Metazoa; phylum Chordata; class Amphibia; order Anura; family Myobatrachidae; genus Pseudophryne; species Pseudophryne corroboree. Next base: position 342,428,227 of record NC_086453.1, read on the forward strand.
ACATATAGGATTACAGTTTAAGCAGAATAATGAGTAGATAGATGCAATTAATGACCAAATCACAGACATAGAAGCAATACTCGCACAATGACATACAGGAAAATTACAATTAAGAAGAATTTACTAAACTTGTCATGCTGGGAGTTGTAGTGCTCTGCAGAGACACTTTAGATGCACCATGGTCCTGATTGAGATCCCGCTGCTCCTGCTGTTGTTGTCGCAAAGTATGGATGTTGACGCCGTTTGGGAGAGGAGGGCGGTGATGGCATCCGTATCCCAAAACGGATGCGTGTCGTCTTCATTTTGAGTGCTGTGGCCAGGATCTCTGTCTTCTGATGGAGAAATCCTTGCCTCTTGGATGGAGCTGCGGCTGCCAGCTTGCTTGACCCCATCGGTCACTCAGCCGTTGCAAGGGATCCAATACTGCGCCCTAAGGCGCAGTACTTATCACAAATGCATGCAGGAGGCATCTACTTATACAAGGTGCCTCCTGCTGCATTACTATATTTGTGTATCGCTGCTGTTTCCAAGTGAGCAGAAGCAAAAGCACCTACAACTACATCTGAATCAGGCTCCACGGACGCTCATTCAGGGACGGTCGGGTTCGCTATCACTGCGCTGTATATAAATGCAGCAGGAGGCGTCTACAACATGCAGAATACTCCTGCTGCACTAGTGATCTGAGCTGCGTCCCAGCATCAGATCAAAGCACCCACCATTGCAGCACCCTTGGTTCTGCGCAAACCGCCCATTGCAGAGTCCCGACATGGCTCAGTTTTTTACAAATTAAGCCCATTGGCCCCCCTCCCCGAAACAGCATTAGACTGTCAATCCGCAGGACCATTCACGCATACGCAGAACAGTTCCCGCATATGCGCAAAGCAGCGAAAATCATATTTTGCGCCAATGGTCTCCGCTGCATTACCCCCTCCCCCCCATGTGCCTTAGACGGTGTTGTGTCTTTGAATAATCTAAACTTAGCTCCTTTTTCACCGTTGGACCCTTAATTACAATATCAAGTAAATCATAACGTCTGGCCATTTCTGCTCTGTGCGGCAGTAGGAGTAATGGGAATATATGATGTTATGTTTATTGTGTAAGTTAAACCCATCCTAATGCTTAAGATGCTGTTTAAAGAGCTCCATAAACAATAAAAAGTTGTAAAATAAGTAGAGCGAGTCCTCCGTGGATAAAACACACTACGGTACGTATGTTTTTGTAAATAAGTTGTTGCTAGGGTGGAGCTGACATTAAACAACTTCCCACATAATATGCACATTTTACAGAATTTTCATATATTTCATCGACATTTGATTTTCCAAACCTAATAAGAGAGGAAAACTCTGTGAACCAGCTGGGGCTGTAGTGAGATGTTAAACACTTGTTACCATAGTCACTGTTTCATGAAACATAAATGAACCATTGCGGGAGCGACCTCGGTGATCAGGCACAGTGACGGGCCAACCAGGGGACGACGACTGGGAGTGGGCGCAGTGAGGGAAAGAGAAGGGTGTCGACCATCAGATTTTTCTCTGTTGTCTTTCATAGACCCAACACAACAGACCTCATTGGTTGGTGGCTAGTGGAGAATTGTGTACTGTGACTTTACCTTTAAATAGGTCTTACAAACACATGGGCCCTCATTCCGAGTCGTTCGCTCGGTAAATTTCATCGCATCGCAGCGATTTTCCGCTTAGTGCGCATGCGCAATGTCCGCACTGCGACTGCACCAAGTAATTTTGCTATGAAGTTAGGTATTTTACTCACGGCTTTTTCTTCGCTCTGGTGATCGTAGTGTGATTGACAGGAAGTGGGTGTTTCTGGGCGGAAACAGGCCGTTTTATGGGCGTGTGGGAAAAAACGCTACCGTTTCCGGAAAAAACGCGGGAGTGGCTGAAGAAACGGGGGAGTGTCTGGGCGAACGCTGGGTGTGTTTGTGACGTCAAACCAGGAACGACAAGCACTGAATTGATCGCAGATGCCGAGTAAGCTACTCTGAAACTGCACAGAGCAGTCTTTTCGCAATATTGCAAATCTTTCGTTCGCTATTTTAAGAAGCTAAGATTCACTCCCAGTAGGCGGCGGCTTAGCGTGAGCAACTCTGCTAAAATCGCCTTGCGAGCGAACAACTCGGAATGAGGGCCATAATTAGAAGTACTTCACTCCTCCATTACAGGTTTTAAATATACATTTTTGGTTGCAGGCAATCTGTCAAATGAAAAATTAGTTGCCAGGTGCTGAAGAACATCCTTGAAAAATACTCATCTCCTGATCAGGGTCAGTGCTACCACTGGGCGGTCCTAGACACTTAGCTAGGGCGTCAGCATTTAGGTGGCTCCTAAACCACTAATGAGTTACCTAATGTCACTATGTGCTGGCAGCTACTTACCTGTGAGGCTGCTGGTTCCATCTCCTTCATGTTGGTAATGGGCAGGGAGTGTGGTATTGTCCTCATACCATGGTCCACACTTCCAAAGAGGAGACTGTTCATCCGGCTGGAAGGAGGATGCCTAGGATACCCAGGGAGCACTTACCAGCCTTGCCCAAAGAGCACTTACTAAATAGACCTGGCATTCCCAACCTCGGTCCTCAAGGCACACTAACAGTGCAGCTATCACTGATATCCAGGCTTCAGCACAGATGGTGAAATCAGAATAACTGAGGTACTAATTAAGTCACCTGTGCTGAGGCCTGGACAGCACTAAAATCTGGACTATTAGTGTGCCTCGAGGACCAAGGTTGGAAATGCCTGAAATAGACTTACAACATACCTCCCAACATGACCCTCTCCAGGAGGAACAGAATACTCTGCTCCTGGACTTCCCTCTTAATTTATGATTGGCATCACCTGTGCTGAAACACCTTTCTCATACATTATCTGTTCAAAACAGGTGACCGGCAATCATAAATTAAGAGGAAAGTCCAGAACCAGAGCATTTTGTCCCTCCTGGAGGGGGTAATGTTGGGAGGTATGTTACAAACACCTCACTGGATTCTGTCCCCATTGCTGCTAAGTTAGTCTATACATTGTTAGATGGCTGCATGAAAGGGCTCTTCATTAATACATTACAATATGCCATATAATGTTGACTGTGCTTGATAATAATGCAAATTGCAGTCTCATGTACCGCACATAGGGGGTAATGCAGACTCATTCGCTGCAGCAGCGATCGCAGTCTGAATAACTATGCGCAGTGCAGCCAGTGAGATGCAAAAGCATCTCACTGGTGCGATTGCCTCTGCCTGATTGACAGGCAGAGACGGTCGCGGGGCGGAAGGGGGCGTGTCAATGGTGTTGGCGGGGTGCGGTCTGGACAATGGAGGCATGTCTGGACCGTTGGGTGGGCGGGCCACGGCAGCTGCATGATGTCACACACAGCCACTGCCAGCGCGCACGAGCTGTGCTGGCAGGGATCTACTCGTCAGGTACAAAAGCATCACCGCCGTGCAATGCTTTTATACGTGCGCTGGGGGGATGGAGGGGGCAGGGCCTGACACGCGGGCGGACTAACCCCGTGCTGGGTATCCCCCGCATGTCAGAGTAAATGATTGTAGATGTGCTAAGTTTAGCACATCTACGATCAACTCTGAATTACCCCATAGTGGAATAAATTGGCCGTAACAACACATAATATACTACATGAGACACAACAATGCTTTCTGAGGTCATATATGGTCTACACAGCATATCATATACAGTACTACATGAGACACAACAATGCTTTCTGAGGTCATATATGGTCTACACAGCATATCATATACAGTACTACATGAGACGATACTTGCCTACCTGACCCTCTCCATGAGGGAGAAAATGCTCTGTTCCTGGACTTTCCTGGTAATGTATGATTGCCATCACCTGTGGTGAAAGACCTTTCTTATCAATTCACTAGCTCACCACAGGTGATGGCAATCATACATTACCAGGAAAGTCCAGGAACAGAGCATTTTCTCCCTCATGGAGAGGGTCAGGTAGGCAAGTATGCATGAGACACAACAATGCTTTCTGAGGCCATATAGGGTCTACACAGCATACCATATATACTACATGAGACACAACAATGCTTTCTGAGGTCATATAGGGTCTACACAGCATACCATATATACTACATGAGACACAACAATGCTTTCTGAGGTCATATAGGGTCTACACCAGGCATTCCCAACCACGGTCCTCAAGGCACACTAACAGTGCAGGTTTTAGTGATATCCAGACTTCAGCACAGGTGATTTAATTAGTAGCTCAGTTATTTTGATTTAACCATCTGTGCTGCAGCCTGGATATCACTAAAACCTGCACTGTTGGTGTGCCTTGAGGACCGTGGTTGGGAAAGCCTGGTCTACACAGCACAACATTTCCTACATGAGACACAACAATGCTTTCTGAGGACATATAGGATCTACACAGCATATCGGGGGTCATTCCGAGTTGTTCGCTCTGTATTTTTCTTCGCATCGCAGCGATTTTCCGCTAACTGCGCATGCGCAATGTTCGCACTGCGACTGCGCCAAGTAAATTTGCTATGCAGTTAGGTATTTTACTCACGGCATTACGAGGTTTTTTCTTCGTTCTGGTGATCGTAGTGTGATTGACAGGAAGTGGGTGTTTCTGGGCGGAAACAGGCCGTTTTATGGGAGTGTGTGAAAAAACGCTACCGTTTCTGGGAAAAACGCGGGAGTGGCTGGAGAAACGGAGGAGTGTCTGGGCGAACGCTGGGTGTGTTTATGACGTCAAACCAGGAACGACAAGCACTGAACTGATCGCAGATGCCGAGTAAGTTTGAAGCTACTCAGAAACTGCTAAGATGTGTCTTTTCGCAATTTTGCTAATCTTTCGTTCGCAATTTTGATAAGCTAAGATTCACTCCCAGTAGGCGGCGGCTTAGCGTGTGCAAAGCTGCTAAAAGCAGCTTGCGAGCGAACAACTCGGAATGACCACCATCATGTACTACATGAGACACAACAATGCTTTATGAGGTCATATAGGGTCTACACAGCATATCATATACTACATGAGACACAACAATGTTTTCTGGAGTCATATAGGGTCTACACAGCATATCATATACTACATGAGACACAACAATGCTTTCTGAGGTCATATAGGGTCTACACAGCATATCATATACTACATGAGACACAACAATGCTTTCTGGAGTCATATAGGATCTACACAGCATATCATATACTACATGAGACACAACAATGCTTTCTGAGGTCATATAGGGTCTACACAGCATAACATATACTACATGAGACACAACAATGCTTTCTGAGGTCATATATGGTCTACACAGCACATCATATCCTGCATGAGACAGAACAATGCTTTCTGGGGTCATATAGGGTCTACACAACCCATCATATACTACATCAGACACAACAATGCTTTCTGAGGTTAGGGTCTACATAACACATCTTATGCTACATGAGACACAACAATGCTTTCTGAGGTCATATAGGGTCTACACAGCACATCATATCCTGCATGAGATAGAACAATGCTTTCTGGGGTCATATAGGGTCTACACAACCCATCATATACTACATGAGACACAACAATGCTTTCTGAGGTCATATAGGGTCTACACAGAATATCATATACTACATGAGACACAGCAATACTTTCTGAGATCATATAGGCAGGCACAGTATATCATATACTACATGAGATACAACAATGCTTTCTGGGGGCATATATGGTCTACACAGCACAACATATCCTACATGAGACACAACAATGCGTTCTGGGGTCATATAGGGTCCACCCAACACATCATATACTACATGAGACACAACAATGCGTTCTGGGGTCATATAGGGTCTACACGACACATATATTACATGAGACACAACAATGCTTTCTGGGGTTAGAGTCTACATAACACATCTTATGCTACACGAGACACAACAATGCTTTCATGGGTCATATAGGGTCTACACAGCACAACATTTCCTACATGAGACTAGTGATGAGCGGATTCGGTTTTACTCGGTTCTCAAAACCGAATCTTATTGGCTCACTGATGTCACGTGTTTTGGATAGCCAATAAGATTCGGTTTTGAGAACCGAGTAAAACCGAGTAAAACCGAATCCGCTCATCACTACATGAGACACAACAATGCTTTCCGGGGTCATATAGGGTCTACACAACCCATCATATACTACATGAGACACAACAATGGTTTCTGGGGTCACATAGAATCTACACAACACATCAGATCCTACATGAGATACAACAATGCTTTCTGGGGTTACGTTCTACACAACCCTTCATACTGTATACTACATGAGACAAAACAATGCTTTCGGGGTTATGGTCTACACAACACCTTACATGTACTACATGAGACATAACAATGGTTTCTGAGGTCATATAGGGTCTACAAAGCATATCATATACTACATGAGACACAACAATGCTTTCTGGAGCCATATAGGGTTTACAGATCACAACATATCCTACATGAGACACAACAATGCATTCTGGGGTCATATAGGGTCCACACAACACATCATATACTACATGAGACACAAGAATGCGTTCTGGGGTCATATAGGGTCTACACAACACATATACTACATGAGACACAACAATGCTTTCTGGGGTTAGGGTCTGCATAACACATCTTATGCCACATGAGACACAACAATGCTTTCATGGGTCATATAGGGTCTTCACAGCACAACATTTCCTACATGAGACACAACAATGCTTTTCGGGGTCATATAGGGTCTACACAACCCATCATATACTACATGAGACACAACAATGGTTTCTGGGGTCACATAGGATCTACACAACACATCAGATCCTACATGAGATACAACAATGCTTTCTGGGGTTACATTCTACACAACCCATCATATTGTATACTACATGAGACATAACAATGCTTTCTGGGGTTACGGTCTACACAACACACCATATACTACATGAGACACTACAATGCTTTCCAGGGTCATATAGGATCTACACAACACATCATATCCCGAATGAGACACAGCAATGCTTTCTGGGGTCATATAGGGCCTACACAATACAGCATATCCTGCATGAGACACAACAATGCTTTCTGGGGTCATATAAGGCCTACACAGCACATCATATCCTGCATCAGACAGAACAATACTTTCTGGGGTCACGTAAGGCCTACATAACACAGCATATCCTGCGTGAGACACAACAATGCTTTTTGGGGTCATATAGGGTCTACACAACACATATCCCGCATGAGACACAACAATGCTTTCTTGGGTCATATAGGGTCTACACAACACATCATTACCTGCATGAGGCACAACAATGCTTTTTGGAGTTCAAAAAGAGTTTGCACAACACATCATATATTACATGAGACACAACAATGCTTTATAAGGTCTAAAGAGTCTACACATAACATCCTATACTGCATCAGATAAAACAATGTCTCCTGTGGTCCAACAGAGACTACACAACACATCATAGCCCACATAAGACACAACACTGCTTTCTGAGGGTCTATAGAGTCTACACAACACATTATATCCTACATGAGGCACAACAATGCTTTCTAGAGTCATATATGTTCTACACAACTCAACATGTCCTACAATGCTTTCTGGAGTTCCACAAAGTCTGCAAAGCAACAAACCAAACTGCATATTACTTGAAACACAACAATGCTTTCTGGGGTACTACAGAGTCTACACAACACATCCGAACCCACAGGAAACACAACACTGTTTTCTGGGGTCTGTAGAGTCTACCTCGCGGGGGTCATTCCGACCCGATCACCCGCTGCAGTTTATCGCAGTGCAGCGATCGGGTTGGAATTGCGCATGCGCAAGCGCAGCAGTGCGCCGGCGCATGGCGGACGGCCGAAGGCTGTCGTTTCCCTGCGATCGCCTCTGCCTGATTGATAGGCGGAGGCGGTTCGGTGGGCGGGAGGGGGCGGCATGGGCGCCGTTTTGGGGGTGCGGTCCGGCCAACGCAGGCCGGACCGCGTGGGGGGGAGGGCTACTCCTAAAGTGCAAAAGCATCGCTTCTGTGCAATGCTTTTGCACTTCTGCGGGGGGGAGGGGGGGGTGGTACTGACATGCGGGGCGTCCCCCGCATGTCTATTGTCATGATCGTAGCCCTGCAAAATTTTGCAGTGCTGCGATCAACTCGGAATGACCCCCCATGTCATGTGTGATACACAATGCACTACCGTACATACCATCAACATCAGCCCTACGGCAGGTGCAGTATTTCTGGGTGTCTCTGGCCGCCTATGGCTGTGGCTGTGTATCTTTTCAAATTATATTTATTTATTAATACACTTTCCCAAACTGTGTCACTACAGTCCAGGAGTTAAGGATATCCATGCTTCAACACAGGTGACTTAATTAGTACTTCAGTTAGTTTGATTTAACAATCTGGACTCAAGCATGGATATTCTTAAAACTTGGACTGTAATGGCGGAGTTTGGGTACTAACAATTATATTACTGTACAATGCGCTTTACAAATGTATAAGGACACTGATATATCTCCTGCCCTCAGCTCAGTAATGCACAATATCACAGTCTTCATTCACTGGGGACTGTGGTCTTCTCCAATTTACAGTATTAAGCTCAGAAAAGCAAACTTTTTGGAGCTTGACCATCTGATAAGTAATGTCATTGTGACATGGTGTTAGCCTGTAGACTACAATATCTCAGATACTTAGCTGGAGAGTGATCTCCGTCCCCTGCTGGCCACACATTCGCAGTGGTTAAGCCGTATCCCAACACGGAAGGAAAGTATTACCTGAGCTACCACTTTGCTTTTTACTCTTATTGGAACCACGGCCCTGGCTGAGAGTGTAGATAAATAGCCCCGAAAAAAAATCATTGCTTATTAGAATTACAGCAATATGCAAAAATAAGGAATTATATTTTCTGGGGCCCTCACTGCCACCAGTGATCTCACTAAGATAAAAATTATGTTAGTCCCATAAACCCATTATATAAAAAAATGGGGGTCCTACTTCATTGCTGGTATTGACACACTTCCTATACTTACCAATTGGATCTCCCATTCGGGATTTCCTGTGCTGAAGGTCCAAGTAGATGCCTCCTGACGACTTCTCTGATCCGCTGCTGCATTCGTGGTTGCACGAACCCTCAGGTTACTCAGGCTGGCTGGTGTTTTCACACTGCTGGGGCCAGTGAGCTGCATCCAAGGACACAGTCACTGGCCTCGACACGCCCAGAAAACACAGACACGCACCAGTTTTCTATAACGCTGACCATGCCCGCCCCTTTTCCCCCTCTCAAACGGCTGCAGTATGTCAATCAGATCTGCACATGCGCAGCACAGATCCTGCTCATGTGAAGATCTATGTTCATAAATCATCAGGTTTGTATATATCTCTGAATTAACCCCTTAAGTGGCATGCCTGGAGAATCTCAGGGGCCAGCTCCACTGGAGACACTGGCTATCCCGGAAGATTTCCGGGGTATCCCCAGCGCTGCTCCCCCTCCTCCCTCACACTCCACTAGCGCCCGCCAGCAAATATACAATGGTAACGGCCATTGCCCTTGGCAAAGAGCATTCCCCTTGGCAACGAGCATGGATTCCATAGCACGAAACTTCTGGCAACGAGTATGTCACCCAGCGCGTAAAACCCCTGCAACGAGCATGACATCCAGCGTGTGAAACCCCTGGAAACGAGCATGACAACCAGCGCGTGAAACCCCTGGCTACGAGCATGACAACCAGCACGTGAAAGCCTTGGCAACGAGCATGACAACTAGCACGTGAAACCCTTGGCAACGAGCATGACAACCAGCGCGTGAAACCCCTGGCAACGTGCATGACAACCAGCGCGTGAAACCCCTGGCTACGAGCATGACAACCAGCACGTGAAACCCCTGGCAACGAGCATGACAACCAGCGCGTGAAACCCCTGGCAACGAGCATGACAACCAGCGCGTGAAACCCCTGGCAATGAGCATGACACCCAGGACGTGAAACCCTGGAAACGAGCATGACAACCAGTGTGTGAAACCCTTGGCAACGAGCATGACAACCAGTGCGTGAAACCCCTGGCAATGAGTATGACAACCAGCGCGTGAAACCCCTGGCAACGAACAGGTAATTTACTTAAAAACCCACCCTGGGAGGTGTGACATGGCAAAAATAAAGTCACCACTGAAGGGGTTTAGCCCACTTTCCCAGAATAGTAAGGAAAACTTAACACTTTGATGTGCCAGTCTTGGCAGCTGTGTAAAAGTGCGAGCCAGCTGGGTCTTTCATTCTGCTAATAAAAATTAATATGTGAAGTATAAAAGTATTAATATAGAGTTAGATTTGGATGGGATATTTTATTTCTGTGCAGGGTAAATACTGGCTGCCTTACTTTTACACTGCAATTTAGATTGCAGATTGAACACACCCCACCCAAATCTAACTCTCTCTGCACATGTTATATCTGTCCCCCCTGCAGTGCACATGGTTTTGCCCAACTGCTAAAAAAATTCCTGCTGCGATCAACTCAGAATTACCCCCATAGATTTTAAAAAGAACAAGTAAATAGTAAATACTATTAATCACAAATACATTCAAAAAGAAATCTTCATTCTGAGTTGTAAACCGGTCTCTGTGGTTTTGTACTATTATGCTGCTTTCACATCGCAAAACCTGCTTTTGAAATGGTATTTGAAACGGTTCTTAAAACGGGTCTGAGCAGTTAAACCCCTTTCACATCTCATGTTGTAACCAGTAAATTACCATTTCATTACCGTTTTGGTACCTTTCACACTGAACCCGTTTCACCCATAGAAAACAGTGGTTGTCATTATAAATGGACTTTTCTGGCCCACACATTATTAATAATTATTAATTAATTCATTATTAATAATTTGGATAGTCGTACGATGGAACCCAGCAGCTTGAAGCATTTTTGCTATGGCCCTCATTCCGAGTTGATCGGTCGCAAGGCGAATTTAGCAGAGTTACACACGCTAAGCCGCCGCCTACTGGGAGTGTATCTTAGCATCTTAAAATTGCGACCGATGTATTCGCAATATTGCGAGCACAAACTACTTAGCAGTTTTAGAGTAGCTCCAGACTTACTCTGCCTGTGCGATCAGTTCAGTGCTTGTCGTTCCTGGTTTGACGTCACAAACACACCCAGCGTTCGCCCAACCACTCCCCCGTTTCTTCGGCCACTCCTGCGTTTTTTCCGGAAACGGTAGCGTTTTCAGCCACACGCCCATAAAACGCCGTGTTTCCGCCCAGTAACACCCATTTCCTGTCAATCACATTACGTTCGCCGGAGCGATGAGAAAGCCGTGAGTAAAAATACTTTCTTCATAGCAAAGATACTTGGCGCAGTCGCAGTGCGAATATTGCGCATGCGCACTAAGCGGAATTTCACTGCGATGCGATGAAAAATACCGAGCGAACGACTCGGAATGAGGGCCAATGTTTTTATATATGAGGGTATCCTTGACTGTCCCAGTAATTTGGCAGCAGATTTCCTCATCCCCTCTGATCCTAAAGCAGCTCCCTCACCTCTTCATCACTCCAATTAGACATTTTATAATGGCTTTGCAGTCTAAACGTTTATAAAGCCACTCTCACATGTGTCTCCTGTATTTTCCAAGCTGTTTCCTGGTTGTGGCTGCTGACATCACACATGGAGACAGCCTATGACCTGCTGGGGCTTGCAAATACCGTTTCAGACCCTTTCACACTGCACAGTGAAATGGGACTGAAACGGGTAGGACCCTTCTTTTTTACCGTTTCAAAATACCAGTATTTTGAAAACGGTAAATTGAAGGGGACCCTTTCACATCGCAGCTTGACCCGTTTAGGAAGCCAGTTAAAACGGCAAAATACCGGGTACAAGCTGCGGTGTGAAAGGGGTATTACTGTTATCCTGAGATAACGGTAACGGAGTGGCACTGCCGCTGTACTCAGCTCCTCCTTTCATGTCCCAGAATATACTCTGCACTGTATAAACACTGTATGCCTGTGATGATAATAGCGATTTCTTAGTTAAGTGTTCGGAATGGGAAAACAGGTCTTTGGATTCTCTTACAAGTATAAAGCGTGCCGATAGTGACCCATCTTTCCGTGCCATGTGACCACCCCAGAGTCGGTGAAAGGAGGTAGAGGGATTTAGGGTGGGTGGGTGAGTGGCAAACCTGGCATCAGCACAGTTCATGCTATTTAGTGTATCTCTAAGGGGACGGAGACTGTATATAAAGTGTTGGGAATAAAGGTTACATAAGGACAGGCACATTGTAGTCACCCGTCCGTGTTCCAGGCACCCAGCTAGCAGAACTTACACCTTCACAGTTAGGTCCCGAGCTTTCAGAACATTTCCACAGCCTGCATTTGTTTACAGAGCTGAACTTAACTGCCCCACTCCCAGAGAGCTGCAGATGTTACACTCCGCTTGCTGCTATATATGATTCATACTGTATAGGGGTTAATGCTGAGCTTTCCAATCTCCAGTCCTCCGTCCAGCAAGAAACCACATGTGCTGGAAGAGAGCTAGGGCTTGGAGTCCCTGGTGGGCTTGTAATGTGTGAGGTCACACACACGACCAGAGAGGGTGTTGGCCTGTACAGCAGATGCAGGGGAATGCCAGCTACAGCGTAGATCTCCATGCTGATATCATTGCAGTCTTATTAACTCCATCTCCAGACTTTTATTGGAACCTTATTGGGCACAGAAATAACAGGGACCCTGATGCAAAGCAGAAACTCAACTTATTCACTTACCCTGTTCTGGAGCTGGAGAGTACTGGACACTTTGCTGCTGAGCGGTGCATGTCAGCGTGTCACGGGCGATGCATTCTCTGCGTCTCCTGAAGCACTACAACTCCCATCATAACAAGTTTAGTACATTAATTGCAACATTTTTGCAGTTATCATTTTCGTTGTCAATAATATAGACTCCGGAGGATCCAAGACAATGGGGGATATTCAATTGTTTGAAAAGTCAATTGGGTGTCTGGTTTTTCCTATCTAACAGACAGGACAAAACAGACACCCAACCGACTTTTCAAACATTTGAATTTCCCCAAATATGTCATTAATAGTAATAATGATTACAATAAAAAAAATAAAAAATCTAATCTTACTAGTAGAAGGACGACTTTTAAGAGTGACATATTGCAGGGTGCATCATATACCAAATTAAAGGTCCGTAGAGTTGCAGAAAAATATTGGCGTTGTAATTGGTTGCTTCGTTTCGGAGGTATGTGGCAAGACGCCCGCCTGCCATTTCCAATGCATCACCATTGTGCTCTGGAAAATGAGGCAGTTTGTGAACTCTCTCTGAACACCTGCTGGGTGCCCTGAAAAATGTGACCTGCTGGGTGGTATGGAAACTGTGACAGTTATTTGCAGCCACCCACTAAGCAGGGATTTTTACTAGTGATGAGCGGGTTCGGTTCCTCGGAATCCGAACCCCCCCGAACTTCACCCATTTTACACGGGTCCGAGACATACTCGGATTCTCCCGTATGGCTCGGTTAACCCGAGCGCGCCCGAACGTCATCATCCCGCTGTCGGATTCTCGCGAGATTCGGATTCTATATAAGCAGCCGCGCGTCGCCGCCATTTTCACTCGTGCATTGGAAATGTTAGGGAGAGGACGTGGCTGGCGTCCTCTCCGTTTATTCATTGTTGAGTTGATGATGATATTATTTGTGCTTGGTTATATCATTGTGGGGACTGGGGAGCAGCTTTATATTAATATAGGAGGAGTACAGTGCAGAGTTTTGCTGATCAGTGACCACCAGTTTTATCCGTTCTCTGCCTGAAAAAAACGCTCCTTATCTGTGCTCAGTGTGCTGCATATATCTGTGCTCACACTGCTTAATTGTGGGGACTGGGGAGCAGCTGTATTATATAGGAGGAGTACAGTGCAGAGTTTTGCTGACCAGTGACCACCAGTATACGTTGTCTGCCTGAAAAACACTCCATATCTGTGCTGCATTGTGTAGTATATAGTAGGAGTACAGTGCATAATTTTGCTGACCACCAGTATATAATATATAGGAGTACGGTACAGAAGGCCACTGCTGTACCTACCTCTGTGTCGTCAAGTATACTATCCATCCATACCTGTGGTGCATTTAAGTTTTGCACAGTTTGCTGACCACCAGTATATAATATATAGCATTACGGTACAGTAGGCCACTGCTGTACCTACCTCTGTGTCGTCAAGTATACTATCCATCTAGATTCTATACCTGTGGTGCATTTCAGTTGTGCAGTTTGCTGACACAGTGACCACCAGTATATATAGCAGTACGGTACGGAAGGCCACTGCTGTACCTACCTCTGTGTCATCAAGTATACTATCCATCTACATTCTATACCTGTGGTGCATTTTAGTTTTGCAGTTTGCTGACACAGTGACCACCAGTATATATAGCAGTACGGTACGGAAGGCCACTGCTGTACCTACCTCTGTGTCGTCAAGTATACTATCCATCTACATTCTATACCTGTGGTGCATTTCAGTTGTGCAGTTTGCTGACACAGTGACCACCAGTATATATAGCAGTATGGTACAGAAGGCCACTGCTGTACCTACCTCTGTGTTGTCAAGTATACTATCCATCTACATTCTATACCTGTGGTATACCTCATTTTTTTTTGCATCATGTGCTGTTTGGGGGCAATTTTTTTGAAGTGCCATCCTGCCTGACACTGCAGTGCCACTCCTAGATGGGCCAGGTGTTTGTGTCGGCCACTTGGGTCGCTTAGCTTAGTCACACAGCGACCTTGGTGCGCCTCTTTTTTTCTTTGCATCATGTGCTGTTTGGGGACAATTTTTTTGAAGTGCCATCCTGTCTGACACTGCAGTGCCACTCCTAGATGGGCCAGGTGTTTGTGTCGGCCACTTGGGTCGCTTAGCTTAGTCACACAGCTACCTCATTGCGCCTCTTTTTTCTTTGCATCATGTGCTGTTTGGGGACTATTTTTTGGAAGTGCCATCCTGTCTGACACTGCAGTGCCACTCCTAGATGGGCCTGGTGTTTGTGTCGGCCACTTGTGTCCCTTAGCTTAGTCACACAGCGACCTTGGTGCGCCTCTTTTTTTCTTTGCATCATGTGCTGTTTGGGGACAATTTTTTTGAAGTGCCATCCTGCCTGACACTGCAGTGCCACTCCTAGATGGGCCTGGTGTTTGTGTCGGCCACTTGTGTCGCTTAGCTTAGTCACACAGCGACCTTGGTGCGCCTCTTTTTTTCTTTGCATCATGTGCTGTTTGGGGACAATTTTTTTGAAGTGCCATCCTGCCTGACACTGCAGTGCCACTCCTAGATGGGCCAGGTGTTTGTGTCGGCCACTTGTGTCGCTTAGCTTAGCCATCCAGCGACCTCGGTGCAAATTTTAGGACTAAAAATAATATTGTGAGGTGTGAGGTGTTCAGAATAGACTGGAAATTAGTGGAAATTATGGTTATTGAGGTTAATAATACTATGGGATCAAAATGACCCCCAAATTCTATTATTTTTAAGCTGTTTTTTAGGTGTTTTTTTTTAAAAACACCCGAATCCAAAATACACCCGAATCTGACAAAAAAATTTCGGTGAGGTTTTGCCAAAACGCGTCCGAATCCAAAACACGGCCGCGGAACCGAATCCAAAACCAAAACACAAAACCCGAAAAATGTCCGGTGCACATCACTAATTTTTACATATTCCATCTAAAGGGGGTGAAAACAGGTAAAATGTTCCACCCAGCAAACCTTTGCTGGTTGAAGCGGGCACATCAGCTAGTTGTCATCATTATTATTATTATTATTATTATTATTATTATTATTATTATATGGAAGAATTGCATCTATGAGGCTGGAAAAAATAAATTGCACTGCACAGACTGCTAATATTGTAATATGGGGACACTTTCAGGGACCAAAATGGGCAGTAAAAAACACTAAAACCTGAGACTATCCCTGCGGAATAGGGACATATGGTAACAATATGAGCACTGTGCATTTGGTAAATATGAAGAGCAGAATTACAGCAAATGTTTCAAATCATTATTTTACCTACAGTAATTTTGATAAATGGTTTCCGAGCAGCTCTAGTTCATAAATAATTATCCATATTTTATTACAGTCATTTATTCAGTACCTTCCCCCCCTAATTGCAGCCTAAATCTAGTATTACCCTAACCCAAATTGCAGCGTAACCATAACTGTTACCTAAACCTAGCCTTACCCTAACCATAACTGTAGCCTAACCTAACAGTAGCCTAAATCTAGCCTAACCCTAACTGTAGCCTACCCAGAACCCTAAACACTAGCTGTTACGTAATCCTAACCCTAACTGTAGCCTACCCAGAACCCTAAACACTAGCTGTTACGTAATCCTAACCCTAACTGTAGCCTACCCAGAACCCTAAACACTAGCTGTTACATAATCCTAACCCTAACTGTAGCCTACCCAGAACCCTAAACACTAGCTGTTACATAATCCTAACCCTTACTGTAGCCTACCCAGAACCCTAAACACTAGCTGTTACATAATCCTAACCCTAGCCTAATCCTGACCTTAAATGCAGCCTAACCCTAAATGTAGCCTAACCGTAACTGAAAACTAACTCCAACCCTAATTGCAGCCCAACCTGACATTCACAATGTCAACATTTTGAGCATACTGACGTGGATGTTGACATGTTCTCTGTCAACATTATAAACATGCCGACATCCTGAATGAAGACATTCAGAACATTATTTATTGTAGATATTGAAGATGCACCATAACACTTCCAATCGCATTGTTTTGGTCAAGGTATCTTCTCTATTAACAGTCTTCACCTACTGTTTGGGGGGGGGGGGGGTACAGAGCAATGGCCCATGAGCAGAGGCACATACTTAAATGTTTTAGGTATACAACACATGCTGATTTATCAAAGGGTGAAGAGACGTTGCCCAATATATACACTAGGGCCCTCATTCCGAGTTGTTCGCTCGCTAGCCGCTTTTAGTAGCATTGCACACGCTAGGCCGCCGCTCTCTGGTAGTGTATCTTAGCTTAGCAGAATTGCGAACGAAAGATTCGCAAAAGTGCGATTAGAATTTCTTAGCAGTTTCTGAGTAGCTCGACACTTACTCCTACACTGCGATCAGTTCAGTCAGTTTCGTTCCTGGTTTGACGTCACAAACACACCCAGCGTTCGCCCAGGCACTCCCCCGTTTCTCCAGCCACTCCCGCGTTTTTCCCAGAAACGGCAGCCTTTTTTTCACACACACCCATAAAATGGCCAGTTTCCGCCCAGAAACACCCACTTCCTGTCAATCACACTCCGATCACCAGAACGATGAAAAATCCTCGTTATGCCATGAGTAAAATACCTAACTTCTGAGTAAAATAACTAAGCGCATGCGCTCTGCGAACATTGCGCATGAGCAGTAAGCGACTAATCGCAATATAGCGAAATTCGTCAACGAGCGAACAACTCGGAATGAGGGCCTATATACACACTACACTACCACTTGTGTAAACGTATTTATAAAGCATTGATGTGGTAAGACCAAAAGTCTTTAGAGGCAGGCAAAGGCATATGCCACAACGCAATCACTAAACGGCGTTTCCATATACACCCCAGTGGGCAATCTTTGGCCCGTGCTCCACTTTTCCAATATAAAACTTTATAAGACATTTCACACAGGCTGGATTGAATCATTTACGCATAAAGAAATTCACATTGAGACTTTTTTAGAGTCTGGGTTACACAGCAAACGTCATACTGTTTCTCAGGCCCCACCTGGTATTTAAAGCTGTATGCCCACTAAATATCTGGGGCTTATTTTTTATTTTTTTAGACAGCAAGTTTTGCTTATTTTAAACAAAGGTAATCTAGTATGATGCCCTCATATAACTTAACGTTCCTTTTACAAAATCACTCTGTGGAGGGAAGGAATATGGCTGCCATTCCAGAGCACCCTCTATCACCTTGGACACTTTGATGTTTCAGCACACAAGATCACTTTTGGGACCAAGAAGCTTGAACTATTATGGGGGCCCCTTCGCAACCTGCAAAAATAGGGCAACATTCAACAAGGTCCAAAGGGCCTTTCTGCCCATGCAAGGACAGCACACACCGCTCAGCGCCTGCAAAATTACCTTATTAGACGCTTCCTTGTCCCGGGCCCCTTACCACCTGTCATTGCTCGCAGCCTCCTTCCTAGGACAGGCCCTCTCAGGCTCCACCATTCCTGGGAATGTCACAAGGAGAAGTTCTGCAGGCTGTTCGGAATTGTAGTCTAAAGCGGATACACATTTCACAGAGCGCAAATCACAGAGCTAGACTACAACTCCCAGCGGCTCCTGCATTACTAAGTGATGGACATCAAAGCTGTAATAGCAGCTATGCTGTACTAGAAGCCTGGTTGTCATGGTGTTATTGGTGACGAGATATAACCATACAGTAGATAAAAACAAGAGGTGCAAAACGTTGCTTCAGGGCCCTAAAGCTTAAGCTTCATTAGTAGATCACAGTAGATCCACCCCTGCTCAAGCTTATTCCCGGCATACGGTAAAGTGAGCCACAGAATCTTGTAGACAACCCTCTCCATATAGAAGATAGACTCCCGATTTTTCCCTGCACCTTCAAAAGAGTGGGCAGGAGGTTTGATGCATACATGCCTACATTTTGGCGGCCTCCTCCGGGAGGAGGCAGCCAGGACAGCAAAGTGGTGGGCATGGCCGCAGCATAAGGCGGCTTGGCATGGAACAGTGACGCCAAATCGGGGGGCGGTCCCGTTGCATGGCAGTAGAATCACATCATCGTGGCCCCACCCCCACTCCACAATGCCAAGATTACAGGCATTGAGAGGGAGGGGCCGGGGCCGCAATGACGCGATTCAGCGCAAATTGCATCATCGGACCACTCTGCCGGACAGCATTAACTGCAGGGGACTTCTGGGGCCTCAAGTATGGAGGGGCAGCCAGGAGACTGTTGTCCACTCTTCTGGGAGGCCGGGAGTGCAACCCAATTTTCGGGAGCCTTTCGGCCATTCTATGAGAGTGGGCAAGTATGCTTGATGATGTGTTTCGCCCTAAATTGCGTTATCATTAGAGATGAGCGGGTTCGGTTCTTCGAGATCCGAACCCCCCCCCCGAACTTCACCCATTTTACACGGTTCCGAGGCAGCTTCGGATCTTCCCGCCTTGCTCGGTTAACCAGAACGCCCCCAAACGTCATCATCCTGCTGTCGGATTCTCGCGAGATTCGTATTCTATATAAGGAGCCGCGCGTCGCCGCCATTGTCACTCGTGCCTTGTAGATGATAGCGAGAGGACGTGGCTGCGTTCTCTCAGTTTCTGTGTTCACTGTTCAGTGTGCTGCAAATATCTGTGCTCAGTGTGCTGCAAATATCTGTGCTCAGTGTGCTGCAACTATCTGTGCTCAGTGTGCTGCAAATATCTACGTTCTCTGCCTGAAAACGCTCCATATCTGTGCTGCATTGTAGTATATAGTAGGAGGACAGTGCAGAATTTTGCTGACCACCAGTATATATATATATATATATATATATATATATAGCAGTACGGTACATTAGTCCATTGCTCTACCTCTGTGTCGTCAAGTATACTATCCATATCTGTGCTGCATTGTAGTTGTGCGCAGTATATAGTAGGAGGACAGTGCAGAATTTTGCTGACCACCAGTATATATATATAGCAGTACGGTACAGTAGTCCATTGCTCTACCTCTGTGTCGTCAAGTATACTATCCATATCTGTGCTGCATTGTAGTTGTGCTCAGTATATAGTAGGAGGACAGTGCAGAATTTTGCTGACCACCAGTATATATATATATAGCAGTACGGTACAGTAGTCCATTGCTCTACCTCTGTGTCGTCAAGTATACTATCCATATCTGTGCTGCATTGTAGTTGTGCGCAGTATATAGTAGGAGGACAGTGCGGAATTTTGCTGACCACCAGTATATATATATATATAGCAGTACGGTACAGTAGTCCATTGCTCTACCTCTGTGTCGTCAAGTATACTATCCATATCTGTGCTGCATTGTAGTTGTGCGCAGTATATAGTAGGAGGACAGCGCAGAATTTTGCTGACCACCAGTATATATATATATATATATATATATAGCAGAACGGTACAGTGGGCCATTGCTAATGATATATTATAAATAGAGACTGCACTAAGGGTATTTCACACTTCTGAAGAAACCGCCATCCATCAAGGGCGGAGAAACGCGTCAGGTGATCGTGATATGTCAGGTGGAGTGCAGGTGGAACGCACCGGAAGCCGGAAGCTCCGTTCAACCCGGAAGTCATGGTCCACGACCAAGCGCTCCCTGCCACACCACATGCTTCCAGCGTCTCACGTGTAGTTGGAGACAGCTGCACCAGCCAGGCAACGGACACTCTGAACCGCCGCAGAGCGGGGGGTGAGCATCGCCCATGGGAGTATCGTGCCGCGGAAACATCAATTACTAGCACTGCATCACGTAACTATAACCGCTGCTCAGTGTATTGTTTGAACAGAATTATCTAAAGCCAAACAAACATTTCTAATATACAGTATAACCAGTGTGGGACTGTGCATTCTCCATTATGGCTTTATTTACGCTCATGTAACAACTACAATACAGCTACTAACAAATCCTCTGGAGAGGGATAACAGTTTTACTAACTAGCAGGACTATACAAAAAGACTGTGCTATTGTATTAATATACCGGTATATACGTTATATATTGCCATCAAAGCCCAATTGGTGAGAGCTCATATCATTATCTATTAACTGCCTTTCAGTCTTGATTGTCTTGGTACCATGATGGTTTTATGGGTTATTTTTGTTTTTGCTTTTTAACAGTTAAATAAAGGTGTATATATTTTTATCAAATCAGCAGCCTTGATTAAATTATATATATATATATATATATATATATATGATTGCATCTATCAGTGCGCACACACTTGATATATAACTTTTTGGACCTTGTGTCCTGAATTTGAGGGTATCCAGAACCTCTTTGTGTGAGCTGCCGACCAATATTATACTTTCAATCGATATATATCTAAATTTTAGCGCCCACTTTTTAATTCTTGATATATTACTGGCATTTAATTCCACACATTAAAAGATGGAGAACAAAAATGTGGAGGGAGGCCGGCCACTTGTGTCGCTTAGCTTAGCCATCCAGCGACCTTAGTGCACCTCTTTTTTTCTTTGCATCATGTGCTGTTTAAGGACAATTTTTTTAAGTGCCATCCTGTCTGACACTGCAGTTCCACTCCTAGATGGGCCAGGTGTTTGTGTCGGCCACTTGTGTCGCTTAGCTTAGTCATCCAGCGACCTCGGTGCAAATTTTTGGGACTAAAAATAATATTGTGAGGTGTGAGGTGTTCAGAATAGACTGCAAATGAGTGGAAATTATGGTTATTGAGGTTAATAATGCTATGAGATCAAAATGACGCCCAAATTCTATGATTTAAGCTGTTTTTTAGGGTTTTTTGAAAAAAACACCCGAATCCAAAACACACCCGTATCCGACAAAAAATTTTCAGGGAGGTTTTGCCAAAACGCGTCCGAATCCAAAACACGGCCGCGAATCCGAATCCAAAACCAAAACACAAAACCCGAAAAATTTCCGGTGCACATCTATAGTTATCATAACCCTGATGATTCAATTCACGGCGCCAGCCTTCACCACTCCCATCTGGACCATACCCCTCCCAGGTGGCACAGAAAGAAGGAATGTAATAAAATATCACCATGGAAACTATGTACGTCAGGTTTGTGGATGTCCGTCAGTGTGTTTCGCACTGCGCATTATGAGGGGGGAGGGGTGTACGTGGTTTAGAGGGTAGTGAGGGATGATCCGCCTTTTATTTTAAAATTTAATGCTGCTGGGTTGTACTATACAATGCTAGGTACAGAACACAGGGCACAGACTAACATCGGTTCATAAAGTTGTTTGGATAAAGCTGTATGATACTTGTATTTCTTTTTTTTTTATTGAGTTATTTTTTATTACATTTTCCAACAAAAATAGCATTAAAATAAATAAACACATAGATACTGTATTTCCAAATACAGCATAACACAAACAAATATGAAAATACTAGGCGATTCATCGCGCCCTACGGGCGCTCTTCACACCGTCGTTTGTGGCTACACCCCGTTAACCCCTGCACGCCTTTGAACATACGCAGGCCGGTAGAGAACAGATGCAGAAATGCCGGGCAGTATAGAGGGCATACAGAAATGGGGTCCGGTTGAGAAAAGATAGAGAGGAGTAAGGGGGGGGGGAGGGAATGTACAGAAACGCTGTGCGATGGGTAAAGGATAGGGAGAGGCAGGGTGGTAGGGAGAGGATAAAGAGAGGCAAGGTGTTACAAAATACCGTTGCAAAAGGCTACGATACGTTAACACCTGCACGGGCTTCAGCTGTGCTATAATTGTTATTATATGGAGTATTACCTGCAAAAAAATTTATGCTAGTGGGTAAATATTGCAAGGGGGAAGGGCGTGCGATTGTCAAGGGGGCGTAGGCCTTTGTGAGGGCGTGAAGAGTGGTCGCAGGGCACAATGAATAACATAGTGTAGTATATACTGCTAGTGTATGCAGCGCAGCTTATACACACAGTGGCCACAGGTAATGGAGCCGCGTATACACACAATGGACACAGGTAGCAGCGCAGCTTATACACACAGTGGCCACAGGTAATGGATCCACGTATCCACACAGTGGGCAGAGGTAGCATCCCAGCTTATACACACAATACCCACAGGTAGCAGAGCCGCTTATACACACAGTGGCCACAGGTAATGGAGCCGCGTATCCACACAGTGGGCAGAGGTAGCAGCCCAGCTTATACACACAATACCCACAGGTAGCAGAGGCGCTTATACACACAATACCCACAGGTAGCAGAGACGCCTATACACACAGTGCCCACATGTAGCAGAGCCGCTTATACACACACAGTGCCCACAGGTAGCAGAGGCGATTATACACACACAGTGCCCACAGGTAGCAGAGCCGCTTATACACACAGTGACCACTGTGTGTATAAGCGCCTCTGCTACCTGTGGGCACTGTGTGTGTATAATATACACACACAGTGCCCACAGGTAGCAGAGGCGCTTATACACACAGTGCCCACAGGTAGCAGAGCCGCTTATACACACACAGTGCCCACAGGTAGCAGAGGCGCTTATACACACAGTGCCCACATGTAGCAGAGCCGCTTATACACACACAGTGCCCACAGGTAGCAGAGGCGATTATACACACACAGTGCCCACAGGTAGCAGAGCCGCTTATACACACAGTGACCACAGGTAGCAGAGCCGCTTATACACACACAGTGGCCACAGGTAGCAGAGGCGCTTATACACAGTGGCCACAAGTAGCAGAGCCGCTTATACACACAGTGCCCACAGGTAGCAGTGGTGCTTATACACACAATGGCCCCCGGTAGCAGCGTAACTTCTAAACACAATTCCCATAGGTAACAGAGCCGCTTATACACACAGTGCCCACAGGTAGCAGTGGTGCTTATACACACAATGACCCCTGGTAGCAGCGTCACTTCTACACACAATTCCCATAGGTAACAGAGCCGCTTATACACACAATGGCCACTGGTAGCAGTGTCACTTATACACACAATGGCCACAGGTAGCAGTGGCGTTTATACACACAGTGGCCACAGGTAGCAGCGCCACTTATACACAATGGCCACAGGTAGCAGTGTCGCTTAGACACATAATGGCCACAGTATTACTTTTTTTTTATTAATCCAATGTCCATTGGTAGCAACTATACTCACAGAAGTTCAGTGTGTGTGGGGGGTTTGGAAAGGGGGTGGGTGCAGTGAGGTGGAGGTGCGTATCCATGCCGCTGATCACCGCGATTCAGGAAATCACTTGTAGCGGCTGCGGATGGTGTCCGAGGCGCTACGTGTGGTGGTGGGGTGGGTGCGGGAGGAGGTCCAGAGGTGTTGCGGGTGGTGGAGGGGTGGGTGCAGTGGCACCGATGGCGGAAAGGGTGCAGAGGTGCTGTGGGTGGGGGAGGGGTGGGTGCGGGGGGGGCTGTGGATGAAGGAGGGGGTCTGGAGGTGATGTGTGTGTGGGAGGGGGGATGTAGGGGGGTGCGTTTGGAGGTGCAGGGGGGTGAGCTTAGGTGATGGGTTTCAGAAATGCTGTGGGTGGGGGAGGTGTGGGATGGCACGGATGGGGTATGTAGATGCTGTCGTGTCGCGGGTGGGGCGCGGATGTGGTGGATGCTGTGGGTGGCGCGGGTGTGGGAGGGCTGGGTTGGATGGAGCATGCGGGGGTGTAGCGGGGGGGGGGAGAGGTGGGTATGGGGGTGGGGGAGGTGTGGGGGCGCAGCGGGAGGGCGAGGGGCGTCTGACGCAGATGTGGTGGATGCTGTGGGTGCCACGGGTGGGTTGGAGGGTGCAGGGGTGAGAAGTGGGTATAAGGGTGGTGCGGGAGTGCCGCAGGTGGGGTGGAGGGTGCGTGGGTGTAGGAGGGGGGGGGAGATGGGGGTGGTGGAGGTGCAAGGGTGCCGCGGGTGGGGGGGTTGTGGGTTGTAGGTGCAAGGGTGGGGGAGGGGGCGTGTCCCGCGGGTGAGGGACGGATGTGCTGGGTGCTGTGGGTGCCACGGTTGGGGAAGGGGGGGGGGGGGGTGCTGCGGTTGGGGGAGGGAGTGCAGCGGGTGGGGGAGGGGCGGGAGTGCTGAGGGTGTGGGTGCTATGGGTGGGGGAGGGGGCAGGAGTGCCGCGGGTGGGAGAGGGACGTGTGCCGCTGGAGGGGGGTGGATGTGGAGGATGCTGTGGGTGCCGTGGGTGTTTGGGTGGGGGAGGGGCATGTGCCACAGGTGGGGGGCATATGTGGTGTATGCCGCGGGTAGGGTGGTGGGTTGCGGGGGGGGACAGGTGGGTATGGGGGTGGTTGGGGGTGGTGCGGGGGTTTTGGGGGTGGGCTGGGGGTTTTTGCGGGTTGTGGGTGTTACGGGTGGGGGAGGGGGCGGGAGTGCCGCGGGTGGGGGAGGGGTGTGTGCCGCGGGTGGTGGACGAATGTGGTGGGTGCTGTGGAAGCCACGGGTGGGGGAGGGGCGGGGGGTGCGGATGTGGTGGATGCTGTGGGTGGGGTGGAGGGTGCAGGGGGGGGTAGGTAGAGGTAGGTGTGGGGGAGGTATGGGGGTGCCGTGGGAGGGGGGTGGATGTGGAGGATGCTGTGGGTGCCGTGGGTGTTTGGGTGGGGGAGGGGCGTGTGCCACGGATGGGGGGCGTATGTGGTGTATGCCGCGGGTAGGGTGGTGGGTTGCGGGGGGGACAGGTGGGTATGGGGGTGGTTGGGGGTGGTGCGGGGGTTTTGGGGGTGGGCTGGGGGGTTTTGCGGGTTGTGGGTGTTACGGGTGGGGGAGGGGGCGGGAGTGCCGCGGGTGGGGGAGGGGTGTGTGCCGCGGGTGAAGGACGAATGTGGTGGGTGCTGTGGGAGCCGCGGGTGGGGGAGGGGCGGGGGGTGCGGATGTGGTGGATGCTGTGGGAGGGGTGGAGGGTGCAGGGGGGGTAGGTAGAGGTAGGTGTGGGGGAGGTGCGGGGGTGCCGCGGGTGGGGGAGGGGTGGGTGGGGTGGAGGGGTGTAGCGGGGGGAGAGGTTGGTATAGGGGTGGGGGAGGTACGGGGGTGGTGCGGGTGGGGGAGGGGCGTGGAGTTTTGCGGGTTGTTGGTGTTACGGGTGGGGGAGGGAGTGCCGCGGGTGGGGGAGGGGTGTGTGCCGCGGGTGGGGGAGGGGCGGGGTGTGCGGATGTGGTGGATGCTGTGGGAGGGGTGGAGGGTGCAGGGGGGGTAGGTAGAGGTAGGTGTGGGGGAGGTGCGGGGGTGCCGCGGGTGGGGGAGGGGTGGGTGGGGTGGAGGGGTGTAGCGGGGGGAGAGGTTGGTATAGGGGTGGGGGAGGTACGGGGGTGGTGCGGGTGGGGGAGGGGCGTGGAGTTTTGCGGGTTGTTGGTGTTACGGGTGGGGGAGGGAGTGCCGCGGGTGGGGGAGGGGTGTGTGCCGCGGGTGGGGGAGGGGGCGGGAGGGCCGCGGGAGTGCCGCGGGTGGGGTGGATGTGGTGGATGCCGCGGGTGGGAGGGTGCGGGTTGCCGCGGGCCGTGTGCCGTGGGTGGGTGGATTCTGTGAGTGGCGCGGCCCGTGTGCGGCGGGTGGAGGTGTTGGATGATGTGTGTGCGGCGGGTGGAGGTGTTGGATGATGTGTGTGCCGTGGGTACGGCTGTCAGCGGTCGTCCACAATTCTCCTCCACACTGTGCGCCAGCGGTTATTGAGAGCGCCACTTACAGTCCCCGGCTGCACTGTCACCAGGGTGCAGGGATTGGAGGAGGGAGAGAGGGGAGTGTACGGGTAGGAGGGAGAGAGGGGAGTGGACGGAGATGGGGAGGGGACTGGGCGGGGATGGGCGGACAGAGGGAGGGGACTGTTCCTGCCCTGCATCCAGCCACCCATTTCTGTGCCTGTGACTCCGCCCAGCGTTAGAAAGCCAGGCACCGAGTCACAAGACTAATATATAGGAGATAACAGAATTGAGGGCATACTGTTACAGATGTGTGTAATCTGTAAACACGTGTGTGCCAAGTGGGCTTGGCACACAGCGCAGTTGCCCTGAGGGCGCACGGCCAGCGGCATGTAATGAGTCAAATTGACTCATTACATGCCGCCTCTGCTGTGTGCGCCGTGCGCCGCGCTGTGGAGGGAGAAGAGACCAGCGCCGGGCAGTGGAGAAGGAGGAGGAGGGAGGGGGAGCAGGGAGCCGCAGCAGCGCTATTTCATTGGTAGTAAGTGCCGCTGCAGCATCCCCCTCTCCTTCTGTATTGGCTGCCCGGCGCTGCTGTGGATGCTGGGATGCGGTTCCTCCATCCCAGCATCCACAGCAGCGCCGGGCAGCCAATACGGAAGGAGAGGGGGATGCTGCAGCGGCGCTTACTACCAATGACATAGCGCTGCTGCGGCTCCCTGCTCCCCCTCCCTCCTCCTCCTTCTCACCTCACTGCCTGCACCGAGGGAGCTGCACGAGGAGCTTGACTGCCAGCAGGGAGATGGTAAGTATGTCTCTCTCTCTCTCTCTCTCTCTCTCTCAGGGGGACACCGTCTGCCGCAATGTGTAAAAAGGGGGACTGGCTGCCGCAATGTGTAAAAAGGGGGCCTGGCTGCCGCAATGTGTAAAAAGGGGGACTGGCTGCCGCAATGTGTAAAGAGGGGGCCTGGCTGCCGCAATGTGTAAAAAGGGGGACTGGCTGCCGCATGTGTAAAAAGGGGGACTGGCTGCCGCAATGTGTAAAGAGGGGGCCTGGCTGCCGCAATGTGTAAAAAGGGGGACTGGCTGTCGCAATGTGTAAAAAGGGGGCCTGTGGGCCGCAATGTGTAAAAAGGGGGACTGGCTGCCACAATGTGTAAAAAGGGGGACTGTCTGCTGTAATGTGTAAAAAGGGGGACGCTGTCTGCTGTAATGTGTAAAAGGGGCTCTACCTGGTGTAGTGGCGCTACTGTGCAGCGTAATTTGAATAATGTAGACTACTGTGCACCGTAGTATGAATTGCTATTATTTTGTGACCACGCCCCTTCACCGTGAAGCCACGCCCCTATAAATTTTTTCGCAACGCCTACGGCGCGCACTGCCCCTATCTTCCATGGGGGGGCGCCACTGTCGTTTCTTGCACACAGCGCTAAAATGCCTAGTTACGGCACTGCTTAAGAGCATATAAGTATGCAGAACGGATGGTGTAATGGTTAGCAATACTGCCTCACAGCCAGGGGTGCAGCCAGAACTGTGTGGGCCCCATAGCAACATTTTGAAGGGGCCCCTGTCCCAATCCTTCTTGAGAGACATTTCTCTGCAGGACGTGTTATTTTTATGCACTATAATACCACCCTGGGTCATTTTCTGAACCATAGTAGTGCCTTAGTTAATGTTAAATCACATTATAGGGCTACCAGTACATATTATGCAGCAGTACCCCCAATTCACATTATGACATGCAGTGTACCCAGTTCCTGTTATGTCACATTACAGTACCCCCTCTTCATATTAGGTAAAATGGTATTGCCCTTCAGGTCACTGTATACCTTACCACAATGAGCAGGTCCAGGATCATAACTAGGTGGGTAATTCTGAGTTGATCGCAGCAGGAAATTTGTTAGCAGTTGGGCAAAACCATGTGCACTGCAGGTGGGGCAGGTATAACATGTGCAGAGAGAGTTAGATTTGGGTGGGGTGTGTTCAATCTGCAATCTAAATTGCAGTGTAAAAATAAAGCAGCCAGTATTTACCCTGCACAGAAACAATATAACCCACCCAAATCTAACTCTCTCTGCCTCCCCTGCAGTGCACATGGTTTTGCCCAACTGCTAACAAAGTTCCTGCTGCGATCAACTTAGAATTACCCCCAAGATGTGTTGTAGACCCCAAGGAAAAAGTTAGTAACGGCCCCTATGTATCACCCAGTGGTGAAAAATGTATAGAACACTAAACAGGTGGCCCCTCTCAGCTCTGGGACCCATAGCAGCTGCACTCCCTGCACCTATGGTAGCTACACCCCTGTATATAACACATGTACCTGTGACAGGGAAGGTGGCCCCTCTCAGCTCTAGGCCCCATAGCAGTTGCACTCCCTGCACCTATGGTAGCTACACCCCTGAATATAACACATGTACCTGTGACAAGGAAGGTGGCCCCTCTCTGCTCTGGGCCCCATAGCAGCTTCACTCCCTGCACCTATGGTAGATATGCTCTTGTATATAACACATGTAACTCTGACAGGGAAGGTGGCCCCTCTCAGCTCTGGGCCCCATAGCAGCTGCACTCCCTGCACCTATGGTAGCTACACCCATGTATATAACACATGTACCTATGACAGGGAAGGTGGCCCCTCTCTGCTCTGGGCCCCATAGCAGCTTCACTCCCTGCACCTATGGTAGATATGCTCTTGTATATAACACATGTAACTGTGACAGGGAAGGTGGCCCCTCTCAGATCTGGGCCCCATAGCAGCTGCACTGCCTGCACCTATGGTAACTACACCCTGCATATAACACATGTAACTGTGACAGGGAAGATGGCCCCTCTCAGCTCTGGGCCCCATAGCAGCTGCACTCCCTGCACCTATGGTAGCTACACCCCTGTATATAACACATGTAACTGTGACAGGGAAGGTGGCCCCTCTCAGATCTGGGCCCCATAGCAGCTGCCCTGCCTGCACCTATGGTAACTACACCCTGTATATAACACATGTAACTGTGACAGGGAAGGTGGCCCCTCTCAGATCTGGGCCCCATAGCAGCTGCACTCCCTGCACCTATGGTAACTACACCCTGTATATAACACATGTAACTGTGACAGGGAAGCTGGTCACTCTCAGCTCTGGGCCCCATAGCAGCTGCATCCCTGCACCTATGGTAGCTACACCCTTGCTCACAGCACTAAGGTCATGGGTTTGATTCTCACCGTGGCCCTAACTGTGTGGAGTTTGTATATTCTTCCCATACTTGCATGGGTTTCCTCCAGGTGCTTTGGTTTCCTCCCACAAACCAAGAATATACAGATAGGCTAATTGGCTCACTACAAAAATTAACCCTAGCATGAATGTGCGGGCATTCATGTAGGGAATATAGATTGTAAGCTCCACTGGGGCAGGGACTGATGTGATTGGCCAAATATTCTCTGTATAGCGCTGTGAAACATGTGTGCGCGATATAAAAAAATGGTTATAAATAATAATACGGTACATTAATTAATCCGCAGCAGATTGACGTCAAAGTAAAGCCTATTGAAATACAGCTACAACAGTTATATAATGGAAAAGTGGAAGCATACAGAACACAGCCGAGCCAAGGACGAGGCCCTCAGTTGAATATATATACAGTATGTCCCAGGTCAACCACGCAACTCTGAGATCGTTGAAGTATTTTCTCTAAAGCTTTCAGTTCAGGAAGCATCACATTACCCCACAAGGGGCAGCAATGTTCCATTCCAAAGTCCCCACAAAGTTTTAGCGCTTAAAACCAAACCTGTGCGGCCTGCACCGAGAGAAGGGGACCAGTCTAGTGGCGGGTCCAGAGGTGGGGCTGCAGTGCTGTCCAATATTCCAATTGGGGAGCCACACCAACTGCCACCCCCAAACACTGCCAAACATCACCGGCCGGGACTCACTGGCAGTTGGTGTGGCTCCCCTGTTTGAATTTTGGCCCCGCTTTTGGATCCGCCCCCTAGGGACCACCTCTATTATTCCAGCCTGCCATGTGAAATTGATGCAGGGTGAAGAGAAATCCTGCCCATCGCACGAAGGCTGGGTAAGCTGGACTGATAAATAGTATAGCTGTATGATACTCATATTTATCTGTAATGGGAAAGTTGTCTCAGTTCTGCAAATGAAATGTCCTGTAAAGGCTAGTCACAATATTTCTGTGAAAGAGTAATAAAACAAAAAACAAAACGAAAACAAAAACAATGTTGGGATGGGATCCGGTCTGAAGATCGACAGTATCTAAGTCGACAATGTTTAGGTCGACCACTATAGGTCGACAGTCACTAGGTCGACATGGATGGAAGTTCGACAGGGTTTCTAGGTCGACATGTGCTAGGTCGACAGGTCTAAAGGTCGACATGAGCGAGCGAAGCGAGCCATGCGAGGGGACGCGGTGCACTAATTTGGGATCCCGGTCACTCTACGAAGAAAACGACACAAAAAAAAAAAAAAAAATCCTTATGTCGACCTTTAGACCTGTCGACCTAGCACATGTCGACCTAGAAGCCCTGTCGACCTTCCATCCATGTCGACCTAGTGACTGTCGACCTATAGTGGTCGACCTAAACATTGTCGACCTAGATACTGTCGATTTGATGAACCACACCCGTTGGGATATGTTGTCATGTTTGTTAGAAACTATTGGGCACATTTATCAAACGGTTCCTATATGATGGATATTTTGATCACAGATTATCATGAGAAAAGAAATATAGTAACACTGGTTTGGGGCAGTAAATGGTAACTTAGGGGGTCATTCCGACCCGATCGCATGCTGCTGTTGTTCGCAGCGCAGCGATCGAGTCGGAGCTGACAATCAGAGGCGGTCGCTGGGCGGGAGGGGGCGGCACAGCGGCGTTTGGGGGCGCGGACCGGTGAGGGGGGGGGCTGGCCGCAGCGGCTGCATGACGTCGCGTGCAGCAGCTGCGACCCGGGGCAGCGACGAGTAACGCCCGGCCAGCCGCAGGAGCTGCACTGGCCGGGAGTTACTCTTCAAGTACAAAAGCATCGCCGCTGTGCGATGCTTTTGTACTTGTGCGAGGGGGCCGGACTGACACGCGGGGCGGGATAGCCCTGTGCTGGGCGTCCCCCCGCATGTCTTGGAAGATGATCATAGCTGTGATAAATTTAGCACAGCTACGATCAACTCGGAATCACCACCTTACTGCATCACCAGGTCAGTCTCTCAAATTGTTCATATACGCAATGGAAGCCTGGAAGATATTTCTGCAACGTAACCAGTTTATGTATTGGGGCGAAGAACAATCTCTGCCTCCTGCGGAAACATGCGTTATTGCCAGTAATATTTACTTTCTCATAAATATGCCCCTAAATGTGAAAACATGCAACAAGTTCAGGTTTCCAGGACAGATTGCTGTATTGGAGAAATATAGCCAATAAAACTCCGGCATTTGTGCTATTCACAGAAAACTGAAATCAACACCGCAACTGAGCCATCCGTCGTCTCCACATTGCTCTAAAAATGTTCCCATGCCAAGTTTCCTAATAGTGAATCTGGCATTTGCAGGCATAATCTGATACATCTAGACCACGGCAGACAGTTAATCCTGTGAAACACCTTTAAATCTTCATCTCTTCCACTTGTCTCGATTTTTGAAAGGCAAATACAGATTCCTGGTCGGGAGGTCTGGAAAAGAAAGGAGGACTTGTTCTCTTGGAATACATTGGCCTGCACAGGACACGCTGGCACAGATTGTGTATGGGATGCGTGGAGGCATAATGCAAGGGGGATCCGGACTATGGGTCGACAGTTATTAGGTCGACCCCAAATGGTCGACAGACAAAAGGTCGATGTGCACTAAAGGTCGACACTACATATGGTCTACAGACAAAAGGTAAGCACTGACAAAAGGTCAACGTGGACTTATGGTCGACACTAGAAAAGGTCGACAGGTTCATATGGCCAACACCCGTTATTTGGTGTGTTTTTTCATGCTTTTGGACTTTTTTCATCCTTGACTATCCATGTCACAATACATAACCCTTCGTAACCTTGCGGTGAGCGAAGCGAGACACCGTGCCCGAAGTGAGGGGATGTGTTTCAACAAATGGTGGTCCCAGATGAAAAAACTATCTACAGTAACCTCAAAAATGCAAAAAAAAAAAAGTGTGTTGACCATTTTTTTGTGTCGACCTTTTGTATGTCGAACATATGGGGTTGGCCTAATGACTGTAGACCTAATGCATGTAGATCTTGTACACCGCGCCCAATGCAAGGAGTAGCATTAGGTAACTGTACACTGCCTGCGACTTTCCATTCATCTAACACAGCTGTCTAACCTAGAAGCCAGTACGCAACAAGAACATTCACCTGAAACATGACCTAATATTACTAACATGAAACACATATCCTTACTACGTCACGTTCTATTCATTCTATGCAAACACAAGTATGAAAGATCACTGTGAACCACGGGATGACTACCAACCAGCAAATATAGCAGGAGATTATACTTGTATATGAGAATACACTTATATACTTAAATATATACATACATATTACACCCCATCTTGCAGTACCGTAATGAAAATTACCGCTGGCATTGTCTCTACTATGCCCAGAACCAGAGAAATCAGCCTTCCAGCAGCTGGTCCCTGCTCCAGCCCCACACACCTGGGGGTAAATTTACTAAGATAGGAGTTCTATTTAAGATGGGATGTTGCTCATAGCAACCAATCAGATTCCAGGTATTATCTTCTAGAAGTTGCAAGATAAATGAGAAGTAGACTCTGATTGGTTGCTATGGGCAACATCCCATCTCTAATAGAACTCCCATCTTAGTAAATTTACCCCCTGGTGTGCAGTTTTATGTTTTCGTAGACAGAGAATATAAAAGGATGTAAGTGCTATGACAAAGTAATATGACCAATATCACCAATTCATTAAATAAATAAAAAACTAACATTATATAATATATAAAGACCCCTGTGGTCTAGCACACATATACATATACAGTATAGAAGTGATTCAATATTATCGAGATAAATGCAAATCTACAGTATAGAGCCTGCCCTGTGCCCCCCTTGCCCAGCCCCAGCAGCCACTCACCAGCGCATTCCCCTACATTCGCTCACCTTCATGTTGACTGCTGCTGGTTGGGTACTGTCAGGATAGGTCACCAGACACTGCACTAAACCACTCCCCCCTCAGGGAGGCAGTTCTGATAACTCCTCCCCTTGTGCTGTGTTTTGAAGTATTATTGGCCACCCTGGATCCTACTTCATGTTTGTACGCAATGTCGATGTTGACGCAGCTAAGCGATTGTCGCAGACTGGGGTGTGGTATTGAAAGTCGACAGTAACTAGGTCGACAATGTCTAGGTCGACCACTATTGGTCGACAGTAACTAGGTCGACAGGGTGTCTAGGTCGACAGGGGCTTTAGGTCGACATGTTCTAGGTCGACAGGTCAAAAGGTCGACATGAGTTTTTAATGTTATTTTGGTGTCGTTTTCTTCGTAGAGTGACCGGGAACCCCAATTAGTGCACCGCGTCCCCTCACATGGCTCGCTTCGCTCGCCATGCTTCGGCCATGGTGCCTTTGCTCCACTACCGCTTTGCTCGGCACAGATTACCGTTCCAATCGTAGTCCACGTGGATCGTTAAGTATGAAAAGGTTCAAAAAAAGAAAAAAATTGTGAAAAACTCATGTCGACCTTTTGACCTGTCGACCTAGAACATGTCGACCCAAAGACCCTGTCAACCTAGACACCCTGTCGACCTAGTTACTGTCGACCAATAGTGGTCGACCTAGACATTGTCGACCTAGTTACTGTCGACTTTCAATCCGGATCCCGGAGTCTATACTCTTTTTGTGGCGGCAGCTTCACTTGTGATGATTAGCAAGTCCATAGCCTGAAAACTCGCAGCTGCATAGGCAAGTGTGTACAGGCATGAACTAGGCCCACAGTGCAGCCCCACCCCCAGCTCCAGGCAGTGTCTGACTCAGGTCCGCCATCAAGGAGGGACTGCCGGTACAGCAGTCCCGGGCCCAGACACTTTAACAGACAAGGGAGTAAATTTACTAAGGTGGGAGATTTTTAGAACTGGTGATGTTGCCCATGGCAACCAATGAGATTCTACGTACCATTATCTAGCTGCTTCTAGCAGATAATAGATATAATCTGATTGGTTGCTATGGGCAACATCACCAGTTCTAAATATCTCCCAACTTAGTAAATTTACCCAAAGGAGGGGCCCGGGCTGCTCCTACCACCGTTGGCAACATCATTCTTTGTAAAAGAGGCCCCCAGCCTGGCCGCCCGCCTGTCTTCCTGCCCCCGTGTGCCACTATAGGAGAGAGGAGATGCGCATCCAGCAAGTAGCTAGCCTGGAGAGGACGGGTAACTAAGTTTGTGTATGTAACTATGTGCATGGTTGCAGAGTGAGTGTGTGGTGAGTGAGCGGTGTAGCTATAACCATACAGCCCATGTGACCAGCAATGTAACTATAGCCATACAGCCCATGTGACCAGCAATGTAACTATAGCCATACAGCCCATGTGACCAGCAATGTAACTATAGCCATACAGCCCATGTGACCAGCAATGTAACTATAGCCATACAGCCCATGTGACCAGCAATGTAACTATAGCCATACAGCCCATGTGACCAGCAATGTAACTACTGTATAGCCATACAGCTCATGTGACCAGTGGTGTAACTATAGCCATACAGCCCATCTGATCAGCAGTGTAACTATAGCCACACAGCCCAGGTGACCAGCAGTGTAGCTATAGCCACTCAGCCCATGTGACCAGCAGTGTAACTATAGCCACATAGCCCATGTGACCAGCAGTGTATCTATACTCACACAGCCCATGTGACCAGCAATGTCGCTATAGCCACACAGCCCATGTGACAGTCCGTGTGACCAGCGGTGTAACTATAGCCACACAGCCCTTGTGACCAGCGGTGTAACTGTAGCTAGACAGCCCATGTGACCTGCGGTGTAGCTATAAACATACAGTCCATCTGACCAGATGTATAGCTGAGTTTGGTATGAATGACTGCCAGACGGAATTCCGGCAGTTAAAATACCACCGCGCCGGCATCTCAAAGTATGAAATCCTGACAGGGGTGATTTTGCTATGCTAATTCCTATCCCCTACCCCTCCTTTCCCTCAGCCTAACCCTAACCTCCCGCCTCATTGCCAAACCCTAGCCTCCCTCCGGTGGTGTCTAAACCTAACCCTCCCTGCCTCGCAGCCTAACCCTCCTCCCTTAGTGTCCAATCCTAACTCCCCCGGTGGTGTCTAACCCTTACCCACCTCTGTCCGCAGCCTAACCCTAACCTGCCACGCCCCGCAGCTTAACCCTAACCCCCCCCCCTTCAGTGTCGGCTAAGCGTAACACACACACCTCCTTCCCCCCTGCCCCCCCGGCACTAACCTGAGTTTGGTGGCTATACTTACAATGGTCGGGGTCCAAGCTGTTAGAGTTCTGTCGTCGGTATCCTAACCCTGTTGTTAGGGATTTTAATGGGTATCGGGATTCTGGTATCAGTATTTCGACAGCCGGGATTCCGACAGCGAGTATCTTAACCGTATCCTGTATAGCTATGCAGTCCATGTGACCAAGGATATAGCTATAGGGCAAACCAATTTATGGGCAGTAAAAGTTGCAGCCCAGCATCTCTAGTACACTGTGAGCAGATTTTTGCGGTGCCGCCGATGCTTCTGAGGCCCTGCATTTAAAGAAAAAATACTGTATGCTACTCGTCTCGGAGCGTCTCAGTCACGCCAGGCATAACATGCCGCATAGCCAGATTAAGGGGGGGTTGCAGGGCATACTGTACCCCGGGCCCTATAACTGAAAGAGACTGAGTTTGTTCTACACAAAAGCCCCTTATTGTGACATAAGTGCTGCTGTCAGGAGACGCTGCTATTCCTAGTTACATCCTTTTTGAAATAAAGAACTGAGTATCGTTGACATTTTGCATCCCATGATCCCCTCAGTAACTGTGTGCCCATTCTCCCCATTAACACGCTGTGGCACAGCAGACTTTAACCAGAGCTCCAACGACATTGCCGGTGAAGATATTTGTTACCTTGGCTAGGGAAAGCTAGAAAGTTAGTATTTAGGATTATTGAACATATTGCTTTTATTCTTCCTATAACCACTTTATAGAAAGGAATGCTCAGCGTCTGATATTATTTCATGATTCCAATGATTTTATGTTAATTTGTGATTACAATTGTTCTTCATCCTGATTGTAATTCTTCTTCTT
Source organism: Pseudophryne corroboree (assembly GCF_028390025.1). Classification (NCBI taxonomy): domain Eukaryota; kingdom Metazoa; phylum Chordata; class Amphibia; order Anura; family Myobatrachidae; genus Pseudophryne; species Pseudophryne corroboree. Next base: position 342,464,745 of record NC_086453.1, read on the forward strand.
CTGTGATTCAAATTGTTTTGCAAATTGGATGATCTTTTGTAGTGTGAACTGTAGTGAATTGTATATTCCTGTTCTTCTTATATGTCAAAGCCTTATTTTTTTGTGATTTACAACCAAAGCAACTTCCCCTAAAGGACCAATTACCCCAAACCCAGTTAATTGCAGATCAATTAAAAAGACATCCTGTTGGAATTGCTGACTCACTTCTGATTCATATCCATCTATCCCACCTTTCTGAGCATGGTAGACAAGGTATGGGGGACATTTCAGGGTAAAGGTCTGTCACTTAGCCAGCCAACATCTGTGATACCTCTCTCGACCACTTAGACATAACCTACTGTACAAAGAAATGCGTCAGTCATTATCATTACCATGCTGATGGGATCCACCTGCTAATCCTACACCTTGTGGTAGGGGCCCTTGTTTCTTGTGTATTGGACTTCAATCACAGGCAGACAGAAACATCTTTGGCTATTGCATGCAGTGATCCTGCCAACGTTTCCACATCTGCTACTTCTGATTTTCGCACGCCTCAGGAGGACTCACTATATAGGAGGGTGAGAGCCAGCATTCCTGCATGGACATTTTCACTGCGCAACCAGTATGACTTTGAATATTACTTTGGCCAGTGTTGGACTGGGTCATGATGAAGGGCCCACCATGGAAATGCAATGGTAGAGGCCCATGAGTACGGATGTGGCCAGTCTCCAGAAATGGTATGGCCTGCCAACTCAGAAGCTTGGCTAACCATTAGAGAGTGTATGGTCTGGGCCCCTTTATAGATATGTTCCATGCATAATAATTTACCAGATTAATGCACTGTAGAAGATATACCATAGTCCTCTGCGGTATAATGTAATATATGTGTGGGGAAATGGGGCATGGTGTAAAACTGTATTTTTTGTGTTTCATTCTTTGTAGTGGTTAATGTACTTTTTAGCCGTTTTGTTCCCTTGTCTCCCTGGCTGGTGTCACTATTCCTGTGTGTGTTCATTCACAGGACGCAAACTGTTGTGTTAACCTGTGTATTCTATACTGTAATCTTACTCAGGTAAATGCAGGTGTGTCGTGACCTGGTATATAGTGTTATCATGCTGCTGTGTTATGTTAGGGGCATGCCATTCTGTCTATGAGATCATGTGTTAGGTACTTGCCTAAACCATCTGTTACTCTTATATGGACACACAGGAAGTACCTATGAGGGAAAGGTAAGATCTCACTGAAAAAGCAGCTAATGGGTTAAATTCCCCCTCCACAGAGGACACTCAGGGCGGGATATACTAAAGGGAAAATGCGGTAAAAATAAGATTTTACTCACCGGTAAATCTATTTCTCGTAGTCCGTAGTGGATGCTGGGAACTCCGTAAGGACCATGGGGAATAGACGGGCTCCGCAGGAGACTGGGCACTCTAAAAGAAAGATTAGGTACTATCTGGTGTGCACTGGCTCCTCCCTCTATGCCCCTCCTCCAGACCTCAGTTAGGATACTGTGCCCGGAAGAGCTGACACAATAAGGAAAGATTTTGAATCCCGGGTAAGACTCATACCAGCCACACCAATCCCACCGTATAACTCGTGATACTATACCCAGTTAACAGTATGAGATATAACTGAGCCTCTCAACAGATGGCTCAACAATAACCCTTTAGTTAGGCAATAACTATATACAAGTATTGCAGACAATCCGCACTTGGGATGGGCGCCCAGCATCCACTACGGACTACGAGAAATAGATTTACCGGTGAGTAAAATCTTATTTTCTCTGACGTCCTAGTGGATGCTGGGAACTCCGTAAGGACCATGGGGATTATACCAAAGCTCCCAAACGGGCGGGAGAGTGCGGATGACTCTGCAGCACCGAATGAGAGAACTCAAGGTCCTCCTCAGCCAGGGTATCAAATTTGTAGAATTTAGCAAACGTGTTTGCCCCTGACCAAGTTGCAGCTCGGCAAAGTTGTAAAGCCGAGACCCCTTGGGCAGCCACCCAAGATGAGCCCACTTTCCTCGTGGAATGGGCTGTTACTGATTTAGGATGCGGCAATCCAGCCGCAGAATGCTCCAGCTGAATTGTGCTACAAATTCAGCGAGCAATAGTCTGCTTAGAAGCAGGAGCACCTATTTTGTTGGGTGCCTACAGGATAAAAAACGAGTCAGTTTTCCTGACTCCAGCCGTCCTGGAAATATAAATTTTTAAGGCCCTGACTACGTCCAGTAACTTGGAATCTTCCAAGTCCCTAGTAGCCGCAGGCACTACAATAGGTTGGTTCAAGTGAAAAGCTGATACCACCTTAGGGAGAAACTGGGGACGAGTCCTCAATTCTGCCCTATCCATATGGAAAATCAGATAAGGGCTTTTACATGACAAAGCCGCCAATTCTGACACACGCCTGGCCGAAGCCAAGGCCAATAACATGACCACTTTCCACGTGAGATATTTCAAATCCACAGTTTTAAGTGGCTCAAACCAATGTGATTTTAAGAAACTCAACACCACGTTGAGATCCCAAGGTGCCACAGAAGGCACAAAAAAGGGGCTGAATATGTAGCACTCCCTTTACAAATGTCTGAACTCCAGGCAGTGAAGCCAGTTCTTTCTGGAAGAAAATCGACAGAGCCGAAATCTGGACCTTAATGGAACCCAAATTTAGGCCCATAGTCACTCCTGACTGTAGGAAGTGCAGAAAACGACCCAGCTGAAATTCCTCTGTTGGGGCCTTCCTGGCCTCACACTACGCAACATATTTTCGCCAAACACGGTGATAATGGTTTGCGGTTACTTCTTTCCTGGCTTTTATCAGCGTAGGAATGACTTCCTCCGGAATGCCCTTTTGCTTTAGGATCCGGAATTCAACCGCCATGCCGTCCAACGCAGCTGCGGTAAGTCTTGGAACAGACAGGGCCCCTGCTATAGCAGATCCTGTCTGAGCGGTAGAGGCCATGGGTCCTCTGATATTATTTCTTGAAGTTCTGGGTACCAAGCTCTTCTTGGCCCATCCGGAACCACGAGTATCGTTCTTACTCCTCGTTTTCTTATTATTCTCAGTACCTTTGGTATGAGAGGCAGAGGAGGGAATACATAAACCGACTGGTACACCCACGGTGTCACTAGAGCGTCCACAGCTATTGCCTGAGGGTCCCTTGACCTGGCGCAATATCTAGTTTTTTGTTTAGGCGGGACGCCATCATGTCCACCTGTGGCCTTTCCCAACGGTTTACCAACAGTTGGAAGACTTCTGGATGAAGTCCCCACTCTCCCGGGTGTCGGTCGTGTCTGCTGAGGAAGTCTGCTTCCCAGTTGTCCACTCCCGGAATGAACACTGCTGACAGTGCTAAGACGTGATTTTCCGCCCATCGGAGAATCCTTGTGGCTTCTGCCATCGCCATCCTGCTTCTTGTGCCGCCCTGTCGGTTTACATGGGCGACTGCCGTGATGTTGTCTGATTGGATCAGTACCGGCTGGTTTTGAAGCAGAGGCCTTGACAGACTTAGGGCATTGTAAATGGCCCTCAGTTCCAGAATATTTATGTGTAGGGACGACTCCTGACTTGACCAAAGTCCTTGGAAATTTCTTCCCTGTGTGACTGCCCCCCAGCCTCAAAGGCTGGCATCCGTGGTTACCAGGACCCAGTCCTGTATGCCGAATCTGCGGCCCTCTTGAAGATGAGCACTCTGCAGCCACCACAGTAGAGATACCCTGGTCCTTGGAGACAGGGTTATCAGCCGATGCATCTGAAGATGCGATTCCGACCACTTGTCCAAGAGGTCCCACTGAAAGGTTCTTGCATGGAACCTGCCGAATGGAATTTTGCTTCGTAAGAAGCTACCATTTTTCCCAGGACTCGTGTGCAGTGATGCACCGATACCTGTTTTGGTTTCAGGAGGTCTCTGACTAGAGATGACAGCTCCTTGGCTTTCTCCTGCGGGAGAAACACTTTTTTCTGTTCTGTGTCCAGAACCATCCCCAGGAACAGCAGGCGTGTGGTAGGAACCAGCTGTGACTTTGGAATGTATAGAATCCATCCGTGCTGTTGTAGCACTTCCCGAGATAGTGCTACTCCGACCAACAACTGCTCCCTGGACCTCGCCTTTATAAGGAGATCGTCCAAGTACGGGATAATTAAAAACTCCCTTTTTTTCGAAGGAGTATCATCATTTCTGCCATTACCTTGGTAAAGACCCTCGGTGCCGTGGACAGTCCAAACGGCAGTGTTTGGAATTGGTAATGGCAATCCTGTACCACAAATCTGAGGTACTCCTGGTGAGGATGGTAAATGGGGACATGTAGGTAAGCATCCTTGATGTCCAGGGATACCATGTAATCCCCCTCCTCCAGGCTTGCAATAACCGCCCTGAGCGATTCCATCTTGAACTTGAATTTTTTTATATACGTATTCAAGGACTTCAAATTTAAAATGGGTCTCACCGAACCGTCCGGTTTCAGTACCACAAACAGTTTGGAATAGTAACCCCGTCCTTGTTGAAGTAGGGGCACCTTGACTATCACCTGCTGGGAATACAGCTTGTGAATTGCCTCTAGCACAGCCTCCCTGCCTGAGGGAGTTGTCGGCAAGGCAGATTTGAGGAAACGGCGGGGGGGAGACGCCTCGAATTCCAGCCTGTACCCCTGAGATACTACTTGAAGGATCCAGGGATCCACCTGTGAGCGAGCCCACTGATCGCTGACATTTTTGAGGCGGCCCCCCACCGTACCTGGCTACGCCTGTGGAGCCCCCGCATCATGCGGTGGACTCAGAGGAAGCGGGGGAAGAATTTTGATTCTGGGAACTGGCTGACTGGTGCAGCTTTTTTCCCCTTCCCTCGTCGCTGTGCAGAAAGGAAGCGCCTTTGACCCGCTTGCTTTTCTGTACCTGATAATACAGTGCTTTCTTAGGCTGTGAGGAAACCTGAGGTAAAAAATTTTCTTCCCAGCTGTTGCTGTGGATACGAGGTCCCAGAGACCATCACCAAACAATTCCTCACCCTTATAAGGCTCTATGTGCCTTTTAAAGTCAGCATCACCTGTCCAGTGTCGGGTCTCTAATACCCTCCTGACAGAATGGACATTGCATTCATTCTGGATGCCAGCCGGCAAAATATCCCTCTGTGCATCCCTCATATATAAGACGACGACTTATGTTCGCAAAATAGTATCCCTGTTTGACAGGGTTACAGACCACGCTGCAGCAGCACTATCTGCAGGTCTCAGTCTAGTACCTGAGTGTGTAAATACAGACTTCAGGATAGCCTCCTGCTTTTTATCAGCAGGTACCTTCAAAGTGGCCGTATCCTAAGACGGCAGTGCCACCTTTTTTGACAAACGTGTGAGCGCCTTATCCACCCTAGGGGATATCTTCCAGCGTAACTTATCCTCTGGCGGGAAAAGGTACGCCATCAGTAACTTTTTAGAAATTACCAGTTTCTTATCGGGGGAACCCACGCTTTTTCACACTTCATTCACTCATTTGATGGGGGAACAAAACACTGCCTGCTTTTTCTCCCCAAACATAAAACCCTTTTTTAGTGGTACTTGGGTTAATGTCAGAAATGTGTAACACATTTTTTATTGCCGGGATCATGTAACGGATGTTCCTAGTGGATTGTGTATATGTCTCAACCTCGTCGACACTGGAGTCAGACTCCGTGTCGACATCTGTGTCTGCCATCTGAGGGAGCGGGCGTTTTTGAGCCCCTGATGGCCTTTGAGACGCCTGGGCAGGCGTGGGCTGAGAAGCCGGCTGTCCCATAGCTGTTACGTCATCCAGCCTTTTATGTAAGGAGTTGACACTGTCGGTTAATACCTTCCACCTATCCATCCACTCTGGTGTCGGCCCACAGGGGGCGACATCCCATTTATCGGCATCTGCTCCGCCTCCACATAAGCCTCCTCATCAAACATGTCGACCCAGCCGTACCGACACACCGCACACACACAGGGAATGCTCTGACTGAGGACAGGACCCCACACAGCCCTTTGGGGAGACAGAGAGAGAGTATGCCAGCACACACCAGAGCGCTATATAATGTAGGGATAAACACTATCACTGAGTGAATTTTCCCCAATAGCTGCTTGTATAAACAATATTGCACCTAAATTTAGTAGAGATGAGCGGGTTCGGTTTCTCTGAATCCGAACCCGCCAGAACTTCATGTTTTTTTTCACGGGTCCGAGCGACTCGGATCTTCCCGCCTTGCTCGGTTAACCCGAGCGCGCCCGAACGTCATCATGACGCTGTCGGATTCTCGCGAGGCTCGGATTCTATCGCGAGACTCGGATTCTATATAAGGAGCCGCGCGTCGCCGCCATTTTCACACGTGCATTGAGATTGATAGGGAGAGGACGTGGCTGGCGTCCTCTCCGTTTAGAATTAGAATAGATTAGAGAGACACTTGATTTACTAATTTTGGGGAGCATTAGGAGTACTCAGTAGTGTACAGTGCAGAGTTTTGCTGATAGTGACCAGTGACCACCACTTTTATTTATAATCCGTTCTCTGCCTGAAAAAAGCGATACACAGCACACAGTGACTCAGTCACATACCATATCTGTGTGCACTGCTCAGGCTCAGGCCAGTGTGCTGCATCATCTATTATCTATATATAATATTATATATATATCTGTCTGACTGCTCAGCTCACACAGCTTATAATTGTGGGGGAGACTGGGGAGCACTACTGCAGTGCCAGTTATAGGTTATAGCAGGAGCCAGGAGTACATAATATATTATATAGTGAGTGACCACCAGACACACAGTGCAGTTTATTTAATATATCCGTTCTCTGCCTGAAAAAAGCGATACACACAGTGACTCAGTCAGTCACATACCATATCTGTGTGCACTGCTCAGGCTCAGGCCAGTGTGCTGCATCATCTATATATATTATATATCTGTCTGACTGCTCAGCTCACACAGCTTATAATTGTGGGGGAGACTGGGGAGCACTACTGCAGTGCCAGTTATAGGTTATAGCAGGAGCCAGGAGTACATAATATTATATTAAAATTAAACAGTGCACACTTTTGCTGCAGGAGTGCCACTGCCAGTGTGACTAGTGACCAGTGACCTGACCACCAGTATATAATATTAGTAGTATACTATCTCTTTATCAACCAGTCTATATTAGCAGCAGACACAGTACAGTGCGGTAGTTCACGGCTGTGGCTACCTCTGTGTCGGCACTCGGCAGCCCGTCCATAATTGTATATACCAGTGACCTAACCGTGGTTTTTTTTTCTTTCTTTATACATACATACTAGTTATGAGTATACTATCTCTTTATCAACCAGTCTATATATTAGCAGCAGACACAGTACAGTGCGGTAGTTCACGGCTGTGGCTACCTCTGTGTCGGCACTCGGCAGCCCGTCCATAATTGTATATACCACCTAACCGTGGTTTTTTTTTCTTTCTTTATACATACATACTAGTTACGAGTATACTATCTCTTTATCAACCAGTCTATATATTAGCAGCAGACACAGTACAGTGCGGTAGTTCACGGCTGTGGCTACCTCTGTGTCGGCACTCGGCAGCCCGTCCATAATTGTATATACCACCTAACCGTGGTTTTTTTTTCTTTCTTTATACATACATACTAGTTACGAGTATACTATCTCTTTATCAACCAGTCTATATATTAGCAGCAGACACAGTACAGTGCGGTAGTTCACGGCTGTGGCTACCTCTGTGTCGGCACTCGGCAGCCCGTCCATAATTGTATATACCACCTAACCGTGGTTTTTTTTTCTTTCTTTATACATACATACTAGTTACGAGTATACTATCTCTTTATCAACCAGTCTATATATTAGCAGCAGACACAGTACAGTGCGGTAGTTCACGGCTGTGGCTACCTCTGTGTCGGCACTCGGCAGCCCGTCCATAATTGTATATACCACCTAACCGTGGTTTTTTTTTCTTTCTTTATACATACATACTAGTTACGAGTATACTATCTCTTTATCAACCAGTCTATATATTAGCAGCAGACACAGTACAGTGCGGTAGTTCACGGCTGTGGCTACCTCTGTGTCGGCACTCGGCAGCCCGTCCATAATTGTATATACCACCTAACCGTGGTTTTTTTTTCTTTCTTTATACATACATACTAGTTACGAGTATACTATCTCTTTATCAACCAGTCTATATATTAGCAGCAGACACAGTACAGTGCGGTAGTTCACGGCTGTGGCTACCTCTGTGTCGGCACTCGGCAGCCCGTCCATAATTGTATACTAGTATCCAATCCATCCATCTCCATTGTTTACCTGAGGTGCCTTTTAGTTGTGCCTATTAAAATATGGAGAACAAAAATGCCACTCCTAGATGGGCCCGGTGTTTGTGTCGGCCACTAGGGTCGCTAATCTTACTCACACAGCTACCTCATTGCGCCTCTTTTTTTCTTTGCGTCATGTGCTGTTTGGGGAGGGTTTTTTGGAAGGGACATCCTGCGTGACACTGCAGTGCCACTCCTAGATGGGCCCGGTGTTTGTGTCGGCCACTAGGGTCGCTTATCTTACTCACACAGCGACCTCGGTGCAAATTTTAGGACTAAAAATAATATTGTGAGGTGTGAGGTATTCAGAATAGACAGAAAATGAGTGTAAATTATGGTTTTTGAGGTTAATAATACTTTGGGATCAAAATGACCCCCAAATTCTATGATTTAAGCTGTTTTTTAGTGTTTTTGGAAAAAAACACCCGAATCCAAAACACACCCGAATCCGACAAAAAAAATTCGGTGAGGTTTTGCCAAAACGCGTTCGAACCCAAAACATGGCCGCGGAACCGAACCCAAAACCAAAACACAAAACCCGAAAAATTTCAGGCGCTCATCTCTAAAATTTAGTGCCCCCCCTCTCTTTTTAACCCTTTGAGCCTGAAAACTACAGGGGAGAGCCTGGGGAGCTGTCTTCCAGCTACACTGTGAAGAGAAAACGGCGCCAGTGTGCCGAGGGAGATAGCTCCGCCCCTTTTTCGCGGACTTTTCTCCCGCTTTTTTATGGATTCTGGCAGGGGTAATTATCACATATATAGCCTCTGGGGCTATATATTGTGATTATTTTGCCAGCCAAGGTGTTTTTATTGCTGCTCAGGGCGCCCCCCCCCAGCGCCCTGCACCCTCAGTGACCGGAGTGTGAAGTGTGTATGAGGAGCAATGGCGCACAGCTGCAGTGCTGTGCGCTACCTTGGTGAAGACTGAAGTCTTCTGCCGCCGATTTTCCGGACCATCTTCATGCTTCTGGCTCTGTAAGGGGGGCGGTGGCGCGGCTCCGGGAACGAACACCAAGGACGGGTCCTGCGGTCGATCCCTCTGGAGCTAATGGTGTCCAGTAGCCTAAGAAGCCCAAGCTAGCTGCAAGCAGGTAGGTTCGCTTCTTCTCCCCTTAGTCCCTCGTTGCAGTGAGCCTGTTGCCAGCAGGTCTCACTGTAAAATAAAAAACCTAACATATACTTTCTTTCTAGGAGCTCAGGAGAGCCCCTAGTGTGCATCCAGCTCGGCCGGGCACAGAAATCCAACTGAGGTCTGGAGGAGGGGCATAGAGGGAGGAGCCAGTGCACACCAGATAGTACCTAATCTTTCTTTTAGAGTGCCCAGTCTCCTGCGGAGCCCGTCTATTCCCCATGGTCCTTACGGAGTTCCCAGCATCCACTAGGACGTCAGAGAAACTATTTTCATATGTACTATGTTATGTTAGTACATATACGATTAGCATCGCTGCGGTAGGCGTCGAGGGGCGACGTTGTACATTCCGCCCTCAGAACTCAAACCAATGTCCCTATCATTGTTCCTAAACATCCTAGTGACATTTGGTGGACCCCTTCGTTCTAAGTAAGCCTTCGTTACCTCTCATACCCAGAAATAAAGACACTGAGACTTGAATTTGGTAGAAAATTGCTAGCTATTTATTTGACCCTAACCATAGCAAACCTGTAAATGAAAAACTTTGGTTAAGATTCCGAATCAGCCGGCATATGGTGGCAGAAAAAAGAACGGCTCTATTAAACTGACGCTAACCTTAAAAGACTGCTAAAATCAAAACTATCTTAATTTAACTACAAAGTACAAACTATCAAAAACGGTAATAGGTGCTAGCTCCACCCCCACAATGACTTCCCACCCGGAGGGGTGCCCATTCCGCTGCCTCCCGGTCGGGTGGTCGAGCGGCAAATAAGTCGATGGAGGTGAGTGCACCTAAACCAAATCAAACTGTAAATCACTACAGCTTACCATACAACTACAAACTGCCGTTCTTTTCCGCCAATAAATAGCCAACGATAAAACCAGCCAACAATTCAAAGCCAATGCACTCCATGCCAAAAACCTCTACCAAACAGGGAGGGAGGGCGGGAAGGCAATTTCACCAACCAGAGAGAAAAAATGGCCTATCCTTCCCTATATATGCTAACCCTCCCATTTTTCCAAGGGCTGTACTTTCCTTCCAGCTAGGTCCACCCCTCACAAGATGTTTAACTCATTCCTTTCCAATGCTGTCAATTCTCTCTCCTAAACATCCTAGTGACATTTGGTGGACCCCTTCGTTCTAAGTAAGCCTTCGTTACCTCTCATACCCAGAAATAAAGACACTGAGACTAGAATTTGGCAGAAAATTGCTAGCTATTTATTTGACCCTAACCATAGCAAACCTGTAAATGAAAAACTTTGGTTAAGATGCCGAATCAGCCGGCATATGGCGGCAGAAAAAAGAACGGCTCTATTAAACTGACGCTAACCTTAAAAGACTGCTAAAATCAAAACTATCTTAATTTAACTACAAACTATCAAAAACGGTAATAGGTGCTAGCTCCACCCCCACAATGACTTCCCACCCGGAGGGGTGCCCATTCCGCTGCCTCCCGGTCGGGTGGTCGAGCGGCCAATAAGTCGATGGAGGTGAGTGCACCTAAACCAAATCAAACTGTAAATCACTACAGCTTACCATACAACTACAAACTGCCGTTCTTTTCCGCCAACAGCGAAAGACTCCTCCCCAGAGTCTTCGCACCGCCACCATAACCTCACCCTAACTCCTGCAACACTAGGAACAGATCCTCCAGGAAAAACATCATCCCCTCATCGGATAAATGCACACGTCAGGCCGAAAAAGGTGATTGTCTCGGAACCGAATCCTAGGGTGGCGAACTACCTTGCCTCCGTGGGACAGCACCCACTTCGCCACCGCCCCATTCACCTTCTTCCTGGCCTCATCAATTACGCATCCATCCGCCACACCTCGCCAACCCAATCTTGGCACCATCAAGGAGAACACCAATATGCAATTGGTCCATGCTGCGGCCACACTTGCCAGATCCTGTATCATGGCCCACCGCAACTCCAAAGATGTCCTCTTCCCAAGGTCGTTGCCACCTAGATGGACAACCAATACTCTATGAACTCCATGCTTGCTAGCCTGACTAACTAGCCTACTCCTCAGATCTTTCCACATCATTCCTCGCCAATCAAGCCATCTAACTCCCTGAGCCCTAGGAAACCGCTGAGCCCCCGCCGAGGCTAAAAACTTTGCGGCCCAAAACACATACGAGTGACCCACCACCCAAACGGTCAAGTCATCAGCAAACCAACCTGAAGAGGAGGAAAGGGGTAAAATTGGTTACTAAATATCTATACCATAGTACAGTAAGTGCGTTAACCTGAAGGATCTGCCAAAAAGAAAAATTTTGTTTCCGAATATTGCAGAAATCTCGGCCTAGCCGATCTGCTCGTGCTTCCAGCCAATTTGAAGCCGCACATGAACACACAAATGGGGAAATTGAAACAAAATTTAAGAAAATAAAAAGTGGTGGTGGGGGGGGGGGGGGGGGTAAAAAAAGGGGTAAAACATGTAAGAACTCAGCTGGAGGTGAAAGCGTAAAGACCTGCTGAGGGACTCTGATTAGAACAGATTAGCCGAATTGTGGATTAGAATTCAGTCCGTCAAGTCAGGCAAAAAATCGCAAAATAACTCCAGACCCCCGCTGCCGGCTCATGCCAGCAACGGCGAGTAGCTAATCCCTGAGTAGGATAAAAAGGGGGAAGACAAACAAACGCACAACACCATAACGTACTGAACTGTACAACATGACTGAACAACTGTAATTAAAAAACAACAAACTACGCGCGAGCCAACATCTCATGCAACGGGGCGAATATACCGTCTGTAACTCGACGACTTCCATCGCCCCACCGCCTGGATCTCAGCCATGGAAAATCCTGCAGCCGACGTCGCCGCCCCTATGCGGAAGGAATGCGTCCCGAACGCAGAGGGTGGAAGGCCCAAGCTCGCCAGACAGCGAGCCAGCATCCAACGAAATTGATATTTCGTCACCGGCAGCCCATCATAATGCAGCAGCCATGACCCCCTACCGACGGGTCGTACTGCCTCATATTGCACTGCCAACCTCACTGGGCAAATGCTCTCATCAAGAGCCGGAACCAAGGTGACCCAACGACCTCTCCCTACCTGGTCCGTCTTAGAGCGACGCAATCTGCAAAGCAAGGACCTCTCACCCACCACCACGTCCCCGACCAGCATGCGCGAATCTGCCCGCTTAGAAGGCGCTACCAATTCCGAAACCCTAAAGGCCCCGTGGTAAGCCATTGAGAACGCCAAACTGAACAACAGCGACTCAAACATGGACGATGCGACAACTCCCACCGCCCTGATGACAGCCGGCAACAAGGCCGCGTCAATGGGCCGCCTCCTGTCAGGCGGTGTCGGCGCGACTCGCGCCCATCCTTTCATCGCCTTCAGCAGAATCCCACTTTTCGTCACGTCAGGGACGCCCTTTATCTTGCTGAAAAACGAAATCCCAGCCAAGTACCGGGCAACCATTGCTCTGGACCTACCCTTAACATACAGCTGCCAAATAAAAGAAAGCATCATCCGATGCCCGCTCTTACCTTGTGAATTCCGTCCTTGAACAAACTCCTCCCACTCGCTCCAGGCTTGCCTGTAAGCCGTAAGCGTAGTTGGCGCGACTGACCGCAACGCTAGACCCTCCAGTCCGGCCCGATCACCTGCCAAACATAACCGGGACAATGAAAACCATGCTCGTCGGCCTCGGGTGCCAACAAACAAAATCTTTCCCACTGCCCTCGTGATAACGGGTCAGCAATTCTGTTCTCTAGCCCCGGCACGTGCTGCGCGCGGAACCACACATTCCTACGTAGGCACGTCAACAGCAACTGCCCCAGCACCCGCAGAACGACCAGCGACTTCGCCCTCTGGTTGTTAATCGCATGCACCACACCCAGATTATCACATCTAAACAAGATGCTGCGATGAGCCAGCCGATCGCCCCATACCTCCAGCGCCACCATAATGGGGAAAAGCTCCAGAAGCAAAAGGTCCTTTGTCAAACCTCTCCGATGCCATTCCGCCGGCCACGAGGCCGCGCACCAAGATCCCTCCAGATAGCAACCGAATCCAGAGGCACCCGCTGCGTCGGTGAACAACTGCAACCTAGCGCTGTCCACCATTGGGGCCTGCCATATACACACCCCGTTGAAGTCCTCCAGGAACGAGGCCCATATTGCCAAATCCCTCTTAATCTCTGAGGACAAACGCACGAAATGGTGTGGTCTGGCACACCCCGCAGTCGCCCTTTCTAGCTTCCGGCAGAAAACCCTGCCCATCGGGATTACCCGACAAGCAAAGTTCAACATGCCCAGCAAGGACTGCGCCTGCCGTAGTGTGACCTTACGCGACCCTACAAACCGGCAAATGGCGACGCGGAGCTTCACCACCTTGTCCCAAGGAAGCCGACACGCTCCTTCTACTGTGTCAATCTCAATCCCCAAAAAGGACAAGCAGGAGGACGGGCCCTCTGTTTTATGCTTGGCCACCGGAACGCCGAAGTGGAAAAACAGCGCTCGGATGCTGAAAAGCAAGTCGCTGCACCGAGGTGAATTTGCCGGGCCCGCGCACAGGAAGTCATCGAGGTAATGGGCGACCCCGTGACCCCCTGATGAAGACTCCACGCACCAATGTAAAAAAGTGCTGAAACGCTCGAAAAATGAGCATGAAACGGAACATCCCATCGGCAAACATTTGTCGATGAAATACTCCGCTCCAATCCGGAAACCCATAAAACGGAATGAGTCCGGGTGTAATGGCAGCAACCGAAACGCGGACTCAACATCAATCTTAGCCATAAGGGCCCCGGTCCCGTAACCGCGGACCATCTCCAACGCTTCGTCAAACGACTGATACACCACCGAGCAATGAGCCGGCGGTATTGCGTCGTTGACCGACGCCCCCGACGGGTAAGAAAGATGCTGAATGAGCCGGAAAGCGCCTGGCGTGTTCTTGGGAACCACCCCCACCGGAGAGATGACCAAGTCATCCACCGGGGGCGATGGAAACGGTCCCTCCATCCTGCCCAACCTGACCTCCTTATCCACTTTCTCCCTCAGTACTAATGGCAAGGCTCGGGCAGACTGGAGGTTCCGCTGGGCACGCACGGACACCTCGCTCGCAACAGGCAAGCGAAACCCAAACAGAAAACCAGAAAACAAAAATTGTGCATCCTCCCTATTCGGATACAAGTCCAACCACCAGCCCATAGTCTCCAATTTAATTGGTGTTGGCGCTCTGCGAAGCGCTCCCACCCGCGGCTTGTCTGGTGTAAGGTTGTTTACCCCGGGCACCCTGCCGACCGCCTTTGAAGCAGGAGGAAGCTGGGTGGGATCCGCCGCACTGGAGGCATGAGTGTCGAAAACGACACTGCTTCCCAAAGGAACATACCGCGTTGTTAAACGCGAAACATTTTCCTTTTGTGGCGGCACGCCCCCCTGCACGGACGGCCGACCTACCTGGCTTGGCCAATCCGCCTTCCGCGCCGGACCCTTGGGCGGATGACCCTGCGCGGTGCCCGTCCGCCCCCGGCTTCCGGGGCTCCTCAGCCTGTTGCGAAGCCCGAGTGACCTTGAGCCAGACCTCAACGTCCTTGAACCCAAAGTCCATGACCTGCAATCCGTCCTGCTTTTCCCTGAATTCCTGGTCGTACCTACGCCACTCCGATCCCGCAGACGTGCGCTGCATGTCATGTACGAGATGCAGGTATCGGATTATGTTCATGTGCTCGCTTGGCCTGTCCTCCAGGTAACACGCCGCGAAGACCCAAAACCCGGCCAGCCAATTATCGAAGGTACGGAATGCCTCCGTCCCGATACCCTTCTTTGCGGCCGCCGCCTTATACTCCCTCTTCGCGTCCTTCGTCAGGACGAACACATCAACGAAGTCCCCTCTGCGAATCTTCCTGCGACAGCTATCTCGAAGCCCCCGCATAACGGCAGTATATTCGCAGCGCACGACCCCGGGCAAATCACGGCGCTTCTTGGCCCTACGAGCTTCCTCGCTAAGCCGCTTGCGCCTCTTCCGCCTCTTCTGCTGGCCCGCTGCCCTCTTGGCGAATTTCGTCGCCCGCTTCCTTGCCCTAGTCGTGCTACTGACTGCTGACACTTGCGACGACAGAGAAGACGAAGAGGAGGAAGAGGAAGAACTACGAGAACTAGAGCTCATGGAGGTACCTGATACCGACTGCACCACCTCACCTGATGCCGCCGACCCCGACATGGAATCCTCCGGCGTGGCCAAACCGCCGTCTTCCTCTTCGTATTCGGCCATCTCCACTTCCCCGAGGTCCCCTGTAACAGAGAAAGAAACGGGGGACCCAGCCAGCACTTGCGTCGCATGCCGCGCCCTCCGTGAGGGGGGAGTTGCCGCCGAGCACCCCTGCGCGTCCTGCCCCGGACCCTGCTCCAATTCCGCGGCGGCCGCCACGAGCTCCCGGCAGGCGCGTGCCACTCGCTGCGCCGCAGCAGCCCTCCGACCACCGGCCCCGGTTCAGGTTCGCCGGAACTAGCAGTCGTCCTCGGGGAGCCAGCCGCTGCTAACGGCCCTAAAGCCTCCACCACAGTGGCCAGGGCCGACGCCAGCGCTCCGGAGGGGTTGCAACCCCCCCAAAATGAGCCATCGGGCCCCGATGAACCTCCCGCCGGGGCTCGCGCGCGACCATGCGCCCGCCGCCCGACCGGCAGCAACCGGGCACCCAACGCCTGCTGCCCCGGTGGGAAGACGGGGGCGCCCCCGTCGGCGCCCGCGCTGCCCTCGCTCTCCGCCTCCGAGAACACCACCTCCCCCTGCGATCCGGAACTATCTCCCGCCGCTAGGGGGGAGACGCCCCGGGAATAAGCCGCACGCGCCGCCGCCCTGCGGCCACTGACCCATTCCCTGTCACCCCTCCTCTCCCGCGGGCCGCTGGATTCCGGCCCCAGGGGAGTAATTAGGGGAGACCGAGAAACCTGCGGCGCAGCTGCGTGCGTCCGCGCGCGCACTGTGCCGCTGACATTGGGCACGGGCTCGCGCGCCTCCCGCTCGCGCGCCCAGTCACCGTGTGTAACTGCACTCCGGTGCTCATAATGCCCCACCACTTGTGCCTCCTGCCTGCCCCTTAATGCTGTTCTACCTTTCCTGCCTCCCCGGTTCCCGCCGGACTCCGGCTGCCGGGGAGTTAACGGCAGTGAACAGGGGGACAACAGGGCTGGCGGCGCCGCTGCGCGCACACGTGCGCGGCCGGTGCCGCCGGAGGCAGGCGTGGGCGCGCGCGCACCTCGTGCGCGCGTCCCACTTGTCTCCGTCTCAGCTCTCCCGCTCGCCGTACTAACCATACCCGCCGCGCGAGGCCCCGAAGCAAGCCCCGCGCGGCGAGCCACTGACCCCCGCCCGGCTTCTACCCCCCGCCCGGCACTCAGCTCCGGCCACGGCAAGGGGGGAGAGACAGGGGCCGCCTGTGCAGCAGCCGCCGAGCGCCCGCTGCGGCGCGCATGCGCGCGCCCGCGGGCGCCGGACACCGCCGCTTCGTCAGGCGCTCCCGGAGGCGAGGGCTGATGCCCGTCTACCTCCGGGCCTGACTCGATCTCCGGCCTACCCCGCCGCCCGCGCCCGCCCGGCAAAGTTGGCCTGGCCCCCAGCGGCGAGGCCGACCCGACCCGCCTAGCAGCGCTCCTGCCCGCGCCCGTGGAGGACGCAGGGGATGGAGCCCCGTCCCCCAGGCCTGCCATCCCTTCCCCCGGCCCAGCTCCACCGCCAGACGTGCGGTATCGAGCTGGGGTCCCGGCGGAACGGCGAGGGCGGGAAGCCATAGCAACACAATGTAAGGGAGAGCAGTTAAATACAAAAACCTAGCTGTAAACCAAATATGGGGAGCTCTGCACTGCAGCACTCACCCAGCAAAGGCAATTTCACCAACCAGAGAGAAAAAATGGCCTATCCTTCCCTATATATGCTAACCCTCCCATTTTTCCAAGGGCTGTACTTTCCTTCCAGCTAGGTCCACCCCTCACAAGATGTTTAACTCATTCCTTTCCAATGCTGTCAATTCTCTCTCCTTCTGTTCACTTTCCTCTGTTAATCTCTGGGCTCAACAGACAACTCAGAGCCTCACCCAGCATGTGGTCAGCAGGAGAAAGACCAGCTGTGGGTGGGAGAGACCTGAAATGGGTTCCCATCAATCAGGAAACTGTACAACTTCCCTAGGTGAGCACAGCATCATGGGAATATGGAAGGGTTTAAAAGAGGTTGCTCAGGACAGCTCCTGATGTTAGTTGCAGGACTTTGCATAGGGGTAATTCTCCGCCGAGGTACCTTGTGGAACACATCACTGTGTGCACTAATACGAATTTACTCCTGCATGGACTTATACAACCAATCTCCTGTGGACTAATCTGCTATCACTGCTGCATGCCTCCCAACTTTTGAATCAGTGGAAAGGGGTGGGACTCCAGAAGAAGGGGCGGGCTGCAACAGTCGCAGCCCGATGAAAATGGGGTCGCCGCATGATCCCATTTTCATCGTTTTGGGGGCGTGCACAGTGCTCTCTGAGCAACTGGGCAGCCCCCAACTTCTAGCTAAGGGGGTCATTCCGAGTTGATCGCTCGCTGCCGTTTTTTGCAGCGCAGCAAACAGGTTACTACTGCGCATGCGTATGCACCACAATGCGCACATGCGTCGTACGGTTATAAAGCGGATCCATTTGCACAGCCGATCGCAAGGAGATTGACAGGGTGTTTATGGGTGTCAACTGACCGCTTTCAGGGAGTGTTTGAAAAAACGCAGGCGTGTCCAGGCGTTTGCAGGGCGGGTGTCTAACGTCAATTCCGGGACAAAAAAGACTGAAGTGATTGCAAGGGCTGAGTAAGTCCAGAGCTACTCAGAAACTGCAAAAAAAAATTACGTCCCGCTCGGCTGCACACGCGTTCGCACACTTGCAAAGTGAAAACACACTTCCCCGTGGGCGGCGACTATGCGTTTGCACGGCTGCTAAAAATAGCTAGCGAGCGATCAACTCGGAATGACCCCCTAAGTGCACAAAGTAATGAAAACATGTCTTTAAAAACGCATGTTTTTATTACTACAAAATCGCACAACATTGCATGCGATTTCCATTTTAACCCCAAAAATCGCACCCTATTACATTTGCGGTTTTATCTAAAAATCTCACTGCCTCCCCTGCCATAGACTTTTTACTCTGGAGTTTTGACGAGAAAAATGATTAGAATAATACAAAGTAGATATTTGTTACATATTTTTGTATTTTTCATATATTTGATATAGTTAAAGCTCTGGCACAAATGTTAGTATGACAGGAAAAGCTCTGCCTCACCCCACCGCACGTCACTGGCTTAGGGGGCTTATTTCTGAAACAAATTCTATCCTTGCAACGCGTGGAAACAGCTATTTCCACGTTTATGGATAGAATTAGGTATCACTGTGATTTAGAAACCTAGAATGGATATACAGGTATCTCCTGCTTTTTCCAGAGCATTAAGGTGTTACTAATCAGCTCAAAAATGCTTAGCTCTCCATACAGATGCGTTCTCACACATCTTTGCTCTAGGGTCCTTGTGACTTAGCCATGGTAAGCAGCCACTTTTCAAAGTTGCGTCTTATCCTCACAGCCAGTGTCGGACTAGGGCATGAAAGGCCCACCGGGGGAATGCAGTTATAGGGGACCATACTTAGGGGTGTGGCCAGCCTACAAAGGGGTGGGGCCAGCCTCCACAGAGGCTTGAAATACATAATAGTTCAGTGCAGTGTAATGCAACATATCTACCATGTATAATACAAGTGCACAGTCTGGAACCTGATCCCTAGAGGAAAGAATGGGCCCTCAGGCAGTGGGGCCCACCGGTGGTTTCCATGGTACCCCTGTGGGCCAGTCCGACTCTGCTCACAGTCATAAACTGCAAAACACAACATAGCTGGGATACGGTCGTTAGGTCAATCCAACTTAGGTGGACAATCACTGGGTCGACCACGATAGGTTGACATGTGTCAGGTCGACAGGGTAACTAGGCCGACATGGTCCTTAGGTCGACCTGTACTAGGTCGACAGGTCTAAAGGTCGACATGAGTTTTTCACATTATTTTTTTCTTATTTTTCCATACTTGACGATCCACATGGACTACGATTGGAACGGTAATCTGTGCCGAGCGAAGCGGTAGCGGAGCGTGGCACCTTGCCCGAAGAATGGTGAGCGAAATGAGCCATGCGAGGGGACACGGTGCACTAATTGGGGTTCCCCGTCACTTTACGAAGAAAACGACACAGAAAAAATTCCAAAAACTCATGTCAACCTTTCCACCCGTCGACCTAGTACAGGTCGACCTAACGACCATGTCGACTTAGTTACCCTGTCGACCTAACACATGTCGACCTATCGTTGTTGACGCAATAGCTGTCGACCTAAGTTGAGTCGACCCAGCGACCCATACCCACATAGCTACAATTCCAACGTACACTGACCAATGAAGCTTGCGGTATTTGTACATCTGTGTGTGACTAAGGGGTCGATTTACTAAGCCTTGGACGGAGATAAAGTAATAGCCAATCAGCTCCTATCTGCCATGTCACAGGCTGTGTTTGAAAAATGACAGTTAGGAGCTGATTGGCTGGTACTTTATCCCAAGCGACTTTATCTCCATCCAAGGCTTAGTAAATAGACCCCTAAGTCGCAAATCAGTTTAAAAAGGGTCCCGATACGAACAACCGCGGCTATTCCTCCCCTAGATTCCATTATGCCCCCATTAGCATGCTTACCCTTAGTGGAGCAGCCTTGCCGGAATGGGATCTTACGATATGGTGGGCTGGATCTGATCACTTTGCCCATACCAATGTTATTGCGTTCTACTCAGTGGCGCACCCAGGGGGGGTTTCCGAGTACCCAGAAACCCCCCTCCACTAAAAAAAGAAAAAAAAAATTTTTTTTTTTTTTAAATAGCTGCATGAGTATTATTAATGGCTGTCTAGCGTCCTCTGCAGCCTGCTGTCTTCCTGGTGGCACTTGTAAGTGCAATAAAAGTTTACTTTATTTTAATTATAGTACATATATATCCATGTGCATACATATATACACATGTATATAAATACATACATATAAACACACACACACATATGATATATATATATACATACATGTGTATATATATGTGTACTGTATGTGTGTGTACACATATATATATATATATATATATATGCATGTTTAATATGCTATGTATATGTGTATATGTATGTGTGTGTGTATGTATATATATATATATATATATGTGTAGATAGATATATATATATATATATATACACACACACACACAGACACACTAGTTTTACGGACCCAGCATATACTGGGTCACCTCAGTCCACACCCCCGTGATTGGCTCCGCCCAGTTCTGGAAACCCCCCCATGCAAATCCTGCGTTCGCCACTGCTACTGTATATTATTAACCATCAGTTTACTTCTAACTCATCGGCGGGACAAGCTTTTATCAGAGACTGTGTCCTGGTAACTGCAGGATGATATACTGTATGCAGTTGCCCCCCAAAAATAGTCCGTGTTGCCAATTTAGAGATGAGCGCCTGAAATTTTTCGGGTTTTGTGTTTTGGTTTTGGGTTCGGTTCCGCGGCCGTGTTTTGGGTTCGAACGCGTTTTGGCAAAACCTCACCGAATTTTTTTTGTCGGATTCGGGTGTGTTTTGGATTCGGGTGTTTTTTTCAAAAAACACTAAAAAACAGCTTAAATCATAGAATTTGGGGGTCATTTTGATCCCAAAGTATTATTAACCTCAAAAACCATAATTTACACTCATTTTCAGTCTATTCTGAATACCTCACACCTCACAATATTATTTTTAGTCCTAAAATTTGCACCGAGGTCGCTGTGTGAGTAAGATAAGCGACCCTAGTGGCCGACACAAACACCGGGCCCATCTAGGAGTGGCACTGCAGTGTCACGCAGGATGTCCCTTCCAAAAAACCCTCCCCAAACAGCACATGACGCAAAGAAAAAAAGAGGCGCAATGAGGTAGCTGTGTGAGTAAGATTAGCGACCCTAGTGGCCGACACAAACACCGGGCCCATCTAGGAGTGGCACTGCAGTGTCACGCAGGATGGCCCTTCCAAAAAACCCTCCCCAAACAGCACATGACGCAAAGAAAAAAAGAGGCGCAATGAGGTAGCTGTGTGAGTAAGATTAGCGACCCTAGTGGCCGACACAAACACCGGGCCCATCTAGGAGTGGCACTGCAGTGTCACGCAGGATGTCCCTTCCAAAAAACCCTCCCCAAACAGCACATGACGCAAAGAAAAAAAGAGGCGCAATGAGGTAGCTGTGTGAGTAAGATTAGCGACCCTAGTGGCCGACACAAACACCGGGCCCATCTAGGAGTGGCACTGCAGTGTCACGCAGGATGTCCCTTCCAAAAAACCCTCCCCAAACAGCACATGACGCAAAGAAAAAAAGAGGCGCAATGAGGTAGCTGACTGTGTGAGTAAGATTAGCGACCCTAGTGGCCGACACAAACACCGGGCCCATTTAGGAGTGGCACTGCAGTGTCACGCAGGATGTCCCTTCCAAAAAACCCTCCCCAATCAGCACATGACGCAAAGAAAAAGAAAAGAAAAAAGAGGTGCAAGATGGAATTGTCCTTGGGCCCTCCCACCCACCCTTATGTTGTATAAACAAAACAGGACATGCACACTTTAACCAACCCATCATTTCAGTGACAGGGTCTGCCACACGACTGTGACTGATATGACGGGTTGGTTTGGACCCCCCCCAAAAAAGAAGCAATTAATCTCTCCTTGCACAAACTGGCTCTACAGAGGCAAGATGTCCACCTCATCATCACCCTCCGATATATCACCGTGTACATCCCCCTCCTCACAGATTATCAATTCGTCCCCACTGGAATCCACCATCTCAGCTCCCTGTGTACTTTGTGGAGGCAATTGCTGCTGGTCAATGTCTCCGCGGAGGAATTGATTATAATTCATTTTAATGAACATCATCTTCTCCACATTTTCTGGATGTAACCTCGTACGCCGATTGCTGACAAGGTGAGCGGCGGCACTAAACACTCTTTCGGAGTACACACTTGTGGGAGGGCAACTTAGGTAGAATAAAGCCAGTTTGTGCAAGGGCCTCCAAATTGCCTCTTTTTCCTGCCAGTATAAGTACGGACTGTGTGACGTGCCTACTTGGATGCGGTCACTCATATAATCCTCCACCATTCTATCAATGTTGAGAGAATCATATGCAGTGACAGTAGACGACATGTCCGTAATCGTTGTCAGGTCCTTCAGTCCGGACCAGATGTCAGCATCAGCAGTCGCTCCAGACTGCCCTGCATCACCGCCAGCGGGTGGGCTCGGAATTCTGAGCCTTTTCCTCGCACCCCCAGTTGCGGGAGAATGTGAAGGAGGAGATGTTGACAGGTCGCGTTCCGCTTGACTTGACAATTTTGTCACCAGCAGGTCTTTCAACCCCAGCAGACTTGTGTCTGCCGGAAAGAGAGATCCAAGGTAGGCTTTAAATCTAGGATCGAGCACGGTGGCCAAAATGTAGTGCTCTGATTTCAACAGATTGACCACCCGTGAATCCTTGTTAAGCGAATTAAGGGCTCCATCCACAAGTCCCACATGCCTAGCGGAATCGCTCCGTGTTAGCTCCTCCTTCAATGTCTCCAGCTTCTTCTGCAAAAGCCTGATGAGGGGAATGACCTGACTCAGGCTGGCAGTGTCTGAACTGACTTCACGTGTGGCAAGTTCAAAGGGCATCAGAACCTTGCACAACGTTGAAATCATTCTCCACTGCGCTTGAGACAGGTGCATTCCACCTACTATATCGTGCTCAATTGTATAGGCTTGAATGGCCTTTTGCTGCTCCTCCAACCTCTGAAGCATATAGAGGGTTGAATTCCACCTCGTTACCACTTCTTGCTTCAGATGATGGCAGGGCAGGTTCAGTAGTTTTTGGTGGTGCTCCAGTCTTCTGTACGTGGTGCCTGTACGCCGAAAGTGTCCCGCAATTCTTCTGGCCACCGACAGCATCTCTTGCACGCCCCTGTCGTTTTTTAAAAAATTCTGCACCACCAAATTCAAGGTATGTGCAAAACATGGGACGTGCTGGAATTTGCCCATATTTAATGCACACACAATATTGCTGGCGTTGTCCGATGCCACAAATCCACAGGAGAGTCCAATTGGGGTAAGCCATTCCGCGATGATCTTCCTCAGTTGCCGTAAGAGGTTTTCAGCTGTGTGCGTATTCTGGAAAGCGGTGATACAAAGCGTAGCCTGCCTAGGAAAGAGTTGGCGTTTGCGAGATGCTGCTACTGGTGCCGCCGCTGCTGTTCTTGCGGCGGGAGTCCATACATCTACCCAGTGGGCTGTCACAGTCATATAGTCCTGACCCTGCCCTGCTCCACTTGTCCACATGTCCGTGGTTAAGTGGACATTGGGTACAACTGCATTTTTTAGGACACTGGTGAGTCTTTTTCTGACGTCCGTGTACATTCTCGGTATCGCCTGCCTAGAGAAGTGGAACCTAGATGGTATTTGGTAACGGGGGCACACTGCCTCAATAAATTGTCTAGTTCCCTGTGAACTAACGGCGGATACCGGACGCACGTCTAACACCAACATAGTTGTCAAGGCCTCAGTTATCCGCTTTGCAGCAGGATGACTGCTGTGATATTTCATCTTCCTCGCAAAGGACTGTTGAACAGTCAATTGCTTACTGGAAGTAGTACAAGTGGGCTTACGACTTCCCCTCTGGGATGACCATCGACTCCCAGCAGCAAC
The DNA here is from genome assembly GCF_028390025.1 of Pseudophryne corroboree. NCBI lineage: Eukaryota > Metazoa > Chordata > Amphibia > Anura > Myobatrachidae > Pseudophryne > Pseudophryne corroboree. The sequence goes on from NC_086453.1 coordinate 342,488,886, forward strand.
AACAGCAGCGCCAGCAGCAGTAGGCGTTACACGCAAGGATGCATCGGAGGAATCCCAGGCAGGAGAGGACTCGTCAGAATTGCCAGTGACATGGCCTGCAGGACTATTGGCATTCCTGGGTAAGGAGGAAATTGACACTGAGGGAGTTGGTGGGGTGGTTTGCGTGAGCTTGGTTACAAGAGGAAGGGATTTACTGGTCAGTGGACTGCTTCCGCTGTCACCCAAAGTTTTTGAACTTGTCACTGACTTATTATGAATGCGCTGCAGGTGACGTATAAGGGAGGATGTTCCGAGGTGGTTAACGTCCTTACCCCTACTTATTACAGCTTGACAAAGGGAACACACGGCTTGACACCTGTTGTCCGCATTTCTGTTGAAATACCTCCACACTGAAGAGCTGATTTTTTTGGTATTTTCACCTGGCATGTCAACGGCCATATTCCTCCCACGGACAACAGGTGTCTCCCCGGGTGCCTGACTTAAACAAACCACCTCACCATCAGAATCCTCCTGGTCAATTTCCTCCCCAGCGCCAGCAACACCCATATCCTCCTCATCCTGGTGTACTTCAACACTGACATCTTCAATCTGACTATCAGGAACTGGACTGCGGGTGCTCCTTCCAGCACTTGCAGGGGGCGTGCAAATGGTGGAAGGCGCATGCTCTTCACGTCCAGTGTTGGAAAGGTCAGGCATCGCAACCGACACAATTGGACTCTCCTTGTGGATTTGGGATTTCGAAGAATGCACAGTTCTTTGCTGTGCTGCTTTTGCCAGCTTGAGTCTTTTCATTTTTCTAGCGAGAGGCTGAGTGCTTCCATCCTCATGTGAAGCTGAACCACTAGCCATGAACATAGGCCAGGGCCTCAGCCGTTCCTTGCCACTCCGTGTCGTAAATGGCATATTGGCAAGTTTACGCTTCTCCTCCGACAATTTTATTTTAGGTTTTGGAGTCCTTTTTTTTTCTGATATTTGGTGTTTTGGATTTGACATGCTCTGTACTATGACATTGGGCATCGGCCTTGGCAGACGACGTTGCTGGCATTTCATCGTCTCGGCCATGACTAGTGGCAGCAGCTTCAGCACGAGGTGGAAGTGGATCTTGATCTTTCCCTAATTTTGGAACCTCAACATTTTTGTTCTCCATATTTTAATAGGCACAACTAAAAGGCACCTCAGGTAAACAATGGAGATGGATACTAGTATACAATTATGGACTGCCTGCCGAGTGCAGACACAGAGGTAGCCACAGCCGTGAACTACCGTACTGTACTGTGTCTGCTGCTAATATAGACTGGTTGATAAAGAGATGTCTATGTAACTATGTATGTATAAAGAAGAAAGAAAAAAAAACCACGGTTAGGTGGTATACAATTATGGACGGACTGCCTGCCGAGTGCAGACACAGAGGTAGCCACAGCCGTGAACTACCGTACTGTACTGTGTCTGCTGCTAATAATATAGACTGGTTGATAAAGAGATGTCGTAGTAGTATGTATGTATAAAGAAGAAAGAAAAAAAAACCACGGTTAGGTGGTATACAATTATGGACGGACTGCCTGCCGAGTGCAGACACAGAGGTAGCCACAGCCGTGAACTACCGTACTGTACTGTGTCTGCTGCTAATATAGACTGGTTGATAAAGAGATGTCTATGTAACTATGTATGTATAAAGAAGAAAGAAAAAAAAACCACGGTTAGGTGGTATACAATTATGGACGGACTGCCTGCCGAGTGCAGACACAGAGGTAGCCACAGCCGTGAACTACCGTACTGTACTGTGTCTGCTGCTAATATAGACTGGTTGATAAAGAGATGTCTATGTAACTATGTATGTATAAAGAAGAAAGAAAAAAAAATCACGGTTAGGTGGTATACAATTATGGACGGACTGCCTGCCGAGTGCAGACACAGAGGTAGCCACAGCCGTGAACTACCGTACTGTACTGTGTCTGCTGCTAATATAGACTGGTTGATAAAGAGATGTCTATGTAACTATGTATGTATAAAGAAGAAAGAAAAAAAAAACACGGTTAGGTGGTATACAATTATGGACGGACTGCCTGCCGAGTGCAGACACAGAGGTAGCCACAGCCGTGAACTACCGTACTGTACTGTGTCTGCTGCTAATATAGACTGGTTGATAAAGAGATGTCTATGTAACTATGTATGTATAAAGAAGAAAGAAAAAAAACCACGGTTAGGTGGTATACAATTATGGACGGACTGCCTGCCGAGTGCAGACACAGAGGTAGCCACAGCCGTGAACTACCGTACTGTACTGTGTCTGCTGCTAATATAGACTGGTTGATAAAGAGATGTCGTAGTAGTATGTATGTATAAAGAAGAAAAAAAAACCACGGTTAGGTGGTATACAATTATGGACGGACTGCCTGCCGAGTGCAGACACAGAGGTAGCCACAGCCGTGAACTACCGTACTGTGTCTGCTGCGACTGGATGATAAATGATATAAAAAATATATATATATCACTACTGCAGCCGGACAGGTATATATTATATATTATATAATGACGGACCTGCTGGACACTGTCTGTCAGCAGAATGAGTTTTATTTTTATAGAATAAAAAAAAAAACAACACACAAGTGAAGTCACACGACGAGTGTTTAACTTTTTCAGGCAATCACAATATAAGTATACTACTAACTATACTGGTGGTCAGTGTGGTCAGGTCACTGGTCAGTCACACTGGCAGTGGCACTCCTGCAGCAAAAGTGTGCACTGTTTAATTTTAATATAATATTATGTACTCCTGGCTCCTGCTATAACCTATAACTGGCACTGCAGTGCTCCCCAGTCTCCCCCACAATTATAAGCTGTGTGAGCTGAGCAGTCAGACAGATATATAATATATATAGATGATGCAGCACACTGGGCTGAGCCTGAGCAGTGCACACAGATATGGTATGTGACTGAGTCACTGTGTGTATCGCTTTTTTCAGGCAGAGAACGGATATATTAAATAAACTGCACTGTCTGGTGGTCACTCACTATATAATATTATGTACTCCTGGCTCCTGCTATAACCTATAACTGGCACTGCAGTGCTCCCCAGTCTCCCCCACAATTATAAGCTGTGTGAGCTGAGCAGTCAGACAGATATATAATATATATAGATGATGCAGCACACTGGGCTGAGCCTGAGCAGTGCACACAGATATGGTATGTGACTGAGTCACTGTGTGTATCGCTTTTTTCAGGCAGAGAACGGATATATTAAATAAACTGCACTGTCTGGTGGTCACTCACTAGTAAACTCTCTGCACTCTCTACACTTCTACAGTACTCCTCCTAGTCCTAAGCTCCAGTAAATCTCTCTCTCTTATAATCTAAATGGAGAGGACGCCAGCCACGTCCTCTCCCTATCAATCTCAATGCACGTGTGAAAATGGCGGCGACGCGCGGCTCCTTATATAGAATCCGAGTCTCGCGAGAATCCGACAGCGTCATGATGACGTTCGGGCGCGCTCGGGTTAACCGAGCAAGGCGGGAGGATCCGAGTCTGCTCGGACCCGTGAAAAAAACCATGAAGTTCGGGCGGGTTCGGATTCAGAGAAACCGAACCCGCTCATCTCTAGTTGCCATACGCTGCGATACTGAATGTTAATATTCGGAGGCAGATCACAATTGTTGATAAATAGAACCCCACATTTCTGGAGTTCTGCAATTCATATATACGTTTTCTAATACTTTTTTTTTTCTTTGAAAAGAAGCCAGTTCCATTTTTTTTTCCATTTGCTTTTATTTCATGGGTTTTTCCCCCAGATTTTTTCCATTTTATTCCAGGAGATAGCAGTTTTGCAGGCTCCTTCTCAACAGCTGCTCCTAATATGCCTGTACAGATGCATTTTGTACTTTGGAGCACCATTGAAGTTTTACTATTGGAACTGAAAAGTCCATTTTCCCTAACCTTTAAAAGTGGTATTGACAAAAGTTTAAACAATCCTGTCAAACAAACTAATGGTATTGTCATCATTTATCTCTGCTTTGTAATTGAATGCAAATGGCTCAGAAGAATGTGTTTCCTGCAGGTTCTGAGATCATAAAGCAGAAAATACCAGGATAATTTATTAGGGCAAAATATCAGATTACACTAAGTTTTACAATGGTGGTTCTGGCACTAGCAGAGGAGACTGTTCAATCTGGAAGAAACACCCATAATAAAGAGTCACTTTCGCTACACAGCTGGTGCAGGCACTTGGATATTCTGTGAGAGTGGTAACACCAAGTAACACTACTCATTACACTACGGCACAATTGGGGAAGGGGTAGGTACTAGGTCGACAGGTCAAAAGGTCGACATGAGGTTTCTGACTGTTTTTGGTGTCGTTTTCTCCGTAAAGTGACGGGGATCCCAAATTAGTGCACCGTGTCCCCTCGCATGGCTCGCTTTGCTCGCCATGCTTCGGCCAAGGTTACCATTCCAATCGTGGTCCACGTGGATCGTTAAGTCTGAAAAAAATCCAACAAATGAGAAAAAATTGGAAAAACTCATGTCGACCTTTTGAACTGTCGACCTAGTACATGTCGACCTAATGGCCATGTTGACCTAATGCATGTCTACCTAATGGCATTGTCGACCTTCAGTGATCAACCTAATGAGCGTCGATCTAAGTTGTGTCGACATAACGACTGTAACCCGGAGGAAGAATGGAGGCAGAGGATCTGCAAACATAGGCCAAGTTCCATAAGGACGCGTTGAGTATGGTATCCCAGCCTCCAGAATGCTAAAAGGTGGGGGGCGAGCGCAACGAAGCTCCTTACAGGCTCATTCTATTGCCACTCTATGGGGTAAATTTACTAAGATGGTAGTTCTATTTAAGATGGGATGTTGCCCATGGCAACCAATCAGATTCTACTTCTCATTTATCTAGCACCTTCTAGAACATAATACATGGAAACTGATTGGTTGCTATGGGCAACATCCCATCTTAAATAGAACTCCCATCTTAGTAAATTTACCTCTTTGGGTGTCGTAGACACCACGAGTGGGAATAGCCCCTGTTAGCCGTGATTCCGGCTGGCGGCATTGTCAGTGGTCAGGATTCCAGCGTCGGTATCCCGACCGCCGGGATCCCGACTGCCAGCAATGCAACTGCATTCCATAAGGATATGTAAATGTGGCTCATGCAGACCACAAGAAAGATGCATGTGCATTTGACAAGAGGCATATACATAGCAGCTGTTCTACCCCTGGGGCAAAATAGGCACTGGTGACAGTGACAAACGTAGGATTTCTAGACAGGGCTTTCCAAACGCAATCCACAATCTCCCATTCTGCAGAACATGGAGTACAGCATTAATATTTAACACTATAGATGGTCTATAGCACGGGTGGCCAACCCGCGGCTCTCGAGCCGCATGTGGCTCTTTCATCCGCCGCATGTGGCTCAGCCGGCTCCTGGCCACAGCTGCCATAGTCCCCCCTTCCCCCGTGCTGCTCACTGCGCTGCTGCTGCCTGTGAGGGGAGGAGAACGCAGCGTGCGCCTCTCCTGCCCCTCACTCTCCGGAGGCGGTCCGTGAGCCAATCAGAGCTCGTGGACCGGCAGCTAACGCTGCCGGATCGCGAGCTTTGATTGCCTCACTGACCGGCGCCTAATTGAAGAGAGACACAGCCGCCGGAGAGTGAGGGGCAGGAGAAGCGCACGCTGCGCTCTCCTCCCCTCACGGACAGCAGCAGCGCGGTGAGCAGCACTGGGGAAGGGGGGGGATCATGTATATCTGGCACTGGGGGCATTGCTGGCACTGTGGGGACATGTATACCTTGCACTGGGGTCATAGCTGGGACTGGGGAAACATGTATATCTGGCACTGGGGTGCATATCTGGCACTGTGGGGACACTGGCATTGGGGGCATAGCTGACACTGTGGGGACATATGTATGTGGCACTGTGGGGACATATATATCTGGCACTTGGGAGACATGTTTATCTGGCACTGGGGGGCATATCTGGCACTGTGGGGACACTGGCATTGGGGACATAGCTGGCACTGTGGGGACATATATATCTGGCACTGTGGGGACATATATATCTGGCACTTGGGGGACATGTATATCTGGCACTGGGGGGCATATCTGGCACTGTCGGGACATATATATCTGGCACTAGGGGCATAGCTGGCACTGTGGGGGCATATATATCTGGCACTGGGGGCATATCTGGCACGGGGGCTAGCTGGCACTGGGGGAAATGTATATCTGGCACTAGGGGGACATGTATATCTGGCACTGGGGGCAGAGCTGGCGCTGTGTGGGGACATGTATATCTGGCACTGTGGGCATATCTGGCACTGTGGGGACACTGCATTGGGGGCATAGCTGGCATTTTGGGGACATATATATCTGGCACTAGGAGCATAGCTGGCACTGTGGGGACATATATATCTGGCACTGGGGGCATATCTGGCACTGGGGGCATAGCTGGCACTGGGGGGAAATGTATATTTGGCACTGGGGGGGGGGACATGTATATCTGGCACTGGGGGGGTCATATGTATCTGGCACTGTGAGGCATATATGTATCTGGCACTGTGAGGCATATATATGTATCTGACACTGTGGGGCATATATATATCTGGCACTGTGGGGACATATGTGTATGTGGCACTGTGGGGACATAGGTTTCTAGCAGTGTGGAGGCACCCAATTTTTAAAATTTTTATATGTATGTGGCACTGTACTGGGGCATTATATGTATTTGGCACTGTACAACATGACTAAAAACGGAGTTATGACACAAGGTCATACTCCTACAAACGTCATAACGAAAGGTGTGTGCACAAAATGGGGTATGGCTTTGTGAAAACTAGGCCACGCCCCCATGATACTGGCTCTTGCCGTTGACTACGGATCTTTTCTGGCTCTTTGCCTCTGACTGGTTGGCCACTCCTGGTCTATAGTATAGCCCGTATCAAACATATTTAAACAATATAAATAAGTGGCCAGGAAAAGGTTAAATATACTATAATAAATAAATATACAAATATAATAGAACCAGTACTGCACTTTCTAAGCACACATTCCCCCACCTCATGGTAAGTCTCCTATCTCTTCTTCCTGATAGCTACTCTCTCGTCCAGTGGACTGATTGAGGACTCACATCCACCATCCACACACAGCTACCACTGGGCACTTGCAGCAGCCATGCTCCGTCCCTTAAACTGCATGCTGGCAGCTCTAGTAATCATATTATATATACCAATACTAATGCTGTCATATTTTGAGCCACTTGCCTAGAGGAGGGGGTTTCCAAGCAACCAGAACACCACCACCCCAACCCCCCCCCCCCCCCCCCCGCGCGCGCGCCCCCCGCGTTTGCCTATGGGTGAGGATGACGATCGACAGCCACTTCTGATTGGCCAAGTGTGTCTTGATCCCTCCAACAGTATATAAAATATTGGTGTGGATGCTGCAGTCTGTTTCCATTATTGAATTGGTATTTGCATTTGGTCTGTGGAAGACAGTTTACGTTTGTGTTTATTTGAACTTAATAGGTTTATTTTGTACTTACGACTGTATTTACTGATATTTTACATGGTAAATGGCATTTTATTAATCATTACTGGCATTGTTTAGACGCAGACAATTGGGTCCTGTAACTGTAACTCTAGCATTTACTACGACCACTGTCCAGCCACATCTTCTGGCATGAAGCAGGCACATAGTGTACTGTATATTACTGTTTTATCCTAGCGGTGGGTGACTTCTGCAGTAGTAATTAATAATCATTTCGAACTCCATATTATAGTATTGTTTTATATTTATTTGTACTTCATAGATGGCGGTGTAGCCGTCTAACAACCAAAGAGAAAAACGGGTGTGCCTTGTATGTCTATCAGCCTAGCGTCAACCTGGAGCATACACCACTGTTCTACTGGCGTAAACCTAAATCAGATACTACTTTCTCCTGGAGGGAACAGGGCCACCATGAAAATGTGTGTGTGGGTCATGACACATTCAGAACATCGGGCCGCACCATGCAACCATATGCAACATCAGTCCAACTCACGGTCTTTATGGGCACAAATTATGCCTGCTTTTTACGTAAAATATGTCCAAAACTACATGGAGGCCCCTCCATCTCCTTTCATCCCATTTATTCCAGAAATCCTGTATTCTTCAAAAAAAAGATCCTACCTGACCTCTATTTTCTATCATACTGTATGACCTCCACCCTTATACCTGTGTCCCCTTATCTGGAAACGTTCAGCTATAGAAGACTTCACGGAGTCTGCACACGGGCATCCTCCTCACTTAAACTGCCCCTTAAACTCCCTCACACACTCCTGTACCTCTTGCTCATAGCCCTTGTCTGGGGGCAGATTTATCCTTCTTGACCATATTGTCTCTTAATACAAGATACACGTTATTGAATTTATATGCCATGAATAACCCATCAGAATTTTTATCGAACTATCTCACTTTTTAGCCCAACAGGATATCCCTGGATTGATTGTAGATTAGGGATTTAATACGGTAGAAAGATGATCCTCACTTGTATAAATCTCCCACTCCAGCCTCACTCCACTCTTCTACTTGGCAGTTGGCACCTCACAGGGCCTTACTGATTCTTGGTGTTTACTTAACCCCACTGATCGGTCTAATACTCATCTTTCCGCAGTCCATCGTACATTGTTGTGAAATGATTATATATTGGCGGAGGACTTTATGTTCTCATTTGTTCAGAATCAAACTCTAGGGGACATTATCATATCGGATCATGGTCTTGTTAGTATATTCCTTTATTATCCCTCTCCTACGTTATCCTCTCATCTCTGGCGCATCCCCTCCTTCCTCTCCCAGTCCAAGGATTTCAAAATCGTTTTAAACCTTAAATGAAATAGGATGTATAGGGGTACCCAGCAGGAGTGTCCCTTGCCTCCCCTTCTTTTTAATTCATCTCCAATTAATTCAACAAGCCCCTAACATTCATGGCATACGAGTGGGTTCAAGAGAAATTAAGGTTACAGTGTTTGCGGATGACATGTTGCTCTTCTTGTCTCAACCCACCGCTTCCATCCAACATCTACTGTCCTTAGTTCATGACTTTGGAGATATTTCAGGACTTCAGGTGAATCCAGAAAAATCCGTTCATTTGTATTTGCGGATAGGTTTCATCCACCCTTAGTGGCATGCTAGCTTACCCTTTTCCTCGGCTAGCGGGAGGTTTACATATTTAGGTGTGCAGATTACTAAAAATCCATCTTTGTTATATGAACATATCTTAAGCTATAACAGCTTTGATTGGGTTCTAGATGGGTGATGTAATCTTTGGCTCTTCTATTTGAGTAGGGCCAGTTTGTATAAAATGATAACGTTCCCATGAATGATTTATTTGCTCTAGTCACTATCTTTATTGCTCACGATGGAAGACACTAAAAAGTTTAATTCTGTATTTGTTAAATTTATTTGGAACCACAAACGTTATAGAATAGGCCTAATTCAACTGCAACAGGCTAAATTCAGTGGAGGAATGATTTTTCCTAACATCACGTACTGTAATCATGCTGCACTTCTACAACATCTTCGCAATTGGTTACCTGGTACATGTACTGTATTTACATGGATTCTTTATTAGAGGAGAATTTCTTAACAGAACATAGTTTCTTTCTACGTCTACAGGATCATGAGATACCTACAGATTTGCGGGATTATCCTCTTCTCTGGAACACGCATCGGCTATGGCATAAATTACGTCATAAAAAAATGTTTGAATGTACATAAAACTCTTTGGGTGGTATTCAATTGTTTGAAAAGTCAGTTGGGTGTCTATTTTTTCCTATCTAATAGACCGGAAAAAAACAAACACCCAACCGAGTTTTCAAACAATTGAATACCACCCTATATCTTCCATTATTACGTAACCCAGAGTTCCAGCATGGCTTAGCTGTGAATCCTTTCCTAATGTGGTGAGCTTGGGGTTTGGTTTATACTCTGTTAGTTGCTTGGTAGATAGAACTCTTAGGAGGTCCCTCACATTTCATCAGGCGGTTGAGAAATATTATTTTATTTTTCCTCTTTTCCTTTTGCCTATTACCAGGCACAACACTACGTGGGACAAACTATTCATAATTTCTCCGACTAAGATTGGGATGGTAGCCTAAATACACTTTCTCTTATCCTCCACCAGTGCATAAGGCAATTACTAGCCACTATACCTTTTTACGTAGTAATATAGATTACGATACACTGCAGACTGGTTTACCCCAGTGGCTACACCACTCTCCTGATCTCACCGTCGACATACTGCTTAAAAACCTGTTTGACTCTTGTCACATATTTCTTCTAGTTCTTACAGAGTTCCTCCTGAAGATATGACACAGAACATATATTAGTGGGTTTTTAATGGTCTCCTCCTCGCATTTGTGCCCCCTAGATGTCTGAAGAGCAACGCTGACCTCCTTCACTGTTTATAGCCTTGTCCCCTGTCATACTCTTCTGGCTCTGGGTTCGTAGATATACTGTGGACCATCTGGTTGTTTTTCTGCCCTTTGGTCCTGTATGGACTGTATACTAGGAATTTTGCCACGGAGTCAACGGGTGTCAAGTGGATACCCTAAACTTTTACTGAGTTCAGCGGCTAAAAGAAAACATTTTACAGGTCTGGATCCAGCCTAGAGTGCCCCCTTTTTCTCTATTTCAAGAAAAGTTATTTTATCTATTCCAAATGGACTGGTTGGAGGATAGCCAGGTTTTTTTGAAGATTGGGAGTGCCACATTATCGTACTCCCTATGCAGACACAACAAACACTTACTCAATGGGGTGTATTCAATTCTAGTAGGAAATAGCCGTCTTGTCGGAAAGACGGCAGTTTCCAACTTTTTTAGGTCGGAAGGGGTTCTGACCTTTTCAATCTGGCTGCTTTTTTTCCCAAACAAGTCGGATAACACGTTGATCGGCGGAATAGCCGCGGATCCATGTGCTTTTGTCGGAAATGCGGCCAAATCCAATAGGTTTTGGCCCCGTTTCCAACAAAGTCAATCCGAATTAAAAAAAAAGTCAGATTCAGGAGATGAGATGGGGGAGCAGGGACATGTTTTGAGGGGTGTGGGGATGGGGGAGGATTAGGAGGAGGAGATTGGTTGTGACCTACATTGCCGGAGCCGTGACCTCGCTTGCTGGAGCCGGGTGAGTGCCGTGAGGTCTGGTGGCGGCACCCCATCCTCCTGCTTCGCTGCTGCATAGCTGCGGTGTTCCCTGCTCTCCCCGCCATGATGACTTGCTAGCGGGACAGAGCAGGAGGGCGCCTGTTCAGTCCGTGTCCTTTTCCGACAATGTCAATCCCACTTTAAAAAAAGTCGGATCGGCATTGTCATTGAATACTGGCTTGTTGGATCCTTTACATAGTAACATAGTATCTGAGGTTGAAAAAAGACAATTGTCCATCGAGTTCAACCTATTTGTGGTCTCCTATGCATGATGATTTGACTAAAATTTCTGACTGATGCTGCTGTCAGCCGTTGCATTTTATCCCTATTTATAGTAACTATAATGCATGACTATGCACCATACCCCTGGATATCCTTATCCATTAGGAATTTATCTAACCCATTCTTAAAGGTGTTGACAGATTCCGCCATTACAACTCCCTCGGGCAGGGAATTCCAAACACGTATTGTCCTTACCGTGAAAAAGCCTTTACGCCGTATTGTGCGGAATCTCCTCTCCTCTAACCTGAGCGAGTGTCCACGAGTCCTCTGTGTTGATCTAACCAAAAACAGGTCCCGCGCAAGCTCTGTGTATTGTCCCCTTATATATTTGTAGATGTTGATCATATCCCCTCTTAGTCTCCGCTTTTCCAATGTAAACATGCCTAGTCTTTCAAGCCTTTCCTTGTATTCCATCGTCTCCATGCCCTTAATTAGTTTGGTCGCCCTCCTCTGTACCTTTTCAAGCTCCAGGATATCCTTTTTGTAGTACGGTGCCCAGAATTGTACACAGTATTCAAGGTGTGGCCTCACTAGTGATTTATATAACGGGAGTATAATACTCTCGTCCCTAGCATCAATACCCCGTTTTATGCATGCTAATATCTTATTAGCCTTCTTTGCTGCAGTCCTACTTTGGGTACTACTGCTTAGCTTGCTATCTATGAGGACACCTAAGTCCTTTTCCAGTACAGAATCCCCTAATTTTACCCCATTTAGTAGGTAGGTGTAATTTTTGTTCTTGTTACCACAGTGCATTACCTTACACTTGTCTGTGTTGAAGCGCATTCTCCATTTGGCTGCCCATGCTTCTAATTTAACTAAGTCGTTCTGAATAGACTCGGCATCCTCCTCTGTATTTATAGCCTTACACAATTTGGTATCATCTGCAAAAATTGACACCATGCTCTCTAGACCTTCTGTTAGGTCGTTAATGAAAATATTGAACAATAGCGGTCCTAATACTGAGCCTTGCGGCACACCACTTAGCACTTCAGTCCAAGTTGAAAAAGATCCATTAACCACAACGCGCTGCTCCCTATTATCTAACCAGTTTTTAACCCAAGTGCATATTGTGCTTCCTAGCCCTGATTCCTGTAGCTTGTAGATAAGTCTCATGTGTGGTACAGTATCGAACGCTTTGGCAAAGTCTAAAAAGATTACATCCACGTCTTTACCCTGATCTAGGTTTGCGCTTACTGTTTCATAAAAGCCAAGTAAGTTGGTTTGACAGGATCTGTCCTTCATAAACCCATGTTGATTCCTTTTAATGACCTTATTGGTTTCAAGGAACTTCTGAATACTATCTCTTAGAATACCTTCCAATACTTTCCCCACTATAGATGTAAGACTAACTGGTCTTTAATTACCTGGTTCAGCTTTACTTCCCTTTTTGAATATAGGCACTACTTCCGCTATACGCCAGTCTTTGGGAACCATACCTGATATAACTGAATCCTTAAAGATCAAAGATAGCGGTTTTGCCAGTTCAGAGTGAAGCTCCATTAGAACCCTTGGATGAATGCCATCGGGCCCTGGTGATTTATTAATCTTTAAATGTTTTAATCGGTCACAGACTACTTCCTCGCTTAAATAAGTACCTATCAGTGTGATATTCTCATTATTGAGATTGTGTGTCAGTCCCTGAATTGCGTCCTCTCTAGTGAATACTGTTGAAAAAAACTCATTTAGTGTGTCCGCTATGTCATTATCATTTTTGCTTAAGACTCCCAACTTGTCTTTTAAAGGGCCTATACTCTCCTTCTTTAATCTCTTGCTATTAATGTATTTAAAGAATTTTTGGGGATTCGCTTTGCTTTCCTTTGCTACTAGTTTTTCAGTTTCTACTTTAGCCGCTCTTATTTCCTTTTTGCAAATTTTGTTACATTCCTTATAGTGCTGAAATGACTCTGCTTCCCCGTCAAATTTGTATTTTTTAAATGCTCGCCTTTTCTTGCCCATAAGTTCCTTAATCTTTTTGTTAAGCCACATCGGTTTATGATTTTTATTCCTTTTTTTGCTACTCATAGGAATACATTTGAGTGTATTTTTAACTAGCAGGAATTTTAGTACCTCCCATTTCTCCGTAGTATTTTTACCTAAAAACAAACCTTCCCATTCAATATCCCTGAAAAATACTCTCATCTTTTCAAAATTTGCTTTGCTAAAGTTTAAAGTCCTAGTTGAGCCAGTATAGGGCTGTTTATGAAAACTGATATTGAATGTGACCATATTGTGGTCACTGTTTCCTATGGGTTCCCCTACTATAATATCTGATACCAAATCCCCATTGTTTGTTAATACCAGGTCTAAAGGGGGGTACACACGGAGAGATCCGTGCTTAAAATCTAAGCAATCTTGCTAGATTGCTTAGATTTTAAGCACGGATCTGCCGTGTGTATGCCCTCCAGCGATAGCGATGCGCGGCCCTGCGCATCGCTATCGCCGATGCTAGATTGAGCTGCATGCAGGCTCAATCTAGCGGGCCGCTCACTTCACCGTTGTGTGAAGTGAGCGGCCCCCCCGTCGGCTTTCCCCCTCGCTCAGCACATCGCGCTGTGCTGAGCGGTTGAGAGATGTGTGCTGAGCGGTCTGTGTTAAGATCGCTCAGCACACATCTCTCCCGTGAGTACCCCCCTTAAGATTGCATTGTACCTAGTTGGTTCCTCAATTAGTTGGACTAAGTAGTTATCATTAAGTGTGTTTAAAAACATATTGCCCCTAGCAGTATCACATAAGTCGTTTTTCCAGTTTATCTCTGGATAGTTAAAATCTCCTATCACTACTATGTCTCCTACTCCTGCTGCTCTTTCAATTTGCTTTAGTAACAATTCATCATCAGATGTGTTGATACCAGGCGGCCTATAGCATACACCCAATACTAACTTTTTTATTCCTTTTTCCCCGCATGCAATTTCTACCCATAATGTCTCGACAGTGTCTACAGTCCCCTCCTGAATATCTTCCCATATATTAGGTTTTAAAAACGGCTTTACGTAAAGACACACCCCTCCACCCTTTTTATTTAGTCTGTCTCTCCTAAACAGTGTATAGCCCTCTAGATTGACTGTCCAATCATGAGATTCATCCCACCAAGTTTCAGTAATGCCTATAATATCATACTGTTTGCTTGCTGCAAGTATTTCTAGTTCCCCCTTTTTACCAGTAATGCTTCTGGCGTTTACATACATACAACTAAGATAAGTATTTTCCCTTGCGTTAGGGACATCTTTCACCTTATGTAGCAAGGATGACCTGTAATCGTCATTGGTTAGTGCTTTGGTAAAATCCCTTTTAGTACCCATGTTAGTAACCTTACCGTCTGCTCTTACCCTCCCCCCAACTTCTCCCCCATTTCGTTTACTACCGCCATCCCCACTATTCTCACTGCATGACCCGTAGTTTCTAGCTAAACCCTCCCCCCAGGCTCCTAGTTTAAAATCTCCTCCAACCTTCTAACCATCCTTCCCCCCAGCACCGCTGCCCCCTCCTCAGTCAGGTGCAATCCGTCACGACAAAAGAGATGGTGCCTGACTGAGAAGTCCGCCCAGTGTTCCAGGAACACAAACCCCTCTTTCCTGCACCAATCCCTAAGTCACACATTTACCTCCCTAATCTCCCTCTGCCTCCCTGGACTAGCGCGTGGCACGGGTAATAATTCCGAGAATATTACCTTAGATGTCCTTGCCTTCAGTTTCTTTCCTAAGTCCCTATAGTCTTTCTTAAGGACATCCCACCTTCCGCTAACTTTGTCATTGGTGCCAACGTGCACCAAGACCGCCGGGTCTTTGCCAGCCCCTCCCAACAATCTATCTACCCGGTCCGCGATGTGCCGTACCCAAGCACCCAGGAGACAACAGACTGTACGGCGATCACGGTCCCGGTAGCAGATTGCCCTATCTGCCTTCCTGATGATAGAATCCCCTACCACCACCATCTGACTAGGTACCTCTCTATCTTTTATCCCAACCGCGCCAGAGGGACCACACCTCTGGATGCTAGAGGGAGCAGTCTCCTCCGGCACCGTCATTTCTTCACTATCATCCTCCGATTCCTCGTCCAATCGGGCAAATTTGTTCGGGTTTGATAGTTCGGAGATGTCGTGCCTCTCCCTCTTTTTCTTCCTTCTAACTGTGACCCAGCTGGCTACCTGATCATCATCCTCTTCTACCAGTGACCCCTCCCGCAACTCCTCCACCGTTCTGTCTAAACTACGCTCGAGATTGTGAATCCCCCTCAGTCGCGTAACGATTTGCTCTAGATCAGTTACCTGGGCTTCCAGAGCAACAGTTCGCACACACCTCGTGCAGATGTATTCACACTGGGCCGGTAGCTCCAGGTGTGCATACATCTTGCACGACATGCACTGAGTGAGGTCCTCAATCACAGCCCCTCCCATATTGTTTGTAAGGTCTAACTCCCTGTTACTCTCACAGAAAAAGCAGCAAAAATAAAAAGTAGAAGACAAGCAATCTCACTTATACAATAAATTAAGCTGGCTTATACTTATCTATCTTTGTATGGTTCTTGGTCCTTCACTTTTATGCAGCCGTAGTACTCTCTCCTGCGGCACCTATACTCCACTTAGCAGTTGCAGTTGTTCCAGCTCACTGCACCTCCTTTTCACTCGGCTTCCAGCTCCTGGAAAAACACAAAAAAACAAACAAAAAAAAACGCACACACGCACAATCACAGGATCCGACAGCCATTGAATACACCCCAATGTCTCTCATCTACCTTGTGGTACCTAACGAGGCTTGTAGACAATGATCCTCTATATTTTAAATGTCCTCTTCTTTCAAACAGTATATTTGTTACTTTCTTATTTATTGGCATTGTATTGTTTATGTTAACTGGATACATTTAATTTGTTTGGTGAATCATAATTAGTGATGTGCACTGGAGATTTTTCGGGTTTTGTGTTTTGGTTTTGGATTCGGTTCCGCAGCCATGTTTTGGATTCGGACGCATTTTGGCAAAACCTCCCTGAAAATTTTTTGTCGGATTCGGGTGTGTTTTGGATTCGTTTTTTTTTTACAAAAAACCCTCAAAAACAGCTTAAATCATAGAATTTGGGGGTCATTTTGATCCCATAGTATTATTAACCTCAATAACCATAATTTCCACTCATTTTCAGTCTATTCTGAACACCTCACACTATTTTTTTTAGTCCTAAAATTTGCACCGAGGTCGCTGGATGACTAAGCTAAGCGACCCAAGTGGCCGACACAAACACCTGGCCCATCTAGGAGTGGCACTGCAGTGTCAGACAGGATGGCACTTCAAAAAAATAGTCCCCAAACAGCACATGATGCAAAGAAAAAAAGAGGCGCAATGAGGTAGCTGTGTGACTAAGCTAAGCGACCCAAGTGGCCGACACAAACACCTGGCCCATCTATGAGTGGCACTGCAGTGTCAGACAGGATGGCACTTCAAAAAAATAGTCCCCAAACAGCACATGATGCAAATAAAAAAAGAGGCGCAATGAGGTAGCTGTGTGATTAAGCTAAGGGACCCAAGTGGCCGACACAAACACCTGGCCCATCTAGGAGTGGCACTGCAGTGTCAGACAGGATGGCACTTCAAAAAAATAGTCCCCAAACAGCACATGATGCAAAGGAAAAAAGAGGCGCAATGAGGTAGCTGTGTGACTAAGCTAAGCGACCCAAGTGGCCGACACAAACACCTGGCCCATCTATGAGTGGCACTGCAGTTTTCTAGCGAGAGGATGAGTGCTTCCATCCTCATGTGAAGCTGAACCACTAGCCATGAACATAGGCCAGGGCCTCAGCCGTTCCTTGCCACTCCGTGTCGTAAATGGCATATTGGCAAGTTTACGCTTCTCCTCAGACGCTTTTAATTTAGATTTTTGGGTCATTTTACTGAACTTTAGTGTTTTGGATTTTACATGCTCTCTACTATGACATTGGGCATCGGCCTTGGCAGACGACGTTGATGGCATTTCATCGTCTCGGCCATGACTAGTGGCAGCAACTTCAGCACGAGGTGGAAGTGGATCTTGATCTTTCCCTATTTTACCCTCCACATTTTTGTTCTCCATTTTTTAATGTGTGGAATTATATGCCAGTATCAATAGCAATGGCCTACTATATACTGTGCAAAACTGAAATGCACCACAGGTATGGATGGATAGTATACTTGACGACACAGAGGTAGGTAGAGCAGTGGCCTTCCGTACCGTACTGCTATATATACTGGTGGTCACTGTCAGCAAACTGCAAAACTAAAATGCACCACAGGTATAGAATCTAGATGGATAGTATACTTGACGACACAGAGGTAGGTAGAGCAGTGGCCTTCCGTACCGTACTGCTATATATACTGGTGGTCACTGTCAGCAAACTGCAAAACTAAAATGCACCACAGGTATAGAATCTAGATGGATAGTATACTTGACGACACAGAGGTAGGTAGAGCAGTGGCCTTCCGTACCGTACTGCTATATATACTGGTGGTCACTGTCAGCAAACTGCAAAACTAAAATGCACCACAGGTATAGAATCTAGATGGATAGTATACTTGACGACACAGAGGTAGGTAGAGCAGTGGCCTTCCGTACCGTACTGCTATATATACTGGTGGTCACTGTCAGCAAAACTCTGCACTGTACTCCTCCTATATAATACTGCTGGTCCCCAGTCCCCACAATAAAGCAGTGTGAGCACAGATATATGCAGCACACTGAGGACAGATATGGAGCGTTTTTCAGGTAGACAACGTATAATACTGGTGGTCACTGGTCAGCAAAACTCTGCACTGTACTCCTCCTATATAATACTGCTGGTCCCCAGTCCCCACAATAAAGCAGTGTGAGCACAGATATATGCAGCACACTGAGCACAGATATGGAGCGTTTTTCAGGCAGACAACGTATAATACTGGTGGTCACTGGTCAGCAAAACTCTGCACTGTACTCCTCCTATATAATACAGCTGCTCCCCAGTCCCCACAATTAAGCAATAAGCACAAATATTTGCATGAACATTAATAAACGGAGAGGACGCCAGCCACGTCCTCTCCCTAACATTTCCAATGCACGAGTGAAAATGGCGGCGACGCGCGGCTGCTTATATAGAATCCGAATCTCGCGAGAATCCGACAGCGGGATGATGACGTTCGGGCGCGCTCGGGTTAACCGAGCCATACGGGAGAATCCGAGTATGCCTCGGACCCGTGTAAAATGGGTGAAGTTCGGGGGGGTTCGGTTTCCGAGGAAACGAACCCGCTCATCACTAATCATAATATGTCATGTCCAATTGATACTGCATTGTTTGATGTAACTTTTGACATGGGTGGTCATTCCGAGTTGTTCGCTCGGTAATTTTCTTTGCATCGCATCGATTTTCCGCTAACTGCGCATGCGCAATGTTCGCACTGCAACTGCGCCAAGTAAATTTGCTATGCAGTTAGGTATTTTACTCACGGCATTACGAGGTTTTTTCTTCGTTCTGGAGATCGGAGTGTGATTGACAGGAAGTGGGTGTTTCTGGGCGGAAACTGGCCGTTTTATGGGAGTGTGTGAAAAAACGCTACAGTTTCTGGGGAAAACGCGGGAGTGGCTGGAGAAACGGAGGAGTGTCTGGGCGAACGCTGGGTGTGTTTGTGACGTCAAACCAGGAACGACAAGCACTGAACTGATCGCACTGGAAGAGTAAGTCTCGAGCTACTCAGAAACTGCAAAGAAATTTCTAATCGCAATTTTGAGAACCTTTCGTTTGCAATTTTGATAAGCTAAGATTCACTCCCAGTAGGCGGCGGCTTAGCGTGTGCAATGCTGCTAAAGCAGCTTGCGAGCGAACAACTCGGAATGAGGGCCCATGGTCCAGAATCAATAAAAACATAAGATAACAAGCAGGTGGAAAAGCAGCCGCAGATGTGTCAAACTCAAGACCAGGCCTGAGACACGGAAAGCTAGAAAGTCAGAGATATAGGATCACGCTATATACTGTATATATTTTATTGTGAAGGAAGGAATTTCCCGAGAGTGAATTCTTTCTGACTTCTCCGTAGCTACAATATTCCCCTAATTATTCTAACATACTATCCTGTTTTATGATGTGTTTTGATCAGGAATTAATATAAACTTGCCGCACTGCAAATGTAATATGCGGTATGCCGTATTTGCTGAGGGGTATTCAGTCTAACATCACCCACCACGGGATAACCTGCCCCATCGTACGGGCAGACGCGCAGAGCAAAGTCACTTTAATAAACACAGCGTGAGCATTTTTAGCCAAGTAACTGGAATGCAATAAGAGTAAATTCATAGCATAAATAGAGAAACCATACAGGCAGTAACGCAGCCAGCACGGACCCTAACAACAAGACTAATATAAAGCAGGATCCATCTGCACACCTCGCCTTTCTGTGGGTTATATTAAAATGCAGAATACATTGTAGAAAAAAAAGACAATCAACTTTACCGTGATTCATCATGAATATGGCTCGCTTAACTCGTATAACCGATAAACCAGCAAGATACACAGCAGCCAAGTCACAGTGAGTCATCAATATTTCTGAAATATAACCATAAAATAATAGTTTTCTTTAGCATGGCGCTACGGTAATAAATGCAAAAAAACACCCCTAATGCCTTAATTCCTCTAACAAACTATAGCACTAGGCACTTCGACTCAGGACACTCAGACGACTGGATTACTAATAATACAACAGATTGATGTTTCTTTGCGCCTTTAACATAAACTGCAACTGAGGTGCCAACTCTCAAGGGTACCAACACTTGACCAACTATTAGAAACACAACAAAAAAGGTGTGGTCCACCAGCGCTGTTTATATATCACTGTATAAGCGTAATTTTGATTGAAGACTATAACATTCACTCAATCATCACAAGGCAATTAAGTTAGGTTGAATTTTCACTTGTGGGATATACCTTACTCACCGACATACAATGAGATTCACCCGTATAAAGGTATCTTTTCCTATGTCATTATACTGGACATCATAAGGTCATATGGAAATACACTCACCAATATTGTGAGCCCTATGTTCATCAAAAGGTTTCTTTATGGCTGCTCCAATAGTCTCTTTCCACAGTGTCAAAGAGTTAGCACTCTGAAATATTCATGACTGGACTGCTGGATCTACATAAAAAGATGTTTATTCATAAAAACAATTCCACCATAGACCAAAAAATCCCTGTACCTTTAGCCACCTAAAGGTACAGGAATTTTACACCCTCACCCATATAGGGAAAAACAGCTTTTACTTCAAGCTTTGCCTTATCTCCTTTTTTTCCCCCGGGATTAAATTGTCGACTGTCTAATGTTTGAGGTCCTTATGGAGTGAAGTGTTGTAATCCCTGGTTTTTAAATATATTTTTTGTCTATGGTGGAATTGGGCATCTATAAAAGATAAAGAGAAGACAATTGGCTACAGTTCCCATCACAATGGATCATTAAAAAATGCAAAAGACAATCAACTGAATCACAGATATTGGCATATTATAATCACAATCTATAAGGTGGTAATGAGAAGAATAATGAAAGACACACTTTTCAAAAACAATTACTAAATTCCTAGCTTTCCCTAGCCATGGTGTAATGATCTTCACAAGCAAGTAACATTGGAGCTCTTGTAGAATTCTGCTAGTGCCACAGCATTGCAATGGGGGAATTGGCACACAGATATATAAAGAATCCTGAATTGTAATAATGTCAATATGTCTTAATTCTATTCAAAGGAAGATGTAGCTAGCGAATGGATGGTAGTGTCTCCTGACAAATATAACTCAATTGGCAATAAGGGTCTCTTGTTTGAATAAAATCAGCCTCTTTAGGTTAAAGAAACTTACTTTCACTTGCACAAATAACTCAAGTCTTATCCAGATTAAGTAACTCGCTTGCACTTGAACAAATAACTCAGTCTATGGTTTCCCAGCAGTGTTAAAGCAGGCGGGGTGGTTTCCTTTACTGACTCCTCAACCACCACAACTAACTTGTGGATATGGCGCTATGCTGTCCGCACCCTTTACACTACACAGCTTGTGGCAACTTGGATACTCGGGCTGGGTGTCTGGTCTGCCTGTGGCTTTGGTCACAGTCTCAATGTATTCACTCAGAACTCTAGGACAGAGGTATTTACTTGCTGGACCAGTTTCAACAGCTCCTCACTGTTACAAGATGGCACCTGGGTCTGCGCCTTTCACTAGTCCTGGCAGTGTCTGATCTCTGGCTGTGACATCTCACAGTCGCTCACCAGCCTCTCTGCTTCCCGGTAGCACCCCTCTCCTTCTACTCTGCAGCGCTGCTCTCACCGCACAACATGACCCTGCGGTTGGAATCTGTTCTCAGCTCCCGCTCTGCTCTTCACTCAGCAAGCATCCAGCACCACTAGTCACTCCTGCCGACTCCTCCTTCTTCTTCCCACAAGGCTCCTCTGCTCCCAGACTGCCTTGTCCAATCAGCGCTCAGCATCCAGACCATGTGATCGGACCAGGGTCCAAACTTAACTCCTGCTGTGCCAGCGCTTCCCATTTCCACCTGTAAGTAAAACTTTAAAGGGGAACACACACTATTTTCCGGGGTGCCACAACTCCAACTAAACCCCATTCATCCACATGTGACAGATCACACCCCCATGTACCTGTTTGCCTTCCTAATTGCACCAGCATAATATTGCTCCCTGTCATATTACAATATACAGTATCACGTACTACTTCCTTCCTTGCCTGTTTGTACGGGATATGGTCAGCAATACTGTAACTAGACATTTTGGTGCCTTGTGCCAAGAACCATCTACACATCCCTCATACAACTACAGGCAAGTGCCTTGTTGCCACCAAGTTTCAACCATTCAGCCGTAAGTGGAATGTAGCTAAGATGCGTGTCACTCAGATTTGATCATAAATGCAAATGAGCATGGGAAGAGCTAAAAATAGCAAGATCATCAGTACATTTCCTCTATAATTTCAATGGACCTGCTAACCTGGCGCATGGTGCCATTTATGTAGAGACAGCAAGGCACTGTTATATACATGGTGGTGGTCAGAGGCCTGAGGCTGAAAGCCATATACTGTTTAGCAACAAGTGATGAGGACCCGCATGGAACGAGAAATTATTATATGTACTACCTCCACAAGTCTAGAGATGAGATCTACATTAGCAAGAACACAAATCACTTATTTTGATGATGTTATCGCTCAAGGCCATTTTAACTGACTGAAATAACTGTAAGGCGAGTATGATTGCTGCCATCTCTCTCTATATAAATGATACGCAATATGTTTATTTCTTCCTTTTGGGTCTGATTGCACCAGAGACACCATCCTTCAATATATATTTCTCAATTAGTATAGAACATATAAAAAGGTAAAGTGTTTGCGGTATCACCAAATCCAAATCTATGGGGGAGATTCAAATGTTTGAAAAGTCTGTTGAGGGTCTGTGTTTTCCTATCTAATAGACAGGAAAAAACAGACACCCAACTGACTTTTCAAACATTTGAATCTCCCCCTATGTCTGTTCCATTTCAAATTCAGAACATAGGGTATACTGACTTACCCAGTTGCAGCAGTGATGCAAATCCCCTCCGTCACTCCAGCATTGAGCCGCCGAAGTATCATTCCCGGTATTGCATGCATGTGGTAGGGAATACTGTATAAACTGTAAGCTCCACTGAGGCAAGGACTGATGTGAATGATTGAATATTCTCTGTAAAGTGCTGCAGAATATGTGTGCGCTATACAAAATTGTTGGAAATATGTGTACAGTTTGGTAGTTTAGCAGAGTTGTGTACACACCAGCCGAGTTGTAATTAATCGAAAGCACAAGTCCAGTGGCTTAACCAGGCAGTGTGTTGTATTGAATAGGTGATTGTACAGCCGTACTCACTGCTACAGTGGCGGATCTAGACTTAACTTTTAGGGGGAGGCGGTTTAAGAATTATGACTCCTCCCCCTAATCATAGCTCCTCCCACTTAGAAATGCCCTTCCCGTTCGCTTCTAAAATTTCCTATTGTTGCCATTACTAATAAAATGTTGCCAGTTAGTGGAGAGAACCCTGCGCACTGGTGATACAGACTGGCGAATCACCATTCCTGCATAGCACACAGAATGAGCCGAAATTCACATTATACCACACAGAATGAGCTGAAACTCACATTATATTACACGGTATGAGCCAAAATTCACATTATAGCACACAGAATGAGCTGAAACTCACATTATACCACACTGTATGAGCCGAAATTCACATTATAGCACACAGAATGAGCCAAAATTCACATTATAGCACACAGAATGAGCCAAAAATTCACATTATACCACATGGTATGAGCTAAAATTCACATTATACCACACGGAATGAGCCGAAATTCACATTATAGCAAACAGAATGAGCCGAAATTCACATTATAGCGCACAGACTGAGCCGAAATTCACATTATAGCACACAGAATGAGCCGAAATTCACATTATAGCACACAGAATGAGCCGAAATTCACAATATAGCATACAGAATGAGCCAAAATTCACATTATAGCACATGATATGAGCCGAAATTCACATTATAGCACACTGAATAAGCCAAAATTCACATTATATCACACTGAATGAGCTGAAATTCACATTATAGCACTGAATGATCCGAAATTCACATTATAGCACACTGAATGAGCCGAAATTCACATTATAGCACACTGTATGAGCCGAAATTCACATTACAGCACACAGAATGAGCCAAAATTCACATTATAGCACACTGAATGATCCGAAATTCACATTATAGCACACGATTTGAGCCAAAATTCACATTATAGCACACAGTATGAGCCGAAATTCACATTATAGCATGCAGAATGAGCCGAAATTCCCATTACAGTACACGGTATGAGCCGAAATAATGCACGCACTGGGAGCAAGGGGAATTCTACCCCCTTATTAACTTACACTGGGGCAGCAAGGAAAAAAAACACAGGGGAGCCTGCCCCCTTCTTTATGTTAGGCAGAGTATTGCAGCAGAAGGGCTTAAACAGTATCTCACCCCAAGCTGCGGGCCTGCGGCTCTTTGCCCCAGGTCTCGCTGTCCCAGACCTGTCAGATCAGTCATGTGTCCCGTCACTCCACTCAAATGGCCGTCAAGCTGTCCCTGTCTTGGAGGGACACGGTGACATACACACTGGGGCTTTAAGGGACATAGTGACAAATACGGAGAGGGATTTGGCGAGGGAGAGGGATTTGGTGTCAAACATACTGGGGGAGGAGGGGCATGGTGACATACACACTGGAGCCTGGGACGGTACAAGAGCAGACACACACTTTAGCTAGTGGGGGGGCACTGGGACGGTACAAGAGGAGACACACACTTTAGCTGGGAGAAGAGGGGGGGGGGACATGGCACACAGACACTTTAGCTAGGAGGGGAGGGGGGGGGAGACATGGCACACACACACTTTAGCTAGGAGGAGGGGGGAGACGTGACACACACACTTTAGCTAGGAGAAGAGGGGGGAGACATGGCACACACACACTTTAGCTAGGAGAAGAGGGGGGAGACATGGCACACAGACACCTTAGCTAGGAGGGGAGGGGGGAGACATGGCACACACACACTTTAGCTAGGAGGAGGGGGGGACATGGCACACAGACACCTTAGCTAGGAGGGGAGGGGGGGACGTGGCACACACACACTTTAGCTAGGAGGGGGGAGACGTGGAATACACACACTTTAGTTAGGAGGGGGGACATAGCATACACTTTTGCTAGGAGAAGAGGGGGGAGAAATGGCACACAGACACTTTAGCTAGGAGGGGAGGGGGGAGACATGGCACACAGATGCTTTAGCTAGGAAGGGAGAGATGGCACACACACTTTAGCTAGGAGGCGGGGGGGTGGAAGACATGGCACACACACACACACACACACACACACACACACACTTTAGCTTGGAAGGGAGGGGGGGGGGGAGACATGGCATACACTGACACCTACTGTATTTTGGAGTCCACTGCAGCATGAGGAGACAGATAAGGGACGGCAGAGGCAGCAGTGTCCACAATCACTGTAGCCTGTCCCCGCCGGCCTCTGTTCTGACCACGCCCCCTTCCCCCGCCACGCTGCACCGCTCTCCACCCTATTGCCAACAGGCCTCCATCCCGATGCCGGTATGTGCAGGGGGGGCGTTCGCCCTAATCGCCACCCGTTAAATCCGCCACTGCCAGGCTTGGACTGGCCCACAGAGGTACAGGGGAAACCACCGGTGGGCCCCACTGCCTGGGGGCCCACCTCCTGCTCTAAGGATCAGGATTCAGACTGTGCACTTGAATTATACATCATACATATGTTACCTTATACTGGACTATGGTGTATTTTCTACAGTGCATTGCTGTTATTGGGGGTCATTCCGAGTTGTTCGCTGGTTATTTTTTTTTCGCAACGGAGCGATTAGTCGCGAATGCGCATGCGCAATGTCCGCAGTGCGACTGCGCCAAGTAAATTTGCTATGCAGTTAGGAATTTTACTCACGGTTTTTTCTTCGTTCTGGTGATCGTAATGTGATTGACAGGAAGTGGGTGTTTCTGGGCGGAAACAGGCCGTTTTATGGGTGTGTGCGAAAAAACGCTACCGTTTCTAGGAAAAAGGCGGGAGTGGCTGAAGAAACGGAGGAGTGTCTTGGCGAACGCTGGGTGTGTTTGTCAAACCAGGAACGACAAGCACTGAACTGATCGCAGATGCCGAGTAAGTTTGAAGCTACTCAGAAACTGCTAAGAGGTGTGTAAATGCAATTTTGAGAATCTTTCGTTCGCAATTTTACTATGCTAAGATTCACTCCCAGTAGGCGGCGGCTTAGCGTGTGCAAAGCTGCTAAAAGCAGCTTGCGAGCGAACAACTCGGAATGAGGGCCCTTATTCTGGTACATTATCATGCATGCAGCAGCTGCATTTACTGTATATATTTATGAAGGGGCCCAGACATTGCATTAATGGTTAGTCAAACCAATGATGTGGCAGGCCAAACCCCCTCTGCGGACTGGCCACACCCCTAAACATGGGCCCTTACCACTGCATTCCCCCGGTGGGCCCTACATGCCCCAGTCCGACACTGGCCACTGCTGTTATAACTGGATAAGGAGGAGCATGAAGCGGAGCGGAGTCAGGCAACTCACCAGCTGGTAACTATCTGAGGTATGTGGTAACGGTGCAGGAACAGTGGTCACTGAGTGCAGTCACAGGTCTCTGGATCTATGGGGCAGATGTCCATCTCCCACCCCAACATTCATACACAGTGACAAGATGGCGCCAGGAGCCATCTTGGTAATGAAATGAAGCATCATCCCTTGGGAACGCATGTTGGAGTGTGCAGTAGCGCTCTCCACTTCTAAAGTAAACAACCACTCTCCAGTATTTGGATATATCTATATATGATTGATATGTGTAGCAAAATAAGAGATTACTATTTCATGTCACTGAAATGCTTTAGTGTAGTAAATCCAATGTATGTGTGTCATGTTCTATAGTGGTTATACTCCGTCCTTACATGTGCAGCCACATACTGTATGGCAGAAGGAGAGTTACATTATAGAATGTTTAATCGTTTAATTAATCCAAAACATATGTGAGAATTATTGGAGGCCTTTATTCATAATTCATGAAAGATAAGGAAACGCCCCAGGGCTGCATTTTCCCAGACACATCTTGTACTGTAACAAATGCATCTGATTTAGAAAAGGCATTAAGCCTAATACATCCCCTACAGTATCTCCAGCTCAGCCAAAAACATTGATTTGCCAAGTCAATATGAGCTTGTAATGCCAACAAGAGGCTCACGCTGTTCACGTCTGTTCTTGCTGACCTCAGTGTGTAAATAATTTCCCTGTCTCCGATTAAGCAGATGCCAGCCCTATGTGTACTGTACAATTCAGCCGCAAGCTTAGGAGCAGGAAATTGGGACTTGTCACCCACAATAAAATTAGTATTGTTTTTTTTATTATCATTTATACAACACTTCCCTTTTGTCTCTATTGTAGCATTTCCAGCTATCACTCCACTTCTCTCTCCCCTTTACTTCTAAAGAGTTTCTTCTCCCTACTCATCCCATCTGGACCTCTCTGTTGCTTTCATTACAGTCTACACACCATCTTCTCCATGCTCTTCCTTTTGCCAATCCACATCCACTGTGTCAATCTGTGTCATTCTGCACTGGCTCCCAATTTCCTCCAGAATCCAATTCAAGCTTCTCATCCATACACTCAAAGCCTTCCCCAACTCCTTACCTTAATACATATGTGACTTTCTCACGAGCAGGACCCTCTGTGCACTTGGTTTTACATATGCATCTTCCATCCTACTTGTTCTCTTTAATAGAGGATTATCATGTTGGGTGATGTCAGCAAGAGGACTCTCATGTTGAGTGATGTCAGCGAGAGGACTCTCATGTTGGGTGATGACAGTGAGCGGATTCTCATGTTGGGTGATGTCAGCGAGCGGATTCTCATGTTGGGTGATGTCAGCGAGAAGATTCTCATGTTGAGTGATGTCAGCAACAGGACTCTCATTGTTAGGCGCCGGGGTCCGCTCGGCCGTGCGGCCCGGCGCCTAGCAACCAGGGACGCCGTGCGCGTTCAGCCGCCGGCTCCCTGGCAACGCTAAGACGCCGGGCGCACGGAGCCGCTCTGACCTTAGCAACGGGGACGCCACGTTCAGCCGCGTTCCCCGTTGCTGGGTCTATTCTCATTACCCTGATTATGTGCTAGCCGTGCAGCATGCAAGCTGCACGGCATTTCTATTTGATTGTCCTGTCTGGATCCTGATTGGAGGGTGCCTGAATAAAGGCACCCTCAGGACTTCTTACAGACGCCGGTGATAGCTTCCTGTTTGCCTGTGTCTGCTGCAGAGAGTTCCCAGTCCCGGTCTTTTCGGTTGTTCCTGTCCTCAGAGATCCTGTACTCGGAAGTTACCATCTGTTCCTGGAGTCTGACCGAGCACCTTTAACATCTGGTGGTGTCGTGAGTCGCGGCGCAGCCGTGTGTTGCGGCTTGTCCGCTTCTGTTTATTATTTTGTTTAATTGTTTTCTGGAGCTTTGCGGAGGATTCCGCTTCCACAGATCCACTCTGGTGTCCGGCGGTGCCGGATAGGAGTGTCGGATCAGTGGATCCTTGGTTGTCCTTTTTCCTGGCGGCTAGTCCGCACATACCTTTTGATTTAGTTAGTTAGCTTGTAACCCCTGGCCTGGTTGCTTAGTCAGAGGGCCCCTTGTTATCACCCTGTCTCGGACTTCCCCTTGTCTCCCATTAAGACCTGCGGGGGCATCGGGGTTGGGCAGACATAATCCGCCCTTCGAACGCGGCTGCCATGGGCTCAAGCAACCATAGTCTCGCAGGGGATTTCTGATAACACGGGCGAGACAACGGAGTTAGGGCGCCAGGGGTTACTAGGCTATCCAGCTCCCACAACCAGCTTATTTTCCTGTACTCAGATCCCTGCCATAAGATCTCCTCCGGTCTGGAGTACAGGAATCATAACATTATCACCGGCCTACAAAAGAAAAGATTTAACTTACAGTAAATTTTTTCACTTTTTAGTTGGGAGATTTTTGTCGGCCTTATGAATCCCACCGGTGTTGGGCCAAACCCTGGCCAGCTTCTTGTTAGTCAGATTCAGGAACTTACTCAGATGGTTCAGGATCTGTCCCTCCGGGTGAGGTCACAGGAAGATCTGTTACGGACTTCCCCGAGGGTCATCCCTGAACCAAAAATGCATCTGCCTGACCGTTTTTCTGGGGATAGAAAACAGTTTTTTAATTTTAAAGAATCTTGCAAACTGTATTTTCGTTTAAGACCAGTTACCTCAGGTACAGAGGCTCAGCGGGTTGGGATTATTATTTCTCTACTTCAGGGGGATCCTCAGACCTGGGCTTTTGGTTTAAAGACAGACGATCCGGCCTTATCGTCTGTAGACGCCTTTTTAAAATCTTTAGGGCTATTGTATGACGACCCTGATAGAGAGGCGTCCGCAGAAAGTCAGTTGCGTGCTCTTAGACAGGGTAGGAATCCCGCAGAGAATTATTGTACGGAGTTTCGCCGTTGGTCGAACGACTGTGGCTGGAATGACCCAGCCCTGCGCAGTCAGTTTCGCCTCGGCTTATCGGAATCTATAAAAGACAGTCTCCTCCAGTATCCCGCTTCTGAGACCCTCGATAACCTCATGGAGCTATCTATTAAAATAGATCGTCGGCTCAGAGAGCGGAGGGCTGAAAAAGGGGCATCTGTCGGGTCCTCTCCCTGGGTTCCTTCCATTCCTGTAGACATAGAGGAGCCTATGCAGATTGGTCTCTCCAAATTGTCTCCGGAAGAAAGAACCAGGAGGCAAAATTATGGTCTGTGTTTATACTGCGGAGGTAAGGGACATTTTGCCCGTAGTTGTCCAAACAAGTTGGGAAACTTCCTGACCAAGTGAATTGTGAGGGGGTTCACTTTGGTCTGCAGCTCATCTCCTCAAATAATTCACTGTTGGTTCCTGCTAAAGTTTCCTATGGCAGCCTCTGTTCCTCGGTCTCTGCTTTTGTGGACAGTGGAGCTGCAGGAAACTTTATGGATTTAACATGGGCCAAGGCCTTAGGTATTCCTCAGCTAACCTTAGGTAGGTGTATCACCATGCATGGTTTAGATGGGAGTCCTTTATCCAATGGGGTTATTTCTCTATGTACACCTCCTGTTTTGCTCTCGGTGGGAGCTCTGCATTCTGAAAAAATTGAGTTTTTCCTTACCCATTGTCCAGCAGTTCCTGTGGTTCTGGGTCATCCTTGGCTGGCCTTTCATAATCCCGTCATTGATTGGCAGTCTGGGGAGATCCTACAATGGGGTACCATCTGTGATAAAGAATGTATTACGCTTCCTATCCGAGTAGCTGCCGCCAGTTCCGCACATATTCCTGGGGAATACCAGGATTTTCTTGATGTGTTTTCCAAGGGCAATGCGGATATTTTGCCTCCCCATAGGCCTTATGATTGTGCCATTGAGTTAATTCCTGGTGCCACGTTGCCTAAAGGAAGGTTATATGCATTGTCTGGTCCTGAAACTGTGGCCATGAATGAGTATGTGAAAGAAAGCCTTGGGAAAGGGTTTATCAGGCCATCTAAATCCCCTTTAAGTGCAGGTTTCTTCTTCGTAGAGAAGAAGGATGGTTCACTCAGACCCTGCATTGACTTTAGAGCTTTGAATAAAATCTCAGTAAAGAATACTTACCCTCTGCCGCTGATCTCTGTCCTCTTTGATCAGCTACGTTCGGCTGTTATTTTTTCTAAGATTGATCTTAGAGGAGCATATAACCTCATCAGAATCAGGTCAGGGGATGAGTGGAAAACGGCATTTAGTACTCAGTCGGGCCACTATGAGTATCTGGTCATGCCATTCGGCCTATCTAACGCTCCGGCAGTTTTCCAGGATCTCATTAATGATGTGCTCCGTGAGTTTCTGGGAAGATTCGTCGTGGTCTATTTAGACGATATTTTGATATATTCTTACTCCGTGGAACAACATGTTACCCAGGTGCGTCAGGTGCTAAAGAGATTACGTGAAAATCACTTATATGCCAAGCTGGAGAAGTGTGAATTTCATGTCACGGAAGTATCCTTTTTAGGGTACATTATTTCCCCTCGGGGATTCCGAATGGAACCAAAAAAGCTCCAAGCCATCCTTAGTTGGGCGCAACCCACCAATTTAAAAGCAATTCAGCGCTTTTTAGGGTTTGCAAACTACTATAGAAGATTTATTCACTCTTTCTCTGACCTAGTTGCTCCCATTGTGGCACTTACTAAGAAGGGAGCAGATCCTACCAATTGGTCATGTGAAGCGGAGTTATCTTTTCAGGCCTTAAAACAAGCCTTTGTCTCAGCCCCTGTCCTTAGACATCCCAACCCAGAATTACCTTTCATTATTGAGGTGGATGCCTCGGAGGTTGGAGTAGGGGCTATCCTTTCTCAGAAGGATCCAGATTCCCTTGAGTTACATCCTTGTGCCTTTATGTCCAGGAAATTCTCATCTGCAGAATCCAACTACGATGTTGGTAACCGGGAATTGCTGGCTATTAAATGGGCTTTCGAGGAGTGGAGACATTGGCTTGAAGGAGCTACCCACACCATTTCAGTTTTGACTGATCACAAAAATCTTCAATACATTGAATCGGCTAAACGACTGAATGCCCGACAGGCTCGTTGGGCTTTATTTTTTACTCGTTTCAAATTCATTATCACCTTCAGACCAGGTTCCAAGAATACCAAGGCAGATGCCCTGTCACGCAGTTTCCTTCCGGTTCAAGACAACAGTCCTGTTACTCCCATACTTCCGCCTTCAGTCATTCAGGCAGGTCTCACACAGGATGTATTTTCCCAATTAAAGCTGCTTCAACATCAAGCTCCGGGAAATACTCCTGCTAGTCGTCTTTTTGTTCCTGAGTTTTTGAGAGCAACTGTTTTGTCGGAATTTCATGATAGCAAAGTTGCAGGGCATCCGGGAATCGCTAAGACTTTGGAATTAGTATCCCGCTCAGTATGGTGGCCTGGTCTTTCCAAAGACATTAAAGAGTTTGTTTTTTCGTGTCAGGTCTGTGCACAGCATAAAGTTCCCCTTTCTTTGCCTATTGGTCAACTTATGCCCTTGAAAGTTCCTCTTAGGCCATGGTCGCATATCTCCATGGATTTTGTGGTGGATCTCCCTCTGTCAGCCGGATGCCGAGTCATATGGGTGGTAGTGGACCGTTTTAGCAAGATGGCCCATTTTATTGCTCTTCCCCGATTGCCATCTGCCCAGGGATTGGCAGTCTTGTTCCTCCGTCATGTTTTCAGACTCCATGGGTTACCCACTGATATTGTTTCTGACAGGGGTCCACAATTCATTGCGCAATTTTGGAAGTCTTTTTGTGCTTCATTAAAGATGAAATTATCATTAACCTCCGGCTATCATCCACAATCCAATGGACAGACTGAGCGAGTTAACCAATCTCTAAAACAATATTTGCGTTTGTACTCGGCCAAACTCCAAAATGACTGGTCTGAGTTTCTTCCATTGGCGGAGTTTGCTTATAATAATGCCTGTCATTCCTCCACCAATGTGTCTCCATTTTTTGCAGTTTTTGGTTTCCACCCCAGAGCTAATTCATTTTTTCAACATTCCTCTGTCTCCTCTCTGGCCCTGACCTCTCATCTTAAACTTATTTGGAAAAAAGTGCACCTGGCTCTCAGAAAAGCAGCTTTCCGGGAAAAAAAATTTTCTGACAGGCTCCGGCGGCCGTGCACTTTTAAAGTAGGAGACAGGGTGTGGTTGTCGACTCGCAACATCAAACTTCGACAAACCTCAGCCAGATTGGGTCCTAGATATATTGGACCATTTCTCATTATCAAAAAAGTCAATCCAGTTGCTTTCCGGTTACGTTTACCAAAAACTTTACGGATCGGAAATACCTTCCATTGCTCATTGCTTAAACCATATGTTTCGTCCAGCAGATTTCCTCGTAAAAAATCTCAGGGGAGATCACCAGTTAATGTACAGGGTCAGCAAGAGTTCTTGGTTGAGAAGGTTCTCGATTCCAAGTTGTCCCGGGGTCGGCTTTATTTTTTGGTGCATTGGAGAGGTTATGGGCCAGAGGAAAGGTCGTGGGTCCTGGATGAAGACCTTCATGCCCCAAAGCTCAAAAGGGCATTTTTTCGTGAATTTCCTCGGAAACCTGGCTTTAGGGGTTCCTTGACCCCTCCTCAAGGGGGGGGTACTGTTAGGCGCCGGGGTCCGCTCGGCCGTGCGGCCCGGCGCCTAGCAACCAGGGACGCCGTGCGCGTTCAGCCGCCGGCTCCTTGGCAACGCTAAGACGCCGGGCGCACGGAGCCGCTCTGACCTTAGCAACGGGGACGCCACGTTCAGCCGCGTTCCCCGTTGCTGGGTCTATTCTCATTACCCTGATTATGTGCTGGCCGTGCAGCATGCAAGCTGCACGGCATTTCTATTTGATTGTCCTGTCTGGATCCTGATTGGAGGGTGCCTGAATAAAGGCACCCTCAGGACTTCTTACAGACGCCGGTGATAGCTTCCTGTTTGCCTGTGTCTGCTGCAGAGAGTTCCCAGTCCCGGTCTTTTCGGTTGTTCCTGTCCTCAGAGATCCTGTACTCGGAAGTTACCATCTGTTCCTGGAGTCTGACCGAGCACCTTTAACATCTGGTGGTGTCGTGAGTCGCGGCGCAGCCGTGTGTTGCGGCTTGTCCGCTTCTGTTTATTATTTTGTTTAATTGTGTTCTGGAGCTTTGCGGAGGATTCCGCTTCCACAGATCCACTCTGGTGTCCGGCGGTGCCGGATAGGAGTGTCGGATCAGTGGATCCTTGGTTGTCCTTTTTCCTGGCGGCTAGTCCGCACATACCTTTTGATTTAGTTAGTTAGCTTGTAACCCCTGGCCTGGTTGCTTAGTCAGAGGGCCCCTTGTTATCACCCTGTCTCGGACTTCCCCTTGTCTCCCATTAAGACCTGCGGGGGCATCGGGGTTGGGCAGACATAATCCGCCCTTCGAACGCGGCTGCCATGGGCTCAAGCAACCATAGTCTCGCAGGGGATTTCTGATAACACGGGCGAGACAACGGAGTTAGGGCGCCAGGGGTTACTAGGCTATCCAGCTCCCACAACCAGCTTATTTTCCTGTACTCAGATCCCTGCCATAAGATCTCCTCCGGTCTGGAGTACAGGAATCATAACACTCATGTTGGGTGATGACAGTGAAGGGATTCTCATGTTGGGCGATGTCAGCGAGAGAATTCTCATGTTGGGTGATGTCAGCGAGAGGATTCTCATGTTGGGTGATGTCAGTGAGCAGATTCTCATGTTGAGTGATGTCAGCGAGAGGACTCTCATGTTGGGTGATGACAGTGAACGGATTCCAATGTTGGGTGATGTCAGCAAGAGGACTCTCATGTTGAGTGATGTCAGCGAGAGGACTCTAATGTTGGGTGATGTCAGCGAGAGGATTTTCATGTTGGGTGATGTCAGTGAGGACTCTCATGTTGGGTGATGACAGTGAACGGATTCTAATGTTGGGTGATGTCAACAAGAGGACTCTCATGTTGAGTGATGTCAGCGAGAGGACTCTCATGTTGGTAATGTGAGAGGACTCAGATGTTGGGTGATGTCAGCGAGCGGATTCTCATGTTGGGTGATGTCAGCGAGCGGATTCTCATGTTGGGTGATGTCAGCAAGCGGATTCTCATGTTGGGTGATGTCAGTGAGCGGATTCTCATGTTGGGTGATGACAGTGAGCGGATTCACATGTTGGGTGATGTCAGCGAGAGGACCCTCATGTTGGGTGATGACAGTGAGCGGATTCACATGTTAGGTGGTGTCAGCGAGAGGATTCTCATGTTGGGAGATGTCAGCAAGAGGATTCTCATGTTGGGTGATGTCAGCGAGCAGACTTTCATGATGGGTGATGTCAGCGAGTGGATTCTCATGTTGGTAATGTGAGAGGACTCTCATGTTGGGTTATGTCAGCGAGAGGACTCTCATGTTGGGTGATGACAGTGAGCGGATTCTCATGTTGGGTGATGTCAGTGAGTGGATTCTCATGTTGGTAATGTGAGAGGACTCTCATGTTGGGTGATGTCAGCGAGAGGACTCTCATGTTGGGTGATGACAGTGAGCGGATTCTCATGTTGGGTGATGTCAGCGAGAGGACCCTCATGTTGGGTGATGTCAGCGAGAGGACCCTCATGTTGGGTGATGACAGTGAGCGGATTCACATGTTAGGTGATGTCAGCGAGAAGATTCTCATGTTGGGTGATGTCAGCGAGCGGATTCTCATGTTGGGTGATGACAGTGAGCGGATTCACATGTTAGGTGATGTCAGCGAGAAGATTCTCATGTTGGGAGATGTCAGCGAGAGGATTCTCATGTTGGGTGATGTCAGCGAGTGGATTCTCATGTTGGGTGATGTCAGCGAGTGGATTCTCATGTTGGTAATGTCAGAGGACTCTCATGTTGGGTGATGTCAGCGAGCAGACTCTCATGATGGGTGATGTCAGCGAGCGGATTCTCATGTTGGGTGATGTCAGCGAGAGGATTCTCATGTTGGGTGATGTCAGCGAGCAGACTCTCATGATGGGTGATGTCAGCGAGAGGACTCTCATGTTGGGCGATGTCAGCGAGCGGATTCTCATGTTGGGTGATGTCAGCGAGCAGACTCTCATGATGGGTGATGTCAGCGAGCGGATTCTAATGTTGCGTGATGTCAGCGAGCAGACTCTCATGTTGGGTGATGTCAGCGAGAGGACTCTCATGTTGGGTGATGACAGTGAGCGGATTCTCATGTTGGGTGATGTCAGCGAGAGGATTCTCATGTTGGGTGATGTCAGCGAGCAGACTCTCATGATGGGTGATGTCAGCGAGCGGATTCTCATGTTGGGTGATGTCAGCGAGTGGATTCTCATGTTGGGTGATGTCAGCGAGTGGATTCTCATGTTGGGTGATGTCAGCGAGTGGATTCTCATGATGGGTGATGTCAGCGAGCGGATTCTCATGTTGGGTGATGTCAGCGAGCAGACTCTCATGTTGGGTGATGTCAGCGAGAGGACTCTCATGTTTGGTGATGACACTGAGCGGATTCTCATGTTGGGTGATGTCAGCGAGAGGATTCTCATGTTGGGTGATGTCAGCGAGTGGATTCTCATGATGGGTGATGTCAGCGAGCGGATTCTCATGTTGGGTGATGTCAGCGAGCAGACTCTCATGTTGGGTGATGTCAGCGAGAGGACTCTCATGTCGGGTGATGACAGTGAGCGGATTCTCATGTTGGGTGATGTCAGCGAGAGGATTCTCATGTTGAGTGATGTCAGCGAGCAGACTCTCATGATGGGTGATGTCAGCGAGCGGATTCTCATGTTGGGTGATGTCAGCGAGTGGATTCTCATGTTGGGTGATGTCAGCGAGTGGATTCTCATGTTGGGTGATGTCAGCGAGTGGATTCTCATGTTGGGTGATGTCAGCGAGTGGATTCTCATGTTGGGTGATGTCAGCGAGTGGATTCTCATGTTGGGTGATGTCAGCGAGTGGATTCTCATGTTGGGTGATGTCAGCGAGAGGACTCTCATGTTGGGTGATGTCAGCGAGCAGACTCTCATGATGGGTGATGTCAGTGAGCGGATTCTCATGTTGGGTGATGTCAGCGAGTGGATTCTCATGTTGGGTGATGTCAGCGAGTGGATTCTCATGTTGGGTGATGTCAGCGAGAGGACTCTCATGTTGGGTTATGACAGCGAGTGGATTCTCACTTTGGGCAAGTAGGTCACTAGAGGCACATTTTGATTGATCTTCCTAGTGATTTTTTTTGCTGACATATACAATAAATTGCCATTAGTCTCAGAAATGCTTGCTACATGTGTAACTCACGTTGCAGCTGTTATTCTGTACGCAGCAGCTGAGCTATAATATGCAAATGCCGCAGTCACCCAGATCTGTATAGCGATGCCCACTGCAAATGTCTGAGATCCATTGTTTGTGTACGAAGACCCCACCATCGGATGCACATCAGACCAACATCAACCTCCAGATTGACGTATGGTTGTGCAGCAGTGTCGCTGGAAGGAGCAATTTCTTTCTGTGTACGGGATCACAGTCACAGGCAGAAACACACCCCAGACATGCCTGCGTCTGACTTGCCACTCCCCCATTACCTCCCACAAACGGGCCCTGACTGCCAATCACTGTGACCGCCTCTGCAAGACCATTGCGCCCCATGCACAGTGCAAATTATACATGAGCAGCGGCAAAAAAAAAATTCACACTGTGTCCATTTCTGAATCAGGCCCTCTGTGCTTCTCCTACCGTCACACAGCATTCCCTGGTTTTATCTTCAGGGAGCTTTGGTGCAGGATTTACAGGACATGTTTAAACATTTAGCATCACTTAGTTATATATTTACAAAAAAAAGAGTTTTGAAAAACCCTTGTCCAGGGCTGTGTGATTCTCAGGTTCTCCACGTGCTGATATTCTCCACCCATCTGCGTGTCCCGCACTAGGCTGGGCTGCCAGAATGCTGCAGCGTACTTGCCAATAGTTTTCAGTCCAGGTATACTATTACACAGCAACTCTCTCAGCTGCAGAGCAGACACCTTCCTCACCATAAGTGCCGTTTACTATTAGGTGATATGCACTGTGTTTGGCATTTATTGTAACTATCACTTTTAAGCAATTACATGTAGGATACATTGCTACTCCTCACCACGTAATCACTGGGGCACTCCAATACAGTCTATCATCACTCGGACATGCTGGGCTGAGTTTCAGTATTATGAGATGTTATTCCAAATAAGAGAGCACACTGAGAGTCCCCCTGCAGTGAAGATTGGGGAGAATGTGTTAAAATACAAAATGAAACAGACCCACTATGAGATTTCCTAGCTCAGAGAGAGCTTAATATTTGGGAAGAAGGTACTGTGATTAGGGGGGCACCCCTCACCATTAATGTGCCTCACACAGTACCAGCTGGAAAATCACAGACGGCTGAGAGTGGGAGTGGGTGTTATCGATTCTGCATCCCAGGGGTGAGGGGATTGTGTACAAAGTATGGGAGGACTGTGGATAACCGTGAGGATGAGCCAAGGGTCTAAAAGTACTTATTCTAAAATAAATAAATAAAAGGAACAGCGGGAAAGTGACAAGAATTCTTATTATTGTATAATTAGGCCAAAAAGAAAAATAAGTCAGCAGAAGCATCGTGTTAATGTGGGGGCATGCTTTCAATTACAACTTTTATCTTCCAAACTAATTAATCAGTTTGGAGAGAGTCTTGTAAATGTCAGTTATCGCCTAGAACAGCTGTGGGAGGAAAGTGACGGCTGGAGGAGCTGCAGTTACACAAACTGACAACATGTAGATTGTTTTCTATGATAAATATGCCTCATTTCTGTTTGTAAAGCTCTGTACAACTTGTGACCCAGGGACAAGACAAAAGTGATCTCTCAGAGCTGCTCTTGCAGGGACCACAGTTCCTGTCTACCCCTATATAAAATATAAGGACAGATGTATTATGCCTGGAGAAGGGATAAAGAAGTGATAAAGCAGTGATAACTTGTGACCCAGGGACAAGGCAAAAGTGATCTCTCAGAGCTGCTCTTGCAAAGACCACAGTTCCTGTCTACCCCCATATAAAATATAAGGACAGATGTATTATGCCTGGTGAAGGCATAAGGAAGTGATAAAGCAGTGGTAAGTGCAAGGTGATAACACACCAGCCAATCAGCTCCAATATGTAAATTTACAGTTAGGAGCTGATTGGCTGGTGTGTTATCACCTTCCACTGATCACTGCTTTATAACTTCTTTATCCCTTCTCCAGGTTTAATACATCTGCCCCATAGTGTGGTAGAATTTTAATTAAAGAGACATCTGACTTTCCCATAAAGTATTTGGATGCCACTAATTCCAAAGCTTAAAGAACTGAAATAATCTTTTTATTTTTTAAAATGAAGTAATCAAAATCCCCAAATACCCAGATCTTTCTGCAGTTAGCCTGTGTTCTTCTGTAGGGCATAAACTACATGAGCGATATTTGCCTTCAAGGTTGCGTCTCATAGTGCCATCACTGCTACATTATGCTTTTGTGATATGAGCCTCTCATCACGCAGGTCACTGTGGCATTTCCTGTCAGTAGTTATGGACTAGATACTGGTCGCCATAGCAATGCCACAGTTATACTATAGCTATGGAGGCACCTTCTTACATATTTGGCGGGACTGCCCCCAAAATGAGAAGTTATGGCATATTTATGACCTAATTTATGTGATAACAGGAACTGCTCTTCCTAATTGTCCTTTTTACTCCGCGCCCATCTGGCACCTACTGTATTACAGCTGTAATCAATAGAATATGGCAGGTATAAAACTCCAGTATTCTTCATGACTGATCTACTAAATTGCTTTCTGTAAGGTCTTCCTGGCCCACCCGTTATGAATCAGCCTCAGTGAAATCACTGATTTACTGATTACTTGCATTTACCTTGATCTTCAATGATTATCTACATTGACTTATTTTAAGGTTAGACCTTGAAGATGGTACTTCCCGATCACCCTCCTCCTCCCCATTCTTATTTTTCTCCTTAATAACATCCTCTGCTTCTGCTCTTATCCTTGGCCCTATTTTGAATCTCACAAGCACCTCCAGGTGACCTGGCTCACTCCCCATCATTGACAACACTTAAAAATAACCCCTTCTCTACCATTCAGCAGTGCAGCCAGATCAGTTATCCCCATACTCTGGAATTCTCCTAGACCCAGTGTTGGACTGGTGCGAGAAGGGCCCACCAGGAAAATGCAGTGGTAGGGGCCTAGCTGCAATTTTTGGTTTTGTGTAATCAGTTTTTATTAAGGAATTAACAACAAAGAACAAAAGGGGGTAGCATATTGAGACATTACAATGGACAGAACTAGGTATTACGGTACCATTACTGACAGAGAGTGCATAATTCATCTATATTTCTGAAAATCACGTTATGTTTATTACCTTGTAGGTGTTCCTTTCGCATGGTGTTATCTAATGGTATTGATATACAGTAACTGTCTTTAAATGGAATTGTAATTGCTTTTGATCAATTAATCCTCCAGCGGTGACCAGTTGTTCCCGAATAATAAAACCTTCTGTCACCGTCCTAACGCGTGGTGACTATTGTGTTGGGTCCTCTGGGGTTGGGGTTCCTTGTGTCTCTGCCTAGGGTTCCAGCAGTGATATCCGTTTGTAGAGGTGATTCCGGGCGAAGAATCCAGGTACGTCAACAGACACCTGCACCTGCAGAACACATCCACCGTATTTGCCTGTTGCACAAGCAGGGGGATGTTGTCCCTAAGAGAGGCCTTCAATGGCAACCCACTGTTTAGAATTTTGCTCCTGGTCCATTCAAGAATCCTGTTCAGAATAACGGCACTGTAATTCTTAATATATGGTAACTGGACACCCCCTCTAAGTGTTTGGAATGGGATAAGACTTCACGTCTAATTCTGGGGGTCTTTCGAAGCCAGATGAACCTTCAAATTAAAAGGTGTATTGAATGAAACCAGGAGGTGCGAATACAGTATGTACTCGAAGGGATTGGAGTATGTTAAGCAATTTAGGAAGAGTATCCATCTTGACCACATTAAGTCTGCCTAGCCAAGAGAGTGGTTTCAAGTGCCAGTTATTCTTGTCAGAATTTACAGATGAGAGAAGTGAGTCATAGTTCACCTGAAAGAGCTGAGATATACTGTAGTTTTGTTTTTTATTGTTAAATAATCCCAATACTGTCCCCTTTCTTTTTTCCATCCCTGTCCTCATAACATATAACATATAAACCAGAAAATGTCATATAACATTTATTTAACTTATAAACCGGAAAATGTCATAACATTCATTTTAAAAAAAATGTGCACAATAGAATCCTACTACTGACTCACAGACAGGACACACATATATGTGAGCAGTGGTAGAGAATAGACTGTAAGAGCGCAGTGTTGTGTACTGCTTTGATCAGGGGGACCTGGGTATAGATTGCTGGAAACACAGCAGAGCTAACATGCATTTGTGCACTGAGGCTCCAAGTCTCTCTTCTGCCAAGCTTTCTATGCATTAGGCCAGACCCATGCTAAAAGCTGAATCAGCTCCAGAGCCTACAATTCCACTTATTTGTCTCACTGCCGTTCTGACTACTTACAGTACTTACAATTTACTATGGGGGCCATTCCGAACCAATCGCACGCTGCACTTCGCAGCCGTGCGATCGGGTCGGAAATGCACATGCGCGGCGGCCACATTTCGCAGGCGCATCGTTGCTGTTGCCGGGCAGCAACGCCGCGAACGAGGAAAGCAGTCGCAGCGGTGACCGCAAGAAGATTGACAGGAGGAAGGCGTTCTGAGGCGTCAACTGACCGTTTTCTGCGAGTGGTGTTGCGAACGCAGGCGTGGCTAGGCGTTTGGAGGGCGGATGTCTGACGTAAATTCCGGGACCTGCATCGCTGGATCGATCGCACAGGGTACGTAACTCTTACCCTGGTCTACTTCTACACAAAACTTTTTTTTGCATAGCAGGGCTGCACAAGCGTTCGCAGCCTTGCTATGCAAAAAAGCCCTCCCCCGTAGGCGGCGTCTAGTTGATTGCATGGGCAGCAAAAAGTTGCTACGTGCCATCAACTCGGAATGACCCCCTATATCTACTATAGTTACATAATGGTCGGCAACTTAACAGTGCACATCTCAGTTGCTATAGTGGGTTGGATTATGCTGTCTATTTCGTGTTAAGCGTAGAGATGAGCGGGTTCGGTTTCTCTGAATCCGAACCCGCCCGAACTTCATGTTTTTTTACACGGGTCCGAGCGACTCGGATCTTCCCGCCTTGCTCGGTTAACCCGAGCGCGCCCGAACGTCATCATCACGCTGTCGGATTCTCGCGAGGCTCGGATTCTATCGCGAGACTCGGATTCTATATAAGGAGCCGCGCGTCGCGGCCATTTTCACACGTGCATTGAGATTGATAGGGAGAGGACGTGGCTGGCGTCCTCTCCGTTTAGAAATTAAAATAGATAGGAGAGTGAGAGTGAGACACTTCATTTACTTACTGGAGCTTAGGAGGAGTTATACTAGTGACTGATGACCAGTGACCTGAGCACCAGTGCAGTTTTATAATTTATTATTATTTAATAATCCGTTCTGTTCTTGTTCTCTGCCTGAAAAAAACGATACACAGTGACTCAGTCACACTCACATACCATATCTGTGCTCAGCCCAGTGTGCTGCATCATCTATGTATAATATCTGACTGTGCTCACACAGCTTAATTGTGGGGGAGACTGGGGAGCAGTTATAGGTTATAGCAGGAGCCAGGAGTACATATTAAACAGTGCACACTTTTGCTGCCAGAGTGCCACTGCCAGTGTGACTGACCACTGACCACTGTGACCAGTGACCTGACCACCAGTATAGTATATTGTGATTGTCTGCCTGAAAAAGTACACTCGTCGTGTGACTTGTGTGGTGTTTTTTTATTCT
Source organism: Pseudophryne corroboree (assembly GCF_028390025.1). Taxonomy (NCBI): domain Eukaryota; kingdom Metazoa; phylum Chordata; class Amphibia; order Anura; family Myobatrachidae; genus Pseudophryne; species Pseudophryne corroboree. The sequence goes on from NC_086453.1 coordinate 342,531,349, forward strand.
ATAAAAATTAAAAAACTCATTCTGCTGACAGACAGTGTCCAGCAGGTCCGTCATTATATAATATATACCTGTCCGGCTGCAGTAGTGATATATATATATTTTTTATATCATTATTTATCATCCAGTCTATACTAGCAGCAGACACAGTACGGTAGTTCACGGCTGTAGCTACCTCTGTGTCGGCACTCGGCAGTCCATCCATAATTGTATACCACCTACCCGTGGTTTTTTTTTCTTTCTTCTTTATACATACTACATCTCATTATCATCCAGTCTATATTAGCAGCAGACACAGTACAGTACGGTAGTCCACGGCTGTAGCTACCTCTGTGTCGGCACTCGGCAGTCCATCCATAATTGTATACCACCTACCCGTGGTTTTTTTTTTCTTTCTTCTTTATACATACTACATCTCATTATCATCCAGTCTATATTAGCAGCAGACACAGTACGGTAGTCCACGGCTGTAGCTACCTCTGTGTCGGCACTCGGCAGTCCATCCATAATTGTATACCACCCACCCGTAGTTTTTTTTTTCTTTCTTCTTTATACATTACATACTACATCTCATTATCATCCAGTCTATATTAGCAGCAGACACAGTACGGTAGTCCACGGCTGTAGCTACCTCTGTGTCGGCACTCGGCAGTCCATCCATAATTGTATACCACCTACCCGTGGTTTTTTTTTTCTTTCTTCTTTATACATACTACATCTCATTATCATCCAGTCTATATTAGCAGCAGACACAGTACAGTACGGTAGTCCACGGCTGTAGCTACCTCTGTGTCGGCACTCGGCAGTCCATCCATAAGTATACTAGTATCCATCCATCTCCATTGTTTACCTGAGGTGCCTTTTAGTTGTGCCTATTAAAATATGGAGAACAAAAATGTTGAGGTTCCAAAATTAGGGAAAGATCAAGATCCACTTCCACCTCGTGCTGAAGCTGCTGCCACTAGTCATGGCCGAGACGATGAAATGCCAGCAACGTCGTCTGCCAAGGCCGATGCCCAATGTCATAGTACAGAGCATGTCAAATCCAAAACACCAAATATCAGTAAAAAAAAGTACTCCAAAACCTAAAATAAAATTGTTGGAGGAGAAGCGTAAACTTGCCAATATGCCATTTACCACACGGAGTGGCAAGGAACGGCTGAGGCCCTGGCCTATGTTCATGGCTAGTGGTTCAGCTTCACATGAGGATGGAAGCACTCAGCCTCTCGCTAGAAAACTGAAAAGACTCAAGCTGGCAAAAGCACCGCAAAGAACTGTGCGTTCTTCGAAATCCCAAATCCACAAGGAGAGTCCAATTGTGTCGGTTGCGATGCCTGACCTTCCCAACACTGGACGTGAAGAGCATGCGCCTTCCACCATTTGCACGCCCCCTGCAAGTGCTGGAAGGAGCACCCGCAGTCCAGTTCCTGATAGTCAGATTGAAGATGTCAGTGTTGAAGTACACCAGGATGAGGAGGATATGGGTGTTGCTGGCGCTGGGGAGGAAATTGACCAGGAGGATTCTGATGGTGAGGTGGTTTGTTTAAGTCAGGCACCCGGGGAGACACCTGTTGTCCGTGGGAGGAATATGGCCATTGACATGCCTGGTCAAAATACAAAAAAAATCATCTCTTCGGTGTGGAAGTATTTCACCAGAAATGCGGACAACATTTGTCAAGCCGTGTGTTGCCTTTGTCAAGCTGTAATAAGTAGGGGTAAGGACGTTAACCACCTCGGAACATCCTCCCTTATACGTCACCTGCAGCGCATTCATAATAAGTCAGTGACAAGTTCAAAAACTTTGGGTGACAGCGGAAGCAGTCCACTGACCAGTAAATCCCTTCCTCTTGTAACCAAGCTCACGCAAACCACCCCACCAACTCCCTCAGTGTCAATTTCCTCCTTACCCAGGAATGCCAATAGTCCTGCAGGCCATGTCACTGGCAATTCTGACGAGTCCTCTCCTGCCTGGGATTCCTCCGATGCATCCTTGAGTGTAATGCCTACTGCTGCTGGCGCTGCTGTTGTTGCTGCTGGGAGTCGATCGTCATCCCAGAGGGGAAGTCGTAAGCCCACTTGTACTACTTCCAGTAAGCAATTGACTGTCCAACAGTCCTTTGCGAGGAAGATGAAATATCACAGCAGTCATCCTGCTGCAAAGCGGATAACTGAGGCCTTGACAACTATGTTGGTGTTAGACGTGCGTCCGGTATCCGCCGTTAGTTCACAGGGAACTAGACAATTTATTGAGGCAGTGTGCCCCCGTTACCAAATACCATCTAGGTTCCACTTCTCTAGGCAGGCGATACCGAGAATGTACACGGACGTCAGAAAAAGACTCACCAGTGTCCTAAAAAATGCAGTTGTACCCAATGTCCACTTAACCACGGACATGTGGACAAGTGGAGCAGGGCAGGGTCAGGACTATATGACTGTGACAGCCCACTGGGTAGATGTATGGACTCCCGCCGCAAGAATAGCAGCGGCGGCACCAGTAGCAGCATCTCGCAAACGCCAACTCTTTCCTAGGCAGGCTACGCTTTGTATCACCGGTTTCCAGAATACGCACACAGCTGAAAACCTCTTACGGCAACTGAGGAAGATCATCGCGGAATGGCTTACCCCAATTGGACTCTCCTGTGGATTTGTGGCATCGGACAACGCCAGCAATATTGTGTGTGCATTAAATATGGGCAAATTCCAGCACGTCCCATGTTTTGCACATACCTTGAATTTGGTGGTGCAGAATTTTTTAAAAAACGACAGGGGCGTGCAAGAGATGCTGTCGGTGGCCAGAAGAATTGCGGGACACTTTCGGCGTACAGGCACCACGTACAGAAGACTGGAGCACCACCAAAAACTACTGAACCTGCCCTGCCATCATCTGAAGCAAGAAGTGGTAACGAGGTGGAATTCAACCCTCTATATGCTTCAGAGGTTGGAGGAGCAGCAAAAGGCCATTCAAGCCTATACAATTGAGCACGATATAGGAGGTGGAATGCACCTGTCTCAAGCGCAGTGGAGAATGATTTCAACGTTGTGCAAGGTTCTGATGCCCTTTGAACTTGCCACACGTGAAGTCAGTTCAGACACTGCCAGCCTGAGTCAGGTCATTCCCCTCATCAGGCTTTTGCAGAAGAAGCTGGAGACATTGAAGGAGGAGCTAACACGGAGCGATTCCGCTAGGCATGTGGGACTTGTGGATGGAGCCCTTAATTCGCTTAACAAGGATTCACGGGTGGTCAATCTGTTGAAATCAGAGCACTACATTTTGGCCACCGTGCTCGATCCTAGATTTAAAGCCTACCTTGGATCTCTCTTTCCGGCAGACACAAGTCTGCTGGGGTTGAAAGACCTGCTGGTGAGAAAATTGTCAAGTCAAGCGGAACGCGACCTGTCAACATCTCCTCCTTCACATTCTCCCGCAACTGGGGGTGCGAGGAAAAGGCTCAGAATTCCGAGCCCACCCGCTGGCGGTGATGCAGGGCAGTCTGGAGCGACTGCTGATGCTGACATCTGGTCCGGACTGAAGGACCTGACAACGATTACGGACATGTCGTCTACTGTCACTGCATATGATTCTCTCAACATTGAAAGAATGGTGGAGGATTATATGAGTGACCGCATCCAAGTAGGCACGTCACACAGTCCGTACTTATACTGGCAGGAAAAAGAGGCAATTTGGAGGCCCTTGCACAAACTGGCTTTATTCTACCTAAGTTGCCCTCCCACAAGTGTGTACTCCGAAAGAGTGTTTAGTGCCGCCGCTCACCTTGTCAGCAATCGGCGTACGAGGTTACATCCAGAAAATGTGGAGAAGATGATGTTCATTAAAATGAATTATAATCAATTCCTCCGCGGAGACATTGACCAGCAGCAATTGCCTCCACAAAGTACACAGGGAGCTGAGATGGTGGATTCCAGTGGGGACGAATTGATAATCTGTGAGGAGGGGGATGTACACGGTGATATATCGGAGGATGATGATGAGGTGGACATCTTGCCTCTGTAGAGCCAGTTTGTGCAAGGAGAGATTAATTGCTTCTTTTTTGGTGGGGGTCCAAACCAACCCGTCATATCAGTCACAGTCGTGAGGCAGACCCTGTCACTGAAATGATGGGTTGGTTAAAGTGTGCATGTCCTGTTTATACAACATAAGGGTGGGTGGGAGGGCCCAAGGACAATTCCATCTTGCACCTCTTTTTTCTTTAATTTTTCTTTGCGTCATGTGCTGTTTGGGGAGGGTTTTTTGGAAGGGCCATCCTGCGTGACACTGCAGTGCCACTCCTAGATGGGCCCGGTGTTTGTGTCGGCCACTAGGGTCGCTTATCTTACTCACACAGCTACCTCATTGCGCCTCTTTTTTTCTTTGTGTCATGTGCTGTTTGGGGAGGGTTTTTTGGAAGGGCCATCCTGCGTGACACTGCAGTGCCACTCCTAGATAGGCCCGGTGTTTGTGTCGGCCACTAGGGTCGCTTATCTTACTCACACAGCTACCTCATTGCGCCTCTTTTTTTCTTTGCGTCATGTGCTGTTTGGGGAGGGTTTTTTGGAAGGGACATCCTGCGTGACACTGCAGTGCCACTCCTAGATGGGCCCGGTGTTTGTGTCGGCCACTAGGGTCGCTTATCTTACTCACACAGCTACCTCATTGCGCCTCTTTTTTTCTTTGCGTCATGTGCTGTTTGGGGAGGGTTTTTTGGAAGGGACATCCTGCGTGACACTGCAGTGCCACTCCTAGATGGGCCCGGTGTTTGTGTCGGCCACTAGGGTCGCTTATCTTACTCACACAGCTACCTCATTGCGCCTCTTTTTTTCTTTGCGTCATGTGCTGTTTGGGGAGGGTTTTTTGGAAGGGACATCCTGCGTGACACTGCAGTGCCACTCCTAGATGGGCCCGGTGTTTGTGTCGGCCACTAGGGTCGCTTATCTTACTCACACAGCTACCTCATTGCGCCTCTTTTTTTCTTTGCGTCATGTGCTGTTTGGGGAGGGTTTTTTGGAAGGGACATCCTGCGTGACACTGCAGTGCCACTCCTAGATGGGCCAGGTGTTTGTGTCGGCCACTAGGGTCGCTTAGCTTAGTCATCCAGCGACCTCGGTGCAAATTTTAGGACTAAAAATAATATTGTGAGGTGTGAGGTATTCAGAATAGACTGAAAATTAGTGGAAATTATGGTTTTTGAGGTTAATAATACTTTGGGATCAAAATGACCCCCAAATTCTATGATTTAAGCTGTTTTTTAGGTTTTTTGGAAAAAAACACCCGAATCCAAAACACACCCGAATCCGACAAAAAAAATTCGGTTAGGTTTTGCCAAAACGCGGTCGAACCCAAAACACGGCCGCGGAACCGAACCCAAAACCAAAACACAAAACCCGAAAAATTTCCGGCGCTCATCTCTAGTTAAGCGTAATGTAAATGGAATAGTAAACAAATACAGTTAATCACAGTCCATAGTACAATGAAACAGCTGGAACAGCAGAAGGGCACCGGCTAGTAATGAGTGGCCTGTGACCGTTGCAGCTGCCCGTGCTACAAGGTCGAGGGGGTGGCAAAGTCACTGCACCCTGTAGGGGAATACCACCACCTTTTACCACTATGCAGGGTGATTACGGAGGCACCCCATTACAAATAAAGGGTTAGGGTGCATCCAGCACCCATCTACTTCCTCCTAATGCTGCACCAACACTTGTTGTGTGATGTCATTACGTCATGTGCACCAGCGGGAGCCATCTTGCTACATCATTGGCTCTATGTGCTGACCAGTGTCCTGAGAGCCTCTTACAACCCCGACAAATGCTAATGTGTATTATATAAACTCTGTCTTGCACTGACTGCTATAGCTATTACAATAGATGTTCTTGTAAATGAATGTGAAAGTGGAAATTTGCCCAATCCCAAGGGCTACAGTACGCAGACAAAAAATAAACAATACCAATGTCCCAGAAGTCCCAATTCCTATGAGCGAGCCAGCGAACTGAAGACCTGTGCCTGTTCCCAGCCCTAGCAGGAGACGAGAGGAGTTTCATTCTAGCAACCCTGGATGAAGCTGTCACTGTAAGAATGCAGCACATTGTTTTGCATAATCCTGCAGATAATTGATTTGCCCCAGGCAAAAATAGAGATGATACTTATTAAATGAGTAGTTAAGTAATGCGCAATCCGGAGATGGCACCAACATAGGAACTTACAGACGTGATTGGGGGCTATGTGCTGGCGTGGGGCAAAGTCTAGCCATAAGAGTATCAGCAGTAACACGCAGCACTGCTTCTAGCACACATTAAAGAGACAAGATCTGGGGGCAAAATATGATGGAAGTGGCTAAAATCACGAGGGAGAGGGGGACGGGTAGTCTTAAGTGTCAAGCACATATGGTTTATTAAATTCAGGGGTTGGTTAACAGAGGCTTTAAGGTGTGTGGCCTTACTGTACCTAAAGGGGGGTACACACGGAGAGATCCGTGCTTAAAATCTAAGCAATCTTGCTAGATTGCTTAGATTTTAAGCACGGATCTGCCGTGTGTATGCCCCCCCAGCGATAGCGATGCGATGCTAGATTGAGCCTGCATGCAGGCTCAATCTAGCGGGTCGCTCACTTCACCGTTGTGTGAAGTGAGCGGGTCCCCGTCGGCTTTCCCCCTCGCTCAGCACATCGCGCTGTGCTGAGCGGGGAGAGAGATGTGTGCTGAGCGGTCTGTGTTAAGATCGCTCAGCACACATCTCTCCCGTGAGTACCCCCCTTAAGTGTCTTTGCTGGTGATCTTAGCTGTCCTCCCAATATTTATTTTCTTTCCTTTCATGCCGTTGGTTTTTCCTTCCGTTAGCTATTTTTGGGTGTGCGGGTAAGCATGGTAGAAGAGCTGTCTATTTTGTAGATGCACCACCCTCACAGGGGCAGCACACACCTACCTCACAGGAAGGGTACGTCTAGAAGTTGTTGGATACCCTTCTTATGGTTGTGTTTTGCGTTGGTTTTGGCTAGTGATGTGCACCGGACATTTTTCGGGTTTTGTGTTTTGGTTTTGGATTCGGTTCCGCGGCCGTGTTTTGGATTCGGACGCGTTTTGGCAAAACCTCACCGAAATTTTTTTGTCGGATTCGAGTGTGTTTTGGATTCGTGTGTTTTTTACAAAAAACCCTAAAAAACAGCTTAAATCATAGAATTTGGGGGTCATTTTGATCCCATAGTTTTATTAACCTCAATAACCATAATTTCCACTCATTTCCAGTCTATTCTGAACACCTCACAATATTATTATTAGTCCTAAAATTTGCACCGAGGTCGCTGGATGACTAAGCTAAGCGACACAAGTGGCCGACACAAAGACCTGGCCCATCTAGGAGTGGCACTGCAGTGTCAGACAGGATAGCACTTCAAAAAAATTGTCCCCAAACAGCACATGATGCAAAGAAAAATGAAAGAAAAAAGAGGTGCAAGATGGAATTGTCCTTGGGCCCTCCCACCCACCCTTATGTTGTATAAACAGGACATGCACACTTTAACGAACCCATCATTTCAGCGACAGGGTCTGCCACACGACTGTGACTGAAATGACTGGTTGGTTTGGGCCCCCACCAAAAAAAGACGCAATCAATCTCTCCTTGCACAAACTGGCTCTACAGAGGCAAGATGTCGACCTCATCATCATCCTCCGATTCCTCACCCCTTTCACTGTGTACATCCCCCTCCTCACAGATTATTAATTCGTCCCCACTGGAATCCACCATCTCAGGTCCCTGTGTACTTTGTGGAGGCAATTGCTGCTGGTGAATGTCTCCACGGAGGAATTGATTATAATTCATTTTGATGAACATCATCTTCTCCACATTTTCTGGAAGTAACCTTGTACGCCGATTGCTGACAAGGTGAGCGGCTGCACTAAACACTCTTTCGGAGTACACACTGGAGGGAGGGCAACTTAGGTAGAATAAAGCCAGTTTGTGCAAGGGCCTCCAAATTGCCTCTTTTTCCTGCCAGTATACGTACGGACTGTCTGACGTGCCTACTTGGATGCGGTCACTCATATATTTCCTCCACCATTCTTTCAATGGTGAGAGAATCATATGAAGTGACAGTAGACGACATGTCAGTAATCGTTGGAAGGTCCTTCAGTCCGGACCAGATGTCAGCACTCGCTCCAGACTGCCCTGCATCACCACCAGCAGGTGGGCTCGGAATTCTTAGCCTTTTCCTCACACCCCCAGTTGCGGGAGAATGTGAAGGAGGAGATGTTGACGGGTCACGTTCCGCTTGACTTGACAATTTTCTCACCAGCAGGTCTTTGAACCTCTGCAGACTTGTGTCTGCCGGAAAGAGAGATACAACGTAGGTTTTAAATCTAGGATCGAGCACGGTGGCCAAAATGTAGTGCTCTGATTTCAACAGATTGACCACCCGTGAATCCTGGTTAAGCGAATTAAGGGCTCCATCCACAAGTCCCACATGCCTAGCGGAATCGCTCTGTTTTAGCCCCTCCTTCAATGTCTCCAGCTTCTTCTGCAAAAGCCTGATGAGGGGAATGACCTGACTCAGGCTGGCAGTGTCTGAACTGACTTCACGTGTGGCAAGTTCAAAGGGTTGCAGAACCTTGCACAACGTTGAAATCATTCTCCACTGCGCTTGAGTCAGGTGCATTCCCCCTCCTTTGCCTATATCATGGCCAGATGTATAGGCTTGAATGGCCTTTTGCTGCTCCTCCATCCTCTGAAGCATATAGAGGGTTGAATTCCACCTCGTTACCACCTCTTGCTTCAGATGATGGCAGGGCAGGTTCAGGATTGTTTGGTGGTGCTCCAGTCTTCTGTACGCGGTGGCTGAATGCCGAAAGTGGCCCGCAATTCTTCGGGCCACCGACAGCATCTCTTGCACGCCCCTGTCGTTTTTTAAATAATTCTGCACCACCAAATTCAATGTATGTGCAAAACATGGGACGTGCTGGAATTTGCCCAGATGTAATGCACGCACAATATTGCTGGCGTTGTCCGATGTCACAAATCCCCAGGAGAGTCCAATTGGGGTAAGCCATTCTGCGATGATCTTCCTCAGTTTCCGTAAGAGGTTGTCAGCTGTGTGCCTCTTCTGGAAAGCGGTGATACAAAGCGTAGCCTGCCTAGGAACGAGTTGGCATTTGCGAGATGCTGCTACTGGTGCCGCCGCTGCTGTTCTTGCTGCGGGAGGCAATACATCTACCCAGTGGGCTGTCACAGTCATATAGTCCTGAGTCTGCCCTGCTCCACTTGTCCACATGTCCGTGGTTAAGTGGACATTGGGTACAACTGCATTTTTTAGGACACTGGTGAGTCTTTTTCTGAGGTCTGTGTACATTTTCGGTATCGCCTGCCTAGAGAAATGGAACCTAGATGGTATTTGGTACCGGGGACACAGTACCTCAATCAAGTCTCTAGTTGCCTCTGAATTAACGGTGGATACCGGAACCACGTTTCTCACTGCCAAGGCTGCAAAGGCCTGAGTTATCTGCTTTGCAGCAGGATGACTGCTGTGATATTTCATCTTCCTCGCAAAGGACTGTTGGACAGTCAATTGCTTACTGGAAGTAGTACAAGTGGTCTTCCGACTTCCCCTCTGGGATGACGATCGACTCCCAGCAGCTACAACAGCAGCGCCAGCAGCAGTAGGCATTACACTCAAGGATGCATTGGAGGAATCCCAGGCAGGAGAGGACTCGTCAGACTTGCCAGTGACATGGCCTGCAGGACTATTGGCTTTCCTGTGTAAGGAGGAAATTGACACTGAAGGAGTTGGTGGAGTGGTTTGCAGGAGCTTGGTTACAAGAGGAAGGGATTTAGTGGTCAGTGGACTGCTTCCGCTGTCACCCAAAGTTTTTGAACTTGTCACTGACTTATGATGAATGCGCTGCAGGTGACCTATAAGGAGGATGTTCCGAGGTGGTTAACGTCCTTACCCCTACTTATTACAGCTTGACAAAGGCAACACACGGCTTGACACTTGTTGTCCGCATTTGTGTTGAAATAATTCCACACCGAAGAGCTGATTTTTTTTGTATTTTGACCAGGCATGTCAATGGCCATTGATAAAGCTAAATATTTATCGTATATAAAACACTTTAAGAGGTCTAAGAACGCTGTACGCTATCTACGTAAGAAGTACCGTAAGGGTACGCAAGTTGTGTAGCGATCGCTCAACCGTAGTCGAGACGCTCAAGCGTCACGTTCGCTTACGGCCCAGTGATCACAGGCAGGCACGCTATTGGCTGCTGACTAACGTAATGATTCGCTATAGCGTAGCGTACGCTCGGGACCACGAGGAGATCACCAGCGGTGCAGACGCTTACAACGTTAAAACCTTTATATCTATACCTTTAACAATGAGATACACAGTATACCTTAGTGTAGAGACAGAGTGTAAGTGCAACCTGGTGTAACCTGATTAACTACAAAGCTGCTTGAGCGTCACCGACGCTAAGAGAATACTTAACCCTATAAAGAATACACAGATACCTGGGCTTAGGGTCCAAAACCTATTATATGTATTATAACTATTATACTTGCAAAAGGAATCACAGTACAAATGATACACTACAATATAACATAGACTAACTAACCAGATAACTACACGGGAAATACAATACAATACAATTAAAGGAAAATACGAGAGAAAGAGTAGGGAGAGAGAGAGAGAGATGGCTCACAGTAAGACAATATGATTACGGAGAAAACTTACGCACAAGGGGAACGATCGCATGCGCCTCGATATCCAGCTCCCGATTATCAGCAATGAGAACCGTTGATGAGAGTGAATCTGGATATGGTCGGCCTGCCTATTTATGCCCCACACACAATACAATTCAATGGTCCCTACAATCTCATTGTCCATTGGACACAGGAATTCGGCTTCGCATTATAACAAAAGGTCATAGGTTGATTCATACAGGTGGGCTGTGACTGTTTCCAACTGTTCAGGTGGGTGGGATACTGGGTTTCCCGCCGCATGACTAAGTAAGAACAAATAATAGTAAATGGACATAAACTTCTTATGTCCATAACCATTCGCACGAGCGATTAATCCGCTCCAAACCAACACCGGAATATTGCTATTTAAATACTCTTCCGATGGGTACCAAACACTACTGTATGACCCCTGTTAGACCCTTCGTACAATACAAAGAGGGATCTCTCTGTTCAGGAACATGCTATGTTAACCAAACTTTCAGAATCTATCAAAGGGACCATGATCTATAAAATACCTTATTAGTGAAAATATGTAACGATTGAGTCGCACGCTACGACTACACAAACTTTACCGTAAATACGCATACCGAGCACCAGCGGGTGCACGCAACAGCGGGTATGCGCACTCACGGGAGAGCGCACGCATGCGCAGCGCGGACCTGAATGAGGTGCAAATATGGCAGTGTGCATAGAGATATTTTTCTGACTTTGACAGTCCACCCTTTGGCAGTCAATAATAACTGCCACCTTCTAAAACATTTCAAAAGGAGAAAAATATATGTCAGGGGTTAATTCATTTCCATGGTTGGGTAAGGGAGGAGAGAGGAGTAGGTGGGAAGAGGGTATGACCTAGTGAGATAGCAGAAGCATGTGTGTATGAGTCCATGTTTGGGGGGTCATGTATCATCGTGCCGTACGTGTTGTACATCAAGCTTCGAGGTATTGCGAAGTATACATTTGAATTCCTTCTTATCCCGTATTAAGGGTCTGTGGATGGGCTGTCAAACTCTACCGAGCTCTTTTCGGCTGTGGTTGTAACAAAATGGGGAAGCACATTTTAGTTGATGATACATGATTAGGGGAGGTATGTGGTTGCTGATATTTGTACCTGTATTCCCTATCGACTATGTGTGTCATTACCTGAGGGTTGTAGAGATGGATATAAAGAACACTTATGGAAAATGCAGTAGTATTCTATGTCAGGTTAATGTACATCTGTCGGTTGAAGTTTTGTTCGGTATCAGTTGAAAGTCGTCTTCTTTGCGCTGTGTTGCCCATTAGGTGTGAGCAAAAAGCTTTGTCAATGCCATTAGATTTACAAAAAATGTTGGGCTAGCGTAAGTTTAAGAATTCTAGGGAAACTGGGGATCCATGGCAAAGTTCATCAAATGTCCGTATCTCAAGTGGTCAAAACTTCTTCTTTGGTCTATCCGTTGTCTGTATAGCGTCTCGTCAACTTCCTCGTCCAAGTGGGTCTTTTTATCTTGGAGAAAAACCAGAAAAACAGGTGAAAGAAACGGACCGTATAATCGCATTTTCATTACATCATTATTTCTATCATTGGGTCATAAATCAAATCCAGGTTAATTACAGTTTCCTCACTCCTCAAACTCATTACCCTGGTACGATGTTTGCACTTCATTAAAGCCTGCCCGCATCTAAATATCAAGCCAATTGATATGACAACACCTAAGATACATAGGAGAAACTTCCCAACATCCATTATGACTCCTTGAGCCCAGTCTCCCAAACCGGAGAACCAATTTCGCGGGTTCAACCATGACACCCAACCAGTCAGCTCATTACCTACAGCAGCAAGAGTGAGATTGTGTTTTCGGCGAAATTCCCACTTCAATTGGAGAATATCGTCCATCTTTTGGTCTATGACCTCGACCGGATCCTCGGTGCTATTTGTGATATACGTGCAACACTTCACGCCGTACTGTGTTGCCAATGTAACACAATATCCGCCTGTCACTGCTGTGAGGTCATTAAGAACCATTCTATGCTGCACCAGTTCTGTTTTATAAGCTTGAAGTTCCCTTCCAGTATATCTAAACGTGTCATCATACATTTCAGTGACATTATCTAACAAATTTGCGAGCGCCGATATGTATTTATAATTTAGCACTCCTCTAGCGGTGCGGGTGAAATCTAACGCGATTAAGAATTGAATCCCGGTGGATTCACTTATCAGATCAGAGGCCGGATGCTCTGTCTTCTCTATCAGGTGCCTTTTAACAACGTGCTCGTAATGGGTGTGAGTATAAGGAGCTTGGGCACCACGGTGTATGTCTTTCATTTTGTCATGTGACACAGTCATTACTTCAGGCAATACTTTTCCAATATAACACAATCCTTCAGAGTTTGGGGCAAGCCACTTGTACGCCTTTCTCCCGCATATGAAATATGCATCATCGGGGAGAACATATGGGACGGAGAAGGACATAACCATATTACACACCTTCCAGGTGAAATCTCCTAACCCTAATTCTTCCATCTGCTTAATACACGTATCAGGTTGTACGATATGTGCACAGTATCCTGGTGATACTTCTCCAACTCTCGTAATCCTATTTCCTAAGGTGTACCTATACAGGAAAGATTTTCCTCTACTAGCTATGTGGCGTACAAGCTCTGTATCTGTAGGCATTCTATCTGCTCTATGCGAAAAGGTCATGGTGTGGTTACTCCATGACACTTCCCAATTTCCCGGCTTTCTGGGATTAGAGATGTTGAAACATAATAGGGACCTATCCACATGGTATTGGTGGAGCTTCAAACTAGGAGGGCTGGAGATATTAAACCTCCGGTCCACCGGTCTCCCACCATTTAACTCAAGTACCTCCCCTATCGTTAAAGGAAATGGTACTAGCCCTGATTTGCTATGACCCTGAGGTACTTGAGAGCATACCCAACAATCTGTTTTGTTTAACACACTACCCACTAAGGAGTGATAGTCACTCAATGGATGCCGGTCCATATGGATATTAAAACTGGATTGGCATTTCTTAATGCACCCATCCTCAATGACATTGTTACAGAGCCTACAGATACAGTTTTCTTCAGCTAACAATCCGTCGCAATTTCTTCTATGGTCAATGCTATCGGATCGTTTTCTGATACTCGCCTTTGCTTGTTGGTTAGGTTGATCTTGGAAAACTACGCCTCCATCTTTATCATCAGAACCCATTCCAGAACCTCTATCGACCTCCATGGTACTCTCGCCGGAACAGACTGCTCTGGTCAACATCATGGTCAACAGGAAAATCCGGATCACAGTCTCTTGGGGCAAGTCCATCTTATAGGAGGAAACGGAGAAGAATGAGAAGGAGGAAAAAGAAATTTGAGGGAGAGGGGATGGGAAGTGGAGGAAAACAATAAAAGGGAGTGGGGAGTCGACAACAGCTCTCGGTCTTCAAGGCTCAGGTGCCGCCTCAGTCCTCCTGGAACAGACACTCCAGTGATACAACCTCTACCGTCTGTTCCTTATCACGGGACTTCTCTGGATCAGCAACCTTCTTGCAGTGGGATGAATGGACCCAAGTCTCTCTCTCAGCAACCTTCAATGCTGTAGTGCTAGTCAATAAGACCTGGTATGGTCCTTCCCATCTGTCAATAAGGCAACCTGAGCGTAGAAAATTCCGTATCATTACTTAATCCCCAGGTTCAATGTCATGACAATTACTATCAGGTAGATCAGGAATCACCAACTTCAGATTATCATTTTGATTCCTTAACTGTTTACTCATGTTAATCAAGTACTTTATAGTTACTTCATTGTTACATTTCAAATCATCCTGAGGGTTAATCATGACATGCGGTTGTCGACCAAACAAGATTTCAAAGGGAGACAGATTAAGGGGGGACCTGGGAGTGGTTCTGATACTGTACAATACAATGGGTAAAGCTTCTGGCCATGTCAATCCTGTCTCTGCCATCACTTTACTCAATTTATTTTTAATAGTGCTGTTCACTCTTTCGACCTTCGCACTCGCCTGTGGACGGTACGGAGTGTGCAGCTTGCTATCAATTACCATCAACTTACACATTCCTTGAAAGACATCACCTGTAAAATGGGTACCCCTATCACTTTCGATTATTCTAGGGATACCATATCTACATACAAATTCCTGCACAATTTTCTTAGCAGTAAACATAGCGGTATTTGTAGCCGCAGGAAATGCTTCGACCCAATTTGAGAAAACATCTATACAGACAAGTACATATTTCAAATTCCGACAAGGGGGTAATTGTATAAAGTCAATTTGTATTACCTGGAAAGGGCCGCCGGCAGGTGGGATATGGGATGGTTCTGTAGGTATTGCCTTTCCAATATTCTTTCTCAAACAGGTAAGGCATGACATTGCTCTTTTACTCGCATGAGAGGAGAATCCTGGGGCGCACCAATATGCTCTCACCAATTTGCACATCCCTTCCTTGCCTAGATGAGTCAGCCCGTGAGCTGCTTCAGCCAGACATGGAAGATATGCTCTGGGGGCCACTGGTTTATCATGTCCATCCGTCCAGAGTCCTGAGGACTCCTGGCCATATCCCTTTGCCTTCCAGACTGCCTTTTCCTGTGTGGAACACAAATTTTGCATTTCACACAACTTCTGTGTGTTAATGGTATTAAATACCATCAATTGTGTGGTGTCTGTCTGTATGGGGGTAGCAGCTGCTAACTTAGCAGCTTCGTCTGCTCGGCTGTTACCAAGTGATACCGGGTCTTGGCTATATGTGTGTGCTTTACATTTGATAACAGCCACTCTGTCGGGTTCCTGTATCGCTGTTAGAAGCCTTTTTATGTGAGTTGCATGCGCTACCGGTGTACCAGCTGCCGTCATGAAATTTCTGAGGCGCCATAGGGCTCCGAAATCATGGACTACCCCGAATGCGTATCTAGAATCGGTGTAGATATTGGCTGACTTACCCTTAGCCAATTCACATGCTCTGGTTAGGGCGACCAGTTCAGCAACCTGGGCTGAGTGAGGTGGGCCTAGCGGTTCCGCTTCTATGGTGTCTTGGCCATCTACGACTGCGTATCCAGTACACAAGTCTCCCGAGTCTGACTGTCTATGACAACTACCGTCCGTGTAGAACGTGAGTTCTGCATCTTCCAGTGGGTTGTCACTGATGTCAGGCCTTGCGGTAAAATTTTGGGTCAAATATTCCATACAATCATGTGTATCTTCCTTTATATTAAATCCTCCTTCCCCATCACTCTCACCTTCCACCCTTTGTGCCTGACCAGGCACACCTGGGAGATACGTTGCAGGATTTAATGCACTGCATCTCCTTATGGTGATGTTTACGGGGGCCATTAGTGCCAATTCCCATCTTGTAAACCTCGCTGATGAGACGTGTCTGGTTTGGGCAGAATTCAATAAGGCTGATACTGCATGTGGCATATGGATTGTGAGGTTGTGGCCTAGCACGACATCTTCGCTTTTTGTCACTAGCAATGCTATCGCAGCAACGCTTCGCAAGCATGTGGGGAGGGATCGCGCTACCGTGTCTAGCTGAGCGCTGTAGTATGCAACTGGCCTACTGGCATCACCGTGTTTTTGGGTTAGTACACCTGCCGCGCAACCAGCACTTTCTGTTCCGTATAGTTCAAAGGGTTTTCCATAGTCTGGCATACCTAGTGCTGGTGCCTGTGTTAGGCACTGTTTAAGTCTCTCAAATGCTGTTTCGGACTCGTCTGTATGCGAAATCCTATCAGGTTTGTTTGAGGAGACCATTTCCTGCAAAGGTAACGCCAAAATGGAAAACCCTGGGATCCAATTACGGCAATACCCACACATTCCTAAAAACGTTCTGATCTGTTGCTGGGTTTGTGGCAGAGTCATGTCTCTAATTGCTTGGATTCTATCAGCGGTCAGGTGTCTCAGTCCTTGTGTTAGACAGTGTCCCAAATATTTTACCTTAGTTTGGCATAATTGTAACTTGTCTTTGGACACCTTGTGTCCGGTGTCTGAAAGATGAAACAGGAGCTGTTTCGTATCCTTCAGAGATGCTTCCAGTGAATCTGAACACAGCAGTAAATCGTCCACATACTGTATCAATACTGATCCACTGTCTGGTTGGAAAGACTGTAAACAATCATGCAAAGCCTGAGAAAATATACTTGGACTATCTATGAAACCTTGGGGTAATCGAGTCCACGTGTATTGGACTCCTCTGTATGTAAATGCAAACAAATATTGGCTGTCAGGGTGCAGAGGTACCGAAAAGAAAGCGGAGCAGAGGTCAATAACAGTGAAAAATTTGGCAGTGGGAGGGATTTGCATTAGGATGACAGCTGGATTTGGCACTACGGGGAACTGACTCTCAACTATTTTGTTAATCCCCCTTAGATCCTGCACTAGTCTGTAACCCCTCCCCCCACTCTTTTTAACAGGGAAGATGGGACTATTGGCAGTGCTGGACGTTCTTACCAGAATGCCCTGTTGTAGCAAGCGCTCTATTACTGGGTAAACTCCTAACTCCACCTCTGGCTTCAGAGGGTACTGTGGGATTTTTGGAGCTATCCTACCATCTTTTACTTGTACAACTACTGGAGCTACGTTTGCCATTAATCCAGTGTCTTGTCCGTCTTTTGTCCAAAGTGACTCTGGTATCTGAGATGTCATCTCTTCTATTTGGGATGGATTCCTATTTGTCATAATGGTATGTGACATTAATTTTGATGGGGAGTCTAACATGTCTCGCACTTCCTGAGCGTGTTTCTCAGGTATGTCCAAGAATACACCTTCAGGAGTACAATAAAAGACGCACCCCATTTTACACAGTAAGTCTCTTCCCAGGAGATTGGTTGGTGCCGATGCAGCCAGCAAAAAGGAATGCTTGGTATGCAAAGGCCCTATTGTAATCTCGGCTGGTTTGCTAACAGGGTAGTGCTGGACTACTCCTGTTACTCCCATGGCTGGAATTGTCCTACCAGTGGTTCTCATGCCCACTGTCGAATTTATCACTGACTTGGCCGCCCCTGTGTCTACAAGAAAGTTGAAAGTTTTACCAGCTACATTAATTGCGATCTCGGGTTCACTTCCAAGGTTGGCAATTAATTTTACTGGCTGCAGATTACAGGTATGGCCACACCCCTATTGGGTATGGTGACCTTCCTGAATCCCGCTGGCAGCAACTACTTGTGAGGGAGTTAGCTGGGAACTACCAGAGGCATGCCAGTCTCTGTTCGGGGGATATCTTTTTGTATCCCCTGTATGTGGCTCATAACTCCGTTTCTGTGGACCCCGATCCCAATGTCGTGTGTCGTGTCGTTGTCTAGGGGGTTGGTATGAGTTTCGTGGATTCTTTACTCTACAATCTCGTGCCATGTGTCCCTGTTTGTGACAAGAATAACAAGTAACCATACTTGACTTACCCACAGGATTTGGTGATACAAACAAAGGCTGCCTTGTGGTCAGAGCCTGTATACTTACTGACATTAATTTATCACCTTGTTGTTCCCTGTGTCTGGTGATGTTTCTATCGTGATCAATAGCAGCCTCTCTCAAAGTAGCCACAGACAGACCTCGCCAACATGGTTGTGTGGTCTGTACCCTAGTCTTCAATGACTCTTTTAAACCATCCATCAGTACCGATACTGCTACTTCCCGATGGTTTGAGTCTGTTTTAATGTCCTCTATGCCTGTGTATTTTGCCATTTCTAATAATGCTCTGTGAAAATACTCTGCAGCTGTCTCTGACTCCTTCTGTTTAATGGAGAATATCTTATTCCATTTAGCTACTGCTGGGAAATACTCTTTTATCTGCAAGTTTATTCTTTTCACATTATCTTGGTTGTACACATCTGTAAGAGGTACATCATGATCTAGTCCGCAATCAGCTAAAAATTGAGTTGCGTCGACATTTGAGGGTAAACATGCTCTCAGCAATATCTGCCAGTCTTTATTGTTGGGCTCTACAGTGTTACCTAAGTCTCTGATGTATTTTTGACTGGCAACTAAGTCTTTTCTAGGGTCAGGAAATTCAGACACTATGGTCCTTAATTCCATTCGGGAAAATGGGGTGTACATGGCAATGTTCCTAATGGGAGTGGCTCCTGATGTGTCTGTTTTCCCATTTGGCACTGCTATTACTCTAACAGGTGTAATTCTAACAACCTCATTCTGTGTAGATTCTACAGGCTGTGGTGAAATAGTCTCAGCATAATGCATGGTGCCGTACTTACCAGTTGATACGACCTCACCTATCCCTCCGCTAGGGGCCTTTACTAATCTCGTGGGTGGAGCTGTGCCTACTGTGGTCTCTGCTATGGTGGCTGCTAGAGAGAGCGCTGAAATCGTTGCCGATTCGTCCTCTTGATCACACTCCTGAGGAAAGTTCAAAACAGGGTACAACTTGCACGGGTTAATACTTGCATGGGTTAATGGGTTAACATTATCATTAACATTTACACAGTTACTAAGTGATTTTGTGTTACACCTTAGTGCGTCTTTCTCCGCAATCAACTTCTCTCCTGATATGTATGGTGGCGGTGGGGCCGTGGCAATCAGTTTTCTGTTAGAGCCAGATCCCGCCGCCTGAGCCAAACCTCTCTGTATCTCACCTTCCTGTTGCCACAACTGTAAATAATCATAATGCTGGATTCGTCTCTTTGTTGATTTTATGAGACATATCCTCCTCCTTAAATTTTGTAACACTTCTGAGCTGAAGCTACCTACTCTTGGGAATTTCTCCCCGTCATGTACAGTCATTCTCTCCCATTCATCACATAAAGTTTCTGTGTGACTTCCATATTTCTCACACATTATATACCTGGCCGACCCAATTGGTCGGACCACTGAATCAACCCGAACCGAGGTTGATCGCCCCCTACCTGAACAAGTGGCCCCCATAGTTCGAAAGTGTTGCTTTATTTAGCCAACTCTTACGCAAAACCAAATGTCCAAAATAGGCTGACGGTGGCGGTTTACCGAGTACCCCACTCACTCGCCCACGCCGACCAATACGACCTGATCACACCGATATGGTGCTGGCGTACTCGACCTAGGGCCCCTGCGACCTGAACCTCTATTTACTGGAACCTGCGAGGGTTATCCGAAGAACACTTACTCTTTCCAGTAACTATTGGTTGCTGGATAGTTCCTGAGTGAGCAGCAAACTTCCCTTAAAATAAAAAAATTACACAAATCACGTTAGAGTGTACAAATAGCGTTTGTGACCCCTTTACTCTAATGGTATTAGGTCAGATTACTAACTAATGTACACAATTACGTGCGGTCCAATCGTTCAGTACACAAACAACTAAGCTTATGTACGGAAAGACCAATGGAATCGAAAATTACGGCTGCGAATTCCTTCAGCCAGAGCTTATATGGCCTATATGGGTGTTGCACCAACCCTTTTCGGTGTTGTGCCTGTGAACTGTATAGCGGACTTCCTTGTCGGCTGTACCTGGACCTCCTGGTCTGCTATGACCTCCTGGTCTTGTTACAGTATGACCTCCTGGTCTTGTTACAGTATGACCTCCTGGTCTGCTATACTCTAATGCTCAAAATTGTATATTTAACCAGGGATGCCTCCCTAGCCACCGTGCACGTCACTTACACGCATGTACCTCACGAGTACTCGACTTTTCTTGTGGTTCAGCCTTTAAAAATTGTAAAAACACTCACTCATCACATGTACACTTTTGTTTCTATTTCTATTTCTGCGCAGAAATTTTTCTTTAGATCAGGTGTGTTACCAATTAGGAGCAGGATCTGTTAATTAAATTTCGGACACCCAAAAATAGACTTGCGTTATTTCTCGCCTCGCGTTATTTATCGCTTTGCGTTATTTATCGCTTTGCATTAAAAATCAACTTATCGTGACTTGAGCTACGTAGGCGTAACCGGACGCTCCGTTGCGTAACGTACGCTGCGTGCGTCGGCCTTTGGATTGCGTACGCAAGTCTTTGTTAGAGACACGTATACGCAAAGCAAAGATCCACCGTAACACAATTTATACTTTTATCAATGTAGATGATCCTTGATCATCTACCACACAACACACTGACTTCGCCTTATCTCCCAGGCAAAACTGTGTTTGTCTATCCTTTAACTATGTTATCTATTCTTAAACTATGAAATAACGGCAACTCTCTTTTAGCACTTTTATCAACTATAAAACTGGCAGACAGGAGAGTGATATACGAAAATACACAAATGAAAAAGAAATGCAGATATATATTAGAGATGAGCGCCTGAAATTTTTCGGGTTTTGTGTTTTGGTTTTGGGTTCGGTTCCGCGGCCGTGTTTTGGGTTCGAACGCGTTTTGGCAAAACCTCACCGAATTTTTTTTGTCGGATTCGGGTGTGTTTTGGATTCGGGTGTTTTTTTCAAAAAACACTAAAAAACAGCTTAAATCATAGAATTTGGGGGTCATTTTGATCCCAAAGTATTATTAACCTCAAAAACCATAATTTACACTCATTTTCAGTCTATTCTGAATACCTCACACCTCACAATATTATTTTTAGTCCTAAAATTTGCACCGAGGTCGCTGTGTGAGTAAGATAAGCGACCCTAGTGGCCGACACAAACACCGGGCCCATCTAGGAGTGGCACTGCAGTGTCACGCAGGATGTCCCTTCCAAAAAACCCTCCCCAAACAGCACATGACGCAAAGAAAAAAAGAGGCGCAATGAGGTAGCTGTGTGAGTAAGATTAGCGACCCTAGTGGCCGACACAAACACCGGGCCCATCTAGGAGTGGCACTGCAGTGTCACGCAGGATGGCCCTTCCAAAAAACCCTCCCCAAACAGCACATGACGCAAAGAAAAAAAGAGGCGCAATGAGGTAGCTGACTGTGTGAGTAAGATTAGCGACCCTAGTGGCCGACACAAACACCGGGCACATCTAGGAGTGGCACTGCAGTGTCACGCAGGATGTCCCTTCCAAAAAACCCTCCCCAAACAGCACATGACGCAAAGAAAAAAAGAGGCGCAATGAGGTAGCTGTGTGAGTAAGATTAGCGACCCTAGTGGCCGACACAAACACCGGGCCCATCTAGGAGTGGCACTGCAGTGTCACGCAGGGTGTCCCTTCCAAAAAACCCACCCCAATCAGCACATGATGCAAAGAAAAAGAAAAGAAAAAAGAGGTGCAAGATGGAATTATCCTTGGGCCCTCCCACCCACCCTTATGTTGTATAAACAAAACAGGACATGCACACTTTAACCAACCCATCATTTCAGTGACAGGGTCTGCCACACGACTGTGACTGATATGACGGGTTGGTTTGGACCCCCCCCAAAAAAGAAGCAATTAATCTCTCCTTGCACAAACTGGCTCTACAGAGGCAAGATGTCCACCTCATCTTCACCCTCCGATATATCACCGTGTACATCCCCCTCCTCACAGATTATCAATTCGTCCCCACTGGAATCCACCATCTCAGCTCCCTGTGTACTTTGTGGAGGCAATTGCTGCTGGTCAATGTCTCCGCGGAGGAATTGATTATAATTCATTTTAATGAACATCATCTTCTCCACATTTTCTGGATGTAACCTCGTACGCCGATTGCTGACAAGGTGAGCGGCGGCACTAAACACTCTTTCGGAGTACACACTTGTGGGAGGGCAACTTAGGTAGAATAAAGCCAGTTTGTGCAAGGGCCTCCAAATTGCCTCTTTTTCCTGCCAGTATAAGTACGGACTGTGTGACGTGCCTACTTGGATGCGGTCACTCATATAATCCTCCACCATTCTATCAATGTTGAGAGAATCATATGCAGTGACAGTAGACGACATGTCCGTAATCGTTGTCAGGTCCTTCAGTCCGGACCAGATGTCAGCATCAGCAGTCGCTCCAGACTGCCCTGCATCACCGCCAGCGGGTGGGCTCGGAATTCTGAGCCTTTTCCTCGCACCCCCAGTTGCGGGAGAATGTGAAGGAGGAGATGTTGACAGGTCGCGTTCCGCTTGACTTGACAATTTTGTCACCAGCAGGTCTTTCAACCCCAGCAGACCTGTGTCTGCCGGAAAGAGAGATCCAAGGTAGGCTTTAAATCTAGGATCGAGCACGGTGGCCAAAATGTAGTGCTCTGATTTCAACAGATTGACCACCCGTGAATCCTTGTTAAGCGAATTAAGGGCTGCATCCACAAGTCCCACATGCCTAGCGGAATCGCTCCGTGTTAGCTCCTCCTTCAATGCCTCCAGCTTCTTCTGCAAAAGCCTGATGAGGGGAATGACCTGACTCAGGCTGGCAGTGTCTGAACTGACTTCACGTGTGGCAAGTTCAAAGGGCATCAGAACCTTGCACAACGTTGAAATCATTCTCCACTGCACTTGAGACAGGTGCATTCCACCTACTATATCGTGCTCAATTGTATAGGCTTGAATGGCCTTTTGCTGCTCCTCCAACCTCTGAAGCATATAGAGGGTTGAATTCCACCTCGTTACCACTTCTTGCTTCAGATGATGGCAGGGCAGGTTCAGTAGTTTTTGGTGGTGCTCCAGTTTTCTGTACGTGGTGCCTGTACGCCGAAAGTGTCCCGCAATTCTTCTGGCCACCGACAGCATCTCTTGCACGGCCCTGTCGTTTTTTAAAAAATTCTGCACCACCAAATTCAAGGTATGTGCAAAACATGGGACGTGCTGGAATTGGCCCAGATTTAATGCACACACAATATTGCTGGCGTTGTCCGATGCCACAAATCCACAGGAGAGTCCAATTGGGGTAAGCCATTCCGCGATGATCTTCCTCAGTTGCCGTAAGAGGTTTTCAGCTGTGTGCGTATTCTGGAAAGCGGTGATACAAAGCGTAGCCTGCCTAGGAAAGAGTTGGCGTTTGCGAGATGCTGCTACTGGTGCCGCCGCTGCTGTTCTTGCGGCGGGAGTCCATACATCTACCCAGTGGGCTGTCACAGTCATATAGTCCTGACCCTGCCCTGCTCCACTTGTCCACATGTCCGTGGTTAAGTGGACATTGGGTACAGCTGCATTTTTTAGGACACTGGTGACTCTTTTTCTGAGGTCTGTGTACATTTTCGGTATCGCCTGCCTAGAGAAATGGAACCTAGATGGTATTTGGTACCGGGGACACAGTACCTCCAACAAGTCTCTAGTTGGCTCTGCAGTAATGATGGATACCGGAACCACGTTTCTCACCACCCAGGATGCCAAGGCCTCAGTTATCCGCTTTGCAGTAGGATGACTGCTGTGATATTTCATCTTCCTCGCAAAGGACTGTTGAACAGTCAATTGCTTACTGGAAGTAGTACAAGTGGGCTTACGACTTCCCCTCTGGGATGACCATCGACTCCCAGCGGCAACAACAGCAGCGCCAGCAGCAGTAGGCGTTACACGCAAGGATGCATCGGAGGAATCCCAGGCAGGAGAGGACTCGTCAGACTTGCCAGTGACATGGCCTGCAGGACTATTGGCATTCCTGGGGAAGGAGGAAATTGACACTGAGGGAGTTGGTGGGGTGGTTTGCGTGAGCTTGGTTACAAGAGGAAGGGATTTACTGGTCAGTGGACTGCTTCCGCTGTCACCCAAAGTTTTTGAACTTGTCACTGACTTATTATGAATGCGCTGCAGGTGACGTATAAGGGAGGATGTTCCGAGGTGGTTAACGTCCTTACCCCTACTTATTACAGCTTGACAAAGGGAACACACGGCTTGACACCTGTTGTCCGCATTTGTGGTGAAATACCTCCACACCGAAGAGCTGATTTTTTTGGTATTTTCACCTGGCATGTCAACGGCCATATTCCTCCCACGGACAACAGGTGTCTCCCCGGGTGCCTGACTTAAACAAACCACCTCACCATCAGAATCCTCCTGGTCAATTTCCTCCCCAGCGCCAGCAACACCCATATCCTCCTCATCCTGGTGTACTTCAACACTGACATCTTCAATCTGACTATCAGGAACTGGACTGCGGGTGCTCCTTCCAGCACTTGCAGGGGGCATGCAAATAGTGGAAGGCGCATGCTCTTCACGTCCAGTGTTGGGAAGGTCAGGCATCGCAAACGACACAATTGGACTCTCCTTGTGGATTTGGGATTTCAAAGAACGCACAGTTCTTTGCGGTGCTTTTGCCAGCTTGAGTCTTTTCAGTTTTCTAGCGAGAGGCTGAGTGCTTCCATCCTCATGTGAAGCTGAACCACTAGCCATGAACATAGGCCAGGGCCTCAGCCGTTCCTTGCCACTCCGTGTGGTAAATGGCATATTGGCAAGTTTACGCTTCTCCTCCGACAATTTTATTTTAGGTTTTGGAGTCCTTTTTTTTCTGATATTTGGTGTTTTGGATTTGACATGCTCTGTACTATGACATTGGGCATCGGCCTTGGCAGACGACGTTGCTGGCATTTCATCGTCTCGGCCATGACTAGTGGCAGCAGCTTCAGCACGAGGTGGAAGTGGATCTTGATCTTTCCCTAATTTTGGAACCTCAACTTTTTTGTTCTCCATATTTTATAGGCAGAACTAAAAGGCACCTCAGGTAAACAATGGAGATGGATGGATTGGATACTAGTATACAATTATGGACGGACTGCCACGGTTAGGTGGTATAAAAAAACCACGGTTAGGTGGTATATATTATAATAATAATACAATTATGGATGGACGGACTGCCTGCCGACTGCCGACACAGAGGTAGCCACAGCCGTGAACTACCGCACTGTACACTGGTTGATAAAGAGATAGTAGTATACTCGTAACAATTAGGATGACACTATGACGGTATAAAGAATGAAAAAAAAACCACGGTTAGGTGGTAGGTATATAATAATAAATAATACAATTCTGGTCGGACGGACTGCCTGCCGTGTGCCGACACAGAGGTAGCCACAGCCGTGAACTACCGCACTGTACACTGGTTGATAAAGAGATAGTAGTATACTCGTAACAAGTAGGATGACACTATGACGGTATAAAGAATGAAAAAAAAAACCACGGTTAGGTGGTAGGTATATAATAATAAATAATACAATTCTGGTCGGACGGACTGCCTGCCGTGTGCCGACACAGAGGTAGCCACAGCCGTGAACTACCGCACTGTACACTGGTTGATAAAGAGATAGTAGTATACTCGTAACAATTAGGATGACACTATGACGGTATAAAGAATGAAAAAAAAACCACGGTTAGGTGGTAGGTATATAATAATAAATAATACAATTCTGGTCGGACGGACTGCCTGCCGTGTGCCGACACAGAGGTAGCCACAGCCGTGAACTACCGCACTGTACACTGGTTGATAAAGAGATAGTAGTATACTCGTAACAATTAGGATGACACTATGACGGTATAAAGAATGAAAAAAAAACCACGGTTAGGTGGTAGGTATATAATAATAAATAATACAATTCTGGTCGGACGGACTGCCTGCCGTGTGCCGACACAGAGGTAGCCACAGCCGTGAACTACCGCACTGTACACTGGTTGATAAAGAGATAGTAGTATACTCGTAACAATTAGGATGACACTATGACGGTATAAAGAATGAAAAAAAAACCACGGTTAGGTGGTAGGTATATAATAATAAATAATACAATTCTGGTCGGACGGACTGCCTGCCGTGTGCCGACACAGAGGTAGCCACAGCCGTGAACTACCGCACTGTACACTGGTTGATAAAGAGATAGTAGTATACTCGTAACAATTAGGATGACACTATGACGGTATAAAGAATGAAAAAAAAACCACGGTTAGGTGGTAGGTATATAATAATAAATAATACAATTCTGGTCGGACGGACTGCCTGCCGTGTGCCGACACAGAGGTAGCCACAGCCGTGAACTACCGCACTGTACACTGGTTGATAAAGAGATAGTAGTATACTCGTAACAATTAGGATGACACTATGACGGTATAAAGAATGAAAAAAAAACCACGGTTAGGTGGTAGGTATATAATAATAAATAATACAATTCTGGTCGGACGGACTGCCTGCCGTGTGCCGACACAGAGGTAGCCACAGCCGTGAACTACCGCACTGTACACTGGTTGATAAAGAGATAGTAGTATACTCGTAACAATTAGGATGACACTATGACGGTATAAAGAATGAAAAAAAAAACCACGGTTAGGTGGTAGGTATATAATAATAAATAATACAATTCTGGTCGGACGGACTGCCTGCCGTGTGCCGACACAGAGGTAGCCACAGCCGTGAACTACCGCACTGTACACTGGTTGATAAAGAGATAGTAGTATACTCGTAACAATTAGGATGACACTATGACGGTATAAAGAATGAAAAAAAAAACCACGGTTAGGTGGTAGGTATATAATAATAAATAATACAATTCTGGTCGGACGGACTGCCTGCCGTGTGCCGACACAGAGGTAGCCACAGCCGTGAACTACCGCACTGTACACTGGTTGATAAAGAGATAGTAGTATACTCGTAACAATTAGGATGACACTATGACGGTATAAAGAATGAAAAAAAAACCACGGTTAGGTGGTAGGTATATAATAATAAATAATACAATTCTGGTCGGACGGACTGCCTGCCGTGTGCCGACACAGAGGTAGCCACAGCCGTGAACTACCGCACTGTACACTGGTTGATAAAGAGATAGTAGTATACTCGTAACAATTAGGATGACACTATGACGGTATAAAGAATGAAAAAAAAACCACGGTTAGGTGGTAGGTATATAATAATAAATAATACAATTCTGGTCGGACGGACTGCCTGCCGTGTGCCGACACAGAGGTAGCCACAGCCGTGAACTACCGCACTGTACTGTGTCTGCTGCTAATATAGACTGGTTGATATTTAAAGAGATATTAGTAGTATACAACAATACTATACTGGTGGTCAGGCACTGGTCACCACTCCTGCAGCAAAAGTGTGCACTGTTAATTAATATAATTGTACTCCTGGCTCCTGCTAACAACCTGCAGTGCTCCCCAGTCTCCCCCACAATTAATTATAAGCTTTTAATTTATACATTGATGACTGTGCAGCACACTGGGCTGAGCTGAGTGCACACAGACTGAGTCACACTGTGTGACTGACTGTGCTGTGTATCGTTTTTTTTTTCAGGCAGAGAACGGATATAGCAGAGAGAAGTGAACGGATATATTATATTAAATAAAAGTTAACTAGCAACTGCACTGGTCACTCACTGTGGTAAACTAACTCTGTCTGCGACTCTGCACAATCTCTCTCTCTCTATCTAATCTATCTCTATTCTAATGGAGAGGACGCCAGACACGTCCTCTCCCTATCAATCTCAATGCACGAGTGAAAATGGCGGCGACGCGCGGCTCCTTATATAGAATCCGAGTCTCGCGATAGAATCCGAGCCTCGCGAGAATCCGACAGCGTCATGATGACGTTCGGGCGCGCTCGGGTTAACCGAGCAAGGCGGGAAGATCCGAGTCGCTCGGACCCGTGAAAAAAAACATGAAGTTCGGGCGGGTTCGGATTCCGAGGAACCGAACCCGCTCATCTCTAATATATATATGTGTGCGTGCGTGTGTACGCAAGACAGAAAAATAAACAGTTTTAAAAGACACTTGCGTTTTGTTCTTACCTCCGGTTCCCGGATTCCTTCAGCACTCTTTACCTAAGCGAAGCAGACGCTTATCCTGTCAGCACTACGAGGGATACAACCTCCCGCCCTTTGCTGAGGGATAATGTCTGCTGATCTACCTAGTGCAGATATGTGAAGGACGGGCGAGCCGCCAATTGATAAAGCTAAATATTTATCGTATATAAAACACTTTAAGAGGTCTAAGAACACTGTACGCTATCTACGTAAGAAGTACCGTAAGGGTACGCAAGTTGTGTAGCGATCGCTCAACCGTAGTCGAGACGCTCAAGCGTCACGTTCGCTTACGGCCCAGTGATCACAGGCAGGCACGCTATTGGCTGCCGACTAACGTAATGATTCGCTATAGCGTAGCGTACGCTCGGGACCACGAGGAGATCACCAGCGGTGCAGACGCTTACAACGTTAAAACCTTTATATCTATACCTTTAACAATGAGATACACAGTATACCTTAGTGTAGAGACAGAGTGTAAGTGCAACCTGGTGTAACCTGATTAACTACAAAGCTGCTTGAGCGTCACCGACGCTCAGAGAATACTTAACCCTATAAAGAATACACAGATACCTGGGCTTAGGGTCCAAAACCTATTATATGTATTATAACTATTATACTTGCAAAAGGAATCACAGTACAAATGATACACTACAATATAACATAGACTAACTAACCAGATAACTACACGGGAAATACAATACAATACAATTAAAGGAAAATACGAGAGAAAGAGTAGGGAGAGAGAGAGAGAGATGGCTCACAGTAAGACAATATGATTACGGAGAAAACTTACGCACAAGGGGAACGATCGCATGCGCCTCGATATCCAGCTCCCGATTATCAGCAATGAGAACCGTTGATGAGAGTGAATCTGGATATGGTCGGCCTGCCTATTTATGCCCCACACACAATACAATTCAATGGTCCCTACAATCTCATTGTCCATTGGACACAGGAATTCGGCTTCGCATTATAACAAAAGGTCATAGGTTGATTCATACAGGTGGGCTGTGACTGTTTCCAACTGTTCAGGTGGGTGGGATACTGGGTTTCCCGCCGCATGACTAAGTAAGAACAAATAATAGTAAATGGACATAAACTTCTTATGTCCATAACCATTCGCACGAGCGATTAATCCGCTCCAAACCAACACCGGAATATTGCTATTTAAATACTCTTCCGATGGGTACCAAACACTACTGTATGACCCCTGTTAGACCCTTCGTACAATACAAAGAGGGATCTCTCTGTTCAGGAACATGCTATGTTAACCAAACTTTCAGAATCTATCAAAGGGACCATGATCTATAAAATACCTTATTAGTGAAAATATGTAACGATTGAGTCGCACGCTACGACTACACAAACTTTACCGTAAATACGCATACCGAGCACCAGCGGGTGCACGCAACAGCGGGTATGCGCACTCACGGGAGAGCGCACGCATGCACAGCGCGGACCTGAATGAGGTGCAAATATGGCAGTGTGCATAGAGGTATTTTTCTGACTTTGACACCATATTCGTCCCATGGACAACAGGTGTCTCCCCGGGTGCCTGACTTAAACAAACCACCTCACCATCAGAATCCTCCTTGTCTATTTCCTCCCCAGCGCCAGTAACACCCATATCCTCATCCTGGTGTACTTCAACAGTGACATCTTCAATTTGACTATCAGGAACTGGACTGCGGGTGTTCCTTCCAGCACTTGCAGGGGGCGTGCAAATGGTGGAAGGCGCAAGCTCTTCCCGTCCAGTGTTGGGAAGGTCAGGCATCGCAACCGACACAATTGGACTCTCCTTGGGTATTTGTGATTTAGAAGAACGCACAGTTCTTTGCTGTGCTTTTGCCAGCTTAAGTCTTTTCATTTTTCTAGCGAGAGGATGAGTGCTTCCATCCTCATGTGAAGCTGAACCACTGGCCATGAACATAGGCCAGGGCTTCAGCCGTTCCTTGCCACTCCGTGTCGTAAATGGCATATTGGCAAGTTTACGCTTCTCCTCAGACGCTTTTAATTTTGATTTTTGGGTCATTTTACTGAACTTTTGTTTTTTGGATTTTACATGCTCTCTACTATGACATTGGGCATCGGCCTTGGCAGACGACGTTGATGGCATTTCATCGTCTCGGCCATGACTAGTGGCAGCAGCTTCAGTACAAGGTGGAAGTGGATCTTGATCTTTCCCTATTTTAACCTCCACATTTTTGTTCTCCATTTTTTAATGTGTGGAATTATATGCCAGTAACTATCAATAGCAATGGCCTACTACTATATATACTGCGCACAACTGAAATGCACCACAGGTATGGATGGATAGTATACTTGACGACACAGAGGTAGGTAGAGCAGTGGCCTTCCGTACCGTACTGCTATATATACTGGTGGTCACTGTCAGCAATCTGCAAAACTAAAATGCACCACAGGTATAGAATATAGATGGATAGTATACTTAATGACGACACAGAGGTAGGTACAGCAGTGGCCTTCCGTACCGTACTGCTATATATAGTATACTGGTGGTCACTGTGTCAGCAAACTGCAAAACTAAAATGCACCACAGGTATAGAATGTAGATGGATAGTATACTTAATGACGACACATAGGAAGGTACAGCAGTGGCCTTCCGTACCGTACTGCTATATATAGTATACTGGTAGTCACTGTGTCAGCAAACTGCAAAACTAAAATGCACCACAGGTATAGAATGTAGATGGATAGTATACTTAATGACGACACAGAGGTAGGTACAGCAGTGGCCTTCCGTACCGTACTGCTATATATAGTATACTGGTGGTCACTGTGTCAGCAAACTGCAAAACTAAAATGCACCACAGGTATAGAATGTAGATGGATAGTATACTTAATGACGACACAGAGGTAGGTACAGCAGTGGCCTTCCGTACCGTACTGCTATATATAGTATACTGGTGGTCACTGTGTCAGCAAACTGCAAAACTAAAATGCACCACAGGTATAGAATGTAGATGGATAGTATACTTAATGACAACACAGAGGTAGGTACAGCAGTGGCCTTCCGTACTGCTATATATAGTATACTGGTGGTCACTGTGTCAGCAAACTGCAAAACTAAAATGCACCACAGGTATAGAATGTAGATGGATAGTATACTTAATGACGACACAGAGGTAGGTACAGCAGTGGCCTTCCGTACTGCTATATATAGTATACTGGTGGTCACTGTGTCGGCAAACTGCAAAACTAAAATGCACCACAGGTATAGAATGTAGATGGATAGTATACTTAATGACGACACAGAGGTAGGTACAGCAGTGGCCTTCCGTACCGTACTGCTATATATAGTATACTGGTGGTCACTGTGTGAGCAAACTGCAAAACTAAAATGCACCACAGGTATAGAATGTAGATGGATAGTATACTTAATGACGACACAGAGGTAGGTACAGCAGTGGCCTTCCGTACCGTACTGCTA